>NC_140592.1:55093523-55817273 GCF_964204655.1 Triturus cristatus
GTTAGACCCACTCTGGAGTGGGGTCCTACTTATAATTTAACATGCCTTTTGTATCATTAATGAGTTTAGGTACTCAATAGGTCATTATAAATACACTCTGTCATTTATCTTTGGCTCATGCATCCGTTAATCCATCCACTGACTCATGCTTGCATTCACCCTCTGATAAAACCATAATAAAACACCCTCAAACTCAATAGCACATGCAAGATAAATTAAAAGAATAAAAGTTAAAAAATGAAAACATGCTACTGTCTAAGCACGGTGGGCATATGGTTGCAATAGCGAAAGTAAACACAGTAATTGGCGTCCATTTTGCAGAGGTGTTGTACATAGTCTATTGTTTTTTTAAAGGTGCATGATGCTGCCATGTTTGGAACACACGTGTTGGCCGCCTTGGAATCATTAAAACAATAATATGCTATGGACAACAGCATTCCATAATATTTGCCAGAGTTTAGAGTCAGTGGCCATGTGGGATACGCTTGTAGATTAAATAAGCGCAAGCAAGCAAACCCTTAGCACTGCTTATAGAACTGTAGTATCTTCTTCAGAAAAATTAAATTACAAAGAAGAGAAGCAAAAAAATGAAAGGGAAATGATAAAGAGAGAACATTAAAAACTAAAGGACTAGCCAATCATCCCCAAAAGGGTGAAACAAGGAGTCTCACAGTGCAAATCTTCTATATGCATGGTTTGTCAGAGAGGGGTAACCAGCACAAAACCCTTTCCTACTATGGTAATCTGTGAGATTCTGTATAACGAAATACCTATCTGTAGGCTTAATAAGGAGTAATAACAATTCACCCTCATATACCTATTGACTATAAAATATGCTTTTCACAATAAATACACCGTCCCAACTGCCTTTTTTTAAATGTTTTATAACAAACAGATCAGGCCTATAGCCATGATCATTGCCTTGCCACGATAACCAACTTAGGGACATATTATCAAGAAACGGCGTTAAAATTATCGCCGCTTTAGCGGCAAAGCGGCGATAATGGGCTTGATAATATGCTCGTGAGAATTCCCATAGAAGCCCATGTTGTGGTGTCAACATGGGCTTCTATTGGAATTCTCTGCAGCATATTATCAAGCCCATTATCGCCGCTTCAGCGGCAGTTTTCTGCTGCTAAAGCGGCGATAATTTTAACGCCGTGCTTGATAATATGCCCCTTAGTCCTGCTCTATTGAGTATAAGCTTTGTCACAGAGCAATAAGTGCAATACAAGCACTCTTTTTAGTGGAGCACACAACTTTGGCCCAATCAAATCCTCTACTCGGGACATCCAACATGTTGGCAGAGCCTAAGCCTCTCTCAAAGATCTTTCTTGTTGATCACATAAGTTTCGGGGACAGTTGCCATCAAAGCAGAGCTTACATTGCATGTGGATTACTGTAGCCCTGTACATATCACACTTCTCTCAAACACACATCTGCACTCTGTAGTCTAAAGTTAATGATAGCAAGGGAAGTGGATCTGTGCTGCTGTCGGAGAAAACCAAAAGCATAAATCATCTACTTATCTAAGAACAACTTAACAGCACCATGTGTGTGTGCTCCTGAAAGTTCAAGCTCCATTCTTTTGCAAGCTTGATGCTTAATGTGTGTTAGTGAGCCTTCTCTAGGCAGCCATAATGCTGCTGGCTCGTGTCGGTGGATAAACAAACAAAATAAACACAGCTGTGTGGAAAGGAAGCACTTTCTGTGAAAGCACACAACTTTTGCCCAATCTAAACATGCACTCCTGTCCACCAACATGTGGGCGTAGCCAAAGCTCCTCTCTGTAGTAGTCCTGGAAGCCATTTTACTTTTTATGTTTGGGCCCCAGAAAAGCCGCCTAGTTCACCACCGATCTCCAAGAAGCCAGACACACCTGCAGACACCTGGAGAAGAACTGGAGAAATGCTAAGACACCCGAAAACCACACCACCTACAAGGATGCCATAATGGACTACCACAACCAAATCAGAACCACCCAAAGGACTTTCATCCACAACAAAATCCTCGCAAACTCCACCAATTCCAAGGAACTCTTCACCGTCATTCAGGAAATCACCAACCCCTGCAGCGAAGCCACAGACATCACCCCATCCCAAGACCTCTGCAACAAGCTTGTAACCTTTTTCCACCTCAAGATCAAAAACCTCTACGCCAGCTTCCCTAACCACCCATCAGACGCCACAGCCGGCCCGTCTCCCAGACACACCAGCCAGCCCACCATCTCCACCTGGACTCCGATCACAGCTGAAGACACCACCTCGACCATGAAAGGCATCCACTCAGGGCCCCCCACGGACCCCTGCCCCTTCACATCTACAACAGAGCCGCCATCGCACCCACACTACAACACATCATTAACACCACCTTCGAAACAGGCACCTGCCCAGATGACTGGAAATGCACAGAAGTCAGGCCCCTGCTCAAGAAGCCCACAGCTGACCCCACCAACCTCAAGAACTACTGGCCCATCTCACTCCTCCCCTTTGCAGCCAAAGTTGCAGAAAAAACAGGGAACTGACACGATTCATCGAAGACAACGCCGTCCTTGACCCATCCCAATCCGGATTCCGGAGCAACCACAGCACCGAGACCGCCCTACTCGCCACCACGGACGACATCCGCACCCTCCTGGCCCAAGGACACTCCGCAGCTCTCCTCCTACTCGACCTATCAGCAGCCTTCGACACCGTCTCCCACCGTACACTCATCGCCAGACTACATGACACCGGCATACAAGGAACAGCTGTAGACTGAATCCGATCATTCCTCACCGGAAGAAGCCAAAGAATCAGACTGCCACCCTGCCTTTCTGACCCCACGAATATCACATGCGGACTCCCACAGGAGTCGTCACTGAGCCCAACCCTCTTCAACGTCTACATGGCCCCCCTCACCGCCATCATCCGACATCACGGTCTCAACATCGTATCCTACGCTGATGACACCCAGCTCATCCTCTCCCTCACCAAAGACCCCGTCACCATCAGACTCAACTTCCAAAAAGGGATTCAGGAAGTAGCAATCTGGATGAACAACAGCTGTAAAGTTAGACTTTACTTCTCGGTATTCACAGAAGGCATTTAGGAGTCCTAAAGTTAGGACTCCTAACTTCTGTGAATACCAAAATGAGTAAGTGCATTCTGTGAATACCAAAATGGTAGTAAGTTTAGGATTTTGTCTTAAGTTAGTTCTGTGAATCGGGCCCCTAGTGTCTCTCCCAGTCGTGGTTCTTTTACCACTTTTTTGGTATATGGTTTGGTACGCCCCTAGGGCCCAAACGTGTATTTGTGCTATTACTGATGATTGCTATCTTGTAACTTAATTACTTCGAACTCCAGTCTCATAAAGAGACTCGAGGGGTGTGTGTTAACCTAAATACATATATTGAAAATATAAACCTGGTGTGGTTGTCCTTTCCTTTGATCATTCAAGAGATTATAGACTGGTAAAACAAGCTGCTTTACATTCCTTCAAGACTTAGCCTGAAGGCTGCTCTCCATAGCTACCACTAGAATAGCTTTCATATAAGGTTGTCTTTAACCATTCACCATAAGGGGTTGTTTGGAATGATACAAGGTGCCCACTAGAACTAGTGGACCGCATATATCAGGCCACCTTCTCACCTTTGCACAGAGTGGTAACGTAAACCCACACAGACAAAGCACGGTCTGCTGACGGTGGCTACATCAACAGCCACTCATGTCGTTCTCTCTTGCAATGGTGATATACTGCACTTATCTTCTCCTTTTCTTCATACTGGCTAAGTCTGATTCCACAGAACAACTGTTTCTACAATTTCACATCTTCAACCACTTTAGTGTGTGTGTGGATGGAGAAAGACTTTCTACAGGTCAACGAGGATGGGAAGTGGTACTATGGAGCAAGGTATGGTTGTCTGACATCAGAAAGTGTACACCACCCAAAAAATATGAATCTCTCTAGCACCCAATGAGCACAGTCCTTAAGGCTGTGAGTAAAGCACATAACAAGACCTTTGACCTGCAGATGTAACAGATCTTTCTTGTGATGCCTAACGATGCACTCTTCCTAGAATCAACCTCAGATCCCTAAATGTTTTATTAAACCCATTTTCATACTCCAAGGATACAGGATCAAAATTCTCATACAACTTCCAAGGCATTGCCTATTTTGTGACTGTCCATGTAGCACACTTCACACATTTTGTGGCAATAGTCAGAACAAAATGTCACTTACCTGAGCAGACTAACAAGGATCTCCCAAATCCAGCAGGCCGTTTCCGCCATGCTTCATTGGGGAGAGAAACTAAACACAAAGCTGCTTATTTTCCTTGCTGCACTCAACACAGAGTCCTTCCTTGGCTTCCAGAGTTCACCGCTGTAGAGAATTAGAATGAGCATGGAGGAGAGAGGCTACAGTAGTTAAGTGAGTTGACTGACTACTCCCACGGTCCAGTGTCATCTACTGAGTAAGCCTGCATGAGATGGAGGAATGCAAGTTTTCTTCAGGAATTGTTTGTGTTGTAAGTGGGCAGTAACTACACAGGCAACAATACAATTAAGATGTAAATAATAGAAATCTCGAAAGTAATTCAGTTAAAGGCTAAAAGAAAGTAGAACCAAGTCAAGTTTCACACTCTGGCAGCACCTCTCAAACATTGCTAACCATTACAACATACATGCATGTAACCATGTACATGGAAGCAATACGCCATCTACAATCCAGCTACTGACTACCCAACTCAAACAACAGAAAACCAGAATCAGGTCTGTGACTGAATCCAGGCCAACGCTTGAAGGTACCTGCACTTGGGCAGTAGTGTAAGGACATGTAAATTGTAGAATAGCTGTATACAAAGCCGCATTGCAAAACATTACTGGGGTAGTGGGTAAAAAGGATGCAACAGGCACATTGTTAAAAAAAATGGGCCCAAATAGTCTAAAGTTCCTCTAGGGTTTTAAACCAGTTTTACCCATCATATGCGTTGAGTTCACAGTTGGATTGAAAGCTCAAACACACTGACTGCCTTGCTGGATCTCTGGTTCGAGATACCCTTTTCTCTGACAGCAGTTTATTGATTTTATACAGGTTAGATACACCAGACTTGTACACAATTGAACGTGCAAAACAGTAGATGCTCCACCCGGTTTAACATTGCAACTTGTTAAAGGGAAATGAGTGAGCAAGATTTATAAAGCGCACAAAGGCCCATAGGCGTCTAGGCGCTGTAGTATTGCAAAGGCTTGCAGTGAACTGTTAGAATACAGATAGTACTTGGCCTATCTGTGAAGTGAACAGCCAAGTTTTTAAGGCTTTTCTAAAAGGGAGATGCATTTGCAGGAATGTAAGATAGTGAGGAAGGATGTATGACGTTACAACGCACACTTTTACAACGCATGCACTTACAACGCATTTTTTACAACGCATAATCCATTACAACGCATGACATTACAACGCATGACACTACAACGCATTTTTAAAAAATACCTTTACAACGCATTTCCATTACAACGCATACTACCTTTACAACGCATACCATTACAACGCATAATATTAAATTACATTTAAGGTAAGTATTAGATAGTATAGGGGTAAAAGTTACTTTTCTAACTCCAGGGGGTGCAACAGTAGGGTAAGTGTTGGATAGTATAGGGGTAAAAATTACTATTCTAACTCCAGGGGGTGCAACAGTAGGGTAAGTGTTGGATAGTATAGGGGTAAAAATTACTATTCTAACTCCAGGGGGTGCAACAGTAGGGTAAGTGTTGGATAGTATAGGGGTAAAAATTACTATTCTAACTCCAGGGGGTGCAACAGTAGGGTAAGTGTTGGATAGTATAGGGGTAAAAATTACTATTCTAACTCCAGGGGGTGCAACAGTAGGGTAAGTGTTGGATAGTATAGGGGTAAAAATTACTATTCTAACTCCAGGGGGTGCAACAGTAGGGTAAGTGTTGGATAGTATAGGGGTAAAAATTACTATTCTAACTCCAGGGGGTGCAACAGTAGGGTAAGTGTTGGATAGTATAGGGGTAAAAATTACTATTCTAACTCCAGGGGGTGCAACAGTAAGGTAAGTGTTGGATAGTATAGGGGTAAAAATTACTATTCTAACTCCAGGGGGTGCATCAGTAGGGTAAGTGTTGGATAGTATAGGGGTAAAAATTACTATTCTAACTCCAGGGGGTGCAACAGTAGGGTAAGTGTTGGATAGTATAGGGGTAAAAATTACTATTCTAACTCCAGGGGGTGCATCAGTAGGGTAAGTGTTGGATAGTATAGGGGTAAAAATTACTATTCTAACTCCAGGGGGTGCAACAGTAGGGTAAGTGTTGGATAGTGTAGTGTAATATTATGCGTTGTAATGGTATGCGTTGTAATGGTAGTATGCGTTGTAATGGAATGCGTTGTAAAGGTAGTTTTTAAAAATGCGTTGTAGTGTCATACGTTGTAATGTCATGCGTTGTAATGGATTATGCGTTGTAAAAAATGCGTTGTAAAGGTAGTGCGTTGTAAAAGTTGCGTTGTAAAGGTTGTTCCCCGTGAGGAAGAATGTTCCGGAGCCTTGCAGCTGCAACCGATAAAGCTCTGCCTCCCCATTCTTCGTCGAGACTCTGGGAACAGTTACCAATGTTGGTGTGATGAGAGGAGATTTCTAGCAGGCACATACTGTATAAACATGGCTTTAATATCAGCTGGACTTACTGCATAGAGAGCTTTATGTACCATGCATAAGGTCTTAAACCATACACCTTTCTCTACCGGAAACCAGTGCAGTTCTCGGAGTCCTTTTGATACAGAATGTTGACTTGTTAGTTTCAAGGTAGATCACATTACAATAATCTATCTTTGAGGATACCAGAGCAAGAGAGAAATGCTTGCGAGCTGGAAGGGCCATAAACATATATACCTTCCTCAGCATTCCGATCGTCCAAAACCAAGTTGAGACTGTACGATTAACCTGACGGTCCAGAGACAACTGACTGTCCAAAAGGATACTAAAATGTTTAGCAGTGTCCACTGGAATAGGAACTATGCCCAATATGTCCACCCACCAGTTGGTATTCCAAATTGAAGTAAGACCACCAAAAAGCAGTACTTCTGTCTTCTCTCCATTCATCTTCAAGTAGTTTCGGGCCATCCAAGATGCTGCAGCCTTCATGCAGAGATTGAAGGAATCTGCAGTGCCCTGAATGTCTTTAGAAATGGATACGATAATCTGAATGTCATCTGTATTATGACACTGCCTTTAGTCCAAAGGAACAAACAAGCTTAGCCAGTAGTGACATTTAGAGGTTAAATAATATGGAGCTCAGAGAAGAGCTCTGAGGAACCCCACATGGCAATGAAAAAGGATCAACAAGTCGCAAGATGTCTGATGCTGTCCATGGCAACTATCAGAGTAGTTTCTGTTCCAAGTCAAGTCAGAGAATTTATATAGCGCACTACCTACCCAGAGGGTCTCAAGGCGCTTAGAAAGGGGAGGAGGATTACTTGTCAAATATCCACGTTTTAAGTTGCTTTCTGAATGCTAGGTGGTTCTGGGTGAGGCGAAGGTAAGCGGGGAGTGAGTTCCATGTTTTAGCAGCCAGGTATGAGAAGGATCTGCCTCCCATGGTGGTCTTGTTGATGCGAGGTACAGTGGCGAGGGCTTGGCTGGAAGAACGTAGTTGGCGGGAGGGGGTGTAGAAGGACAGTCGTGAGTTGAGGCATTCTGGTCCGATGTCGTAGAGTGATTTGTGTGCGTGGGTTAGTAGTCGAAAAGTGATTCTCTTATTGACGGGTAGCCAGTGGAGGTCTTTCAGGTGACCAGAGATGTGTTTGTTGCGCGGGATGTCTAATATGATCCTGGCTGAGGCGTTTTGGATTCGTTGGAGTTTCTTCTGGAGTTTAGCGGTAGTACCTGCGTAGAGGGTGTTTCCGTAGTCCAGTCGGCTCGTGACTAGAGCATGGGTGACTGTTTTCCTTGTTTCGGTGGGGATCCAGCGAAATGTTTTCCTGAGCATGCGGAGAATGTTGAAGCAGGATGAGGATACGGCGCTGACTTGTCTGTTCATTGAAAGTGAAGAATCCAGGATCACGCCTAGGTTCCGTGCGTGGTCTGTCGGGATGGGTGCTTTTCCAAGGGCTTCCGGCCACCAAGAGTCGTCCCATGCAGAGGGGGATGTACCTAAGATGAGGACTTCTGTTTTGTCTGAGTTCAGTTTCAGACGGCTTTGTTTCATCCATTCGGCAACCTCTTTCATTCCTTCGTGTAGGTTAGTTTTGGCGGTGCTGGGGTCATTGGTGAGAGAAAGGATTAGTTGAGTGTCATCCGCGTAAGAGATGATGTTGAGGTTGTGTTGGCGGGCGATGGCCGCGAGGGGGCTCATGTATACGTTGAAGAGGGTGGGGCTGAGTGATGATCCTTGTGGTACGCCACAGATGACTTCAGTGGCCTCGGACTTGAATGGTGGGAGGCGGACTCTCTGGGTTCTTCCGGTGAGGAACGAGGTGATCCATTCAAGTGCTTTTCCTTGTATTCCGATGTTATTGAGGCGTTGTAACAGGGTGCTGTGGCAGACTGTGTCGAAGGCTGCAGAAAGGTCGAGGAGGATGAGGGCGACTGTGTCTCCATTGTCCAGTAGAGTTCGAATGTCGTCTGTTGCTGCGATGAGGGCGGTCTCAGTGCTGTGTTTTGCTCGGAAGCCAGATTGTGAGGAGTCGAGGGATTTGTTGGCTTCGAGGAAAGCGGCGAGCTGGTTGTTGACGGCTTTCTCGATGACTTTGGCCGGGAATGGAAGGAGCGAAATGGGGCGGTAATTTTTGAGTTCGGTGGGGTCCGCTGTGGGTTTTTTCAGAAGGGCGGTGAGTTCAGCGTGTTTCCAGTCTTCCGGGAAGGTGGCGGAGTTGAAGGAGCAGTTGATGACGTCTCGGAGGTGCGGTGCTATGATGGAGTCTGCTTTGTTGAAGATGTGATGAGGACATGGGTCTGTGGGGGATCCTGAGTGGATGGAGTTCATCAGGCGGATTGTGTCCTCAGTGGAGATTGGGTTCCAGTCGTTAAGGGTGTTCACGGGGGGAGAATGTTCAGCAAATGGTTGGGTGGGTTGGTCTCTGGGTTGGTTGTCGAAGCTGTTGTGGATGTCTGCAATCTTGTTGTGGAAGAATGAGGCTAGGGAGTCGCAGAGGGCTTGAGAGGGGGTGATGTCGTTGGAGTTGGCCGAGGGGTTGGAGAATTCCTTGACGATGTTGAAAAGTTCCTTGCTGTTGTGGGCGTTGTTGTCGAGTCGATCCTTGAATGCTGTTTTCTTGGCCTTTTGGATTAGTTGGTGGTGAGTGCGGGTGGCGTTTTTGAAGGCGTCCTTGGTGCTAGTGGTTGGGTCTTTTTTCCAGGCCTTTTCAAGGGAGCGGCAGAGTTTCTTGGACTTCTTAAGATCATCGTTGAACCATGAGGCCTTCTTGCTGCCAGGTTTGCTTTGACGTTTTTTCAGTGGTGCTAAGGTGTCGGCGGTGTTGGATAACCATAGGGTGAGGTTAGCGGCGGCTTTGTTTGGGTTAGAGGAGTGGGCTGGGGTGTTTAGAAGGAGCGATGTGGAGATCTGGTCGGTGGTGATTTTGTTCCAGTTTCTTTGCAGAGTTGGTTGGAGGTGGTTGGTGGGTTTTGGCTTGTTGTAGGTGAAGTGAACGCAGCTGTGGTCAGTCCAGAGGAGATCCGTAGTGTGGCTGAAGGAGACGTGATTGCTGAAGGTGAAGATGGGGTCGAGTGTGTGACCTGCGATGTGGGTGGGGGAAGTGACTAGTTGTTTAAGTCCGAGGTTGGTGAGGTTGTCCAAGAGGGTGGTGGTGTTGCGGTCGTTGATCTTTTCAAGGTGAAAGTTGAGGTCTCCCAGAAGGATGTAGTCTTTGGAGGGGAGCGCGTGTGGAGTGACGAAGTCCGTGATGTCTTCACTGAATTTTGCGCGGGGTCCTGGTGGTCTGTAGAGGAGGGTGCCTCTGAGTGTGGTCTTGGGGTCGATGTGTATTTGGAAGTGAAGGTGTTCGGAGTTGGCGAGGTTGGCGTCAGAGCTGGTTGAGATGCGGATAGATTTCTTATGGACGATAGCGATTCCTCCTCCTGTGTGGCCGATGCGGTCCTTGCGTGTGATCTTATAGTCTTCAGGGATGGCAATGGTGATGTCTGGGGCGGAGGAAGCGTTCATCCATGTTTCCGTTAGGAAGGCGACGTCTGGAGAGATGGTGTCTAGTAGATTCCATAGGTCAATGGCGTGTCTGTGGACCGAGCGGGTGTTGAGAAGGATGCATTGTAGGTGGGTGGGGTCGGGAATCTGTGGTGTGGTCGTAGCGGAGATGCAGTTGGTGCCGCTAAATTTGCAGGAGTAGCAAGAGAAAGGTCCATGGGTGTGTCCAGGAGCGGCTTGGACGCAGTTGGGGGCGCGACCGGGGTTAAGGGCTAGGAGGGTGGCGGCATCGTAGGTGATGCGGGAGGGCAAAGCAGCGCGAGGGGCAGGGGGTCTGGCGCTGGGCGCGGTCCAGGCGCGGACGGGCGTAGACGGGCTTACCTTTGGCGCACCTTCGGCGTGGCCGTAGCGCGTGGACGCTGCGCGTGGGGACATCAGACATAAATGGAGAGAGGAGGGGGCGGAGCGAGGGAGGGGCTGCAGGGAGGTGTGATCGTGGTGGAGGGGCGGGCTGGCAGGCAGAACAACAAACAAAATGGCCGGAAGTAAATCACAGCAAATATTTTAAGATCGGCAGCCAGGGAAAAGAAACGTGCAAGTGGGCAGAGGCACAGTTAGACTTGAAAGCGGGCTGACACAACAATAGGCACAAGCGCTGCAGGCAATATGCAATTAGCTTTCAAAATCGCGCAGTTTCAAAGGTAATGAGCATGAGAGACTGTAAATCAAAATGCGGAGCAAAAATGCCAAGGGTGCAATCAGGAAGCTAGCGCTACGATACCCAGAGTTCAGGGAGCCTATTCCATCAGGGCTTGATGAAGGTGTCTCTTCAGAATCTTCGCAAAGACCAGGAGCAGGGAGATAGGCCAATAATTCTTAAGATCACTAGGATCCAAATTAGTTTTTTTTAAGTAAAGGCCGAATTACCGCCTGTTTCCACAGATGCGGATAATGCCTGGCATAATGGCCATGTTCAAAATTGCACTCAAAGGGAGGGAGACTGTACTGGCAACCGGGTGCAAAATCTTCATGGGGCAGAGCTCCTGGGGGGATTTAATGTTAAGGAGGAGTGATTCAGTAAGATCTCGTGTCAGAGGCAAAAAAAAACCTCCAGTGTCCATACATGCTGCTCCTTATCTTTCTTAGAAGCTAACGAGCTCCGATGCAGTTCTCTACTAAGGCTGGTAACACCATCATCTACTGTATTATGGGCAACAAGGTCCACATAAATCTTAGCAATTTTATGCTGAAAACATTCAGCAAGCTTGTTACATCGCTCTTGTGATCCTTCTGTTTCTGGACATGCCGGGGGTGCAGATAACTGCTGGACAAGTATAAAAAGCTCTTTAGGAGAGTTGGTTGTTTCAAATTTGTTGTTCAAATAAAGCAAGTTTTCTTTAATAATAGCTAATTTGTAGTCCCTGAGAACAGCCTTATATGCCGTCCATAAAGTTTCCTCCAGGGGCGCTCTGGGCAGGGCCTGAGGACCCTAAGTTGTGCGTTAAACCAAGGACCAGTCTATGTTTTGCTCCATTAAGAAATTTTCCATAGGGGAGCAACGCGTTGGCTGCTGAACAAAGCCTTGCGGAAAAACGTTTTGCCCCACCGTCCACATCCTCTTAAAAGGTACAAGGGATTCTGTTTAGTGTAGTAATAAAAGACTCGTCTGAAACCCCCTTCCAGTTTCTGGATCGGATCTTTTTACCTGGTGTAGTATGCCTCTTATGCGAAGAAACAAGATTAAAAGAGGACACAGCACTATGATCTTACCAGGTAAGAGGCAAAACGTACTGTACTGATAGACTGGCATCATTAATAAAAATACCATTAATGGTATGACTCGCAACATGGGTTGGATCCATAACCTGCAGGTGTAACCGCAAACAAGCAAGTGTTTTTCTAAGTGCGCCAGAATCTTTATTGTTGGGCAGTGGCGGCTGGCATGGATTGGGGGTGGCGAGGCGGAGTGGTGGTGTGGGGAAGGGTTTAAAGAAAGAAAAAAACGTACCTCCTCGCCCGTCTCTCCTCCGTCGTCTTGCTGCGTCTCTCTCGGCCAAAACAGGAAGCACCCAGGCTCCCCTAAACCAATCACAATGCAGCGTTGTGATTAGTCTGAGTGCTGTGGTTTGGTACTTAACCAGGGACTGGGAGCCTGGGCATGTTCTATACCCAGACTGTAATGCAGCCTGGGTGGAGAACATGCAAAGTGCGCATGACTATTTGGCCAGCCCAAGACGGCCGACCAAACATTTTTATAGTGAAGCCCAGTGCCTCACCGGGACTCACACTTTGTATCTTTTCTATATGGCATTGGTACCTTAACCTGTAAATAATGTCCAGACCGCCTCCTGGTCTGCCTGTTCTATCTAGTCTCAGGATTTTATATCCTGAGGGGATTCCATCAGCAAGGTCCGGGCCAGAGACTTCATTGGCCCTCGATTCTGTAATAAGCACCCAATCCAGTCGATGGGTCATCCTAAATTCAGCAAATCAAGTTTTATGTTTTATAGGAGACCTGGCGTTTGTGAGGAATCCCATGAGATTTTCCTCCCTTACGACTGCCTTCCTCGTAGTTGTATGTCCTTGAAGAGGACTAAGGCCGTCAGATAGTGGCTGAGAGGAGAGTTCATCAAATCCTAAGGCCGGTTACCGGGATGACACATTATGATGACAGCCTCTAGCAGATGCATGCTGAAAATTGTCAGGATAGAGAATGTAAGCATGTTAAAGACCTCCTCCCCCACAGCACTAGTGATACATCAAACACTACTGTTGAAATACAACACTGACCGACTCACTGATACACACCATAGATTGATCACAATGATACCCTGCCTCCTACAGTACACACTTGTCAAATCTCCCCATCTGTACACAATGATAAACGTTCCCAGGGCACACTCAGGGGATACTTGTGGCTCACATCCACAACATCAAGTGCTACTACATTTCCCCATATTTTCACCACATGGAAAATGTCAGTCCCTGCCAAGTGTCACACATCTGGGGTTATAGAGAATTTTCTTTTAAATATTTCAACATTACTGTATGGGCAGTAAGGCAAATCAGCTATGAGCTGAGAGCATGTTGTTACACATTTTCTACAGTTCAAGGATCAAAGAAACTGTTCTCTTCTCCGTGGCTACAAGTAATCAATAGGAGGACAGCTTACAGGTGCCCCTCTACAAGAATGATGTTCATTGGTGGTACCACTCACTAACCTCCCTCTCCTGGTACTGGATTGGGTAATGTGCTCATGTGCAGTGAAAACCTGACTATGTAGATCACCGTGCAGAATGTTGTTGTGCAGACTGTTGTTGTGCAGAGGTGAGCACATATGTTTGTTAACACAAGCATTTCCCCCCATCCCGAGAGACATCCTTTGATGCTCATTCATCTCTGCTATCATAGGAGCCCTCATCTGCTGCATGACGTCTTTATCCCCTCAGAGCTATGACTGATGCAACAGAGCTCTTGTGAACTGGCACTGGAATGCTGGGATTCAGCTGTGTACTGGCACTGGATTGTTAGGATTCAGATGTGTACTGGCACTTGATTGCTGGGATGCAGCTGTGTACTGACATTGGATTGCTGGGATTCAGTGGTGTACAGGCAGTGAATTGCTAGAATTCAGCTGTGTACTGGTACTGGATTGCTGGGATTCAGCTGTCTACTAGAAGTGGATTGCTGGGATTCAGTTGTCTATTAGCACTGGATTGCTGGGATGTAGCTGTGTACTGGCAGTGGATTGGTGGGATTCAGCTGTCTACTGGCACTGGATTGCTGGCATTCAGTTGTGTACTGGCACTGCATTGCTGGGAGTAGGCTGTGTACAGGCACTGGATTTCTGGGATTCAGCTGTGTACTGGCACTGGATTGGTGGGATTCAGCTGTGTGCTGGCACTGGATTGCTGGGGTACAGCTGTCTACTGGCACTGGATTGCTGGGGTACAGCTGTCTACTGGCACTGGATTGCTGGGATTCAGTTGTGTACTGGCACTGCATTGCTGGAATTTAGCTGTGTACTGGCACTGGATTGCTGGGATTTAGTTGTGCACTGGCATTGGATTGCTGGGATTCAGTTGTGTATTAGCACTGGATTGCTGGGATTCAGTTGTGTACTTGCACTGCATTGCTGGCATTTAGCTGTGTGCTGGCACTAGTTTGCTGTGATTCAGCTATGTACTGGCACTGGATTGCTGGGATTCAGCTGTGTGCTGGCACTGGATTGCTGGGATTCAGCTGTCTACTGGCACTGGATTGTTAGGATTCAGCTGTGTACTGGCACTTGATTGCTGGGATGCAGCTGTGTACTGACATTGGATTGCTGGGATTCAGTTGTGTACTGGCAGTGAATTGCTAGGATTCAGCTGTGTACTGGTACTGGATTGCTGGGATTCAGCTGTGTACTGGCACTGGATTGTTAGGATTCAGCTGTGTACTGGCACTTGATTGCTGGGATGCAGCTGTGTACTGACATTGGATTGCTGGGATTCAGTTGTGTACTTGCACTGCATTGCTGGGATTTAGCTGTGTGCTGGCACTAGATTGCTGTGATTCAGCTATGTACTGGCACTGGATTGCTGGGATTCAGTTGTGTATTGGTACTGGGGTGCTGGGATGTAGCTGTGTACTGGCACAGGAGTGTTGGGATTCAGCTGTATACTGGCACTGGATTGCTAGGATTCAGCTGTGTACTGGCACTGGATTGCATGGATTCAGCTGTGTACTGGCACTGGAATGCTAGGATTCAGCTGTGTACTGGCACTGGATTGCTGGGATTCAGTTGTGTACTGGCACTGCATTTCTGGGATTCAGATGTGTACTGGCACTGGATTGCTGGGATTCAGCTTTGTACTGGCACTGCATTGCTGGGATTTAGCTGTGTACTGGCACTGGATTGCTGGGATTCAGTTGTGTACTGGCACTGGATTGCTGGGATTCAGCTGTGTGCTGGCACTGGATTCCTGGGATTCAGCTGTCTACTGGCACTGGATTGCTGGAATTCAGTTGGGTACTGGAACTGCATTGCTGGGATTCAGCTGTGTACTGGCACTGGATTGCTGGGATTCAGTTGTGTACTGGCACTGGATTGCATGGATTCAGCTGTGTAATGGAACTGGAATGCTGGCATTCAGCTGTATACTGGCACAGGATTGCTGGGATTCAGTTGTGTTCTGGCACTGCATTGCTGGGATTCAGCTGTGTACTGGCACTGGATTGCTGGGATTCAGCTTTGTACTGGCGCTGGATTTCTGGGATTTAGCTGTGTACTGGCAATGGATTGCTGGGATTCAGTTGTGTACTGGCACTGCATTGCTGGGATTTAACTGTGTACTGGCAGTGGATTGCTGGGAGTCACCCCTGTACTGGCGCTGGATTGCTGGGACTCTGCCGTGTACTGGCACTGGATTGATGGAATTCAGCTGTCTAGTGGCACTGGATTGCTGGGATTCAGTTGTATACTGGCAGTGGCTTGCTAGGATTCAGCTGTGTGCTGGCACTGGATTCCTGGGATTCAGCTGTGTACTGGCACTGGATTGCTGGGATTCAGCTGTGTACTGGTACTGGATTGCTGGGATTCAGCTGACTACTGGCAGCGGATTGCTGTGATTCAGTTGTGTACTGGCACTGGATTGCTGGGATTTAGTTGTGCACTGGCATTGGATTGCTGGGATTCAGTTGTGTACTAGCACTGAATTGCTGGGATTCAGTTGTGTACTTGCACTGCATTGCTGGGATTTAGCTGTGTGCTGGCACTAGATTGCTGTGATTCAGCTAAGTACTGGCACTGGATTGCTGGGATTCAGTTGTGTACTGGTACTGGGTTGCTGGGATGTAGCTGTGTACTGGCACTGGATTGTTGGGATTCAGCTGTGTGCTGGCACTGGATTGCTAGGATTCAGCTGTGTACTGGCACTGGATTGCATGGATTCAGCTGTGTACTGGCACTGGAAAGCTGGGATTCAGCTGTGTACTGGCACCACTGGGTTGCTGCGATTCAGTTGTGTACTGGCACTGCATTTCTGGGATTAAGCTGTGTACTGGCACTGGATTGCTGGGATTCAGTTTTGTACTGACACTGGATTGCTGGGATTTAGCTTTGTACTGGCACTGGATTGTTTGGATTCAGTTGTGTACTGGCACTGCATTGCTGGGATATAGCTGTGTGCTGGCACTGGATTGCTGGGATTCAGTTGTGTACTGGCACTGGATTGCTGGGATTCAGCTGTGTGCTGGCACTGGATTCCTGGGATTCAGCTGTCTACTGGCACTGAATTGCTGGAATTCAGTTGGGTACTGGAACTGCATTGCTGGGATTCAGCTGTGTACTGACACTGGATTGCTGGGATTCAGTTGTGTACTGGCACTGGATTGCTGGGATTCAGCTGTGTACTGGAATTGGAATGCTGGCATTCAGCTGTATACTGGCACAGGATTGCTGAGATTCAGTTGTGTTCTGGCACTGAATTGCTGGGATTCAGCTGTGTACTGGCACAGTATTGCTGGGATTCAGCTTTGTACTGGCACTGGATTGCTGGGATTTAGCTGTGTACTGGCAATGGATTGCTGGGATTCAGCTGTGTACTGGCACAGGATTGCTTGGAGTCAGCTGTGTACTGGCGCTGGATTGCTGGGATTCTGCCGTGTACTGGCACTGGATTGATGTCATTCAGCTGTCTAGTGGCACTGGATTGCTGGGATTCAGTTGTATACTGGCAGTGGCTTGCTAGGATTCAGCTGTGTGCTGGCACTGGATTCCTGGGATTCAGCTGTGTACTGGCACTGGATTGCTGGGATTCAGCTGTGTACTGGTACTGGATTGCTGGGATTCAGCTGACTACTGGCAGTGGATTGCTGTGATTCAGTTGTGTACTGGCACTGGATTGCTGGGATTTAGTTGTGCACTGGCATTGGATTGCTGGGATTCAGTTGTGTACTAGCACTGGTTTGCTGAGATTCAGTTGTGTACTTGCACTGCATTGCTGGGATTTAGCAGTGTGCTGGCACTAGATTGCTGTGATTCAGCTATGTAGTAGCACTGGATTGCTGGGATTCAGCTGTGTGCTGGCACTGGATTGGTGGGATTCAGCTGTCTACTGACACTGTATTTCTGGAATTCAGTTGTGTACTGGCACTGCGTTGCTGGGATTCAGCTGTGTACTGGCACTGGATTGCTGGTATTCAGTTGTGTACTGGTACTGGGTTGCTGGGATGTAGCTGTGTACTGGCACTGGATTGCTGGGATTCAGCTGTGTACTGGCACTGGATAGCTGGGATTTAGTTGTGCACTGGCATTGGATTGATGGGATTCAGTTGTGTACTATCACTGGATTGCTGGGATTCAGTTGTGTACTTGCACTGCATTGCTGGCATTTAGCTGTGTGCTGGCACTAGTTTGCTGTGATTCAGCTATGTACTGGCACTGGATTGCTGGGATTCAGTTGTGTACTGGCACTGGATTGCTGGGATTCAGCTGTGTGCTGGCACTGGATTCCTGGGATTCAGCTGTCTACTGGCACTGGATTGCTGGAATTCAGTTGGGTACTGGAACTGCATTGCTGGGATTCAGCTGTGTACTGGCACTGGATTGCTGGGATTCAGTTGTGTACTGGCACTGGATTGCATGGATTCAGCTATGTAAAGGAACTGGAATGCTGGGATTCAGCTGTATACTGGCACAGGATTGCTGAGATTCAGTTGTGTTCTGGCACTGCATTGCTGGGATTCAGCTGTGTACTGGCACTGGATTGCTGGGATTCAGCTTTGTACTGGCGATGGATTTCTGGGATTTAGCTGTGTACTGGCAATGGATTGCTGGGATTCAGTTGTGTACTGGCACTGCATTGCTGGGATTTAACTGTGTACTGGCAGTGGATTGCTGGGAGTCACCCCTGTACTGGCGCTGGATTGCTGGGACTCTGCCATGTACTGGCACTGGATTGATGGAATTCAGCTGTCTAGTGGCACTGGATTGCTGGGATTCAGTTGTATACTGGCAGTGGCTTGCTAGGATTCAGCTGTGTGCTGGCACTGGATTCCTGGGATTCAGCTGTGTACTGGCACTGGATTGCTGGGATTCAGCTGTGTACTGGTACTGGATTGCTGGGATTTAGTTGTGCACTGGCATTGGATTGCTGGGATTCAGTTGTGTACTAGCACTGGATTGCTGGGATTCAGTTGTGTACTTGCACTGCATTGCTGGGATTTAGCTGTGTGCTGGCACTAGATTGCTGTGATTCAGCTAAGTACTGGCACTGGATTGCTGGGATTCAGTTGTGTACTGGTACTGGGTTGCTGGGATGTAGCTGTGTACTGGCACTGGATTGTTGGGATTCAGCTGTGTGCTGGCACTGGATTGCTAGGATTCAGCTGTGTACTGGCACTGGATTGCATGGATTCAGCTGTGTACTGGCACTGGAAAGCTGGGATTCAGCTGTGTACTGGCACCACTGGGTTGCTGCGATTCAGTTGTGTACTGGCACTGCATTTCTGGGATTAAGCTGTGTACTGGCACTGGATTGCTGGGATTCAGTTTTGTACTGACACTGGATTGCTGGGATTTAGCTTTGTACTGGCACTGGATTGTTTGGATTCAGTTGTGTACTGGCACTGCATTGCTGGCATATAGCTGTGTGCTGGCACTGGATTGCTGGGATTCAGTTGTGTACTGGCACTGGATTGCTGGGATTCAGCTGTGTGCTGGCACTGGATTCCTGGGATTCAGCTGTCTACTGGCACTGAATTGCTGGAATTCAGTTGGGTACTGGAACTGCATTGCTGGGATTCAGCTGTGTACTGACACTGGATTGCTGGGATTCAGTTGTGTACTGGCACTGGATTGCTGGGATTCAGCTGTGTACTGGAATTGGAATGCTGGCATTCAGCTGTATACTGGCACAGGATTGCTGAGATTCAGTTGTGTTCTGGCACTGCATTGCTGGGATTCAGCTGTGTACTGGCACAGGATTGCTGGGATTCAGCTTTGTACTGGCACTGGATTGCTGGGATTTAGCTGTGTACTGGCAATGGATTGCTGGGATTCAGCTGTGTACTGGCACAGGATTGCTTGGAGTCAGCTGTGTACTGGCGCTGGATTGCTGGGATTCTGCCGTGTACTGGCACTGGATTGATGTCATTCAGCTGTCTAGTTGCACTGGATTGCGGGGATTCAGTTGTATACTGGCAGTGGCTTGCTAGGATTCAGCTGTGTGCTGGCACTGGATTGCTGGGATTCAGCTGTGTACTGGCACTGGATTGCTGGGATTCAGCTGTGTACTGCTACTGGATTGCTGGGATTCAGCTGACTACTGGCAGTGGATTGCTGTGATTCAGTTGTGTACTGGCACTGGATTGCTGGGATTTAGTTGTGCACTGGCATTGGATTGCTGGGATTCAGTTGTGTACTAGCACTGGATTGCTGAGATTCAGTTGTGTACTTGCACTGCATTGCTGGGATTTAGCAGTGTGCTGGCACTAGATTGCTGTGATTCAGCTATGTAGTAGCACTGGATTGCTGGGATTCAGCTGTGTGCTGGCACTGGATTGGTGGGATTCAGCTGTCTACTGACACTGTATTGCTGGAATTCAGTTGTGTACTGGCACTGCGTTGCTGGGATTCAGCTGTGTACTGGTACTGGATTGCTGGGATTCAGTTGTGTACTGGTACTGGGTTGCTGGGATGTAGCTGTGTACTGGCACTGGATTGCTGGGATTCAGCTGTGTACTGGCACTGGATAGCTGGGATTTAGTTGTGCACTGGCATTGGATTGATGGGATTCAGTTGTGTACTATCACTGGATTGCTGGGATTCAGTTGTGTACTTGCACTGCATTGCTGGGATTTAGCTGTGTGCTGGCACTAGATTGCTGTGATTCAGCTAAGTACTGGCACTGGATTGCTGGGATTCAGTTGTGTACTGGTACTGGGTTGCTGGGATGTAGCTGTGTACTGGCACTGGATTGTTGGGATTCAGCTGTATGCTGGCACTGGATTGCTAGGATTCAGCTGTGTACTGGCACTGGATTGCATGGATTCAGCTGTGTACTGGCACTGGAATGCTGGGATTCAGCTGTGTACTGGCACCACTGGGTTGCGGCGATTCAGTTGTGTACTGGCACTGCATTTCTGGGATTAAGCTGCGTACTGGCACTGGATTGCTGGGATTCAGTTTTGTACTGGCACTGGATTGCTGGGATTTAGCTTTGTACTGGCACTGGATTGTTGGGATTCAGTTGTGTATGGGCACTGCATTGCTGGGATATAGCTGTGTGCTGGCACTGGATTGCTGGGATTCAGTTGTGTACTGGCACTGGATTGCTGGGATTCAGCTGTGTGCTGGCACTGGATTCCTGGGATTCAGCTGTCTACTGGCACTGGATTGCTGGAATTCAGTTGGGTACTGGAACTGCATTGCTGGGATTCAGCTGTGTACTGACACTGGATTGCTGGGATTCAGTTGTGTACTGGCACTGGATTGCTGGGATTGAGCTGTGTGCTGGAATTAGAATGCTGGCTTTCAGCTGTATACTGGCACAGGATTGCTGAGATTCAGTTGTGTTCTGCCACTGCATTGCTGGGATTCAGCTGTGTACTGGCACAGGATTGCTGGGATTCAGCTTTGTACTGGCACTGGATTGCTGGGATTTAGCTGTGTACTGGCAATGGATTGCTGGGATTCAGTTGTGTACTGGCACTGCATTGCTGGGATTTAGCTGTGTACTGGCAGTGGATTGCTTGGAGTCAGCTGTGTACTGGCGCTGGATTGCTGGGATTCTGCCGTGTACTGGCACTGGATTGATGGAATTCAGCTGTCTAGTGGCACTGGATTGCAGGGATTCAGTTGTATACTGGCAGTGGCTTGCTAGGATTCAGCTGTGTACTGGCACTGGATTGCTGGGATTCAGCTGTGTACTGGTACTGGATTGCTGGGATTCAGCTGACTACTGGCAGTGGATTGCTGTGATTCAGTTGTGTACTGGCACTGGATTGCTGGAATTTAGTTGTGCACTGGCATTGGATTGCTGGGATTCAGTTGTGTACTAGCACTGGATTGCTGGGATTCAGTTGTGTACTTGCACTGCATTGCTGGGATATAGCTGTGTGCTGGCACTAGATTGCTGTGATTCAGCTATGTACTGGCACTGGATTGCTGGGATTCAGCTGTGTGCTGGCACTAGATTGGTGGGATTCAGCTGTCTACTGGCACTGCATTTCTGGGATTAAGCTGCGTACTGGCACTGGATTGCTGGGATTCAGTTTTGTACTGGCACTGGATTTCTGGGATTTAGCTTTGTACTGGCACTGGATTGTTGGGATTCAGTTGTGTACCGGGCACTGCATTGCTGGGATATAGCTGTGTGCTGGCACTGGATTGCTGGGATTCAGTTGTGTACTGGCACTGGATTGCTGGGATTCAGCTGTGTGCTGGCACTGGATTCCTGGGATTCAGCTGTCTACTGGCACTGGATTGCTGGAATTCAGTTGGGTACTGGAACTGCATTGCTGGGATTCAGCTGTGTACTGGCACTGGATTGTTTGGATTCAGTTGTGTACTGGCACTGCATTGCTGGGATATAGCTGTGTGCTGGCACTGGATTGCTGGGATTCAGTTGTGTACTGGCAGTGGCTTGCTAGGATTCAGCTGTGTACTGGCACTGGATTGCTGGGATTCAGCTGTGTACTGGTACTGGATTGCTGGGATTCAGCTGACTACTGGCAGTGGATTGCTGTGATTCAGTTGTGTACTGGCACTGCATTGCTGGGATTTAGCTGTGTACTGGCAGTGGATTGCTTGGAGTCAGCTGTGTACTGGCGCTGGATTGCTGGGATTCTGCCGTGTACTGGCACTGGATTGATGGAATTCAGCTGTCTAGTGGCACTGGATTGCAGGGATTCAGTTGTATACTGGCAGTGGCTTGCTAGGATTCAGCTGTGTACTGGCACTGGATTGCTGGGATTCAGCTGTGTACTGGTACTGGATTGCTGGGATTCAGCTGACTACTGGCAGTGGATTGCTGTGATTCAGTTGTGTACTGGCACTGGATTGCTGGAATTTAGTTGTGCACTGGCATTGGATTGCTGGGATTCAGTTGTGTACTAGCACTGGATTGCTGGGATTCAGTTGTGTACTTGCACTGCATTGCTGGGATATAGCTGTGTGCTGGCACTAGATTGCTGTGATTCAGCTATGTACTGGCACTGGATTGCTGGGATTCAGCTGTGTGCTGGCACTAGATTGGTGGGATTCAGCTGTCTACTGGCACTGCATTTCTGGGATTAAGCTGCGTACTGGCACTGGATTGCTGGGATTCAGTTTTGTACTGGCACTGGATTGCTGGGATTTAGCTTTGTACTGGCACTGGATTGTTGGGATTCAGTTGTGTACCGGGCACTGCATTGCTGGGATATAGCTGTGTGCTGGCACTGGATTGCTGGGATTCAGTTGTGCACTGGCACTGGATTGCTGGGATTCAGCTGTGTGCTGGCACTGGATTCCTGGGATTCAGCTGTCTACTGGCACTGGATTGCTGGAATTCAGTTGGGTACTGGAACTGCATTGCTGGGATTCAGCTGTGTACTGGCACTGGATTGTTTGGATTCAGTTGTGTACTGGCACTGCATTGCTGGGATATAGCTGTGTGCTGGCACTGGATTGCTGGGATTCAGTTGTGTACTGGCAGTGGCTTGCTAGGATTCAGCTGTGTACTGGCACTGGATTGCTGGGATTCAGCTGTGTACTGGCACAGGATTGCTGGGATTCAGCTTTGTACTGGCAGTGGATTGCTGGGATTTAGCTGTGTACTGGCAATGGATTGCTGGGATTCAGTTGTGTACTGGCACTGCATTGCTGGGATTTAGCTGTGTACTGGCAGTGGATTGCTTGGAGTCAGCTGTGTACTGGCGCTGGATTGCTGGGATTCTGCCGTGTACTGGCACTGGATTGATGGAATTCAGCTGTCTAGTGGCACTGGATTGCAGGGATTCAGTTGTATACTGGCAGTGGCTTGCTAGGATTCAGCTGTGTACTGGCACTGGATTGCTGGGATTCAGCTGTGTACTGGTACTGGATTGCTGGGATTCAGCTGACTACTGGCAGTGGATTGCTGTGATTCAGTTGTGTACTGGCACTGGATTGCTGGAATTTAGTTGTGCACTGGCATTGGATTGCTGGGATTCAGTTGTGTACTAGCACTGGATTGCTGGGATTCAGTTGTGTACTTGCACTGCATTGCTGGGATATAGCTGTGTGCTGGCACTAGATTGCTGTGATTCAGCTATGTACTGGCACTGGATTGCTGGGATTCAGCTGTGTGCTGGCACTAGATTGGTGGGATTCAGCTGTCTACTGGCACTGCATTTCTGGGATTAAGCTGCGTACTGGCACTGGATTGCTGGGATTCAGTTTTGTACTGGCACTGGATTGCTGGGATTTAGCTTTGTACTGGCACTGGATTGTTGGGATTCAGTTGTGTACCGGGCACTGCATTGCTGGGATATAGCTGTGTGCTGGCACTGGATTGCTGGGATTCAGTTGTGTACTGGCACTGGATTGCTGGGATTCAGCTGTGTGCTGGCACTGGATTCCTGGGATTCAGCTGTCTACTGGCACTGGATTGCTGGAATTCAGTTGGGTACTGGAACTGCATTGCTGGGATTCAGCTGTGTACTGGCACTGGATTGTTTGGATTCAGTTGTGTACTGGCACTGCATTGCTGGGATATAGCTGTGTGCTGGCACTGGATTGCTGGGATTCAGTTGTGTACTGGCAGTGGCTTGCTAGGATTCAGCTGTGTACTGGCACTGGATTGCTGGGATTCAGCTGTGTACTGGTACTGGATTGCTGGGATTCAGCTGACTACTGGCAGTGGATTGCTGTGATTCAGTTGTGTACTGGCACTGGATTGCTGGAATTTAGTTGTGCACTGGCATTGGATTGCTGGGATTCAGTTGTGTACTAGCACTGGATTGCTGGGATTCAGTTGTGTACTTGCACTGCATTGCTGGGATTTAGCTGTGTGCTGGCACTAGATTGCTGTGATTCAGCTATGTACTGGCACTGGATTGCTGGGATTCAGCTGTGTGCTGGCACTGGATTGGTGGGATTCAGTTGTGTACTGGCACTGCATTGCTGGGATTTAGCTGTGTGCTGGTACTGGATTGCTGGGATTCAGTTGTGTACTGGCACTGGATTGCTGGGATTCAGCTGTGTGCTGGCACAGGATTCCTGGGATTCAGCTGTCTACTGGCACTGGATTGCTGGAATTCAGTTGGGTACTGGAACTGCATTGCTGGGATTTAGTTGTGCACTGGCATTGGATTGCTGGGATTCAGTTGTGTACTGGCACTGGATTGCATAGATTCAGCTGTGTACTGGAATTGGAATGCTGGCATTCAGCTGTATACTGGCACAGGATTGCTGAGATTCAGTTGTGTTCTGGCACTGCATTGCTGGGATTCAGCTGTGTACTGGCACAGGATTGCTTGGAGTCAGCTGTGTACTGGCGCTGGATTGATGGGTTTCTGCCGTGTACTGGCACTGGATTGATGGAATTCAGCTGTCTAGTGGCACTGGATTGCTGGGATGCAGTTGTATACTGGCAGTGGCTTGCTAGGATTCAGCTGTGTGCTGGCACTGGATTCCTGGGATTCAGCTGTGTACTGGCAATGGATTGCTAAGATTCAGCTGTGTACTGGCACTGGATTTCATGGATTCAGCTGTGTACTGTCACTGGATTGCTGGAATTCAGCTGTGTACTGGCAATGGATTGCTGGGATTCAGTTGTGTACTGGCACTGAATTGCTGGTATTTAGCTGTGTACTGGCACTGGATTGCTGGGAATTAGCTGTGTACTGGCACTGGATTGCTAGGATTCAGCTGTCTACTGGCACTGGATTGCTGGGATTCAGCTTTGTACTGGCGCTGGATTTCTGAGATTTAGCTGTGTAGTGGCAATGGATTGCTGGGATTCAGTTGTGTACTGGCACTGCATTGCTGGGATTTAACTGTTTACTGGCAGTGGATTGCTGGGAGTCAGCTGTGTACTGGCAGTGGCTTGCTAGGATTCAGCTGTGTGCTGGCACTGGATTCCTGGGATTCAGCTGTGTACTGGCACTGGATTGCTGGGATTCAGCTGTGTACTGGTACTGGATTGCTCGGATTCAGCTGACTACTGGCAGTGGATTGCGGTGATTCAGTTGTGTACTGGCACTGGATTGCTGGGATTTAGTTGTGCACTGGCATTGGATTGCTGGGATTCAGTTGTGTACTAGCACTGGATTGCTGGGATTCAGTTGTGTACTTGCACTGCATTGCTGGGATTTAGCTGTGTGCTGGCACTAGATTGCTATGATTCAGCTATGTACTGGCACTGGATTGCTGGGATTCAGCTGTGTGCTGGCACTGGACTGGTGGGATTCAGTTGTGTACTGGCACTGCATTGCTGGGATTTAGCTGTGTGCTGGCACTGGATTGCTGGGATTCAGTTGTGTACTGGTACTGGATTGCTGGGATTCAGCTGTGTGCTGGCACAGGATTCCTGGGATTCAGCTGTCTACCGGCACTGGATTGCTGGAATTCAGTTGGGTACTGGAACTGCATTGCTGGGATTCAGCTGTGTACTGACACTGGATTTCTGGGATTCAGTTGTGTACTGGCACTGGATTGCATGGATTCAGCTGTGTACTGGAATTGGAATGCTGGCATTCAGCTGTATACTGGCACAGGATTGCTGAGATTCAGTTGTGTTCTGGCACTGCATTGCTGGGATTCAGCTGTGTACTGGCACAGGATTGCTTGGAGTCAGCTGTGTACTGGCGCTGGATTGCTGGGATTCTGCCATGTACTGGCACTGGATTGATGGAATTCAGCTGTCTAGTGGCACTGGATTGCTGGGATGCAATTGTATACTGGCAGTGGCTTGCTAGGATTCAGCTGTGTGCTGGCACTTGATTCCTGGGATTCAGCTGTGTACTGGCAATGGATTGCTAGGATTCAGCTGTGTACTGGCACTGGATTTAATGGATTCAGCTGTGTACTGGCATCTGATTGCTGGGATTCAGTTGTGTACTGGCACTGCATTGCTCGGATTCAGCTGTGCACTGGCACTGGATTGCTGGGTTTCAGCTTTGTACTGGCACTGGATTGCTGGGATTCAGCAGTGTACTGGCACTGCATTGCTGGGATTCAGCTGTGTACTGGCACTGAATTGCTTGGATTCAGCTGTGTACTGGCAATGGATTGCTGGGATTCAGTTGTGTACTGGCACTGAATTGCTGGGATTTAGCTGTGTACTGGCAGTGGATTGCTTGGATTCAGCTGTGTACTGGCACTGGATTGCTGGGATTCAGCTGTGTACTGGCACTGGATTGCTGGAATTCAGCTGTCTACTGGCACTGGATTGCTGGGATTCAGTTGTGTACTGGCACTGAATTGCTAGGATTCAGCTGTGTACTGGCACTGGATTCCTGGGATTCAGCTGTGTGCTGGCACTGGACTGATGGGATTCAGCTGTCTACTGGCATTGGATTGCTGGAATTAAGTTGTGTACTGGCACTGCGTTGCTGGGATTCAGCTGTGTTCTGGCAGTGGATTGCTGGGATTCAGTTGTGTACTGGCACTGGGTTGCTGGGATGTAGCTGTGTACTGGCACTGGATTGCTGGGATTTAGCTGTGTACTGGCTCTGGATTGCTAGGATTCAGCTGTGTACTGGCACTGGATTACGTGGATTCAGCTGTGTACTGGCACTGGATTGATGGGATTCAGCTGTGTACTGGCACTGGATTGCTGGGATTCAGTTGTGGACTGGCACTGCATTGCTCAGATTCAGCTATGTACTGGTACTGGATTGCTGGGTTTCAGCTTCGTACTGTTACTGGATTGCTGGCATTCGGGCTGTGTACTTGCAATGGATTGCTGGGATTCAGTTGTCTACTGGCACTGGATTGCTGGGATTAAGTTGTGTACTGGCACTGCATTGCTGGGATTCAGCTGTGTTCTGGCAGTGGATTGCTGGGATTCAGTTGTGTACTGGCAATGGATTGCTGGGATTCAGCTTTGTACTGGCACTGGATTGCTGGTATTCAGTAGTGTACTGGCACTGGATTGCTAGGATTCAGCTGTGTACTTCCACTGGATTGCTTGGATTCAGCTGTGTACTGGCAATGGATTGCTGGGATTCAGTTGTGTACTGGCACTGAATTGCTGGGATTTAGCTGTGTACTGGCACTGGATTGCTGAGATTTAGCAGTGTACTGGCACTGGATTGCTAGGATTCAGCTGTCTACTGGGACTGGATTGCTAGGATTCAGTTGTGTACTGGCACTGCATTGCAGGGATTTAGCTGGGTACTGGCAGTGGATTGCTGGGATTCAGTTTTGTACTGGCACTGGATTGTTGGGATGTAGCTGTGTACTGGCACTGGATTGCTGGGATTCAGCTGTGTACTGGCACTGGATAGCTTGGATTCAGCTCTGTACTGGCACTGGATTGCTGGGATTCAGTTGTGTACTGGCACTGCATTGCTGGGATTTAGCTGTGTGCTGGCACTGGATTGCTGGGATTCAGCTATGTGCTGGCACTGGATTGCTGGAATTCAGCTGTGTACTGGCAATGGATTGCTGGGATTCAGTTGTGTACTGGCACTGGATTGCTGGGATTCAGCTGTGTACTGGTACTGGATTGCTCGGATTCAGCTGACTACTGCCAGTGGATTGCGGTGATTCAGTTGTGTACTGGCACTGGATTGCTGGGATTTAGTTGTGCACTGGCACTGGATTGCTGGGATTCAGTTGTGTACTAGCACTGGCTTGCTGGGATTCAGTTGTGTACTTGCACTGCATTGCTGGGATTTAGCTGTGTGCTGGCACTAGATTGCTGTGATTCACCTATGTACTGGCACTGGATTGCTGGGATTCAGCTCTGTGCTGGCACTGGATTGGTGGGATTCAGTTGTGTACTGGCACAGCATTGCTGGGATTTAGCTGTGTGCTGGCACTGGATTGCTGGGATTCAGTTGTGTACTGGCACTGGATTGCTGGGATTCAGCTGTGTGCTGGCACAGGATTCCTGGGATTCAGCTGTCTACTGGCACTGGATTGCTGGAATTCAGTTGGGTACTGGAACTGCATTGCTGGGATTCAGCTGTGTACTGACACTGGATTTCTGGGATTCAGTTGTGTACTGGCACTAGATTGCATGGATTCAGCTGTGTACTGGAATTGGAATGCTGGCATTTAGCTGTATACTGGCACAGGATTGCTGAGATTCAGTTGTGTTCTGGTACTGCATTGCTGGGATTCAGCTGTGTACTGGCACAGGATTGCTTGGAGTCAGCTGTGTACTGGCGCTGGATTGCTGGGATACTGCCGTGTACTGGCACTGGATTGATGGAATTCAGCTGTCTAGTGGCACTGGATTGCTGGGATGCAGTTGTATACTGGCAGTGGCTTGCTAGGATTCAGCTGTGTGCTGGCACTGGATTCCTGGGATTCAGCTGTGTACTGGCAATGGATTGCTAGGATTCAGCTGTGTACTGGCACTGGATTTCATGGATTCAGCTGTGTACTGGCACTGGATTGCTGGGATTCAGCTGTGTACTGGCACTGGATTGCTGGGATTCAGTTGTGTACTGGCACTGCATTGCTCGGATTCAGCTGTGTACTGGCACTGGATTGCTGGGTTTCAGCTTTGTACTGGCACTGGATTGCTGGGACTCAGCAGTGTACTGGCACTGCATTGCTGGGATTCAGCTGTGTACTGGCACTGAATTGCTTGGATTCAGCTGTGTACTGGCAATGGATTGCTGGGATTCAGTTGTGCCAATGGCACTGAATTGCTGGGATTTAGCTGTGTACTGGCAGTGGATTGTTTGGATTCAGCTGTGTACTGGCACTGGATTGCTGGGATTCAGCTGTGTACTGGCACTGGATTGCTGGAATTCAGTTGTCTACTGGCACTGGATTGCTGGGATTCAGTTGTGTACTGGCACTGAATTGCTAGGATTCAGCTGTGTACTGGCACTGGATTCGTGGGATTCAGCTGCGTGCTGGCACTGGACTGATGGGATTCAGCTGTCTACTGGCATTGGATTGCTGAAATTAGGTTGTGTACTGGCACTGCGTTGCTGGGATTCAGCTGTGTTCTGGCAGTGGATTGCTGTGATTCAGTTGTGTACTGGCACTGGGTTGCTGGGATGTAGCTGTGTACTGGCACTGGATTGCTGGGATTTAGCTGTGTACTGGCCCTGGATTGCTAGGATTCCGCTGTGTACTGGCACTGGATTACGTGGATTCAGCTGTGTACTGGCACTGGATTGCTGGGATTCAGCTGTGTACTGGCACTGGATTGCTGGGATTCAGTTGTGGACTGGCACTGCATTGCTCAGATTCAGCTATGTACTGGCACTGGATTGCTGGGTTTCAGCTTTGTACTGTCACTGGATTGCTGGCATTCGGGCTGTGTACTGGCACTGGATTGCTGGGATTCAGTTGTCTACTGGCACTGGATTGCTGGGATTAAGTTGTGTACTGGCACTGCATTGCTGGGATTCAGCTGTGTTCTGGCAGTGGATTGCTGGGATTCAGTTGTGTACTGGCAATGGATTGCTGGGATTCAGCTTTGTACTGGCACTGGATTGCTGGGATTCAGCAGTGTACTGGCACTGCATTGCTGGGATTCAGCTGTGTACTTGCACTGGATTGCTTGGATTCAGCTGTGTACTGGCAATGGATTGCTGGGATTCAGTTGTGTACTGGCACTGAATTGCTGGGATTTAGCTGTGTACTGGCACTGGATTGCTGGGATTTAGCAGTGTACTGGCACTGGATTGCTAGGATTCAGCTGTCTACTGGGACTGGATTGCTAGGATTCAGTTGTGTACTGGCACTGCATTGCAGGGATTTAGCTGTGTACTGGCAGTGGATTGCTGGGATTCAGTTTTGTACTGGCACTGGATTGTTGGGATGTAGCTGTGTACTGGCACTGGATTTCTGGGATTCAGCTGTGTACTGGCACTGGATAGCTTGGATTCAGCTCTGTACTGGCACTGGATTGCTGGGATTCAGTTGTGTACTGGCACTGCATTGCTGGGATTTAGCTGTGTGCTGGCACTGGATTGCTGGGATTCAGCTATGTGCTGGCACTGGATTGCTGGAATTCAGCTGTGTACTGGCAATGGATTGCTGGGATTCAGTTGTGTACTGGCACTGAATTGCTGGGATTTAGGTGTGTACTGGCACTGGATTGCTGGGAATTAGCTGTGTACTGGCACTGGATTGCTAGGATTCAGCTGTGTACTGGCACTGGATTGCTGGGATTCAGGTTTGTACTGGCGCTGGATTTCTGGGATTTAGCTGTGTACTGGCAATGGATTGCTGGGATTCAGCTTTGTACTGGCACTGGATTGCTGGGATTCAGCAGTGTACTGGCACTGCATTGCTGGGATTCAGCTGTGTACTTGCACTGGATTTCTTGGATTCAGCTGTGTACTGGCAGTGGATTGCTGGAATTCAGTTGTGTACTGGCACTGAATTGCTGGGATTTAGCTGTGTACTGGCAGTGGATTGCTGGGATTTAGCAGTGTACTGGCACTGGATTGCTAGGATTCAGCTGTCTACTGGGACTGGATTGCTAGGATTCAGTTGTGTACTGGCACTGCATTGCAGGGATTTAGCTGTGTACTGGCAGTGGATTGCTGGGATTCAGTTTTGTACTTGCACTGGATTGTTGGGATGTAGCTGTGTACTGGCACTGGATTGCTGGGATTCAGCTGTGTACTGGCACTGGATAGCTTGGATTCAGCTGAGTACTGATACTGGATTGCTGGGATTCAGTTGTGTACTGGTACTGCATTGCTGGGATTTAGCTGTGTGCGTGCACTGGATTGCTGGGATTCAGCTATGTGCTGGCACTGGATTGCTGGAATTCAGCTGTGTACTGGCAATGGATTGCTGGGATTTAGCTGTGTACTGGCACTGGATTGCTGGGAATTAGCTGTGTACTGGAACTGGATTGCTAGGATTCAGCTGTCTACTGGCACTAGATTGCTGGGATTCAGCTTTGTACTGGCGCTGGATTTCTGGGATTTAGCTGTGTACTGGCAATGGATTGCTGGGATTCAGCAGTGTACTGGCACTGCATTGCTGGGATTCAGCTGTGTACTTGCACTGGATTGCTTGGATTCAGCTGTGTACTGGCAATGGATTGCCGGGATTCAGTTGTGTACTGGCACTGCATTGCAGGGATTTAGCTGTGTACTGGCAGTGGATTGCTGGGATTCAGTTTTGTACTGGCACTGGATTGTTGGGAATTAGCTGTGTACTGGCACTGGATTGCTGGGATTCAGCTGTGTACTGGCACTGGATAGCTAGGATTCAGCTCTGTACTGGCACTGGATTGCTGGGATTCAGTTGTGTACTCGCACTGCATTGCTGGGATTTAGCTGTGTGCTGGCACTGGATTGCTGGGATTCAGCTATGTGCTGGCACTGGATTGCTGGAATTCAGCTGTGTACTGGCAATGGATTGCTGGGATTCAGTTGTGTACTGGCACTGAATTGCTGGGATTTAGGTGTGTACTGGCACTGGATTGCTGGGAATTAGCTGTGTACTGGCACTGGATTGCTAGGATTCAGCTGTGTACTGGCACTGGATTGCTGGGATTCAGCTTTGTACTGGCGCTGGATTTCTGGGATTTAGCTGTGTACTGGCAATGGATTGCTGGCATTCAGCTTTGTACTGGCACTGGATTGCTGGGATTCAGCAGTGTACTGGCACTGCATTGCTGGGATTCAGCTGTGTACTTGCACTGGATTTCTTGGATTCAGCTGTGTACTGGCAATGGATTGCTGGAATTCAGTTGTGTACTGGCACTGAATTGCTGGGATTTAGCTGTGTACTGGCACTGGATTGCTGGGATTTAGCAGTGTACTGGCACTGGATTGCTAGGATTCAGCTGTCTACTGGGACTGGATTGCTAGGATTCAGTTGTGTACTGGCACTGCATTGCAGGGATTTAGCTGTGTACTGGCAGTGGATTGCTGGGATTCAGTTTTGTACTTGCACTGGATTGTTGGGATGTAGCTGTGTACTGGCACTGGATTGCTGGGATTCAGCTGTGTACTGGCACTGGATAGCTTGGATTCAGCTGAGTACTGATACTGGATTGCTGGGATTCAGTTGTGTACTGGTACTGCATTGCTGGGATTTAGCTGTGTGCGTGCACTGGATTGCTGGGATTCAGCTATGTGCTGGCACTGGATTGCTGGAATTCAGCTGTGTACTGGCAATGGATTGCTGGGATTCAGTTGTGTACTGGCACTGAATTGCTCGTATTTAGCTGTGTACTGGCACTGGATTGCTGGGAATTAGCTGTGTACTGGCACTGGATTGCTAGGATTCAGCTGTCTACTGGCACTGGATTGCTGGGATTCAGATTTGTACTGGCGCTGGATTTCTGGGATTTAGCTGTGTACTGGCAATGGATTGCTGGGATTCAGTTGTGTACTGGCACTGCATTGCTGGGATTTAACTGTGTACTGGCAGTGGATTGCTGGGAGTCAGCTGTGTACTGGCGCTGGATTGCTGGGACTCTGACGTGTACTGGCACTGGATTGATGGAATTCAGCTGTCTAGTGGCACTGGATTGCTGGGATTCAGTTGTATACTGGCAGTGGCTTCCTAGGATTCAGCTGTGTGCTGGCACTGGATTCCTGGGATTCAGCTGTGTACTGGCACTGGATTGCTGGGATTCAGCTGTGTACTGGTACTGGATTGCTGGGATTCAGCTGACTACTGGCAGTGGATTGCGGTGATTCAGTTGTGTACTGGCACTGGATTGCTGGGATTTAGTTGTGCACTGGCATTGGATTGCTGGGATTCAGTTGTGTACTAGCACTGGATTGCTGGGATTCAGTTGTGTACTTGCACAGCATTGCTGGGATTTAGCTGTGTGCTGGCACTAGATTGCTGTGATTCAGCTATGTACTGGCACTGGATTGCTGGGATTCAGCTGTGTGCTGGCACTGGATTGGTGGGATTCAGTCGTGTACTGGCACTGCATTGCTGGGATTTAGCTGTGTGCTGGCACTGGATTGCTGGGATTCACTTGTGTACTGGCACTGGATTGCTGGGATTCAGCTGTGTGCTGGCACAGGATTCCTGGGATTCAGTTGTCTACTGGCACTGGATTGCTGGAATTCAGTTGGGTACTGGAACTGCATTGCTGGGATTTAGTTGTGCACTGGCATTGGATTGCTGGGATTCAGTTGTGTACTGGCACTGGATTGCATAGATTCAGCTTGATGAATACAGGCCCCAGCTAGGCCCACAGGACACAAGGGTTCGCTCTCCTGCAATGGAATCTATAAGGAAGTTGGCATGGAAACTGCAAAGTACAAAGACAAAGTTTATTAACCCTTAAGGGTGGTCCTACAATCCATACAACACCCTTCAGTATTGCATAGAGTAGCACACAGAACTTGCGTACACGGTCCCCTTTTATACACAACAGAGGGGCTCATAAGTGGGTGGATACAACATGAGGCAAGGAATGTTACCTTTTATGGACATTTTCGATACAAGATCAATATGTGGGCGGAGCTGACATACTCCTTGAGCCCGCGAAAACATGGTCAAGCAAGGACTAACTGATAACAGATGTGGTCAAGCCTGGGCATGCGCCAGGCGGACAGAGGAACTATTTATAGACTGTTACTAGGCAGATTACAAGAGCAACTAACACGAAGATAGGACTCTTCTCGTGTTGAGCACGTGGAGATGTAATAGTACAAAATGGAGTCCAGACTTTAGTCAACATAACGAAAGAGACATGTTCTGAGGAAGGAGAATTCATGTCTTTAGTAAATGCTTAATCACGTCGTGGTTTCAATTTACAACAGACGACCCTTTCAGCATTTACTGAAGACATCCGGTTTGTTAGGATAATCATCGTATATGTCAATTGTCATCATTTCTTCTACTTCTTTAGCTAAACGTTTCTGATAAGTGACATTGGCAATAGCTTTCTTATCGGGAATACAGAATGATACACATAAGGAACAGAGCAAGGGACCACATTGGACACAGATGCAACAAGAAAACAGAACTGCTACAATTATACAGAGACCAGTTAAAACCTTCCAACCCCAAGCAGTGATCAATGCCCAGAACCATCCAGAAAAGGACCAAGTGCCGTTTTCTGTATGGATTTCAGCTGCAATTTTATGCAACCTGTTGATAGCATTATAGACTGACGGCGTGTGGTCAGGGATAAACACACAGCAACTACTTCCGATAATTTTACAAGCTCCACCTCGGTCAGCTAACATAACATCTAACACCATACGATTCTGCAATGCAACAATTCTAGTAATCTGCAATTCTTCCGTAAGATTCCCAAGAGCAGCAGCGGTTTGGTTTGTCACAGCCTCTACCACTCTTGTTAATCTTCGAACTTTCCTACTATTTAGGGCAGCTCCAACGAAGAAAAACAATCCTAAATTAAAATCAATATACTGCTGCAGACTGGTGTCAGTCTGATCCACATCATCAATTGATAGAGTACGCTTATACCTATTTACAGTCACATTATTTAACAACTTCAAATCCTTATGATAGGATGCAGGTGCCAAAAATACAGGAGGCAATAGAAATGCTACATAACATACTCCAGACCAACCGGCTGGCAAACGGTAATAACCTTTATTTCCGCATACGAAGTATGTATTATGGGATGCTAAGAAAGTACTGTTATTCAACCCGTTGATGTTTAATATGGTAATGCAATCACTAACACCAACAGGAATATAACCCACACTCTGGACACACAGGTCCGCTTGAGCTTGTGCAACTTGAATCACAAATCTGTCTTTTCCCACAGTGTCTCTGGTGTTCGTGAAAATATAAGGAATCGATTCATTGTCTGGTCGATACTCTTCCCATTCCCAAATTGTCCCATTCGCTTGCGGATATCCATCTTTATCCTGATGACATTCTTTATTGAGTCTGAAGAGTAATCGTCCCACTGTGGGTTTCCGGGTGGCAAAAAGCAAAGTGTACCATGTTCTACAAGAGCCATTATGAGAGAAAGGAAGAGGTATGAATGGCGTTCCTCCTTTCTTCTGATGAGCTGGCATCATACCACATATCCAACAGTTCGTAGCATTCGTGGCAACGTGGGTATGATGCAACATCTGGATGAAAGTGTTATTCAAATAAGACTGACGATGCTTCAATTCTTGATACGGAAGGGTATAGAAGTAGTGCTCCTCAGGCACTGGAGTGGTCAACACAAGTAACTCTCGAGCAGGAGTCACATCCTCCACAAACCATGTGGTTATCCCAACAATAGCTACTGTGAGCATAAAACCTGTTGCACAAAGGATCTTCTTTTTCTCCATGTCAAAATAAAGAACCAATATCTTCCTGAAACTAAAAGGTTTGCCAGAACTCTTCCCCTTAGGCAGCGGTCGATTTCTTCACCAACGGGCCAAGACGGGTGTCGCTACACTAATGCAGGGCTGATCCCCCCCCCTTGCCTCATTGGCTCTCCGTTTCACTAACCCAAGGGCCGTTCTGACAACATGTCCCGATACTGAAGGATTTACTTCCTTGGCCTGAGATGATATCGCTTTCCTCCAGGAGTCGCGTGGTCCGGAAAGAGCTCCTCAGCGTCGTTCGGTTCCACAGCACGGCCTTTCTCTGTGGTCAGAATCTCTCGTTGATCGGTCAATACAGCAGGCTCCACCAATCCGGGCGGTACTTTTCGGCAGTGCAGGGAATGGATCCAATTCTTTCTGTTGGAAACTCGCACAGCCGTCCTCGTTGCAAGTAGGACCTGCTCAGGACCCACCCATCTCGGCTCCAAGCTGTTCGTCCTGTCAAAGATTTTTATCATGACATAGTCGCCAGGCCGGAGACTATGTCCTTCACCGATGGACCGATCAGGGTGCGCCTCCCGGACCTGTTGATGAATAGAAACCAAGTTATCCATTAACTGCGCCAGATAATCATTCATCATTACACAAGGTACATTATACACAGTCTTAGGTTTTGGTGGACCCCAGATATTCATTGGGCGTCCAAAGACAATCTCGTACGGTGTAAGACCGGTTCGAGAGTGCGGTACCGATCTAATTGACAATAACGCCAGCGGTAAAGCATCTGGCCAAGTCAAAGACGTCGAAGCTTGGATTTTAGCGATCTTGAGCTTCAGTGTACCATTATACTTCTCGACCAGTCCTGCAGATTGAGGGTGAAACACTGCGTGGAACTTCTGGGTGATGCCCAGACCCTTCAAAACATACTTTATAACATCCGCTATAAAGTGGGGTCCGTTATCACTCCACAGAAGTCTATAAACGCCATATCGAGGGAAGAACTCCTTCAACAGCATCTTGGCGGTAGTCATTGCAGTATTGTCTTTCGTAGGGTATGCCTCAACCCATTTGCTAAAGGCACAAACCACTACTAGAACATACTTCAAATTGTTACAGCGCTCAAGCTGGATGTAATCCATCTGCAAAACCTCAAAGGGTGCAGTAGGTGTTACAAATCCTCCTGCTGGAGTTCGAGTACCTTTTCCTGGGTTGTACCTCAGGCAGATCATACAGGTCTGCACCACCCTCTTTGCCGTGCTAGCAATCTCTGGATGCTCCCAGACTTGGGTAAGCAATTTTACAATTGCGGAAGCTCCCACATGTGCTAGCCCATGTGCCATCCGAACCATAGGTTGTACAAAAGCCGTGGGTAATTTCCATCTATCCATCTGCTTATTTCTCCAGCAACCCTCATCATCCAATTCTCCCTCACTGGACCATTGCTCCCGTTCTTTATCAGAAGCGGTCCTCTGTATTTCTCGCACTTCTTCCTTCGCATCATGCCATCTTTCTACTTGCGACTTCACTACATACATGGCAGTAGCACCGGGCTGCATCGCAGTCTCCCGTGCCACCCGGTCTGCTAACGCATTCCCTTCTCCAACTTTATCGACTACTTTCCTATGGGCGCTACATTTAACGATGGCAATTTTCTTCGGATATGTCAATGCAGTTAAAAGATTATGAACTAACTCCCCATGCATTATTTGTACTCCATGTGACGTTAAAAACCCTCTCTCCTTCCAGAGCAGGCCGAAATCGTGCGCTACTCCGAAGGCATACCGGCTATCTGTATAAACATTCACACACAATCCTGTACTGAGTTCACACGCTCGTGTTAATGCTATCAGTTCCGCTGCTTGAGCTGATTTCTGTGGTATGCGTGCTGTCTCCACTATTGTTTGCAATGTGGTAATTGCATACGCTGCTGAAGTCGTACCATCTGGTAGCTTCAGGCATGACCCGTCCACCCACAGTTCTCCATCTACATCTGGAAAGGGCGTATCCTGGAGATCAATACGACCCTTTGTTTGTTCCTCAGTCACAAGAATACAATCATGTGCTTTCCGTGCTTCAGACTGAGTCTCGGGGTATGGCAACAATGTGGCCGGATTTAACGATACGCACCTCTTTAACGTAATATGAGGAGCCAAAAGCGTCAGCTCATATCCCGTTAAACGGGCACTGGTCAAATGCTGCGTCTTTGTCTGATTAAGCAGGGCATCAACAGCATGGGGGACTAATACCAACAGCTTATGAGATAACACAATTCCCTCGCTTTGGCGTATTGACACAGCTGTCACCGCAACCGAGCGAAAACAACCAGGCAATGCTCGGGCAACAGGATCAAGTACAGCCGAAAAATATGCACAAGGGCGCTGCTTGTCGCCGTGCATCTGCACTAAAACTGATAATGCACATCCATCTTTCTCGTGCACATACAGCGAAAAAGGTTTGGTATAATCAGGAGTCCCTAACACTGGTGCTGAACAGAGGGCCTGTCGCAATTTCTGGAAGGCAGTGTCACACTCATTCGTCCAAGGAAGCGGAATAGGTGTGTCTTTTGTCGAAAGGGCTAACAATGGCTTAGCTATGTGTGAAAACCCTAGTATCCATTGCCTACAAAACGAAACAAGACCCAAAAATGCACGCACGTCCTTCTGCGTGGACGGCGTCGGCGTGTCCAGAATTACTTGGACACGATCTGGTGTGAGTGCACGCCCCTCCTTAGACAAAAGGTGACCCAGATAAGTCACCTTTGGTCTACAGAACTGTAACTTTTTCCGAGATACTTTGTGATTGTGGGATGCCAAAAAGGAAAGCAAAGACAACGTACTCGTTTCACACAACTCCGGAGTGTCAGCCGCCAGCAAGATGTCATCAACATATTGAATGAGGGCGACACCCTCGGGCAGAACAAAGGAGTCCAATTGTCTTTTCAAAGCTTGACTATAAATGCTAGGGCTCTCCGTATAGCCCTGAGGGATTCTACAAAATCGGTAAGACCTATTATTTAGAGTAAAACCAAAAAGGTATCGACTATCAGGATGAATAGGCATTTTTCAAATCAATAACTGAAAACGTGGTCGCCGTAGGCGGGACCAAAGTAAGCAACGTCGTGATATCAGAAACCACTGGGTACTGAGGTATCACGATCTTGTTCACTTCTCTCAAGTCAATTATAAACCGATAGACTTTAGCATCCATATTCTTTTTCAAAATGGGTAGAATCGGGCTATTACAGACGTTATAGGGAACTTCTTCCACTACTCCCACCTTAATCAAATCCTGCACAATCTGTATAAGAGCCTCTTCCCCCTCCTGTGAAATACGATACTGTGGAAGGCGTGGTAACACCGCCCCCTCCTGGACACTAATGTGAACAGGCGGAATCACCATCTGTCCCACATCAGTATCCGAAGTGGCCCACAAAGCACAAGGGAGGGTAGCTAACACAGCATCTTCTGCAACCACACACATCCGTTCAGACCGGGGGTAATTGTCATTTAATATCACCCGCACTCCAGCAGGGGAGCAGCGGATCGTAGCTCTGAAGTACTTTAACATATCAAGGCCCATAATGTTGTCCGGCGTGTTCGGGGCAAGCAGAAACGGACAGGGTGCAGAAAAAGAATCAACCTGAAATGTGAGGGGCCGCGAAAGAGGGCTTCGGGAGAGTGTACCATCAAACCCTACCGATGTAACCATTAAGCCAGATGGGGGAGCCCTCGGAACCAATTGTTTAGACAGCGCACTACGAGTCGCTCCTGTATCCACTAGGAACTGATCAGTAGAACCCAAAACCTCAGCTGATACGTAAGGACCCTTCTGATCAACCGGCACCTCAACTGATTCTAACCCCCATCCAACGCATTCCTATGCATGCTGAGAATCATGGTACCCAGAACGGTCAATCCCCGACACTTGATACTGGTTCTGTCGATCGAAAACATTAGGCCTATCTCGTTGCTGCCCGGCAGGGTCAAAACGAGCATGATCGTTAGAATTCCCTCTAAAATTCGAGAAAACCCCTCTACCTCTCGGGCCACCCTGATTGTGTCCCTGACGTGAAGCATGCAACGCCGGGCAATCTCTGGCCCAGTGTCCCGATTGCTTACAATACGCACATTGATTCCTATTCAAATCAGATCGGCCCGAGGGAGGACCATAAAATCCTCCCCTACCTCTATTGACACCCCGGCGGGGCGGACCATATACTTGCGCTAACATCACCTTCGTTTTTAAATCCTTCGATTTCTTCTCCTCCTGCCCCTTCGCTTCTTGCTCCTGGCGCTCATAGTACTGAGCTATAGTCAGGAGGGCTGTCGGGGTCGCAGTGGACCAAGAACTTTCACTCGCTTTTAGGCGGGCTGCGATCGCCGGTAATAAATTCGCCACATATTTATCAGCAAAGAGGTGTCGACCCGTATCATCCGTAAGTGACTGACCACTAAAATCATGAAACGTCTCCTCCAAGCGCGTAAAGAAATCTGCAACTGATTCATCAACTTTCTGCTTACACGAGGCTAGCATATTCCAGTCAATCTTTTTAGGGGGAATGATTGTCTTCAACTTAGTCAGAATAGCAGCAGGGAGATCTAAGATAAGCTGAGGTGGTTTCTGCGCGGGCTTCCTCTCCCTATCCTCATCCTCAAGCTCAGACCACCGAGCCTTAAAAGCGGCAACATCGTCCACCTTCCGCACAGATCGCCACATATCTGGTGGTAAAATAAGCCCAAAGAACAAATCTATATCTGCTAAGGTCATAGTACAAGAATTCAAGGCCCCCTCGACTTCTTCGTAAAAGGCCGCTGGATTCTTGCGGGGATCAGGCAACGCATTCTTTAACGCCATGACGTCAGCCCTGTGCCAGGGAGTATAAACCCAATTATACACAAAATATCCCTTAGCATCGGCGGAGGTAATATCCGAGCTAGTCCCCGCTCCTTTAGGAGGAACATACAAAGGCGCCGCCTCTCGCATTGGTTTAGCATGCACTAGGTCGCTCTTATCTGACTGAGAGGTGGATGAATGGCCATCTCCGGTACGCGAATCCGACCGCTTCTCCTCCTCAGCTTGTTGGCGTGCTTTCTCTTTAAGGTCCCTCACCGCGTCCCGTAACGCAAACAGCCGCCGAACCGCATCAGGCGCCTTAGAGGGAGAGAAAACACCATTACGCAATGCTTTAGCATCTGATACCACATCGTCAGGTTCAAAGACACTGGAATATTTCCGGAAAGCAGCAATCACTTCCTCAGAAAAGTGGCCCAGAAAATACAACCTTTCTCTATCCTGCCACAACTCCCAAGAATCCAACAACTCAGCAAGGGATAACTTGCCCTTAAGTGCACGATAGGAAACTTGCCGAAGCTCACCCATTCGCTCAGCCGATAACATGGACCGCGTGTCTACCTTACCCGAACCCGATCCAGAATCTTGTGGCCTCGGGGCAGACGCGCCGACATAAGGAGGCGGAGAACGATCTAATAAATAGAAATCATCGTCATGATTATTAAGGACAGGATAGAGTGACTGACGAACAGCATATTGACCCGAGACTTGCAACCTACGCTCTTTCTCTTGCCTCTCCGCCTGTTCTCTTTCCTCCCGACGCTTTGCTTCCTGCGCTCTCACATGATCATTCTTTCGTTGCTCTTTATCAAACAGCGCTTTCTCACGCTTCTCTCGCTCACGCACTTCCTTCACCCATAATCGCACACATTCAAACATGTCTTGACGAGCACGCCGTTTACACATACACTGTTCCACATACTCAATCTTACGCATATCAAACGACCCATACAACGGCCACCGTAACTCAGGATCCTTTCTGGTATATTTCCTCCATACTGTGCTGTACATTATGGAAGAAAGACCATGCTTCACATACATATCCCTATTAGGAGTCCCCTCTGGGGGAGCTGGAGCAGATTCCTCGAGGTTTAACCGGTTTCCAAAGCAGCAGCACCACTTACGGAGTGCGCTAAAAGCAGGCATGCTCAAAAATAATGCAGAATATGCAGTATTAACAAAAAAATGGCACTTAAACGTTATGCCGTTCAAAGTTACACAGTTCCGGAGAAATATCTCCACATTACCTGCCTATATGTGTTGCAACGCATATATTCTCACAATAATCAATACAAGATATGACCGGTCATCACAAATCAAACTCAAATAGCCAAACCAGGCTTCAAAAACTCGGAGCAAGTACCGTACAACGGTTCTTACCAATCAAGAGTCCAGATTCCAACTGCCAAGCTCCAAAATTCGCCCAAACGGCTGTCACGGCAGAACCGACAGAAGAGGTCTCAGTCGAGGACCGGCGCCACCCAGATGGTCAGGTCGGAAGGGAAGGAAGAAGAACCTCGGGATGCCAGGACTAAAGTGCCTCCGGCAGTGATCACATCCCCGGCCAAATTCCTCACCTTCGTCGCGACCAATCCTTCGAGCATCCGAGTCGCCGATGAGCCCCACGTGACGGGCGCCAATTGATGAATACAGGCCCCAGCTAGGCCCGCAGGACACAAGGGTTCGCTCTCCTGCAATGGAATCTATAAGGAAGTTGGCACGGAAACTGCAAAGTACAAAGACAAAGTTTATTAACCCTTAAGGGTGGTCCTACAATCCATACAACACCCTTCAGTATTGCATAGAGTAGCACACAGAACTTGCGTACACGGTCCCCTTTTATACACAACAGAGGGGCTCATAAGTGGGTGGATACAACATGAGGCAAGGAATGTTACCTTTTATGGACATTTTCGATACAAGATCAATATGTGGGCGGAGCTGACATACTCCTTGAGCCCGCGAAAACATGGTCAAGCAAGGACTAACTGATAACAGATGTGGTCAAGCCTGGGCATGCGCCAGGCGGACAGGGGAACTATTTATAGACTGTTACTAGGCAGATTACAAGAGCAACTAACACGAAGATAGGACTCTTCTCGTGTTGAGCACGTGGAGACGTAACAGTACAAAATGGAGTCCAGACTTTAGTCAACATAACGAAAGAGACATGTTCTGAGGAAGGAGAATTCATGTCTTTAGTAAATGCTTAATCACGTCGTGGTTTCAATTTACAACAAGCTGTGTACTGGAATTGGAATGCTGGCATTCAGCTGTATACTGGCACAGGATTGCTGAGATTCAGTTGTGTTCTGGCACTGCATTGCTGGGATTCAGCTGTGTACTGGCACAGGATTGCTTGGAGTCAGCTGTGTACTGGCACTGGATTTATGGGATTCTGCCGTGTACTGGCACTGGATTGATGGAATTCAGCTGTCTAGTGGCACTGGATTGCTGGGATGCAGTTGTATACTGGCAGTGGCTTGCTAGGATTCAGCTGTGTGCTGGCACTGGATTCCTGTGATTCAGCTGTGTACTGGCAATGGATTGCTAAGATTCAGCTGTGTACTGGCACTGGATTTCATGGATTCAGCTGTGTACTGGCACTGGATTGCTGGAATTCAGCTGTGTACTGGCAATGGATTGCTGGGATTCAGTTGTGTACTGGCACTGAATTGCTGGTATTTAGCTGTGTACTGGCACTGGATTGCTGGGAATTAGCTGTGTACTGGCACTGGATTGCTAGGATTCAGCTGTCTACTGGCACTGGATTGCTGGGATACAGCTTTGTACTGGCGCTGGATTTCTGGGATTTAGCTGTGTACTGGCAATGGATTGCTGGGATTCAGTTGTGTACTGGCACTGCATTGCTGGGATTTAACTGTTTACTGGCAGTGGATTGCTGGGAGTCAGCTGTGTATTGGCGCTGGATTGCTGGGACTCTGACGTGTACTGGCACTGGATTGATGGAATTCAGCTGTCTAGTGGCACTGGATTGCTGGGATTCAGTTGTATACTGGCAGTGGCTTGCTAGGATTCAGCTGTGTGCTGGCACTGGATTCCTGGGATTCAGCTGTGTACTGGCACTGGATTGCTGGGATTCAGCTGTGTACTGGTACTGGATTGCTCGGATTCAGCTGACTACTGGCAGTGGATTGCGGTGATTCAGTTGTGTACTGGCACTGGATTGCTGGGATTTAGTTGTGCACTGGCATTGGATTGCTGGGATTCAGTTGTGTACTAGCACTGGATTGCTGGGATTCAGTTGTGTACTTGCACTGCATTGCTGGGATTTAGCTGTGTGCTGGCACTAGATTGCTATGATTCAGCTATGTACTGGCACTGGATTGCTGGGATTCAGCTGTGTGCTGGCACTGGATTGGTGGGATTCAGTTGTGTACTGGCACTGCATTGCTGGGATTTAGCTGTGTGCTGGCACTGGATTGCTGGGATTCAGTTGTGTACTGGCACTGGATTGCGGGGATTCAGCTGTGTGCTGGCACAGGATTCCTGGGATTCAGCTGTCTACTGGCACTGGATTGCTGGAATTCAGTTGGGTACTGGAACTGCATTGCTGGGATTCAGCTGTGTACTGACACTGGATTTCTGGGATTCAGTTGTGTACTGGCACTGGATTGCATGGATTCAGCTGTGTACTGGAATTGGAATGCTGGCATTCAGCTGTATACTGGCACAGGATTGCGGAGATTCAGTTGTGTTCTGGTACTGCATTGCTGGGATTCAGCTGTGTACTGGCACAGGATTGCTTGGAGTCAGCTGTGTACTGGCGCTGGATTGCTGGGATACTGCCGTGTACTGGCACTGGATTGATGGAATTCAGCTGTCTAGTGGCACTGGATTGCTGGGATGCAGTTGTATACTGGCAGTGGCTTGCTAGGATTCAGCTGTGTGCTGGCACTGGATTCCTGGGATTCAGCTGTGTACTGGCAATGGATTGCTAGGATTCAGCTGTGTACTGGCACTGGATTTCATGGATTCAGCTGTGTACTGGCACTGGATTGCTGGGATTCAGCTGTGTACTGGCACTGGATTGCTGGGATTCAGTTGTGTACTGGCACTGCATTGCTCGGATTCAGCTGTGTACTGGCACTGGATTGCTGGGTTTCAGCTTTGTACTGGCACTGGATTGCTGGGATTCAGCAGTGTACTGGCACTGCATTGCTGGGATTCAGCTATGTACTGGCACTGAATTGCTTGGATTCAGCTGTGTACTGGCAATGGATTGCTGGGATTCAGTTGTGTACTGACACTGAATTGCTGGGATTTAGCTGTGTACTGGCAGTGGATTGCTTGGATTCAGCTGTGTACTGGCACTGGATTGCTGGGATTCAGCTGTGTACTGGCACTGGATTGCTGGAATTCAGCTGTCTACTGGCAGTGGATTGCTGGGATTCAGTTGTGTACTGGCACTGAATTGCTAGGATTCAGCTGTGTACTGGCACTGGATTCCTGGGATTCAGCTGTGTGCTGGCACTGGACTGATGGGATTCAGCTGTCTACTGGCATTGGATTGCTGGAATTAAGTTGTGTACTGGCACTGCGTTGCTGGGATTCAGCTGTGTTCTGGCAGTGGATTGCTGGGATTCAGTTGTGTACTGGCACTGGGTTGCTGGGATGTAGCTGTGTACTGGCACTGGATTGATGGGATTTAGCTGTGTACTGGCACTGGATTGCTAGGATTCAGCTGTGTACTGGCACTGGATTACGTGGATTCAGCTGTGTACTGGCACTGGATTGCTGGGATTCAGCTGTGTACTGGCACTGGATTGCTGGGATTCAGTTGTGGACTGGCACTGAATTGCTCAGATTCAGCTATGTACTGGCACTGGATTGCTGGGTTTCAGCTTCGTACTGTTACTGGATTGCTGGCATTCGGGCTGTGTACTTGCAATGTATTGCTGGGATTCAGTTGTCTACTGGCACTGGATTGCTGGGATTAAGTTGTGTACTGGCACTGCATTGCTGGGATTCAGCTGTGTTCTGGCAGTGGATTGCTGGGATTCAGTTGTGTACTGGCAATGGATTGCTGGGATTCAGCTTTGTACTGGCACTGGATTGCTGGTATTCAGTAGTGTACTGGCACTGCATTGCTGGGATTCAGCTGTGTACTTCCACTGGATTGCTTGGATTCTGTTGTGTACTGGCAATGGATTGCTGGGATTCAGTTGTGTACTGGCACTGAATTGCTGGGATTTAGCTGTGTACTGGCACTGGATTGCTGGGATTTAGCAGTGTACTGGCACTGGATTGCTAGGATTCAGCTGTCTACTGGGACTGGATTGCTAGGATTCAGTTGTGTACTGGCACTGCATTGCAGGGATTTAGCTGTGTACTGGCAGTGGATTGCTGGGATTCAGTTTTGTACTGGCACTGGATTGTTGGGATGTAGCTGTGTACTGGCACTGGATTGCTGGGATTCAGCTGTGTACTGGCACTGGATAGCTTGGATTCAGCTCTGTACTGGCACTGGATTGCTGGGATTCAGTTGTGTACTGGCACTGCATTGCTGGGATTTAGCTGTGTGCTGGCACTGGATTGCTGGGATTCAGCTATATGCTGGCACTGGATTGCTGGAATTCAGCTGTGTACTGGCAATGGATTGCTGGGATTCAGTTGTGCACTGGCACTGAATTGCTAGGATTCAGCTGTGTACTGGCACTGAATTCCTGGGATTCAGCTGTGTGCTGGCACTGGACTGATGGGATTCAGCTGTCTACTGGCATTGGATTGCTGGAATTAAGTTGTGTACTGGCACTGCGTTGCTGGGATTCAGCTGTGTTCTGGCAGTGGATTGCTGGGATTCAGTTGTGTACTGGCACTGGGTTGCTGGGATGTAGCTGTGTACTGACACTGGATTGCTGGGATTTAGCTATGTACTGGCACTGGATTGCTAGGATTCAACTGTGTACTGGCACTGGATTACGTGGATTCAGCTGTGTACTGGCACTGGATTGCTGGGATTCAGCTGTGTACTGGCACTGGATTGCTGGGATTCAGTTGTGGACTGGCACTGCATTGCTCAGATTCAGCTATGTACTGGCACTGGATTGCTGGGTTTCAGCTTCGTACTGTTACTGGATTGCTGGCATTCGGGCTGTGTACTTGCAATGGATTGCTGGGATTCAGTTGTCTACTGGCACTGGATTGCTGGGATTAAGTTGTGTACTGGCACTGCATTGCTGGGATTCAGCTGTGTTCTGGCAGTGGATTGCTGGGATTCAGTTGTGTACTGGCAATGGATTGCTGGGATTCAGCTTTGTACTGGCACTGGATTGCTGGGATTCAGTAGTGTACTGGCACTGGATTGCTGGGATTCAGCTGTGTACTTGCACTGGATTGCTTGGATTCAGCTGTGTACTGGCAATGGATTGCTGGGATTCAGTTGTGTACTGGCACTGAATTGCTGGGATTTAGCTGTGTACTGGCACTGGATTGCTGGGATTTATCAGTGTACTGGCACTGGATTGCTAGGATTCAGCTGTCTACTGGGACTGGATTGCTAGGCTTCAGTTGTGTACTGGCACTGCATTGCAGGGATTTAGCTGTGTACTGGCAGTGGATTGCTGGGATTCAGTTTTGTACTGGCACTGGATTGTTGGGATGTAGCTGTGTACTGGCACTGGATTGCTGGGATTCAGCTGTGTACTGGCACTGGATAGCTTGGATTCAGCTCTGTACTGGCACTGGATTGCTGGGATTCAGTTGTGTACTGGCACTGCATTGCTGGGATTTAGCTGTGTGCTGGCACTGGATTGCTGGGATTCAGCTATGTGCTGGCACTGGATTGCTGGAATTCAGCTGTGTACTGGCAATGGATTGCTGGGATTCAGTTGTTTACTGGCACTGAATTGCTGGGATTTAGCTGTGTACTGGCACTGGATTGCTGGGAATTAGCTGTGTACTGGCACTGGATTGCTAGGATTCAGCTGTGTACTGGCGCTGGATTTCTGGGATTCAGCTTTGTACTGGCGCTGGATTTCTGGGATTTAGCTGTGTACTGGCAATGGATTGCTGGGATTCAGCTTTGTACTGGCACTGGATTGCTGGGATTCAGCAGTGTACTGGCACTGCATTGCTGGGATTCAGCTGTGTACTTGCACTGGATTTCTTGGATTCAGCTGTGTATTGGCAATGGATTGCTGGGATTCAGTTGTGTACTGGCACTGAATTGCTGGGATTTAGCTGTGTACTGGCACTGGATTGCTGGGATTTAGCAGTGTACTGGCACTGGATTGCTAGGATTCAGCTGTCTACTGGGACTGGATTGCTAGGATTCAGTTGTGTACTGGCACTGCATTGCAGGGATTTAGCTTTGTACTGGCAGTGGATTGCTGGGATTCAGTTTTGTACTTGCACTGGATTGTTGGGATGTAGCTGTGTACTGGTACTGGAATGCTGGGATTCAGTTGTGTACTGGTACTGCATTGCTGGGATTTAGCTGTGTGCTGGCACTGGATTGCTGGGATTCAGCTATGTGCTGGCACTGGATTACTGGAATTCAGCTGTGTACTGGCAATGGATTGCTGGGAATCAGTTGTGTACTGGCACTGAATTGCTCGTATTTAGCTGTGTACTGGCACTGGATTGCTGGGAATTAGCTGTGTACTGGCACTGGATTGCTAGGATTCAGCTGTCTACTGACACTGGATTGCTGGGATTCAGCTTTGTACTGGCGCTGGATTTCTGGGATTTAGCTGTGTACTGGCAATGGATTGCTGGGATTCAGTTGTGTACTGGCACTGCATTGCTGTGATTTAACTGTGTACTGGCAGTGGATTGCTGGGAGTCAGCTGTGTACTGGTGCTGGATTGCTGGGACTCTGACGTGTACTGGCACTGGATTGATGGAATTCAGCTGTCTAGTGGCACTGGATTGCTGGGATTCAGTTGTATACTGGCAGTGGCTTGCTAGGATTCAGCTATGTGCTAGCACTGGATTCCTGGGATTCAGCTGTGTACTGGCACTGGATTGCTGGGATTCAGCTGTGTACTGGTACTGGATTGCTGGGATTCAGCTGACTACTGGCAGTGGATTGCGGTGATTCATTTGTATACTGGCACTGGATTGCTGGGATTTAGTTGTGCACTGGCATTGGATTGCTGGGATTCAGTTGTGTACTAGCACTGGATTGCTGGGATTCAGTTGTGTACTTGCACTGCATTGCTGGGATTTAGCTCTGTGCTGGCACTAGATTGCTGTGATTCAGCTATGTACTGGCACTGGATTGCTGGGATTCAGCTGTGTGCTGGCACTGGATTGGTGGGATTCAGTTGTGTACTGGCACTGCATTGCTGGGATTTAGCTGTGTGCTGTCACTGGATTGCTGGGATTCAGTTGTGTACTGGCACTGGATTGCTGGGATTCAGCTGTGTGCTGGCACAGGATTCCTGGGATTCAGCTGTCTACTGGAACTGGATTGCTGGAATTCAGTTGGGTACTGGAACTGCATTGCTGGGATTTAGTTGTGCACTGGCATTGGATTGCTGGGATTCAGTTGTGTAATGTCACTGGATTGCATAGATTCAGCTGTGTACTGGAATTGGAATGCTGGCATTCAGCTGTATACTGGCACAGGATTGCTGAGATTCAGTTGTGTTCTGGCACTGCATTGCTGGGATTCAGCTGTGTAATGGCACAGGATTGCTTGGAGTCAGCTGTGTACTGGCGCTGGATTGATGGGATTCTGCCATGTACTGGCACTGGATTGATGGAATTCAGCTGTCTAGTGGCACTGGATTGCTGGGATGCAGTTGTATACTGGCAGTGGCTTGCTAGGATTCAGCTGTGTGCTGGCACTGGATTCCTGTGATTCAGCTGTGTACTGGCAATGGATTGCTAAGATTCAGCTGTGTACTGGCACTGGATTTCATGGATTCAGCTGTGTACTGGCACTGGATTGCTGGAATTCAGCTGTGTACTGGCAATGGATTGCTGGGATTCAGTTGTGTACTGGCACTGAATTGCTGGTATTTAGCTGTGTACTGGCACTGGATTGCTGGGAATTAGCTGTGTACTGGCACTGGATTGCTAGGATTCAGCTGTCTACTGGCACTGGATTGCTGGGATTCAGCTTTGTACTGGCGCTGGATTTCTGGGATTTAGCTGTGTACTGGCAATGGATTGCTGGGATTCAGTTGTGTACTGGCACTGCATTGCTGGGATTTAACTCTTTACTGGCAGTGGATTGCTGGGAGTCAGCTGTGTACTGGCGCTGGATTGCTGGGACTCTGACGTGTACTGGCACTGGATTGATGGAATTCAGCTGTCTAGTGGCACTGGATTGCTGGGATTCAGTTGTATACTGGCAGTGGCTTGCTAGGATTCAGCTGTGTGCTGGCACTGGATTCCTGGGATTCAGCTGTGTACTGGCACTGGATTGCTGGGATTCAGCTGTGTACTGGTACTGGATTGCTCGGATTCAGCTGACTACTGGCAGTGGATTGCGGTGATTCAGTTGTGTACTGGCACTGGATTGCTGGGATTTAGTTGTGCACTGGCATTGGATTGCTGGGATTCAGTTGTGTACTAGCACTGGATTGCTGGGATTCAGTTGTGTACTTGCACTGCATTGCTGGGATTTAGCTGTGTGCTGGCACTAGATTGCTATGATTCAGCGATGTACTGGCACTGGATTGCTGGGATTCAGCTGTGTGCTGGCACTGGATTGGTGGGATTCAGTTGTGTACTGGCACTGCATTGCTGGGATTTAGCTGTGTGCTGGCACTGGATTGCTGGGATTCAGTTGTGTACTGGCACTGGATTGCTGGGAATCAGCTGTGTGCTGGCACAGGATTCCTGGGATTCAGCTGTCTACTGGCACTGGATTGCTGGAATTCAGTTGGGTACTGGAACTGCATTGCTGGGATTCAGCTGTGTACTGACACTGGATTTCTGGGATTCAGTTGTGTACTGGCACTGGATTGCATGGATTCAGCTGTGTACTGGAATTGGAATGCTGGCATTCAGCTGTATACTGGCACAGGATTGCGGAGATTCAGTTGTGTTCTGGTACTGCATTGCTGGGATTCAGCTGTGTACTGGCACAGGATTGCTTGGAGTCAGCTGTGTACTGGCGCTGGATTGCTGGGATTCTGCCATGTACTGGCACTGGATTGATGGAATTCAGCTGTCTAGTGGCACTGGATTGCTGGGATGCAGTTGTATACTGGCAGTGGTTTGCTAGGATTCAGCTGTGTGCTGGCACTGGATTCCTGGGATTCAGCTGTGTACTGGCAATGGATTGCTAGGATTCAGCTGTGTACTGGCACTGGATTTCATGGATTCAGCTGTGTACTGGCACTGGATTGCTGGGATTCAGCTGTGTACTGGCACTGGATTGCTGGGATTCAGTTGTGTACTGGCACTGCATTGCTCGGATTCAGCTGTGTACTGGCACTGGATTGCTGGGTTTCAGCTTTGTACTTACACTGGATTGCTGGGATTCAGCAGTGTACTGGCACTGCATTGCTGGGATTCAGCTGTGTACTGGCACTGAATTGCTTGGATTCAGCTGTGTACTGGCAATGGATTGCTGGGATTCAGTTGTGTACTGGCACTGAATTGCTGGGATTTAGCTGTGTACTGGCAGTGGATTGCTTGGATTCAGCTGTGTACTGGCACTGGATTGCTGGGATTCAGCTGTGTACTGGCACTGGATTGCTGGAATTCAGCTGTCTACTGGCACTGGATTGCTGGGATTCAGTTGTGTACTGGCACTGAATTGCTAGGATTCAGCTGTGTACTGGCACTGGATTCCTGGGGTTCAGCTGTGTGCTGGCACTGGACTGATGGGATTCAGCTGTCTACTGGCATTGGATTGCTGGAATTAAGTTGTGTACTGGCACTGCGTTGCTGGGATTCAGCTGTGTTCTGGCAGTGGATTGCTGGGATTCAGTTGTGTACTGGCACTGGGTTGCTGGGATGTAGCTGTGTACTGGCACTGGATTGCTGGGATTTAGCTGTGTACTGGCACTGGATTGCTAGGATTCAGCTGTGTACTGGCACTGGATTACGTGGATTCAGCTGTGTACTGGCACTGGATTGCTGGGATTCAGCTGTGTACTGGCACTGGATTGCTGGGATTCAGTTGTGGACTGGCACTGCATTGCTCAGATTCAGCTATGTACTGGCACTGGATTGCTGGGTTTCAGCTTCGTACTGTTACTGGATTGCTGGCATTCGGGCTGTGTACTTGCAATGGATTGCTGGGATTCAGTTGTCTACTGGCACTGGATTGCTGGGATTAAGTTGTGTACTGGCACTGCATTGCTGGGATTCAGCTGTGTTCTGGCAGTGGATTGCTGGGATTCAGTTGTGTACTGGCAATGGATTGCTGGGATTCAGCTCTGTACTGGCACTGGATTGCTGGTATTCAGTAGTGTACTGGCACTGCATTGCTGGGATTCAGCTGTGTACTTCCACTGGATTGCTTGGATTCAGCTGTGTACTGGCAATGGATTGCTGGGATTCAGTTGTGTACTGGCACTGAATTGCTGGGATTTAGCTGTGTACTGGCACTGGATTGCTGGGATTTAGCAGTGTACTGGCACTGGATTGCTAGGATTCAGCTGTCTACTGGGACTGGATTGCTAGGATTCAGTTGTGTACTGGCACTGCATTGCAGGGATTCAGTTTTGTACTGGCACTGGATTGTTGGGATGTAGCTGTGTACTGGCACTGGATTGCTGGGATTCAGCTGTGTACTGGCACTGGATAGCTTGGATTCAGCTCTGTACTGGCACTGGATTGCTGGGATTCAGTTGTGTACTGGCACTGCATTGCTGGGATTTAGCTGTGTGCTGGCACTGGATTGCTGGGATTCAGCTATATGCTGGCACTGGATTGCTGGAATTCAGCTGTGTACTGGCAATGGATTGCTGGGATTCAGTTGTGCACTGGCACTGAATTGCTAGGATTCAGCTGTGTACTGGCACTGAATTCCTGGGATTCAGCTGTGTGCTGGCACTGGACTGATGGGATTCAGCTGTCTACTGGCATTGGATTGCTGGAATTAAGTTGTGTACTGGCACTGCGTTGCTGGGATTCAGCTGTGTTCTGGCAGTGGATTGCTGGGATTCAGTTGTGTACTGGCACTGGGTTGCTGGGATGTAGCTGTGTACTGGCACTGGATTGCTGGGATTTAGCTGTGTACTGGCACTGGATTGCTAGGATTCAACTGTGTACTGGCACTGGATTACGTGGATTCAGCTGTGTACTGGCACTGGATTGCTGGGTTTCAGCTGTGTACTGGCACTGGATTGCTGGGATTCAGTTGTGGACTGGCACTGCATGGCTCAGATTCAGCTATGTACTGGCACTGGATTGCTGGGTTTCAGCTTCGTACTGTTACTGGATTGCTGGCATTCGGGCTGTGTACTTGCAATGGATTGCTGGGATTCAGTTGTCTACTGGCACTGGATTGCTGGGATTAAGTTGTGTACTGGCACTGCATTGCTGGGATTCAGCTGTGTTCTGGCAGTGGATTGCTGGGATTCAGTTGTGTACTGGCAATGGATTGCTGGGATTCAGCTTTGTACTGGCACTGGATTGCTGGGATTCAGTAGTGTACTGGCACTGCATTGCTGGGATTCAGCTGTGTACTTGCACTGGATTGCTTGGATTCAGCTGTGTACTGGCAATGGATTGCTGGGATTCAGTTGTGTACTGGCACTGAATTGCTGGGATTTAGCTGTGTACTGGCACTGGATTGCTGGGATTTATCAGTGTACTGGCACTGGATTGCTTGGATTCAGCTGTCTACTGGGACTGGATTGCTAGGCTTCAGTTGTGTACTGGCACTGCATTGCAGGGATTTAGCTGTGTACTGGCAGTGGATTGCTGGGATTCAGTTTTGTACTGGCACTGGATTGTTGGGATGTAGCTGTGTACTGGCACTGGATTGCTGGGATTCAGCTGTGTACTGGCACTGGATAGCTTGGATTCAGCTCTGTACTGGCACTGGATTGCTGGGATTCAGTTGTGTACTGGCACTGGATTGATTGGATTCAGCTGTGTACTGGCACTGGATTGCTGGGATTCAGCCGTGTACTGGCACTGGATTGCTAGGATTCATTTGTGCACTGGCACTGGATTGCTGGGATTTTGCTGTGTACTGGCAGTGGATTGTTGGGATTCAGCCATGTACTTGCACTGGATTGCTGGGATTCAGCTGTGTACTGGCACTGGATTGCTGTAATTCAGCTGTCTACTGTCACTGGATTGCTGGAATTCAGTTGTGTACTGGCACTGGATTGCTAGGATTCAGCTGTGCACTGGCACTGGATTCCTGGGATTCAGCTGTGTGCTGGCACTGGATTGCTGGGATTCAGCTGTCTACTGGCACTGGATTTTTGGAATTAAGTTTTGTACTGGCACTGTGTTGTTGGGATTCAACTGTGTACTGGCAGTGGATTGCTGATATTCAGTTGTGTACTGGCACTGGGTTGCTGGGATGTAGCTCTGTACTGGCACTGGATTGCTGGGATTCAGCTGTATACTGGCACTAGATTGCTAGGATTCAGCTGTGTACTGGCACTGGATTGCTGGGATTCAGCTGTGTACTGGCACTGGATTGCTGGGATTCAGTTGTGTACTGGCACTGCATTGCTCAGATTCAGCTGTGTACTGGCACTGGATTGCTGGGTTTCAGCTTTGTACTGGCACTAGATTGCTGGGATTCAGCAGTGTACTGGCACTGCATTGCTGGGATTCAGCTGTGTACTGGCACTGGATTGCTTGGATTCAGCTGTGTACTAGCAATGGATTGCTGGGATTCAGTTGTGTACTGGCACTGAATTGCTGGGATTTAGCTGTGTACTGGCACTGGATTGCTGGGATTCAGCTGTGTGCTGGCACTGGCTTGCTGGGATTCAGTTGTGTACTGGCACTGCATTGCTCGGATTCAGCTGTGTACTGGCACTGGATTGCTGGGTTTCAGCTGTCTACTGTCACTGGATTGCTTGGATTCAGTTGTGTAGTGGTACTGAATTGCTAGGATTCAGCAGTGTACTGGCACTGGATTCCTGGGATTCAGCTGTGTGCTGGCACTGGATTGCTGGGATTTAGCTGTCTACTGGCACTGGATTGCTGGAATTAAGTTGTGTACTGGCACTGTGTTGTTGGGATTCAGCTGTGTACTGGCAGTGGATTGCTGGGATTCAGTTGTGTACTGGCACTCGGTTGCTGGGATGTAGCTCTGTACTGGCACTTTATTGCTGGGATTCAGCTGTATACTGGCACTAGATTGCTAGGATTCAGCTGTGTACTGGCACTGGATTTCATGGATTCAACTGTGCACTGGCACTGGATTGCTGGGAATCAGCTGTGTACTGGCACTGGATTGCTGGGATTCAGTTATGTATTGGCACTGCATTGCTCGGATTCAGATTTGTACTGGCACTGGATTGCTGGGTTTCAGCTTTGTACTGGCAGTAGATTGCTGGGATTCAGCAGTGTACTGGCACTGCATTGCTGGGATTCAGCTGTGTACTGGCACTGGATTGCTTGGATTCAGCTGTATACTGGCAATGGATTGCTGGGATTCAGTTGTGTACTGGCACTGAATTGCTGGGATTTAGCTGTGTACTGGCAGTGCATTGCTGGGATTCAGCTGTGTACTGGCACTGGATTGATTGGATTCAGCTGTGTACTGGCACTGGATTGCTGGGATTCAGCCGTGTACTGGCACTGGATTGCTAGGATTCATTTGTGCACTGGCACTGGATTGCTGGGATTTTGCTGTGTACTGGCAGTGGATTGTTGGGATTCAGCTGTGTACTTGCACTGGATTGCTGGGATTCAGCTGTGTACTGGCACTGGATTGCTGCAATTCAGCTGTCTACTGTCACTGGATTGCTGGAATTCAGTTGTGTACTGGCACTGGATTGCTAGGATTCAGCTGTGCACTGGCACTGGATTCCTGGGATTCAGCTGTGTGCTGGCACTGGATTGCTGGGATGCAGTTGTATACTGGCAGTGGTTTGCTAGGATTCAGCTGTGTGCTGGCACTGGATTCCTGGGATTCAGCTGTGTACTGGCAATGGATTGCTAGGATTCAGCTGTGTACTGGCACTGGATTTCATGGATTCAGCTGTGTACTGGCACTGGATTGCTGGGATTCAGCTGTGTACTGGCACTGGATTGCTGGGATTCAGTTGTGTACTGGCACTGCATTGCTCGGATTCAGCTGTGTACTGGCACTGGATTGCTGGGTTTCAGCTTTGTACTTACACTGGATTGCTGGGATTCAGCAGTGTACTGGCACTGCATTGCTGGGATTCAGCTGTGTACTGGCACTGAATTGCTTGGATTCAGCTGTGTACTGGCAATGGATTGCTGGGATTCAGTTGTGTACTGGCACTGAATTGCTGGGATTTAGCTGTGTACTGGCAGTGGATTGCTTGGATTCAGCTGTGTACTGGCACTGAATTGCTGGGATTTAGCTGTGTACTGGCAGTGGATTGCTTGGATTCAGCTGTGTACTGGCACTGGATTGCTGGGATTCAGCTGTGTACTGGCACTGGATTGCTGGAATTCAGCTGTCTACTGGCACTGGATTGCTGGGATTCAGTTGTGTACTGGCACTGAATTGCTAGGATTCAGCTGTGTACTGGCACTGGATTCCTGGGATTCAGCTGTGTGCTGGCACTGGACTGATGGGATTCAGCTGTCTACTGGCATTGGATTGCTGGAATTAAGTTGTGTACTGGCACTCCGTTGCTGGGATTCAGCTGTGTTCTGGCAGTGGATTGCTGGGATTCAGTTGTGTACTGGCACTGGGTTGCTGGGATGTAGCTGTGTACTGGCACTGGATTGCTGGGATTTAGCTGTGTACTGGCACTGGATTGCTAGGATTCAGCTGTGTACTGGCACTGGATAACGTGGATTCAGCTGTGTACTGGCACTGGATTGCTGGGATTCAGCTGTGTACTGGCACTAGATTGCTGGGATTCAGTTGTGGACTGGCACTGCATTGCTCAGATTCAGCTATGTACTGGCACTGGATTGCTGGGTTTCAGCTTCGTACTGTTACTGGATTGCTGGCATTCGGGCTGTGTACTTGCAATGGATTGCTGGGATTCAGTTGTCTACTGGCACTGGATTGCTGGGATTAAGTTGTGTACTGGCACTGCATTGCTGGGATTCAGCTGTGTTCTGGCAGTGGATTGCTGGGATTCAGTTGTGTACTGGCAATGGATTGCTGGGATTCAGCTTTGTACTGGCACTGGATTGCTGGTATTCAGTAGTGTACTGGCACTGCATTGCTGGGATTCAGCTGTGTACTTCCACTGGATTGCTTGGATTCAGCTGTGTACTGGCAATGGATTGCTGGGATTCAGTTGTGTACTGGCACTGAATTGCTGGGATTTAGCTGTGTACTGGCACTGGATTGCTGGGATGTAGCAGTGTACTGGCACTGGATTGCTAGGATTCAGCTGTCTACTGGGACTGGATTGCTAGGATTCAGTTGTGTACTGGCACTGCATTGCAGGGATTCAGTTTTGTACTGGCACTGGATTGTTGGGATGTAGCTGTGTACTGGCACTGGATTGCTGGGATTCAGCTGTGTACTGGCACTGGATAGCTTGGATTCAGCTCTGTACTGGCACTGGATTGCTGGGATTCAGTTGTGTACTGGCACTGCATTGCTGGGATTTAGCTGTGTGCTGGCACTGGATTGCTGGGATTCAGCTATATGCTGGCACTGGATTGCTGGAATTCAGCTGTGTACTGGCAATGGATTGCTGGGATTCAGTTGTGCACTGGCACTGAATTGCTAGGATTCAGCTGTGTACTGGCACTGAATTCCTGGGATTCAGCTGTGTGCTGGCACTGGACTGATGGGATTCAGCTGTCTACTGGCATTGGATTGCTGGAATTAAGTTGTGTACTGGCACTGCGTTGCTGGGATTCAACTGTGTTCTGGCAGTGGATTGCTGGGATTCAGTTGTGTACTGGCACTGGGTTGCTGGGATGTAGCTGTGTACTGGCACTGGATTGCTGGGATTTAGCTGTGTACTGGCACTGGATTGCTAGGATTCAACTGTGTACTGGCACTGGATTACGTGGATTCAGCTGTGTACTGGCACTGGATTGCTGGGTTTCAGCTGTGTACTGGCACTGGATTGCTGGGATTCAGTTGTGGACTGGCACTGCATTGCTCAGATTCAGCTATGTACTGGCACTGGATTGCTGGGTTTCAGCTTCGTACTGTTACTGGATTGCTGGCATTCGGGCTGTGTACTTGCAATGGATTGCTGGGATTCAGTTGTCTACTGGCACTGGATTGCTGGGATTAAGTTGTGTACTGGCACTGCATTGCTGGGATTCAGCTGTGTTCTGGCAGTGGATTGCTGGGATTCAGTTGTGTACTGGCAATGGATTGCTGGGATTCAGCTTTGTACTGGCACTGGATTGCTGGGATTCAGTAGTGTACTGGCACTGCATTGCTGGGATTCAGCTGTGTACTTGCACTGGATTGCTGGGATTCAGCTGTGTACTGGCACTGGATAGCTTGGATTCAGCTCTGTACTGGCACTGGATTGCAGGGATTCAGTTGTGTACTGGCACTGGATTGATTGGATTCAGCTGTGTACTGGCACTGGATTGCTGGGATTCAGCCGTGTACTGGCACTGGATTGCTAGGATTCATTTGTGCACTGGCACTGGATTGCTGGGATTTTGCTGTGTACTGGCAGTGGATTGTTGGGATTCAGCCATGTACTTGCACTGGATTGCTGGGATTCAGCTGTGTACTGGCACTGGATTGCTGCAATTCAGCTGTCTACTGTCACTGGATTGCTGGAATTCAGTTGTGTACTGGCACTGGATTGCTAGGATTCAGCTGTGCACTGGCACTGGATTCCTGGGATTCAGCTGTGTGCTGGCACTGGATTGCTGGGATTCAGCTGTCTACTGGCACTGGATTTTTGGAATTAAGTTTTGTACTGGCACTGTGTTGTTGGGATTCAACTGTGTACTGGCAGTGGATTGCTGGGATTCAGTTGTGTACTGGCACTGGGTTGCTGGGATGTAGCTCTGTACTGGCACTGGATTGCTGGGATTCAGCTGTATACTGGCACTAGATTGCTAGGATTCAGCTGTGTACTGGCACTGGATTGCTGGGATTCAGCTGTGTACTGGCACTGGATTGCTGGGATTCAGTTGTGTACTGGCACTGCATTGCTCAGATTCAGCTGTGTACTGGCACTGGATTACTGGGTTTCAGCTTTGTACTGGCACTAGAGTGCTGGGATTCAGCAGTGTACTGGCACTGCATTGCTGGGATTCAGCTGTGTACTGGCACTGGATTGCTTGGATTCAGCTGTGTACTAGCAATGAATTGCTGGGATTCAGTTGTGTACTGGCACTGAATTGCTGGGATTTAGCTGTGTACTGGCACTGGATTGCTGGGATTCAGCTGTGTGCTGGCACTGGCTTGCTGGGATTCAGTTGTGTACTGGCACTGCATTGCTCGGATTCAGCTGTGTACTGGCACTGGATTGCTGGGTTTCAGCTGTCTACTGTCACTGGATTGCTTGGATTCAGTTGTGTAGTGGTACTGAATTGCTAGGATTCAGCTGTGTACTGGCACTGGATTCCTAGGATTCAGCTGTGTGCTGGCACTGGATTGCTGGGATTTAGCTGTCTACTGGCACTGTATTGCTGGAATTAAGTTGTGTACTGGCACTGTGTTGTTGGGATTCAGCTGTGTACTGGCAGTGGATTGCTGGGATTCAGTTGTGTACTGGCACTCGGTTGCTGGGATGTAGCTCTGTACTGGTACTTTATTGCTGGGATTCAGCTGTATACTGGCACTAGATTGCTAGTTTTCAGCTGTGTACTGGCACTGGATTTCATGGATTCAACTGTGTACTGGCACTGGATTGCTGGGAATCAGCTGTGTACTGGCACTGGATTGCTGGGATTCAGTTATGTACTGGCACTGCATTGCTCAGATTCAGATTTGTACTGGCACTGGATTGCTGGGTTTCAGCTTTGTACTGGCAGTAGATTGCTGGGATTCAGCAGTGTACTGGCACTGCATTGCTGGGATTCAGCTGTGTACTGGCACTGGATTGCTTGGATTCAGCTGTATACTGGCAATGGATTGCTGGGATTCAGTTGTGTACTGGCACTGTATTGTTGGGATTTAGCTGTGTACTGGCACTGGATTGCTGGGATTCAGCTGTCTACTGGCACTGGATTGCTGGGATTCAGTTGTGTAGTGGCACTGCATTGCTTGGATTCAGCTGTGTACTGGCACTGGATTGCTGGGTCTCAGCTTTGTACTAGCACTGAATTGCTGGGATTCAGCAGTGTACTGGCACTGCTTTGCTGGGATTCAGATGTGTACTGGCACTGGATTGCTTGGATTCAGCTGTGTACTGGTAATGGATTGCTGGGATTCATTTGTGTACTGCCACTGAATTGCTGGGATTTAGCTGTGTACTGGCAGTGGATTTGCTGGGATTCAGCTGTGTACTGGCACTGGATTGCTGGGATTCAGCTGTGTACTGGCACTGGATTGCTGGAATTCAGCTGTCTACTGGCACTCGATTGCTAGGATTCAGTTGTGTACTGGCACTGGATTGCTTGGATTCAGCTGTGTACTAGCAATGAATTGCTGGGATTCAGTTGTGTACTGGCACTGAATTGCTGGGATTTAGCTGTGTACTGGCACTGGATTGCTGGGATTCAGCTGTGTGCTGGCACTGGCTTGCTGGGATTCAGTTGTGTACTGGCACTGCATTGCTCGGATTCAGCTGTGTACTGGCACTGGATTGCTGGGTTTCAGCTGTCTACTGTCACTGGATTGCTTGGATTCAGTTGTGTAGTGGTACTGAATTGCTAGGATTCAGCTGTGTACTGGCACTGGATTCCTAGGATTCAGCTGTGTGCTGGCACTGGATTGCTGGGATTTAGCTGTCTACTGGCACTGTATTGCTGGAATTAAGTTGTGTACTGGCACTGTGTTGTTGGGATTCAGCTGTGTACTGGCAGTGGATTGCTGGGATTCAGTTGTGTACTGGCACTCGGTTGCTGGGATGTAGCTCTGTACTGGTACTTTATTGCTGGGATTCAGCTGTATACTGGCACTAGATTGCTAGGATTCAGCTGTGTACTGGCACTGGATTTCATGGATTCAACTGTGTACTGGCACTGGATTGCTGGGAATCAGCTGTGTACTGGCACTGGATTGCTGGGATTCAGTTATGTACTGGCACTGCATTGCTCGGATTCAGATTTGTACTGGCACTGGATTGCTGGGTTTCAGCTTTGTACTGGCAGTAGATTGCTGGGATTCAGCAGTGTACTGGCACTGCATTGCTGGGATTCAGCTGTGTACTGGCACTGGATTGCTTGGATTCAGCTGTATACTGGCAATGGATTGCTGGGATTCAGTTGTGTACTGGCACTGTATTGTTGGGATTTAGCTGTGTACTGGCACTGGATTGCTGGGATTCAGCTGTCTACTGGCACTGGATTGCTGGGATTCAGTTGTGTAGTGGCACTGCATTGCTTGGATTCAGATGTGTACTGGCACTGGATTGCTTGGATTCAGCTGTGTACTGGTAATGGATTGCTGGGATTCATTTGTGTACTGCCACTGAATTGCTGGGATTTAGCTGTGTACTGGCAGTGGATTTGCTGGGATTCAGCTGTGTACTGGCACTGGATTGCTGGGATTCAGCTGTGTACTGGCACTGGATTGCTGGAATTCAGCTGTCTACTGGCACTCGATTGCTAGGATTCAGTTGTGTACTGGCACTGGATTGCTAGGATTCAGCTGTGTACTGGCACTGGATTCCTGGGATTCAGCTGTATGCTGACACTGGACTGCTGGGATTCAGCTGTCTACTGGCACTGGATTGCTGGAATTAAGTTGTGTACTGGCACTGAGTTGCTGGGATTCAGCTGTGTTGTGGCAGTGGATTGCTGGGATTCAGTTGTGTACTGGCACTGGATTTCTGGGATTTAGCTGTGTACTGGCACTGGATTACTAGGATTCAGCTGTGTACTGGCACTGGATTACGTGGATTCAGCTGTGTACTGGCACTGGATTACTGGGATTCAGCTGTGTACTGGCACTGGATTGCTGGGATTCAGTTGTGGACTGGCACTGCATTGCTCAGATTCAGCTATGTACTGGCACTGGATTGCTGGGTTTCAGCTTCGTACTGTCACTGGATTGCTGGGATTCAGGCTGTGTAGTGGCAATGGATTGCTGGGATTCAGTTGTGTACTGGCACTGCATTGCTGATATTATAGCTGTGTACTGACAATGGATTGTTGGAATTCAGCTTTGTACTGGCACTGGATTGCTGGGATTCAGCGGTGTACTGGCACTGCATTGCTGGGATTTAGCTGTGTGCTGGCACTGGATTGCTGGGATTCAGCTATGTGCTGGCACTGGATTGCTGGAATTCAGCTGTGTACTGGCAATGGATTGCTGGGATTCAGTTGTTTACTGGCACTGAATTGCTGGGATTTAGCTGTGTACTGGCACTGGATTGCTGGGAATTAGCTGTGTACTGGCACTGGATTGCTAGGATTCAGCTGTGTACTGGCGCTGGATTTCTGGGATTCAGCTTTGTACTGGCGCTGGATTTCTGGGATTTAGCTGTGTACTGGCAATGGATTGCTGGGATTCAGCTTTGTACTGGCACTGGATTGCTGGGATTCAGCAGTGTACTGGCACTGCATTGCTGGGATTCAGCTGTGTACTTGCACTGGATTTCTTGGATTCAGCTGTGTATTGGCAATGGATTGCTGGGATTCCGTTGTGTACTGGCACTGAATTGCTGGGATTTAGCTGTGTACTGGCACTGGATTGCTGGGATTTAGCAGTGTACTGGCACTGGATTGCTAGGATTCAGCTGTCTACTGGGACTGGATTGCTAGGATTCAGTTGTGTACTGGCACTGCATTGCAGGGATTTAGCTTTGTACTGGCAGTGGATTGCTGGGATTCAGTTTTGTACTTGCACTGGATTGTTGGGATGTAGCTGTGTACTGGTACTGGAATGCTGGGATTCAGTTGTGTACTGGTACTGCATTGCTGGGATTTAGCTGTGTGCTGGCACTGGATTGCTGGGATTCAGCTATGTGCTGGCACTGGATTACTGGAATTCAGCTGTGTACTGGCAATGGATTGCTGGGATTCAGTTGTGTACTGGCACTGAATTGCTCGTATTTAGCTGTGTACTGGCACTGGATTGCTGGGAATTAGCTGTGTACTGGCACTGGATTGCTAGGATTCAGCTGTCTACTGGCACTGGATTGCTGGGATTCAGCTTTGTACTGGCGCTGGATTTCTGGGATTTAGCTGTGTACTGGCAATGGATTGCTGGGATTCAGTTGTGTACTGGCACTGCATTGCTGGGATTTAACTGTGTACTGGCAGTGGATTGCTGGGAGTCAGCTGTGTACTGGTGCTGGATTGCTGGGACTCTGACGTGTACTGGCACTGGATTGATGGAATTCAGCTGTCTAGTGGCACTGGATTGCTGGGATTCAGTTGTATACTGGCAGTGGCTTGCTAGGATTCAGCTATGTGCTAGCACTGGATTCCTGGGATTCAGCTGTGTACTGGCACTGAATTGCTGGGATTCAGCTGTGTACTGGTACTGGATTGCTGGGATTCAGCTGACTACTGGCAGTGGATTGCGGTGATTCATTTGTATACTGGCACTGGATTGCTGGGATTTAGTTGTGCACTGGCATTGGATTGCTGGGATTCAGTTGTGTACTAGCACTGGATTGCTGGGATTCAGTTGTGTACTTGCACTGCATTGCTGGGATTTAGCTGTGTGCTGGCACTAGATTGCTGTGATTCAGCTATGTACTGGCACTGGATTGCTGGGATTCAGCTGTGTGCTGGCACTGGATTGGTGGGATTCAGTTGTGTACTGGCACTGCATTGCTGGGATTTAGCTGTGTGCTGTCACTGGATTGCTGGGATTCAGTTGTGTACTGGCACTGGATTGCTGGGATTCAGCTGTGTGCTGGCACAGGATTCCTGGGATTCAGCTGTCTACTGGAACTGGATTGCTGGAATTCAGTTGGGTACTGGAACTGCATTGCTGGGATTTAGTTGTGCACTGGCATTGGATTGCTGGGATTCAGTTGTGTAATGGCACTGGATTGCATAGATTCAGCTGTGTACTGGAATTGGAATGCTGGCATTCAGCTGTATACTGGCACAGGATTGCTGAGATTCAGTTGTGTTCTGGCACTGCATTGCTGGGATTCAGCTGTGTACTGGCACAGGATTGCTTGGAGTCAGCTGTGTACTGGCGCTGGATTGATGGGATTCTGCCGTGTACTGGCACTGGATTGATGGAATTCAGCTGTCTAGTGGCACTGGATTGCTGGGATGCAGTTGTATACTGGCAGTGGCTTGCTAGGATTCAGCTGTGTGCTGGCACTGGATTCCTGTGATTCAGCTGTGTACTGTCAATGGATTGCTAAGATTCAGCTGTGTACTGGCACTGGATTTCATGGATTCAGCTGTGTACTGGCACTGGATTGCTGGAATTCAGCTGTGTACTGGCAATGGATTGCTGGGATTCAGTTGTGTACTGGCACTGAATTGCTGGTATTTAGCTGTGTACTGGCACTGGATTGCTGGGAATTAGCTGTGTACTGGCACTGGATTGCTAGGATTCAGCTGTCTACTGGCACTGGATTGCTGGGATTCAGCTTTGTACTGGCGCTGGATTTCTGGGATTTAGCTGTGTACTGGCAATGGATTGCTGGGATTCAGTTGTGTACTGGCACTGCATTGCTGGGATTTAACTGTTTACTGGCAGTGGATTGCTGGGAGTCAGCTGTGTACTGGCGCTGGATTGCTGGGACTCTGACGTGTACTGGCACTGGATTGATGGAATTCAGCTGTCTAGTGGCACTGGATTGCTGGGATTCAGTTGTATACTGGCAGTGGCTTGCTAGGATTCAGCTGTGTGCTGGCACTGGATTCCTGGGATTCAGCTGTGTACTGGCACTGGATTGCTGGGATTCAGCTGTGTACTGGTACTGGATTGCTCGGATTCAGCTGACTACTGGCAGTGGATTGCGGTGATTCAGTTGTGTACTGGCACTGGATTGCTGGGATTTAGTTGTGCACTGGCATTGGATTGCTGGGATTCAGTTGTGTACTAGCACTGGATTGCTGGGATTCAGTTGTGTACTTGCACTGCATTGCTGGGATTTAGCTGTGTGCTGGCACTAGATTGCTATGATTCAGCGATGTACTGGCACTGGATTGCTGGGATTCAGCTGTGTGCTGGCACTGGATTGGTGGGATTCAGTTGTGTACTGGCACTGCATTGCTGGGATTTAGCTGTGTGCTGGCACTGGATTGCTGGGATTCAGTTGTGTACTGGCACTGGATTGCTGGGATTCAGCTGTGTGCTGGCACAGGATTCCTGGGATTCAGCTGTCTACTGGCACTGGATTGCTGGAATTCAGTTGGGTACTGGAACTGCATTGCTGGGATTCAGCTGTGTACTGACACTGGATTTCTGGGATTCAGTTGTGTACTGGCACTGGATTGCATGGATTCAGCTGTGTACTGGAATTGGAATGCTGGCATTCAGCTGTATACTGGCACAGGATTGCGGAGATTCAGTTGTGTTCTGGTACTGCATTGCTGGGATTCAGCTGTGTACTGGCACAGGATTGCTTGGAGTCAGCTGTGTACTGGCGCTGGATTGCTGGGATTCTGCCATGTACTGGCACTGGATTGATGGAATTCAGCTGTCTACTGGCACTGGATTGCTGGGATTCAGCTTTGTACTGGCGCTGGATTTCTGGGATTTAGCTGTGTACTGGCAATGGATTGCTGGGATTCAGTTGTGTACTGGCACTGCATTGCTGGGATTTAACTGTGTACTGGCAGTGGATTGCTGGGAGTCAGCTGTGTACTGGTGCTGGATTGCTGGGACTCTGACGTGTACTGGCACTGGATTGATGGAATTCAGCTGTCTAGTGGCACTGGATTGCTGGGATTCAGTTGTATACTGGCAGTGGCTTGCTAGGATTCAGCTATGTGCTAGCACTGGATTCCTGGGATTCAGCTGTGTACTGGCACTGGATTGCTGGGATTCAGCTGTGTACTGGTACTGGATTGCTGGGATTCAGCTGACTACTGGCAGTGGATTGCGGTGATTCATTTGTATACTGGCACTGGATTGCTGGGATTTAGTTGTGCACTGGCATTGGATTGCTGGGATTCAGTTGTGTACTAGCACTGGATTGCTGGGATTCAGTTGTGTACTTGCACTGCATTGCTGGGATTTAGCTGTGTGCTGGCACTAGATTGCTGTGATTCAGCTATGTACTGGCACTGGATTGCTGGGATTCAGCTGTGTGCTGGCACTGGATTGGTGGGATTCAGTTGTGTACTGGCACTGCATTGCTGGGATTTAGCTGTGTGCTGTCTCTGGATTGCTGGGATTCAGTTGTGTACTGGCACTGGATTGCTGGGATTCAACTGTGTGCTGGCACAGGATTCCTGGGATTCAGCTGTCTACTGGAACTGGATTGCTGGAATTCAGTTGGGTACTGGAACTGCATTGCTGGGATTTAGTTGTGCACTGGCATTGGATTGCTGGGATTCAGTTGTGTAATGGCACTGGATTGCATAGATTCAGCTGTGTACTGGAATTGGAATGCTGGCATTCAGCTGTATACTGGCACAGGATTGCTGAGATTCAGTTGTGTTCTGGCACTGCATTGCTGGGATTCAGCTGTGTACTGGCACAGGATTGCTTGGAGTCAGCTGTGTACTGGCGCTGGATTGATGGGATTCTGCCGTGTACTGGCACTGGATTGATGGAATTCAGCTGTCTAGTGGCACTGGATTGCTGGGATGCAGTTGTATACTGGCAGTGGCTTGCTAGGATTCAGCTGTGTGCTGGCACTGGATTCCTGTGATTCAGCTGTGTACTGTCAATGGTTTGCTAAGATTCAGCTGTGTACTGGCACTGGATTTCATGGATTCAGCTGTGTACTGGCACTGGATTGCTGGAATTCAGCTGTGTACTGGCAATGGATTGCTGGGATTCAGTTGTGTACTGGCACTGAATTGCTGGTATTTAGCTGTGTACTGGCACTGGATTGCTGGGAATTAGCTGTGTACTGGCACTGGATTGCTAGGATTCAGCTGTCTACTGGCACTGGATTGCTGGGATTCAGCTTTGTACTGGCGCTGGATTTATGGGATTTAGCTGTGTACTGGCAATGGATTGCTGGGATTCAGTTGTGTACTGGCACTGCATTGCTGGGATTTAACTGTTTACTGGCAGTGGATTGCTGGGAGTCAGCTGTGTACTGGCGCTGGATTGCTGGGACTCTGACGTGTACTGGCACTGGATTGATGGAATTCAGCTGTCTAGTGGCACTGGATTGCTGGGATTCAGTTGTATACTGGCAGTGGCTTGCTAGGATTCAGCTGTGTGCTGGCACTGGATTCCTGGGATTCAGCTGTGTACTGGCACTGGATTGCTGGGATTCAGCTGTGTACTGGTACTGGATTGCTCGGATTCAGCTGACTACTGGCAGTGGATTGCGGGGATTCAGTTGTGTACTGGCACTGGATTGCTGGGATTTAGTTGTGCACTGGCATTGGATTGCTGGGATTCAGTTGTGTACTAGCACTGGATTGCTGGGATTCAGTTGTGTACTTGCACTGCATTGCTGGGATTTAGCTGTGTGCTGGCACTAGATTGCTATGATTCAGCGATGTACTGGCACTGGATTGCTGGGATTCAGCTGTGTGCTGGCACTGGATTGGTGGGATTCAGTTGTGTACTGGCACTGCATTGCTGGGATTTAGCTGTGTGCTGGCACTGGATTGCTGGGATTCAGTTGTGTACTGGCACTGGATTGCTGGGATTCAGCTGTGTGCTGGCACAGGATTCCTGGGATTCAGCTGTCTACTGGCACTGGATTGCTGGAATTCAGTTGGGTACTGGAACTGCATTGCTGGGATTCAGCTGTGTACTGACACTGGATTTCTGGGATTCAGTTGTGTACTGGCACTGGATTGCATGGATTCAGCTGTGTACTGGAATTGGAATGCTGGCATTCAGCTGTATACTGGCAAAGGATTGCGGAGATTCAGTTGTGTTCTGGTACTGCATTGCTGGGATTCAGCTGTGTACTGGCACAGGATTGCTTGGAGTCAGCTGTGTACTGGCGCTGGATTGCTGGGATTCTGCCATGTACTGGCACTGGATTGATGGAATTCAGCTGTCTAGTGGCACTGGATTGCTGGGATGCAGTTGTATACTGGCAGTGGTTTGCTAGGATTCAGCTGTGTGCTGGCACTGGATTCCTGGGATTCAGCTGTGTACTGGCAATGGATTGCTAGGATTCAGCTGTGTACTGGCACTGGATTTCATGGATTCAGCTGTGTACTGGCACTGGATTGCTGGGATTCAGCTGTGTACTGGCACTGGATTGCTGGGATTCAGTTGTGTACTGGCACTGCATTGCTCGGATTCAGCTGTGTACTGGCACTGGATTGCTGGGTTTCAGCTTTGTACTTACACTGGATTGCTGGGATTCAGCAGTGTACTGGCACTGCATTGCTGGGATTCAGCTGTGTACTGGCACTGAATTGCTTGGATTCAGCTGTGTACTGGCAATGGATTGCTGGGATTCAGTTGTGTACTGGCACTGAATTGCTGGGATTTAGCTGTGTACTGGCAGTGGATTGCTTGGATTCAGCTGTGTACTGGCACTGGATTGCTGGGATTCAGCTGTGTACTGGCACTGGATTGCTGGAATTCAGCTGTCTACTGGCACTGGATTGCTGGGATTCAGTTGTGTACTGGCACTGAATTGCTAGGATTCAGCTGTGTACTGGCACTGGATTCCTGGGATTCAGCTGTGTGCTGGCACTGGACTGATGGGATTCAGCTGTCTACTGGCATTGGATTGCTGGAATTAAGTTGTGTACTGGCACTGCGTTGCTGGGATTCAGCTGTGTTCTGGCAGTGGATTGCTGGGATTCAGTTGTGTACTGGCACTGGGTTGCTGGGATGTAGCTGTGTACTGGCACTGGATTGCTGGGATTTAGCTGTGTACTGGCACTGGATTGCTAGGATTCAGCTGTGTACTGGCACTGGATTACGTGGATTCAGCTGTGTACTGGCACTGGATTGCTGGGATTCAGCTGTGTACTGGCACTGGATTGCTGGGATTCAGTTGTGGACTGGCACTGCATTGCTCAGATTCAGCTATGTACTGGCACTGGATTGCTGGGTTTCAGCTTCGTACTGTTACTGGATTGCTGGCATTCGGGCTGTGTACTTGCAATGGATTGCTGGGATTCAGTTGTCTACTGGCACTGGATTGCTGGGATTAAGTTGTGTACTGGCACTGCATTGCTGGGATTCAGCTGTGTTCTGGCAGTGGATTGCTGGGATTCAGTTGTGTACTGGCAATGGATTGCTGGGATTCAGCTTTGTACTGGCACTGGATTGCTGGTATTCAGTAGTGTACTGGCACTGCATTGCTGGGATTCAGCTGTGTACTTCCACTGGATTGCTTGGATTCAGCTGTGTACTGGCAATGGATTGCTGGGATTCAGTTGTGTACTGGCACTGAATTGCTGGGATTTAGCTGTGTACTGGCACTGGATTGCTGGGATTTAGCAGTGTACTGGCACTGGATTGCTAGGATTCAGCTGTCTACTGGGACTGGATTGCTAGGATTCAGTTGTGTACTGGCACTGCATTGCAGGGATTCAGTTTTGTACTGGCACTGGATTGTTGGGATGTAGCTGTGTACTGGCACTGGATTGCTGGGATTCAGCTGTGTACTGGCACTGGATAGCTTGGATTCAGCTCTGTACTGGCACTGGATTGCTGGGATTCAGTTGTGTACTGGCACTGCATTGCTGGGATTTAGCTGTGTGCTGGCACTGGATTGCTGGGATTCAGCTATATGCTGGCACTGGATTGCTGGAATTCAGCTGTGTACTGGCAATGGATTGCTGGGATTCAGTTGTACACTGGCACTGAATTGCTAGGATTCAGCTGTGTACTGGCACTGAATTCCTGGGATTCAGCTGTGTGCTGGCACTGGACTGATGGGATTCAGCTGTCTACTGGCATTGGATTGCTGGAATTAAGTTGTGTACTGGCACTGCGTTGCTGGGATTCAGCTGTGTTCTGGCAGTGGATTGCTGGGATTCAGTTGTGTACTGGCACTGGGTTGCTGGGATGTAGCTGTGTACTGGCACTGGATTGCTGGGATTTAGCTGTGTACTGGCACTGGATTGCTAGGATTCAACTGTGTACTGGCACTGGATTACGTGGATTCAGCTGTGTACTGGCACTGGATTGCTGGGTTTCAGCTGTGTACTGGCACTGGATTGCTGGGATTCAGTTGTGGACTGGCACTGCATTGCTCAGATTCAGCTATGTACTGGCACTGGATTGCTGGGTTTCAGCTTCGTACTGTTACTGGATTGCTGGCATTCGGGCTGTGTACTTGCAATGGATTGCTGGGATTCAGTTGTCTACTGGCACTGGATTGCTGGGATTAAGTTGTGTACTGGCACTGCATTGCTGGGATTCAGCTGTGTTCTGGCAGTGGATTGCTGGGATTCAGTTGTGTACTGGCAATGGATTGCTGGGATTCAGCTTTGTACTGGCACTGGATTGCTGGGATTCAGTAGTGTACTGGCACTGCATTGCTGGGATTCAGCTGTGTACTTGCACTGGATTGCTTGGATTCAGCTGTGTACTGGCAATGGATTGCTGGGATTCAGTTGTGTACTGGCACTGAATTGCTGGGATTTAGCTGTGTACTGGCACTGGATTGCTGGGATTTATCAGTGTACTGGCACTGGATTGCTAGGATTCAGCTGTCTACTGGGACTGGATTGCTAGGCTTCAGTTGTGTACTGGCACTGCATTGCAGGGATTTAGCTGTGTACTGGCAGTGGATTGCTGGGATTCAGTTTTGTACTGGCACTGGATTGTTGGGATGTAGCTGTGTACTGGCACTGGATTGCTGGGATTCAGCTGTGTACTGGCACTGGATAGCTTGGATTCAGCTCTGTACTGGCACTGGATTGCTGGGATTCAGTTGTGTACTGGCACTGGATTGATTGGATTCAGCTGTGTACTGGCACTGGATTGCTGGGATTCAGCAGTGTACTGGCACTGGATTGCTAGGATTCATTTGTGCACTGGCACTGGATTGCTGGGATTTTGCTGTGTACTGGCAGTGGATTGTTGGGATTCAGCCATGTACTTGCACTGGATTGCTGGGATTCAGCTGTGTACTGGCACTGGATTGCTGTAATTCAGCTGTCTACTGTCACTGGATTGCTGGAATTCAGTTGTGTACTGGCACTGGATTGCTAGGATTCAGCTGTGCACTGGCACTGGATTCCTGGGATTCAGCTGTGTGCTGGCACTGGATTGCTGGGATTCAGCTGTCTACTGGCACTGGATTTTTGGAATTAAGTTTTGTACTGGCACTGTGTTGTTGGGATTCAACTGTGTACTGGCAGTGGATTGCTGGGATTCAGTTGTGTACTGGCACTGGGTTGCTGGGATGTAGCTCTGTACTGGCACTGGATTGCTGGGATTCAGCTGTATACTGGCACTAGATTGCTAGGATTCAGCTGTGTACTGGCACTGGATTGCTGGGATTCAGCTGTGTACTGGCACTGGATTGCTGGGATTCAGTTGTGTACTGGCACTGCATTGCTCAGATTCAGCTGTGTACTGGCACTGGATTGCTGGGTTTCAGCTTTGTACTGGCACTAGATTGCTGGGATTCAGCAGTGTACTGGCACTGCATTGCTGGGATTCAGCTGTGTACTGGCACTGGATTGCTTGGATTCAGCTGTGTACTAGCAATGGATTGCTGGGATTCAGTTGTGTACTGGCACTGAATTGCTGGGATTTAGCTGTGTACTGGCACTGGGTTGCTGGGATTCAGCTGTGTGCTGGCACTGGCTTGCTGGGATTCAGTTGTGTACTGGCACTGCATTGCTCGGATTCAGCTGTGTACTGGCACTGGATTGCTGGGTTTCAGCTGTCTACTGTCACTGGATTGCTTGGATTCAGTTGTGTAGTGGTACTGAATTGCTAGGATTCAGCTGTGTACTGGCACTGGATTCCTGGGATTCAGCTGTGTGCTGGCACTGGATTGCTGGGATTTAGCTGTCTACTGGCACTGGATTGCTGGAATTAAGTTGTGTACTGGCACTGTGTTGTTGGGATTCAGCTGTGTACTGGCAGTGGATTGCTGGGATTCAGTTGTGTACTGGCACTCGGTTGCTGGGATGTAGCTCTGTACTGGCACTTTATTGCTGGGATTCAGCTGTATACTGGCACTAGATTGCTAGGATTCAGCTGTGTACTGGCACGGGATTTCATGGATTCAACTGTGCACTGGCACTGGATTGCTGGGAATCAGCTGTGTACTGGCACTGGATTGCTGGGATTCAGTTGTGGACTGGCACTGCATTGCTCAGATTCAGCTATGTACTGGCACTGGATTGCTGGGTTTCAGCTTCGTACTGTTACTGGATTGCTGGCATTCGGGCTGTGTACTTGCAATGGATTGCTGGGATTCAGTTGTCTACTGGCACTGGATTGCTGGGATTAAGTTGTGTACTGGCACTGCATTGCTGGGATTCAGCTGTGTTCTGGCAGTGGATTGCTGGGATTCAGTTGTGTACTGGCAATGGATTGCTGGGATTCAGCTTTGTACTGGCACTGGATTGCTGGGATTCAGTAGTGTACTGGCACTGCATTGCTGGGATTCAGCTGTGTACTTGCACTGGATTGCTTGGATTCAGCTGTGTACTGGCAATGGATTGCTGGGATTCAGTTGTGTACTGGCACTGAATTGCTGGGATTTAGCTGTGTACTGGCACTGGATTGCTGGGATTTATCAGTGTACTGGCACTGGATTGCTAGGATTCAGCTGTCTACTGGGACTGGATTGCTAGGCTTCAGTTGTGTACTGGCACTGCATTGCAGGGATTTAGCTGTGTACTGGCAGTGGATTGCTGGGATTCAGTTTTGTACTGGCACTGGATTGTTGGGATGTAGCTGTGTACTGGCACTGGATTGCTGGGATTCAGCTGTGTACTGGCACTGGATAGCTTGGATTCAGCTCTGTACTGGCACTGGATTGCTGGGATTCAGTTGTGTACTGGCACTGGATTGATTGGATTCAGCTGTGTACTGGCACTGGATTGCTGGGATTCAGCCGTGTACTGGCACTGGATTGCTAGGATTCATTTGTGCACTGGCTTGCTGGGATTTTGCTGTGTACTGGCAGTGGATTGTTGGGATTCAGCCATGTACTTGCACTGGATTGCTGGGATTCAGCTGTGTACTGGCACTGGATTGCTGTAATTCAGCTGTCTACTGTCACTGGATTGCTGGAATTCAGTTGTGTACTGGCACTGGATTGCTAGGATTCAGCTGTGCACTGGCACTGGATTCCTGGGATTCAGCTGTGTGCTGGCACTGAATTGCTGGGATTCAGCTGTCTACTGGCACTGGATTTTTGGAATTAAGTTTTGTACTGGCACTGTGTTGTTGGGATTCAACTGTGTACTGGCAGTGGATTGCTGGGATTCAGTTGTGTACTGGCACTGGGTTGCTGGGATGTAGCTCTGTACTGGCACTGGATTGCTGGGATTCAGCTGTATACTGGCACTAGATTGCTAGGATTCAGCTGTGTACTGGCACTGGATTGCTGGGATTCAGCTGTGTACTGGCACTGGATTGCTGGGATTCAGTTGTGTACTGGCACTGCATTGCTCAGATTCAGCTGTGTACTGGCACTGGATTGCTGGGTTTCAGCTTTGTACTGGCACTAGATTGCTGGGATTCAGCAGTGTACTGGCACTGCATTGCTGGGATTCAGCTGTGTACTGGCACTGGATTGCTTGGATTCAGCTGTGTACTAGCAATGGATTGCTGGGATTCAGTTGTGTACTGGCACTGAATTGCTGGGATTTAGCTGTGTACTGGCACTGGATTGCTGGGATTCAGCTGTGTGCTGGCACTGGCTTGCTGGGATTCAGTTGTGTACTGGCACTGCATTGCTCGGATTCAGCTGTGTACTGGCACTGGATTGCTGGGTTTCAGCTGTCTACTGTCACTGGATTGCTTGGATTCAGTTGTGTAGTGGTACTGAATTGCTAGGATTCAGCTGTGTACTGGCACTGGATTCCTGGGATTCAGCTGTGTGCTGGCACTGGATTGCTGGGATTTAGCTGTCTACTGGCACTGGATTGCTGGAATTAAGTTGTGTACTGGCACTGTGTTGTTGGGATTCAGCTGTGTACTGGCAGTGGATTGCTGGGATTCAGTTGTGTACTGGCACTCGGTTGCTGGGATGTAGCTCTGTACTGGCACTTTATTGCTGGGATTCAGCTGTATACTGGCACTAGATTGCTAGGATTCAGCTGTGTACTGGCACGGGATTTCATGGATTCAACTGTGCACTGGCACTGGATTGCTGGGAATCAGCTGTGTACTGGCACTGGATTGCTGGGATTCAGTTATGTACTGGCACTGCATTGCTCGGATTCAGATTTGTACTGGCACTGGATTGCTGGGTTTCAGCTTTGTACTGGCAGTAGATTGCTGGGATTCAGCAGTGTACTGGCACTGCATTGCTGGGATTCAGCTGTGTACTGGCACTGGATTGCTTGGATTCAGCTGTATACTGGCAATGGATTGCTGGGATTCAGTTGTGTACTGGCACTGAATTGCTGGGATTTAGCTGTGTACTGGCAGTGCATTGCTGGGATTCAGCTGTGTACTGGCACTGGATTGATTGGATTCAGCTGTGTACTGGCACTGGATTGCTGGGATTCAGCCGTGTACTGGCACTGGATTGCTAGGATTCATTTGTGCACTGGCACTGGATTGCTGGGATTTTGCTGTGTACTGGCAGTGGATTGTTGGGATTCAGCCGTGTACTTGCACTGGATTGCTGGGATTCAGCTGTGTACTGGCACTGGATTGCTGCAATTCAGCTGTCTACTGTCACTGGATTGCTGGAATTCAGTTGTGTACTGGCACTGGATTGCTAGGATTCAGCTGTGCACTGGCACTGGATTCCTGGGATTCAGCTGTGTGCTGGCACTGGATTGCTGGGATGCAGTTGTATACTGGCAGTGGTTTGCTAGGATTCAGCTGTGTGCTGGCACTGGATTCCTGGGATTCAGCTGTGTACTGGCAATGGATTGCTAGGATTCAGCTGTGTACTGGCACTGGATTTCATGGATTCAGCTGTGTACTGGCACTGGATTGCTGGGATTCAGCTGTGTACTGGCACTGGATTGCTGGGATTCAGTTGTGTACTGGCACTGCATTGCTCGGATTCAGCTGTGTACTGGCACTGGATTGCTGGGTTTCAGCTTTGTACTTACACTGGATTGCTGGGATTCAGCAGTGTACTGGCACTGCATTGCTGGGATTCAGCTGTGTACTGGCACTGAATTGCTTGGATTCAGCTGTGTACTGGCAATGGATTGCTGGGATTCAGTTGTGTACTGGCACTGAATTGCTGGGATTTAGCTGTGTACTGGCAGTGGATTGCTTGGATTCAGCTGTGTACTGGCACTGGATTGCTGGGATTCAGCTGTGTACTGGCACTGGATTGCTGGAATTCAGCTGTCTACTGGCACTGGATTGCTGGGATTCAGTTGTGTACTGGCACTGAATTGCTAGGATTCAGCTGTGTACTGGCACTGGATTCCTGGGATTCAGCTGTGTGCTGGCACTGGACTGATGGGATTCAGCTGTCTACTGGCATTGGATTGCTGGAATTAAGTTGTGTACTGGCACTGCGTTGCTGGGATTCAGCTGTGTTCTGGCAGTGGATTGCTGGGATTCAGTTGTGTACTGGCACTGGGTTGCTGGGATGTAGCTGTGTACTGGCACTGGATTGCTGGGATTTAGCTGTGTACTGGCACTGGATTGCTAGGATTCAGCTGTGTACTGGCACTGGATTACGTGGATTCAGCTGTGTACTGGCACTGGATTGCTGGGATTCAGCTGTGTACTGGCACTGGATTGCTGGGATTCAGTTGTGGACTGGCACTGCATTGCTCAGATTCAGCTATGTACTGGCACTGGATTGCTGGGTTTCAGCTTCGTACTGTTACTGGATTGCTGGCATTCGGGCTGTGTACTTGCAATGGATTGCTGGGATTCAGTTGTCTACTGGCACTGGATTGCTGGGATTAAGTTGTGTACTGGCACTGCATTGCTGGGATTCAGCTGTGTTCTGGCAGTGGATTGCTGGGATTCAGTTGTGTACTGGCAATGGATTGCTGGGATTCAGCTTTGTACTGGCACTGGATTGCTGGTATTCAGTAGTGTACTGGCACTGCATTGCTGGGATTCAGCTGTGTACTTCCACTGGATTGCTTGGATTCAGCTGTGTACTGGCAATGGATTGCTGGGATTCAGTTGTGTACTGGCACTGAATTGCTGGGATTTAGCTGTGTACTGGCACTGGATTGCTGGGATTTAGCAGTGTACTGGCACTGGATTGCTAGGATTCAGCTGTCTACTGGGACTGGATTGCTAGGATTCAGTTGTGTACTGGCACTGCATTGCAGGGATTCAGTTTTGTACTGGCACTGGATTGTTGGGATGTAGCTGTGTACTGGCACTGGATTGCTGGGATTCAGCTGTGTACTGGCACTGGATAGCTTGGATTCAGCTCTGTACTGGCACTGGATTGCTGTGATTCAGTTGTGTACTGGCACTGCATTGCTGGGATTTAGCTGTGTGCTGGCACTGGATTGCTGGGATTCAGCTATATGCTGGCACTGGATTGCTGGAATTCAGCTGTGTACTGGCAATGGATTGCTAGGATTCAGTTGTGTACTGGCACTGGATTGATTGGATTCAGCTGTGTACTGGCACTGGATTGCTGGGATTCAGCCGTGTACTGGCACTGGATTGCTAGGATTCATTTGTGCACTGGCACTGGATTGCTGGGATTTTGCTGTGTACTGGCAGTGGATTGTTGGGATTCAGCCATGTACTTGCACTGGATTGCTGGGATTCAGCTGTGTACTGGCACTGGATTGCTGTAATTCAGCTGTCTACTGTCACTGGATTGCTGGAATTCAGTTGTGTACTGGCACTGGATTGCTAGGATTCAGCTGTGCATTGGCACTGGATTCCTGGGATTCAGCTGTGTGCTGGCACTGGATTGCTGGGATTCAGCTGTCTACTGGCACTGGATTTTTGGAATTAAGTTTTGTACTGGCACTGTGTTGTTGGGATTCAACTGTGTACTGGCAGTGGATTGCTGGGATTCAGTTGTGTACTGGCACTGGGTTGCTGGGATGTAGCTCTGTACTGGCACTGGATTGCTGGGATTCAGCTGTATACTGGCACTAGATTGCTAGGATTCAGCTGTGTACTGGCACTGGATTGCTGGGATTCAGCTGTGTACTGGCACTGGATTGCTGGGATTCAGTTGTGTACTGGCACTGCATTGCTCAGATTCAGCTGTGTACTGGCACTGGATTGCTGGGTTTCAGCTTTGTACTGGCACTAGATTGCTGGGATTCAGCAGTGTACTGGCACTGCATTGCTGGGATTCAGCTGTGTACTGGCACTGGATTGCTTGGATTCAGCTGTGTACTAGCAATGGATTGCTGGGATTCAGTTGTGTACTGGCACTGAATTGCTGGGATTTAGCTGTGTACTGGCACTGGATTGCTGGGATTCAGCTGTGTGCTGGCACTGGCTTGCTGGGATTCAGTTGTGTACTGGCACTGCATTGCTCGGATTCAGCTGTGTACTGGCACTGGATTGCTGGGTTTCAGCTGTCTACTGTCACTGGATTGCTTGGATTCAGTTGTGTAGTGGTACTGAATTGCTAGGATTCAGCTGTGTACTGGCACTGGATTCCTGGGATTCAGCTGTGTGCTGGCACTGGATTGCTGGGATTTAGCTGTCTACTGGCACTGGATTGCTGGAATTAAGTTGTGTACTGGCACTGTGTTGTTGGGATTCAGCTGTGTACTGGCAGTGGATTGCTGGGATTCAGTTGTGTACTGGCACTCGGTTGCTGGGATGTAGCTCTGTACTGGCACTTTATTGCTGGGATTCAGCTGTATACTGGCACTAGATTGCTAGGATTCAGCTGTGTACTGGCACGGGATTTCATGGATTCAACTGTGCACTGGCACTGGATTGCTGGGAATCAGCTGTGTACTGGCACTGGATTGCTGGGATTCAGTTATGTACTGGCACTGCATTGCTCGGATTCAGATTTGTACTGGCACTGGATTGCTGGGTTTCAGCTTTGTACTGGCAGTAGATTGCTGGGATTCAGCAGTGTACTGGCACTGCATTGCTGGGATTCAGCTGTGTACTGGCACTGGATTGCTTGGATTCAGCTGTATACTGGCAATGGATTGCTGGGATTCAGTTGTGTACTGGCACTGAATTGCTGGGATTTAGCTGTGTACTGGCAGTGCATTGCTGGGATTCAGCTGTGTACTGGCACTGGATTGATTGGATTCAGCTGTGTACTGGCACTGGATTGCTGGGATTCAGCCGTGTACTGGCACTGGATTGCTAGGATTCATTTGTGCACTGGCACTGGATTGCTGGGATTTTGCTGTGTACTGGCAGTGGATTGTTGGGATTCAGCCGTGTACTTGCACTGGATTGCTGGGATTCAGCTGTGTACTGGCACTGGATTGCTGCAATTCAGCTGTCTACTGTCACTGGATTGCTGGAATTCAGTTGTGTACTGGCACTGGATTGCTAGGATTCAGCTGTGCATTGGCACTGGATTCCTGGGATTCAGCTGTGTGCTGGCACTGGATTGCTGGGATTCAGCTGTCTACTGGCACTGGATTTTTGGAATTAAGTTTTGTACTGGCACTGTGTTGTTGGGATTCAACTGTGTACTGGCAGTGGATTGCTGGGATTCAGTTGTGTACTGGCACTGGGTTGCTGGGATGTAGCTCTGTACTGGCACTGGATTGCTGGGATTCAGCTGTATACTGGCACTAGATTGCTAGGATTCAGCTGTGTACTGGCACTGGATTGCTGGGATTCAGCTGTGTACTGGCACTGGATTGCTGGGATTCAGTTGTGTACTGGCACTGCATTGCTCAGATTCAGCTGTGTACTGGCACTGGATTGCTGGGTTTCAGCTTTGTACTGGCACTAGATTGCTGGGATTCAGCAGTGTACTGGCACTGCATTGCTGGGATTCAGCTGTGTACTGGCACTGGATTGCTTGGATTCAGCTGTGTACTAGCAATGGATTGCTGGGATTCAGTTGTGTACTGGCACTGAATTGCTGGGATTTAGCTGTGTACTGGCACTGGATTGCTGGGATTCAGCTGTGTGCTGGCACTGGCTTGCTGGGATTCAGTTGTGTACTGGCACTGCATTGCTCGGATTCAGCTGTGTACTGGCACTGGATTGCTGGGTTTCAGCTGTCTACTGTCACTGGATTGCTTGGATTCAGTTGTGTAGTGGTACTGAATTGCTAGGATTCAGCTGTGTACTGGCACTGGATTCCTGGGATTCAGCTGTGTGCTGGCACTGGATTGCTGGGATTTAGCTGTCTACTGGCACTGGATTGCTGGAATTAAGTTGTGTACTGGCACTGTGTTGTTGGGATTCAGCTGTGTACTGGCAGTGGATTGCTGGGATTCAGTTGTGTACTGGCACTCGGTTGCTGGGATGTAGCTCTGTACTGGCACTTTATTGCTGGGATTCAGCTGTATACTGGCACTAGATTGCTAGGATTCAGCTGTGTACTGGCACGGGATTTCATGGATTCAACTGTGCACTGGCACTGGATTGCTGGGAATCAGCTGTGTACTGGCACTGGATTGCTGGGATTCAGTTATGTACTGGCACTGCATTGCTCGGATTCAGATTTGTACTGGCACTGGATTGCTGGGTTTCAGCTTTGTACTGGCAGTAGATTGCTGGGATTCAGCAGTGTACTGGCACTGCATTGCTGGGATTCAGCTGTGTACTGGCACTGGATTGCTTGGATTCAGCTGTATACTGGCAATGGATTGCTGGGATTCAGTTGTGTACTGGCACTGAATTGCTGGGATTTAGCTGTGTACTGGCAGTGCATTGCTGGGATTCAGCTGTGTACTGGCACTGGATTGATTGGATTCAGCTGTGTACTGGCACTGGATTGCTGGGATTCAGCCGTGTACTGGCACTGGATTGCTAGGATTCATTTGTGCACTGGCACTGGATTGCTGGGATTTTGCTGTGTACTGGCAGTGGATTGTTGGGATTCAGCCGTGTACTTGCACTGGATTGCTGGGATTCAGCTGTGTACTGGCACTGGATTGCTGCAATTCAGCTGTCTACTGTCACTGGATTGCTGGAATTCAGTTGTGTACTGGCACTGGATTGCTAGGATTCAGCTGTGCACTGGCACTGGATTCCTGGGATTCAGCTGTGTGCTGGCACTGGATTGCTGGGATGCAGTTGTATACTGGCAGTGGTTTGCTAGGATTCAGCTGTGTGCTGGCACTGGATTCCTGGGATTCAGCTGTGTACTGGCAATGGATTGCTAGGATTCAGCTGTGTACTGGCACTGGATTTCATGGATTCAGCTGTGTACTGGCACTGGATTGCTGGGATTCAGTTGTGTACTGGCACTGCATTGCTCGGATTCAGCTGTGTACTGGCACTGGATTGCTGGGTTTCAGCTTTGTACTTACACTGGATTGCTGGGATTCAGCAGTGTACTGGCACTGCATTGCTGGGATTCAGCTGTGTACTGGCACTGAATTGCTTGGATTCAGCTGTGTACTGGCAATGGATTGCTGGGATTCAGTTGTGTACTGGCACTGAATTGCTGGGATTTAGCTGTGTACTGGCAGTGGATTGCTTGGATTCAGCTGTGTACTGGCACTGGATTGCTGGGATTCAGCTGTGTACTGGCACTGGATTGCTGGAATTCAGCTGTCTACTGGCACTGGATTGCTGGGATTCAGTTGTGTACTGGCACTGGATTCCTGGGATTCAGCTGTGTGCTGGCACTGGACTGATGGGATTCAGCTGTCTACTGGCATTGGATTGCTGGAATTAAGTTGTGTACTGGCACTGCGTTGCTGGGATTCAGCTGTGTTCTGGCAGTGGATTGCTGGGATTCAGTTGTGTACTGGCACTGGGTTGCTGGGATGTAGCTGTGTACTGGCACTGGATTGCTGGGATTTAGCTGTGTACTGGCACTGGATTGCTAGGATTCAGCTGTGTACTGGCACTGGATTACGTGGATTCAGCTGTGTACTGGCACTGGATTGCTGGGATTCAGCTGTGTACTGGCACTGGATTGCTGGGATTCAGTTGTGGACTGGCACTGCATTGCTCAGATTCAGCTATGTACTGGCACTGGATTGCTGGGTTTCAGCTTCGTACTGTTACTGGATTGCTGGCATTCGGGCTGTGTACTTGCAATGGATTGCTGGGATTCAGTTGTCTACTGGCACTGGATTGCTGGGATTAAGTTGTGTACTGGCACTGCATTGCTGGGATTCAGCTGTGTTCTGGCAGTGGATTGCTGGGATTCAGTTGTGTACTGGCAATGGATTGCTGGGATTCAGCTTTGTACTGGCACTGGATTGCTGGTATTCAGTAGTGTACTGGCACTGCATTGCTGGGATTCAGCTGTGTACTTCCACTGGATTGCTTGGATTCAGCTGTGTACTGGCAATGGATTGCTGGGATTCAGTTGTGTACTGGCACTGAATTGCTGGGATTTAGCTGTGTACTGGCACTGGATTGCTGGGATTTAGCAGTGTACTGGCACTGGATTGCTAGGATTCAGCTGTCTACTGGGACTGGATTGCTAGGATTCAGTTGTGTACTGGCACTGCATTGCAGGGATTCAGTTTTGTACTGGCACTGGATTGTTGGGATGTAGCTGTGTACTGGCACTGGATTGCTGGGATTCAGCTGTGTACTGGCACTGGATAGCTTGGATTCAGCTCTGTACTGGCACTGGATTGCTGGGATTCAGTTGTGTACTGGCACTGCATTGCTGGGATTTAGCTGTGTGCTGGCACTGGATTGCTGGGATTCAGCTATATGCTGGCACTGGATTGCTGGAATTCAGCTGTGTACTGGCAATGGATTGCTGGGATTCAGTTGTGCACTGGCACTGAATTGCTAGGATTCAGCTGTGTACTGGCACTGAATTCCTGGGATTCAGCTGTGTGCTGGCACTGGACTGATGGGATTCAGCTGTCTACTGGCATTGGATTGCTGGAATTAAGTTGTGTACTGGCACTGCGTTGCTGGGATTCAGCTGTGTTCTGGCAGTGGATTGCTGGGATTCAGTTGTGTACTGGCACTGGGTTGCTGGGATGTAGCTGTGTACTTGCACTGGATTTTTGGGATTTAGCTGTTTAGTGGCACTGGATTGCTAGGATTCAACTGTGTACTGGCACTGGATTACGTGGATTCAGCTGTGTACTGGCACTGGATTGCTGGGTTTCAGCTGTGTACTGGCACTGGATTGCTGGGATTCAGTTGTGGACTGGCACTGCATTGCTCAGATTCAGCTATGTACTGGCACTGGATTGCTGGGTTTCAGCTTCGTACTGTTACTGGATTGCTGGCATTCGGGCTGTGTACTTGCAATGGATTGCTGGGATTCAGTTGTCTACTGGCACTGGATTGCTGGGATTAAGTTGTGTACTGGCACTGCATTGCTGGGATTCAGCTGTGTTCTGGCAGTGGATTGCTGGGATTCAGTTGTGTACTGGCAATGGATTGCTGGGATTCAGCTTTGTACTGGCACTGGATTGCTGGGATTCAGTAGTGTACTGGCACTGCATTGCTGGGATTCAGCTGTGTACTTGCACTGGATTGCTTGGATTCAGCTGTGTACTGGCAATGGATTGCTGGGATTCAGTTGTGTACTGGCACTGAATTGCTGGGATTTAGCTGTGTACTGGCACTGGATTGCTGGGATTTATCAGTGTACTGGCACTGGATTGCTAGGATTCAGCTGTCTACTGGGACTGGATTGCTAGGCTTCAGTTGTGTACTGGCACTGCATTGCAGGGATTTAGCTGTGTACTGGCAGTGGATTGCTGGGATTCAGTTTTGTACTGGCACTGGATTGTTGGGATGTAGCTGTGTACTGGCACTGGATTGCTGGGATTCAGCTGTGTACTGGCACTGGATAGCTTGGATTCAGCTCTGTACTGGCACTGGATTGCTGGGATTCAGTTGTGTACTGGCACTGGATTGATTGGATTCAGCTGTGTACTGGCACTGGATTGCTGGGATTCAGCCGTGTACTGGCACTGGATTGCTAGGATTCATTTGTGCACTGGCACTGGATTGCTGGGATTTTGCTGTGTACTGGCAGTGGATTGTTGGGATTCAGCCATGTACTTGCACTGGATTGCTGGGATTCAGCTGTGTACTGGCACTGGATTGCTGTAATTCAGCTGTCTACTGTCACTGGATTGCTGGAATTCAGTTGTGTACTGGCACTGGATTGCTAGGATTCAGCTGTGCACTGGCACTGGATTCCTGGGATTCAGCTGTGTGCTGGCACTGGATTGCTGGGATTCAGCTGTCTACTGGCACTGGATTTTTGGAATTAAGTTTTGTACTGGCACTGTGTTGTTGGGATTCGACTGTGTAATGGCAGTGGATTGCTGGGATTCAGTTGTGTACTGGCACTGGGTTGCTGGGATGTAGCTCTGTACTGGCACTGGATTGCTGGGATTCAGCTGTATACTGGCACTAGATTGCTAGGATTCAGCTGTGTACTGGCACTGGATTGCTGGGATTCAGCTGTGTACTGGCACTGGATTGCTGGGATTCAGTTGTGTACTGGCACTGCATTGCTCAGATTCAGCTGTGTACTGGCACTGGATTGCTGGGTTTCAGCTTTGTACTGGCACTAGATTGCTGGGATTCAGCAGTGTACTGGCACTGCATTGCTGGGATTCAGCTGTGTACTGGCACTGGATTGCTTGGATTCAGCTGTGTACTAGCAATGGATTGCTGGGATTCAGTTGTGTACTGGCACTGAATTGCTGGGATTTAGCTGTGTACTGGCACTGAATTGCTGGGATTCAGCTGTGTGCTGGCACTTGTTTGCTGGGATTCAGTTGTGTACTGGCACTGCATTGCTCGGATTCAGCTGTGTACTGGCACTGGATTGCTGGGTTTCAGCTGTCTACTGTCACTGGATTGCTTGGATTCAGTTGTGTAGTGGTACTGAATTGCTAGGATTCAGCTGTGTACTGGCACTGGATTACTGGGATTCAGCTGTGTGCTGGCACTGGATTGCTGGGATTTAGCTAGGGGTGGGCGGAATTTGCGTAATCGCGTTACGCAAATCTCCGCGAAACGGTAAAAAATCTCCGCGAACACGCAGAAATTCCGCGAACACGCGGAATTGCTTGTTCGCGATACTTTTTTCCTGTTCGCGATCACTGTGTGCGTGCTCGGGGTGAAATATCTCGCGAACACGCATATTGAGAACGCGAACAAGCCAAAAATTTCGCGAAGTCGCGGAACGCAGATTTTTGGTCAATTTCGCGTTCTCCGCGGAACGCGAAATTACCCAAATTCCGCAAATTCCGCGAGCGGAACGGATTTTACGGCCCAGGCCTAGATTTAGCTGTCTACTGGCACTGGATTGCTGGAATTAAGTTGTGTACTGGCACTGTGTTGTTGGGATTCAGCTGTGTACTGGCAGTGGATTGCTGGGATTCAGTTGTGTACTGGCACTCGGTTGCTGGGATGTAGCTCTGTACTGGCACTTTATTGCTGGGATTCAGCTGTATACTGGCACTAGATTGCTAGGATTCAGCTGTGTACTGGCACTGGATTTCATGGATTCAACTGTGCACTGGCACTGGATTGCTGGGAATCAGCTGTGTACTGGCACTGGATTGCTGGGATTCAGTTATGTACTGGCACTGCATTTCTCGGATTCAGATTTGTACTGGCACTGGATTGCTGGGTTTCAGCTTTGTACTGGCAGTAGATTGCTGGGATTCAGCAGTGTACTGGCACTGCATTGCTGGGATTCAGCTGTGTACTGGCACTGGATTGCTTGGATTCAGCTGTATACTGGCAATGGATTGCTGGGATTCAGTTGTGTACTGGCACTGAATTGCTGGGATTTAGCTGTGTACTGGCAGTGCACTGCTGGGATTCAGCTGTGTACTGGCACTGGATTGATTGGATTCAGCTGTGTACTGGCACTGGATTGCTGGGATTCAGCCGTGTACTGGCACTGGATTGCTAGGATTCATTTGTGCACTGGCACTGGATTGCTGGGATTTTGCTGTGTACTGGCAGTGGATTGTTGGGATTCAGCCGTGTACTTGCACTGGATTGCTGGGATTCAGCTGTGTACTGGCACTGGATTGCTGCAATTCAGCTGTCTACTGTCACTGGATTGCTGGAATTCAGTTGTGTACTGGCACTGGATTGCTAGGATTCAGCTGTGCACTGGCACTGGATTCCTGGGATTCAGCTGTGTGCTGGCACTGGATTGCTGGGATGCAGTTGTATACTGGCAGTGGTTTGCTAGGATTCAGCTGTGTGCTGGCACTGGATTCCTGGGATTCAGCTGTGTACTGGCAATGGATTGCTAGGATTCAGCTGTGTACTGGCACTGGATTTCATGGATTCAGCTGTGTACTGGCACTGGATTGCTGGGATTCAGCTGTGTACTGGCACTGGATTGCTGGGATTCAGTTGTGTACTGGCACTGCATTGCTCGGATTCAGCTGTGTACTGGCACTGGATTGCTGGGTTTCAGCTTTGTACTTACACTGGATTGCTGGGATTCAGCAGTGTACTGGCACTGCATTGCTGGGATTCAGCTGTGTACTGGCACTGAATTGCTTGGATTCAGCTGTGTACTGGCAATGGATTGCTGGGATTCAGTTGTGTACTGGCACTGAATTGCTGGGATTTAGCTGTGTACTGGCAGTGGATTGCTTGGATTCAGCTGTGTACTGGCACTGGATTGCTGGGATTCAGTTGTGTACTGGCACTGCATTGCTTGGATTCAGCTGTTTACTGGCACTGGATTGCTGGGTTTCAGCTTTGTACTGGCACTAGATTGCTGGGATTCAGCAGTGTACTGGCACTCCATTGCTGGGATTTAGCTGTGTACTGGCACTGGATTGCTTGGATTCAGCTGTGTACTGGCAATGGATTGCTGGGATTCAGTTGTGTACTGGCACCGAATTGCTGGGATTTAGCTGTGTACTGGCACTGGATTGCTGGGATTCAGCTGTGTGCTGGCACTGGCTTGCGGGGATTCAGTTGTGTACTGGCACTGCATTGCTCGGATTCAGCTGTGTACTGGCACTGGATTGCTGGGTTTCAGCTGTCTACTGTCACTGGATTGCTTGGATTCAGTTGTGTAGTGGTACTGGATTGCTAGGATTCAGCTGTGTACTGGCACTGGATTCCTGGGATTCAGCTGTGTGCTGGCACTGGATTGCTGGGATTCAGCTGTCTACTGGCACTGGATTGCTGGAATTAAGTTGTGTACTGGCACTGTGTTGTTGGGATTCAGCTGTGTACTGGCAGTGGATTGCTGGGATTCAGTTGTGTACTGGCACTCGGTTGCTGGGATGTAGCTCTGTACTGGCACTTTATTGCTGGGATTCAGCTGTATACTGGCACTAGATTGCTAGGATTCAGCTGTGTACTGGCACTGGATTTCATGGATTCAACTGTGTACTGGCACTGGATTGCTGGGAATCAGCTGTGTACTGGCACTGGATTGCTGGGATTCAGTTATGTACTGGCACTGCATTGCTCGGATTCAGCTTTGTACTGGCACTGGATTGCTGGGTTTCAGCTTTTACTGGCAGTAGATTGCTGGGATTCAGCAGTGTACTGGCACTGCATTGCTGGGATTCAGCTGTGTACTGGCACTGGATTGCTGGGATTCAGCTGTATACTGGCAATGGATTGCTGGGATTCAGTTGTGTACTGGCACTGTATTGTTGTGATTTAGCTGTGTACTGGCACTGGATTGCTGGGATTCAGATGTCTACTGGCACCGGATTGCTGGGATTCAGTTGTGTACTGGCACTGCATTGCTTGGATTCAGCTGTGTACCGGCACTGGATTGCTGGGTATCAGCTTTGTACTAGCACTGAATTGCTGGGATTCAGCAGTGTACTGGCACTGCATTGCTGGGATTCAGATGTGTACTGGCACTGGATTGCTGGAATTCAGCTGTCTACTGGCACTGGATTGCTAGGATTCGGTTGTGTACTGGCACAGCATTGCTTGGATTCAGCTGTGTACTGGCACTGAATTGCTGGGATTTAGCTGTGTACTGGCAGTGGATTTGCTGGGATTCAGCTGTGTACTGGCACTGGATTGCTGGGATTCAGCTGTGTACTGGCACTGGATTGCTGGAATTCAGCTGTCTACTGGCACTGGATTGCTAGGATTCAGTTGTGTACTGGCACTGGAATGCTAAGATTCAGCTGTGTACTGGCAATGAATTGCTGGGATTCAGTTGTGTACTGGCACTGAATTGCTGAGATTTAGCTGTGTACTGGCAGTGGATTGCTGGGATTCAGCTGTGTACTGGCACTGGATTGATTGGATTCAGCTGTGTACTGGCACTGGATTGCTGGGATTCAGCCGTGTACTGGCACTGGATTGCTAGGATTCATTTGTGCACTGGCACTGGATTGCTGGGATTTTGCTGTGTACTGGCAGTGGATTGTTGGGATTCAGCCGTGTACTTGCACTGGATTGCTGGGATTCAGCTGTGTACTGGCACTGGATTGCTGGGATTCAGATGTCTACTGGCACCGGATTGCTGGGATTCAGTTGTGTACTGGCACTGCATTGCTTGGATTCAGCTGTGTACCGGCACTGGATTGCTGGGTCTCAGCTTTGTACTAGCACTGAATTGCTGGGATTCAGCAGTGTACTGGCACTGCATTGCTGGGATTCAGATGTGTACTGGCACTGGATTGCTGGAATTCAGCTGTCTACTGGCACTGGATTGCTAGGATTCGGTTGTGTACTGGCACAGCATTGCTTGGATTCAGCTGTGTACTGGCACTGAATTGCTGGGATTTAGCTGTGTACTGGCAGTGGATTTGCTGGGATTCAGCTGTGTACTGGCACTGGATTGCTGGGATTCAGCTGTGTACTGGCACTGGATTGCTGGAATTCAGCTGTCTACTGGCACTGGATTGCTAGGATTCAGTTGTGTACTGGCACTGGAATGCTAGGATTCAGCTGTGTACTGGCAATGAATTGCTGGGATTCAGTTGTGTACTGGCACTGAATTGCTGAGATTTAGCTGTGTACTGGCAGTGGATTGCTGGGATTCAGCTGTGTACTGGCACTGGATTGATTGGATTCAGCTGTGTACTGGCACTGGATTGCTGGGATTCAGCCGTGTACTGGCACTGGATTGCTAGGATTCATTTGTGCACTGGCACTGGATTGCTGGGATTTTGCTGTGTACTGGCAGTGGATTGTTGGGATTCAGCCGTGTACTTGCACTGGATTGCTGGGATTCAGCTGTGTACTGGCACTGGATTGCTGTAATTCAGCTGTCTACTGTCACTGGATTGCTGAGATTCAGTTGTGTACTGGCACTGGATTGCTAGGATTCAGCTGTGTACTGGCACTGGATTCCTGGGATTCAGCTGTGTGCTGGCACTGGATTGCTGGGATTCAGCTGTCTACTGGCACTGGATTGCTGGAATTAAGTTTTGTACTGGCACTGTGTTGTTGGGATTCAACTGTGTACTGGCAGTGGATTGCTGGGATTCAGTTGTGAACTGGCACTGGGTTGCTGGGATGTAGCTCTGTACTGGCACTGGATTGCTGGGATTCAGCTGTATACTGGCACTAGATTGCTAGGATTCAGCTGTGTACTGGCACTGGATTTCATGGATTCAGCTGTGTACTGGCACTGGATTGCTGGGATTCAGCTGTGTACTGGCACTGGATTGCTGAGATTCAGTCGTGTACTGGCACTGCATTGCTCAGATTCAGCTGTGTACTGGCACTGGATTGCTGGGTTTCAGCTTTGTACTGGCACTAGATTGCTGGGATTCAGCAGTGTACTGGCACTGCATTGCTGGGATTCAGCTGTGTACTGGCACTGGATTGCTTGGATTCAGCTGTGTACTAGCAATGGATTGCTGGGATTCAGTTGTGTACTGGCACTGAATTGCTGGGATTTAGCTGTGTACTGGCACTGGATTGCTGGGATTCAGCTGTGTGCTGGCACTGGCTTGCTGGGATTCAGTTGTGTACTGGCACTGCATTGCTCGGATTCAGCTGTGTAATGGCACTGGATTGCTGGGTTTCAGCTGTCTACTGTCACTGGATTGCTTGGATTCAGTTGTGTAGTGGTACTGGATTGCTAGGATTCAGCTGTGTACTGGCACTGGATTCCTGGGATTCAGCTGTGTGCTGGCACTGGATTGCTGGGATTCAGCTGTCTACTGGCACTGGATTGCTGGAATTAAGTTGTGTACTGGCACTGTGTTGTTGGGATTCAGCTGTGTACTGGCAGTGGATTGCTGGGATTCAGTTGTGTACTGGCACTCGGTTGCTGGGATGTAGCTCTGTACTGGCACTTTATTGCTGGGATTCAGCTGTATAATGGCACTAGATTGCTAGGATTCAGCTGTGTACTGGCACTGGATTTCATGGATTCAACTGTGTACTGGCACTGGATTGCTGGGAATCAGCTGTGTACTGCCACTGGATTGCTGGGATTCAGTTATGTACTGGCACTGCATTGCTCGGATTCAGATTTGTACTGGCACTGGATTGCTGGGTTTCAGCTTTGTACTGGCAGTAGATTGCTGGGATTCAGCAGTGTACTGGCACTGCATTGCTGGGATTCAGCTGTGTACTGGCACTGAATTGCTTGGATTCAGCTGTATACTGGCAATGGATTGCTGGGATTCAGTTGTGTACTGGCACTGTATTGTTGGGATTTAGCTGTGTACTGGCACTGGATTGCTGGGATTCAGCTGTCTACTGGCACTGGATTGCTGGGATTCAGTTGTGTACTGGCACTGCATTGCTTGGATTCAGCTGTGTACTGGCACTGGATTGCTGGGTCTCAGCTTTGTACTAGCACTGAATTGCTGGGATTCAGCAGTGTACTGGCACTGCATTGCTGGGATTCAGATGTGTGCTGGCACTGGATTGCTAGGATTCAGTTGTGTACTGGCACTGGATTGCTAGGATTCGGTTGTGTACTGGCACTGCATTGCTTGGATTCAGCTGTGTACTGGCACTGAATTGCTGGGATTTAGCTATGTACTGGCAGTGGATTTGCTGGGATTCAGCTGTGTACTGGCACTGGATTGCTGGGATTCAGCTGTGTACTGGCTCTGGATTGCTGGAATTCAGCTGTCTACTGGCACTGGATTGCTAGGATTCAGTTGTGTACTGGCACTGGATTTCTAGGATTCAGCTGTGTACTGGCACTGGATTCCTGGGATTCTGCTCTGTGTTGGCACTGGACTGGTGGGATTCAGCTGTCTACTGGCACTGGATTGCTGGAATTAAGTTGTGTACTGGCACTGAGTTGCTGGGATTCAGCTGTGTTCTGGCAGTGGATTGCTGGGATTCAGTTGTGTACTGGCACTAGATTGCTGGGATTTAGCTGTGTACTGGCACTGGATTGCTAGGATTCAGCTGCGTGCTGGCACTGGATTACGTGGATTCAGCTGTGTACTGGCACTGGATTGCTGGGATTCAGCTGTGTACTGGCACTGGATTGCTGGGATTCAGTTGTGGACTGGCACTGCATTGCTCAGATTCAGCTATGTACTGGCACTGGATTGCTGGGTTTCAGCTTCGTACTGTCACTGGATTGCTGGGATTCAGGCTGTGTAGTGGCAATGGATTGCTGGGATTCAGTTGTGTACTGGCACTGCATTGCTGATATTATAGCTGTGTACTGACAGTGGATTGTTGGAATTCAGCTTTGTAATGGCACTGGATTGCTGGGATTCAGCGGTGTACTGGCACTGCATTGTTGGGATTCAGCTGTGTACTGGCACTGGATTGCTTGGATTCAGCTGTGTACTGGCAATGGATTGCTGGAATTCAGTTATGTACTGGCACTGAATTGCTGGGATTTAGCTGTGTACTGGCAGTGGATTGCTGGGATTCAGCTGTGTACTGGCACTGGATAGCTGGGATTCAGCTGTGTACTGGCACTGGATTGCTGTGATTCAGCTGTGTACTGGCACTGGATTCCTAGGATTCAGCTGAGTGCTGGCACTGGATTGCTGGGATTCAGCTGTCTACTGGCACTGGATTGCTGGAATTAAGTTGTGTACTGGCACTGCGTTGCTGGGATTCAGCTGTGTTCTGGCAGTGGATTGCGGGGATTCAGTTGTGTACTGGCACTGGGTTGCTGGGATGTAGCTGTGTACTGGCACTGGATTGCTGGGATTCAGCTGTGTACTGGCACTGGATTGCTGATATTATTGCTGTGTACTGACAGCGGATTGCTGAAATTCAGCGTTGTACTGGCACTGGATTGCTGGGATTCAGCTGTGTACTGGCACTGGATTGCTGGGATTTATTTGTGTACTGGCACTGAATTGCTTGGATTTAGCTGTGTTCTGGCAGTGGATTGTTGGGATTCAGGTGTGTACTGGAACTGGATTGCTGGGATTCAGCTGTGTACTGGCACTGGATTGCTGGGATTCAGTTGTGTACTGGCACCTGATTGCTAGGATTCAGCTGTGTACTGGCACTGGATTCCTGGGATTGAGCTGTGTGCTGGCACTGGATAGCTGGGGTTCAGTTGTGTACTGGCACTGGATTGCTAGGATTCAGCTGTGTACTGGCACTGGATTGCTTGGATTCAGCTGTGTACTGGCAATGAATTGCTGGGATTCAGTTCTGTACTGGCACTGAATCGCTGGGATTTAGCTGTGTACTGGCAGTGGATTGCTGGGATTCAGCTGTGTACTGGCACTGGATTGCTGGGATTGAGCTGTGTACTGGCAGTGGATTGTTGGGATTCAGCTGTGTACTTGCACTGGATTGCTGGGATTCAGCTGTGTACTGGCACTGGATTTCTGGAATTCAGCTGTCTACTGTCACTGGATTGCTGGGATTCAGTTGTGTACTGGCACTGGATTGCTAGGATTCAGCTGTGTACTGGCACTGGATTCCTGGGATTCAGCTGTGTGCTGGCACTGGATTGCTGGGATTCAGCTGTCTACTGGCACTGGATTGCTGGAATTAAGTTGTGTAATGGCACTGTGTTGTTGGGATTCAGCTGTGTACTGGCAATGGATTGCTGGGATTCAGTTGTGTACTGGCACTGGGTTGCTGGGATGTAGCTCTGTACTGGCACTGGATTGCTGGGATTCAGCTGTATACTGGCACTGGATTGCTAGGATTCAGCTGTGTACTGGCACTGGATTTCATGGATTCAGCTGTGTAATGGCACTGGATTGCTGGGATTCAGCTGTGTACTGGCACTGGATTGCTGGGATTCAGTTGTGTACTGGCATGCATTGCTCAGATTCAGCTGTGTACTGGCACTGGATTGCTGGGTTTCAGCTTTGTACTGGCACTAGATTGCTGGGATTCAGCAGTGTACTGGCACTGCATTGCTGGGATTCAGCTGTGTACTGGCACTGGATTGCTTGTATTCAGCTGTGTCCTGGCAATGGATTGCTGGGATTCAGTTGTGTATTGGCACTAAATTGCTTGGATTTAGCTGCATACTGGCAGTGGTTTGCTGGGATTCAGCTGTGTACTGGCACTGGATTGCTGGAATTCAGCTGTCTACTGGCACTGGATTGCTGGGATTCAGTTGTGTACTGGCACTGGATTGCTAGGATTCAGCTGTGCACTGGCACTGGATTCCTGGGATTCAGCTGTGTGCTGGCACTGGATTCCTGGGATTCAGCTGTCTACTGGCACTGGATTGCTGGAATTAAGTTGTATACTGGCACTGGGTTGCTGGGATGTAGCTGTGTACTGGCACTAGATTGCTGGGATTCAGCTGTGTACTGACACTGGATTACTAGGATTCAGCTGTGTACTGGCACTGGATTGCTGGGATTCAGCTGTGCACTGGCACTGGATTGCTAGGATTCAGCTGTGTACTGGCACTGGATTACCTGGATTCAGCTATGTACTGGCACTGGATTGCTGGGATTCAGCTGTGTACTGGCACTGGATTGCTGGGATTCAGTTGTGGACTGGCACTGCATTGCTCAGATTCAGCTGTGTACTGGCACTGGATTGCTGGGTTTCAGCTTCGTAGTGTCACTGGATTGCTGGGATTCAGGCTTGTACTGGCATTGGATTGCTGGGATTCACCTGTGTACTGGCACTGCATTGCTGATATTATAGCTGTGTACTGACAGTGGATTGCTGGAATTCAGCGTTGTACTGGCACTCGATTGCTGGGATTCAGTTGTGTACTGGCACTGGATTGCTGAAATTCAGCTGTCTACTGGCAGTGGATTGCTGGGATTCAGCTGTGTACTGGCACTGGATTGCTGGGATTCATTTGTGTACTGGCACTGGATTGCTAGGATTCAGCTGTGTACTGGCACTGGATTGCTGGGATTCAGCTGTGTACTGGCACTGAATTGCTGGGATTTAGCTGTGTACTGGCAGTGGATTCCTGGGATTCAGCTGTGTACTGGCACTGGATTGCTGGAATGCAGCTGTCTACTGGCACTGGATAGCTGGGATTCAGTTGTGTACTGGGACTGGATTGCTAGGATTCAGCTGTGTACTGGCAATGAATTGCTGGGATTCAGTTGTGTACTGGCACTGAATTGCTGAGATTTAGCTGTGTACTGGCAGTGGATTGCTGGGATTCAGCTGTGTACTGGCACTGGATTGCTGGAATGCAGCTGTCTACTGGCACTGGATAGCTGGGATTCAGTTGTGTACTGGGACTGGATTGCTAGGATTCAGCTGTGTACTGGCAATGAATTGCTGGGATTCAGCTGTGTACTGGCACTGGATTGCTGTAATTCAGCTGTCTACTGTCACTGGATTGCTGGGATTCAGTTGTGTACTGGCACTGGATTGCTAGGATTCAGCTGTGTACTGGCACTGGATTCCTGGGATTCAGCTGTGTGCTGGCACTGGATTGCTGGGATTCAGCTCTCTACTGGCACTGGATTGCTGGAATTAAGTTTTGTACTGGCACTGTGTTGTTGGGATTCAACTGTGTACTGGCAGTGGATTGCTGGGATTCAGTTGTGAACTGGCACTGGGTTGCTGGGATGTAGCTCTGTACTGGCACTGGATTGCTGGGATTCAGCTGTATACTGGCACTAGATTGCTAGGATTCAGCTGTGTACTGGCACTGGATTTCATGGATTCAGCTGTGTACTGGCACTGGATTGCTGGGATTCAGCTGTGTACTGGCACTGGATTGCTGAGATTCAGTTGTGTACTGGCACTGCATTGCTTGGATTCAGCTGTTTACTGGCACTGGATTGCTGGGTTTCAGCTTTGTACTGGCACTAGATTGCTGGGATTCAGCAGTGTACTGGCACTGCATTGCTGGGATTTAGCTGTGTACTGGCACTGGATTGCTTGGATTCAGCTGTGTACTGGCAATGGATTGCTGGGATTCAGTTGTGTACTGGCACCGAATTGCTGGGATTTAGCTGTGTACTGGCACTGGATTGCTGGGATTCAGCTGTGTGCTGGCACTGGCTTGCGGGGATTCAGTTGTGTACTGGCACTGCATTGCTCGGATTCAGCTGTGTACTGGCACTGGATTGCTGGGTTTCAGCTGTCTACTGTCACTGGATTGCTTGGATTCAGTTGTGTAGTGGTACTGGATTGCTAGGATTCAGCTGTGTACTGGCACTGGATTCCTGGGATTCAGCTGTGTGCTGGCACTGGATTGCTGGGATTCAGCTGTCTACTGGCACTTGATTGCTGGAATTAAGTTGTGTACTGGCACTGTGTTGTTGGGATTCAGCTGTGTACTGGCAGTGGATTGCTGGGATTCAGTTGTGTACTGGCACTCGGTTGCTGGGATGTAGCTCTGTACTGGCACTTTATTGCTGGGATTCAGCTGTATACTGGCACTAGATTGCTAGGATTCAGCTGTGTACTGGCACTGGATTTCATGGATTCAACTGTGTACTGGCACTGGATTGCTGGGAATCAGCTGTGTACTGGCACTGGATTGCTGGGATTCAGTTATGTACTGGCACTGCATTGCTCGGATTCAGCTTTGTACTGGCACTGGATTGCTGGGTTTCAGCTTTTACTGGCAGTAGATTGCTGGGATTCAGCAGTGTACTGGCACTGCATTGCTGGGATTCAGCTGTGTACTGGCACTGGATTGCTTGGATTCAGCTGTATACTGGCAATGGATTGCTGGGATTCAGTTGTGTACTGGCACTGTATTGTTGGGATTTAGCTGTGTACTGGCACTGGATTGCTGGGATTCAGCTGTCTACTGGCACTGGATTGCTGGGATTCAGTTGTGTACTGGCACTGCATTGCTTGGATTCAGCTGTGTACCGGCACTGGATTGCTGGGTCTCAGCTTTGTACTAGCACTGAATTGGTGGGATTCAGCAGTGTACTGGCACTGCATTGCTGGGATTCAGATGTGTACTGGCACTGGATTGCTGGAATTCAGCTGTCTACTGGCACTGGATTGCTAGGATTCGGTTGTGTACTGGCACAGCATTGCTTGGATTCAGCTGTGTACTGGCACTGAATTGCTGGGATTTAGCTGTGTACTGGCAGTGGATTTGCTGGGATTCAGGTGTGTACTGGCACTGGATTGCTGGGATTCAGCTGTGTACTGGCACTGGATTGCTGGAATTCAGCTGTCTACTGGCACTGGATTGCTAGGATTCAGTTGTGTACTGGCACTGGAATGCTAGGATTCAGCTGTGTACTGGCAATGAATTGCTGGGATTCAGTTGTGTACTGGCACTGAATTGCTGAGATTTAGCTGTGTACTGGCAGTGGATTGCTGGGATTCAGCTGTGTACTGGCACTGGATTGATTTGATTCAGCTGTGTACTGGCACTGGATTGCTGGGATTCAGCCGTGTACTGGCACTGGATTGCTAGGATTCATTTGTGCACTGGCACTGGATTGCTGGGATTTTGCTGTGTACTGGCAGTGGATTGTTGGGATTCAGCCGTGTACTTGCACTGGATTGCTGGGATTCAGCTGTGTACTGGCACTGGATTGCTGTAATTCAGCTGTCTACTGTCACTGGATTGCTGAGATTCAGTTGTGTACTGGCACTGGATTGCTAGGATTCAGCTGTGTACTGGCACTGGATTCCTGGGATTCAGCTGTGTGCTGGCACTGGATTGCTGGGATTCAGCTGTCTACTGGCACTGGATTGCTGGAATTAAGTTTTGTACTGGCACTGTGTTGTTGGGATTCAACTGTGTACTGGCAGTGGATTGCTGGGATTCAGTTGTGAACTGGCACTGGGTTGCTGGGATGTAGCTCTGTACTGGCACTGGATTGCTGGGATTCAGCTGTATACTGGCACTAGATTGCTAGGATTCAGCTGTGTACTGGCACTGGATTTCATGGATTCAGCTGTGTACTGGCACTGGATTGCTGGGATTCAGCTGTGTACTGGCACTGGATTGCTGAGATTCAGTTGTGTACTGGCACTGCATTGCTCAGATTCAGCTGTGTACTGGCACTGGATTGCTGGGTTTCAGCTTTGTACTGGCACTAGATTGCTGGGATTCAGCAGTGTACTGGCACTGCATTGCTGGGATTCAGCTGTGTACTGGCACTGGATTGCTTGGATTCAGCTGTGTACTGGCAATGGATTGCTGGGATTCAGTTGTGTACTGGCACTGAATTGCTGGGATTTAGCTGTGTACTGGCACTGGATTGCTGGGATTCAGCTGTGTGCTGGCACTGGCTTTCTGGGATTCAGTTGTGTACTGGCACTGCATTGCTCGGATTCAGCTGTGTAATGGCACTGGATTGCTGGGTTTCAGCTGTCTACTGTCACTGGATTGCTTGGATTCAGTTGTGTAGTGGTACTGGATTGCTAGGATTCAGGTGTGTACTGGCACTGGATTCCTGGGATTCAGCTGTGTGCTGGATTGCTGGGATTCAGCTGTCTACTGGCACTGGATTGCTGGAAATAAGTTGTGTACTGGCACTGTGTTGTTGGGATTCAGCTGTGTACTGGCAGTGGATTGCTGGGATTCAGTTGTGTACTGGCACTCGGTTGCTGGGATGTAGCTCTGTACTTGCACTTTATTGCTGGGATTCAGCTGTATAATGGCACTAGATTGCTAGGATTCAGCTGTGTACTGGCACTGGATTTCATGGATTCAACTGTGTACTGGCACTGGATTGCTGGGAATCAGCTGTGTACTGGCACTGGATTGCTGGGATTCAGTTATGTACTGGCACTGCCTTGCTCGGATTCAGATTTGTACTGGCACTGATTGCTGGGTTTCAGCTTTGTACTGGCAGTAGATTGCTGGGATTCAGCAGTGTACTGGCACTGCATTGCTGGGATTCAGCTGTGTACTGGCACTGGATTGCTTGGATTCAGCTGTATACTGGCAATGGATTCCTGGGATTCAGTTGTGTACTAGCACTGTATTGTTGGGATTTAGCTGTGTACTGGCACTGGATTGCTGGGATTCAGCTGTCTACTGGCACTGGCTTGCTGGGATTCAGTTGTGTACTGGCACTGCATTGCTTGGATTCAGCTGTTTACTGGCACTGGATTGCTGGGTCTCAGCTTTGTACTAGCACTGAATTGCTGGGACTCAGCAGTGTACTGGCACTGCATTGCTGGGATTCAGATGTGTACTGGCACTGGATTGCTGGAATTCAGCTGTCTACTGGCACTGGATTGCTAGGATTCGGTTGTGTACTGGCACTGCATTGCTTGGATTCAGCTGTGTACTGGCACTGAATTGCTGGGATTTAGCTATGTACTGGCAGTGGATTTGCTGGGATTCAGCTGTGTACTGGCACTGGATTGCTGGGATTCAGCTGTGTACTGGCACTGGATTGCTGGAATTCAGCTGTCTACTGGCACTGGATTGCTAGGATTCAGTTGTGTACTGGCACTGGATTGCTAGGATTCAGCTGTGTACTGGCACTGGATTCCTGGGATTCTGCTCTGTGTTGGCACTGGACTGCTGGGATTCAGCTGTCTACTGGCACTGGATTGCTGGAATTAAGTTGTGTACTGGCACTGAGTTGCTGGGATTCAGCTGTGTTCTGGCAGTGGACTGCTGGGATTCAGTTGTGTACTGGCACTAGATTGCTGGGATTTAGCTGTGTACTGGCACTGGATTGCTAGGATTCAGCTGCGTACTGGCACTGGATTACGTGGATTCAGCTGTGTACTGGCACTGGATTGCGGGGATTCAGCTGTGTACTGGCACTGGATTGCTGGGATTCAGTTGTGGACTGGCACTGCATTGCTCAGATTCAGCTGTGTACTGGCACTGGATTGCTGGGTTTCAGCTTCGTACTGTCACTGGATTGCTGGGATTCAGGCTGTGTAGTGGCAATGGATTGCTGGGATTCAGTTGTGTACTGGCACTGCATTGCTGATATTATAGCTGTGTACTGACAGTGGATTGTTGGAATTCAGCTTTGTACTGGCACTGGATTGCTGGGATTCAGCGGTGTACTGGCACTGCATTGTTGGGATTCAGCTGTGTACTGGCACTGCATTGTTGGGATTCAGCTGTGTACTGGCACTGGATTGCTTGGATTCAGCTGTGTACTGGCAATGGATTGCTGGAATTCAGTTGTGTACTGGCACTGAATTGCTGGGATTTAGCTGTGTACTGGCAGTGGGTTGCTGGGATTCAGCTGTGTACTGGCACTGGATAGCTGGGATTCAGCTGTGTACTGGCACTGGATTGATGTGATTCAGCTGTGTACTGGCACTGGATTCCTGGGATTCAGCTGAGTGCTGGCACTGGATTGCTGGGATTCAGCTGTCTACTGGCACTGGATTGCTGGAATTAAGTTGTGTACTGGCACTGCGTTGCTGGGATTCAGCTGCGTTCTGGCAGTGGATTGCTGGGATTCAGTTGTGTACTGGCACTGGGTTGCTGGGATGTAGCTGTGTACTGGCACTGGATTGCTGGGATTCAGCTGTGTACTGGCACTGGATTGCTGATATTATTGCTGTGTGCTGACAGCGGATTGCTGAAATTCAGCGTTGTACTGGCACTGGATTGCTGGGATTCAGCTGTGTACTGGCACTGGATTGCTGGGATTTATTTGTGTACTGGCACTGAATTGCTGGGATTTAGCTGTGTTCTGGCAGTGGATTGTTGGGATTCAGGTGTGTACTGGAACTGGATTGCTGGGATTCAGCTGTGTACTGGCACTGGATTGCTGGGATTCAGTTGTGTACTGTCACGGGATTGCTAGGATTCAGCGGTGTACTGGCACTGGATTCCTGGGATTCAGCTGTGTGCTGGCACTGGATAGCTGGGGTTCAGTTGTGTACTGGCACTGGATTGCTAGGATTCAGCTGTGTACTGGCACTGGATTGCTTGGATTCAGCTGTGTACTGGCAATGAATTGCTGGGATTCAGTTCTGTACTGGCACTGAATCGCTGGGATTTAGCTGTGTACTGGCAGTGGATTGCTGGGATTCAGCTGTGTACTGGCACTGGATTGCTGGGATTCAGCTGTGTACTGGCAGTGGATTGTTGGGATTCAGCTGTGTACTTGCACTGGATTGCTGGGATTCAGCTGTGTACTGGCACTGGATTTCTGGAATTCAGCTGTCTACTGTCACTGGATTGCTGGGATTCAGTTGTGTACTGGCACTGGATTGCTAGGGTTCAGCTGTGTACTGGCACTGGATTCCTGGGATTCAGCTGTGTGCTGGCACTGGATTGCTGGGATTCAGCTGTCTACTGGCACTGGATTGCTGGAATTAAGTTGTGTAATGGCACTGTGTTGTTGGGATTCAGCTGTGTACTGGCAATGGATTGCTGGGATTCAGTTGTGTACTGGCACTGGGTTGCTGGGATGTAGCTCTGTACTGGCACTGGATTGCTGGGATTCAGCTGTATACTGGCACTGGATTGCTAGGATTCAGCTGTGTACTGGCACTGGATTTCATGGATTCAGCTGTGTAATGGCACTGGATTGCTAGGATTCAGCTGTGTACTGGCACTGGATTCCTGGGATTCTGCTCTGTGTTGGCACTGGACTGCTGGGATTCAGCTGTCTACTGGCACTGGATTGCTGGAATTAAGTTGTGTACTGGCACTGAGTTGCTGGGATTCAGCTGTGTTCTGGCAGTGGACTGCTGGGATTCAGTTGTGTACTGGCACTAGATTGCTGGGATTTAGCTGTGTACTGGCACTGGATTGCTAGGATTCAGCTGCGTACTGGCACTGGATTACGTGGATTCAGCTGTGTACTGGCACTGGATTGCTGGGATTTAGCTGTGTACTGGCAGTGGATTGCTGGGATTCAGCTGTGTACTGGCACTGGATAGCTGGGATTCAGCTGTGTACTGGCACTGGATTGCTGTGATTCAGCTGTGTACTGGCACTGGATTCCTGGGATTCAGCTGAGTGCTGGCACTGGATTGCTGGGATTCAGCTGTCTACTGGCACTGGATTGCTGGAATTAAGTTGTGTACTGGCACTGCGTTGCTGGGATTCAGCTGTGTTCTGGCAGTGGATTGCGGGGATTCAGTTGTGTACTGGCACTGGGTTGCTGGGATGTAGCTGTGTACTGGCACTGGATTGCTGGGATTCAGCTGTGTACTGGCACTGGATTGCTGATATGATTGCTGTGTACTGACAGCGGATTGCTGAAATTCAGCGTTGTACTGGCACTGGATTGCTGGGATTCAGCTGTGTACTGGCACTGGATTGCTGGGATTTATTTGTGTACTGGCACTGAATTGCTTGGATTTAGCTGTGTTCTGGCAGTGGATTGTTGGGATTCAGGTGTGTACTGGAACTGGATTGCTGGGATTCAGCTGTGTACTGGCACTGGATTGCTGGGATTCAGTTGTGTACTGGCACCTGATTGCTAGGATTCAGCTGTGTACTGGCACTGGATTCCTGGGATTGAGCTGTGTGCTGGCACTGGATAGCTGGGGTTCAGTTGTGTACTGGCACTGGATTGCTAGGATTCAGCTGTGTACTGGCACTGGATTGCTTGGATTCAGCTGTGTACTGGCAATGAATTGCTGGGATTCAGTTCTGTACTGGCACTGAATCGCTGGGATTTAGCTGTGTACTGGCAGTGGATTGCTGGGATTCAGCTGTGTACTGGCACTGGATTGCTGGGATTGAGCTGTGTACTGGCAGTGGATTGATGGGATTCAGCTGTGTACTTGCACTGGATTGCTGGGATTCAGCTGTGTACTGGCACTGGATTTCTGGAATTCAGCTGTCTACTGTCACTGGATTGCTGGGATTCAGTTGTGTACTGGCACTGGATTGCTAGGATTCAGCTGTGTACTGGCACTGGATTCCTGGGATTTAGCTGTGTGCTGGCACTGGATTGCTGGGATTCAGCTGTCTACTGGCACTGGATTGCTGGAATTAAGTTGTGTAATGGCACTGTGTTGTTGGGATTCAGCTGTGTACTGGCAATGGATTGCTGGGATTCAGTTGTGTACTGGCACTGGGTTGCTGGGATGTAGCTCTGTACTGGCACTGGATTGCTGGGATTCAGCTGTATACTGGCACTGGATTGCTAGGATTCAGCTGTGTACTGGCACTGGATTTCATGGATTCAGCTGTGTAATGGCACTGGATTGCTGGGATTCAGCTGTGTACTGGCACTGGATTGCTGGGATTCAGTTGTGTACTGGCATGCATTGCTCAGATTCAGCTGTGTACTGGCACTGGATTGCTGGGTTTCAGCTTTGTACTGGCACTAGATTGCTGGGATTCAGCAGTGTACTGGCACTGCATTGCTGGGATTCAGCTGTGTACTGGCACTGGATTGCTTGTATTCAGCTGTGTACTGGCAATGGATTGCTGGGATTCAGTTGTGTATTGGCACTAAATTGCTTGGATTTAGCTGTATACTGGCAGTGGTTTGCTGGGATTCAGCTGTGTACTGGCACTGGATTGCTGGAATTCAGCTGTCTACTGGCACTGGATTGCTGGGATTCAGTTGTGTACTGGCACTGGATTGCTAGGATTCAGCTGTGCACTGGCACTGGATTCCTGGGATTCAGCTGTGTGCTGGCACTGGATTCCTGGGATTCAGCTGTCTACTGGCACTGGATTGCTGGAATTAAGTTGTATACTGGCACTGGGTTGCTGGGATGTAGCTGTGTACTGGCACTAGATTGCTGGGATTCAGCTGTGTACTGACACTGGATTGCTAGGATTCAGCTGTGTACTGGCACTGGATTGCTGGGATTCAGCTGTGCACTGGCACTGGATTGCTAGGATTCAGCTGTGTACTGGCACTGGATTACCTGGATTCAGCTATGTACTGGCACTGGATTGCTGGGATTCAGCTGTGTACTGGCACTGGATTGCTGGGATTCAGTTGTGGACTGGCACTGCATTGCTCAGATTCAGCTGTGTACTGGCACTGGATTGCTGGATTTCAGCTTCGTAGTGTCACTGGATTGCTGGGATTCAGGCTTGTACTGGCATTGGATTGCTGGGATTCACCTGTGTACTGGCACTGCATTGCTGATATTATAGCTGTGTACTGACAGTGGATTGCTGGAATTCAGCGTTGTACTGGCTCTCGATTGCTGGGATTCAGTTGTGTACTGGCACTGGATTGCTGAAATTCAGCTGTCTACTGGCAGTGGATTGCTGGGATTCAGCTGTGTACTGGCACTGGATTGCTGGGATTCATTTGTGTACTGGCACTGGATTGCTAGGATTCAGCTGTGTACTGGCACTGGATTGCTGGGATTCAGCTGTGTACTGGCACTGAATTGCTGGGATTTAGCTGTGTACTGGCAGTGGATTCCTGGGATTCAGCTGTGTACTGGCACTGGATTGCTGGAATGCAGCTGTCTACTGGCACTGGATAGCTGGGATTCAGTTGTGTACTGGGACTGGATTGCTAGGATTCAGCTGTGTACTGGCAATGAATTGCTGGGATTCAGTTGTGTACTGGCACTGAATTGCTGAGATTTAGCTGTGTACTGGCAGTGGATTGCTGGGATTCAGCTGTGTACTGGCACTGGATTGCTGGAATGCAGCTGTCTACTGGCACTGGATAGCTGGGATTCAGTTGTGTACTGGGACTGGATTGCTAGGATTCAACTGTGTACTGGCAATGAATTGCTGGGATTCAGCTGTGTACTGGCACTGGATTGCTGTAATTCAGCTGTCTACTGTCACTGGATTGCTGGGATTCAGTTGTGTACTGGCACTGGATTGCTAGGATTCAGCTGTGTACTGGCACTGGATTCCTGGGATTCAGCTGTGTGCTGGCACTGGATTGCTGGGATTCAGCTGTCTACTGGCACTGGATTGCTGGAATTAAGTTTTGTACTGGCACTGTGTTGTTGGGATTCAACTGTGTACTGGCAGTGGATTGCTGGGATTCAGTTGTGAACTGGCACTGGGTTGCTGGGATGTAGCTCTGTACTGGCACTGGATTGCTGGGATTCAGCTGTATACTGGCACTAGATTGCTAGGATTCAGCTGTGTACTGGCACTGGATTTCATGGATTCAGCTGTGTACTGGCACTGGATTGCTGGGATTCAGCTGTGTACTGGCACTGGATTGCTGAGATTCAGTTGTGTACTGGCACTGCATTGCTTGGATTCAGCTGTTTACTAGCACTGGATTGCTGGGTTTCAGCTTTGTACTGGCACTAGATTGCTGGGATTCAGCAGTGTACTGGCACTCCATTGCTGGGATTTAGCTGTGTACTGGCTCTGGATTGCTTGGATTCAGCTGTGTACTGGCAATGGATTGCTGGGATTCAGTTGTGTACTGGCACCGAATTGCTGGGATTTAGCTGTGTACTGGCACTGGATTGCTGGGATTCAGCTGTGTGCTGGCACTGGCTTGCGGGGATTCAGTTGTGTACTGGCACTGCATTGCTCGGATTCAGCTGTGTACTGGCACTGGATTGCTGGGTTTCAGCTGTCTACTGTCACTGGATTGCTTGGATTCAGTTGTGTAGTGGTACTGGATTGCTAGGATTCAGCTGTGTACTGGCACTGGATTCCTGGGATTCAGCTGTGTGCTGGCACTGGATTGCTGGGATTCAGCTGTCTACTGGCACTGGATTGCTGGAATTAAGTTGTGTACTGGCACTGTGTTGTTGGGATTCAGCTGTGTACTGGCAGTGGATTGCTGGGATTCAGTTGTGTACTGGCACTCGGTTGCTGGGATGTAGCTCTGTACTGGCACTTTATTGCTGGGATTCAGCTGTATACTGGCACTAGATTGCTAGGATTCAGCTGTGTACTGGCACTGGATTTCATGGATTCAACTGTGTACTGGCACTGGATTGCTGGGAATCAGCTGTGTACTGGCACTGGATTGCTGGGATTCAGTTATGTACTGGCACTGCATTGCTCGGATTCAGCTTTGTACTGGCACTGGATTGCTGGGTTTCAGCTTTTACTGGCAGTAGATTGCTGGGATTCAGCAGTGTACTGGCACTGCATTGCTGGGATTCAGCTGTGTACTGGCACTGGATTGCTTGGATTCAGCTGTATACTGGCAATGGATTGCTGGGATTCAGTTGTGTACTGGCACTGTATTGTTGTGATTTAGCTGTGTACTGGCACTGGATTGCTGGGATTCAGCTGTCTACTGGCACCGGATTGCTGGGATTCAGTTGTGTACTGGCACTGCATTGCTTGGATTCAGCTGTGTACCGGCACTGGATTGCTGGGTCTCAGCTTTGTACTAGCACTGAATTGCTGGGATTCAGCAGTGTACTGGCACTGCATTGCTGGGATTCAGATGTGTACTGGCACTGGATTGCTGGAATTCAGCTGTCTACTGGCACTGGATTGCTAGGATTCGGTTGTGTACTGGCACAGCATTGCTTGGATTCAGCTGTGTACTGGCACTGAATTGCTGGGATTTAGCTGTGTACTGGCAGTGGATTTGCTGGGATTCAGCTGTGTACTGGCACTGGATTGCTGGGATTCAGCTGTGTACTGGCACTGGATTGCTGGAATTCAGCTGTCTACTGGCACTGGATTGCTAGGATTCAGTTGTGTACTGGCACTGGAATGCTAGGATTCAGCTGTGTACTGGCAATGAATTGCTGGGATTCAGTTGTGTACTGGCACTGAATTGCTGAGATGTAGCTGTGTACTGGCAGTGGATTGCTGGGATTCAGCTGTGTACTGGCACTGGATTGATTGGATTCAGCTGTGTACTGGCACTGGATTGCTGGGATTCAGCCGTGTACTGCCACTGGATTGCTAGGATTCATTTGTGCACTGGCACTGGATTGCTGGGATTTTGCTGTGTACTGGCAGTGGATTGTTGGGATTCAGCCGTGTACTTGCACTGGATTGCTGGGATTCAGCTGTGTACTGGCACTGGATTGCTGTAATTCAGCTGTCTACTGTCACTGGATTGCTGAGATTCAGTTGTGTACTGGCACTGGATTGCTAGGATTCAGCTGTGTACTGGCACTGGATTCCTGGGATTCAGCTGTGTGCTGGCACTGGATTGCTGGGATTCAGCTGTCTACTGGCACTGGATTGCTGGAATTAAGTTTTGTACTGGCACTGTGTTGTTGGGATTCAACTGTGTACTGGCAGTGGATTGCTGGGATTCAGTTGTGAACTGGCACTGGGTTGCTGGGATGTAGCTCTGTACTGGCACTGGATTGCTGGGATTCAGCTGTATACTGGCACTAGATTGCTAGGATTCAGCTGTGTACTGGCACTGGATTTCAAGGATTCAGCTGTGTACTGGCACTGGATTGCTGGGATTCAGCTGTGTACTGGCACTGGATTGCTGAGATTCAGTTGTGTACTGGCACTGCATTGCTCAGATTCAGCTGTGTACTGGCACTGGATTGCTGGGTTTCAGCTTTGTACTGGCACTAGATTGCTGGGATTCAGCAGTGTACTGGCACTGCATTGCTGGGATTCAGCTGTGTACTGGCACTGGATTGCTTGGATTCAGCTGTGTACTGGCAATGGATTGCTGGGATTCAGTTGTGTACTGGCACTGAATTGCTGGGATTTAGCTGTGTACTGGCACTGGATTGCTGGGATTCAGCTGTGTGCTGGCACTGGCTTTCTGGGATTCAGTTGTGTACTGGCACTGCATTGCTCGGATTCAGCTGTGTAATGGCACTGGATTGCTGGGTTTCAGCTGTCTACTGTCACTGGATTGCTTGGATTCAGTTGTGTAGTGGTACTGGATTGCTAGGATTCAGGTGTGTACTGGCACTGGATTCCTGGGATTCAGCTGTGTGCTGGATTGCTGGGATTCAGCTGTCTACTGGCACTGGATTGCTGGAATTAAGTTGTGTACTGGCACTGTGTTGTTGGGATTCAGCTGTGTACTGGCAGTGGATTGCTGGGATTCAGTTGTGTACTGGCACTCGGTTGCTGGGATGTAGCTCTGTACTTGCACTTTATTGCTGGGATTCAGCTGTATAATGGCACTAGATTGCTAGGATTCAGCTGTGTACTGGCACTGGATTTCATGGATTCAACTGTGTACTGGCACTGGATTGCTGGGAATCAGCTGTGTACTGGCACTGGATTGCTGGGATTCAGTTATGTACTGGCACTGCCTTGCTCGGATTCAGATTTGTACTGGCACTGATTGCTGGGTTTCAGCTTTGTACTGGCAGTAGATTGCTGGGATTCAGCAGTGTACTGGCACTGCATTGCTGGGATTCAGCTGTGTACTGGCACTGGATTGCTTGGATTCAGCTGTATACTGGCAATGGATTCCTGGGATTCAGTTGTGTACTGGCACTGTATTGTTGGGATTTAGCTGTGTACTGGCACTGGATTGCTGGGATTCAGCTGTCTACTGGCACTGGCTTGCTGGGATTCAGTTGTGTACTGGCACTGCATTGCTTGGATTCAGCTGTTTACTGGCACTGGATTGCTGGGTCTCAGCTTTGTACTAGCACTGAATTGCTGGGATTCAGCAGTGTACTGGCACTGCATTGCTGGGATTCAGATGTGTACTGGCACTGGATTGCTGGAATTCAGCTGTCTACTGGCACTGGATTGCTAGGATTCGGTTGTGTACTGGCACTGCATTGCTTGGATTCAGCTGTGTACTGGCACTGAATTGCTGGGATTTAGCTATGTACTGGCAGTGGATTTGCTGGGATTCAGCTGTGTACTGGCACTGGATTGCTGGGATTCAGCTGTGTACTGGCACTGGATTGCTGGAATTCAGCTGTCTACTGGCACTGGATTGCTAGGATTCAGTTGTGTACTGGCACTGGATTGCTAGGATTCAGCTGTGTACTGGCACTGGATTCCTGGGATTCTGCTCTGTGTTGGCACTGGACTGCTGGGATTCAGCTGTCTACTGGCACTGGATTGCTGGAATTAAGTTGTGTACTGGCACTGAGTTGCTGGGATTCAGCTGTGTTCTGGCAGTGGACTGCTGGGATTCAGTTGTGTACTGGCACTAGATTGCTGGGATTTAGCTGTGTACTGGCACTGGATTGCTAGGATTCAGCTGCGTACTGGCACTGGATTACGTGGATTCAGCTGTGTACTGGCACTGGATTGCTGGGATTCAGCTGTGTACTGGCACTGGATTGCTGGGATTCAGTTGTGGACTGGCACTGCATTGCTCAGATTCAGCTGTGTACTGGCACTGGATTGCTGGGTTTCAGCTTCGTACTGTCACTGGATTGCTGGGATTCAGGCTGTGTAGTGGCAATGGATTGCTGGGATTCAGTTGTGTACTGGCACTGCATTGCTGATATTATAGCTGTGTACTGACAGTGGATTGTTGGAATTCAGCTTTGTACTGGCACTGGATTGCTGGGATTCAGCGGTGTACTGGCACTGCATTGTTGGGATTCAGCTGTGTACTGGCACTGCATTGTTGGGATTCAGCTGTGTACTGGCACTGGATTGCTTGGATTCAGCTGTGTACTGGCAATGGATTGCTGGAATTCAGTTGTGTACTGGCACTGAATTGCTGGGATTTAGCTGTGTACTGGCAGTGGGTTGCTGGGATTCAGCTGTGTACTGGCACTGGATAGCTGGGATTCAGCTGTGTACTGGCACTGGATTGATGTGATTCAGCTGTGTACTGGCACTGGATTCCTGGGATTCAGCTGAGTGCTGGCACTGGATTGCTGGGATTCAGCTGTCTACTGGCACTGGATTGCTGGAATTAAGTTGTGTACTGGCACTGCGTTGCTGGGATTCAGCTGCGTTCTGGCAGTGGATTGCTGGGATTCAGTTGTGTACTGGCACTGGGTTGCTGGGATGTAGCTGTGTACTGGCACTGGATTGCTGGGATTCAGCTGTGTACTGGCACTGGATTGCTGATATTATTGCTGTGTACTGACAGCGGATTGCTGAAATTCAGCGTTGTACTGGCACTGGATTGCTGGGATTCAGCTGTGTACTGGCACTGTATTGCTGGGATTTATTTGTGTACTGGCACTGAATTGCTGGGATTTAGCTGTGTTCTGGCAGTGGATTGTTGGGATTCAGGTGTGTACTGGAACTGGATTGCTGGGATTCAGCTGTGTACTGGCACTGGATTGCTGGGATTCAGTTGTGTACTGTCACGGGATTGCTAGGATTCAGCGGTGTACTGGCACTGGATTCCTGGGATTCAGCTGTGTGCTGGCACTGGATAGCTGGGGTTCAGTTGTGTACTGGCACTGGATTGCTAGGATTCAGCTGTGTACTGGCACTGGATTGCTTGGATTCAGCTGTGTACTGGCAATGAATTGCTGGGATTCAGTTCTGTACTGGCACTGAATCGCTGGGATTTAGCTGTGTACTGGCAGTGGATTGCTGGGATTCAGCTGTGTACTGGCACTGGATTGCTGGGATTGAGCTGTGTACTGGCAGTGGATTGTTGGGATTCAGCTGTGTACTTGCACTGGATTGCTGGGATTCAGCTGTGTACTGGCACTGGATTTCTGGAATTCAGCTGTCTACTGTCACTGGATTGCTGGGATTCAGTTGTGTACTGGCACTGGATTGCTAGGATTCAGCTGTGTACTGGCACTGGATTCCTGGGATTCAGCTGTGTGCTGGCACTGGATTGCTGGGATTCAGCTGTCTACTGGCACTGGATTGCTGGAATTAAGTTGTGTAATGGCACTGTGTTGTTGGGATTCAGCTGTGTACTGGCAATGGATTGCTGGGATTCAGTTGTGTACTGGCACTGGGTTGCTGGGATGTAGCTCTGTACTGGCACTGGATTGCTGGGATTCAGCTGTATACTGGCACTGGATTGCTAGGATTCAGCTGTGTACTGGCACTGGATTTCATGGATTCAGCTGTGTAATGGCACTGGATTGCTAGGATTCAGCTGTGTACTGGCACTGGATTCCTGGGATTCTGCTCTGTGTTGGCACTGGACTGCTGGGATTCAGCTGTCTACTGGCACTGGATTGCTGGAATTAAGTTGTGTACTGGCACTGAGTTGCTGGGATTCAGCTGTGTTCTGGCAGTGGACTGCTGGGATTCAGTTGTGTACTGGCACTAGATTGCTGGGATTTAGCTGTGTACTGGCACTGGATTGCTAGGATTCAGCTGCGTACTGGCACTGGATTACGTGGATTCAGCTGTGTACTGGCACTGGATTGCTGGGATTTAGCTGTGTACTGGCAGTGGATTGCTGGGATTCAGCTGTGTACTGGCACTGGATAGCTGGGATTCAGCTGTGTACTGGCACTGGATTGCTGTGATTCAGCTGTGTACTGGCACTGGATTCCTGGGATTCAGCTGAGTGCTGGCACTGGATTGCTGGGATTCAGCTGTCTACTGGCACTGGATTGCTGGAATTAAGTTGTGTACTGGCACTGCGTTGCTGGGATTCAGCTGTGTTCTGGCAGTGGATTGCGGGGATTCAGTTGTGTACTGGCACTGGGTTGCTGGGATGTAGCTGTGTACTGGCACTGGATTGCTGGGATTCAGCTGTGTACTGGCACTGGATTGCTGATATTATTGCTGTGTACTGACAGCGGATTGCTGAAATTCAGCGTTGTACTGGCACTGGATTGCTGGGATTCAGCTGTGTACTGGCACTGGATTGCTGGGATTTATTTGTGTACTGGCACTGAATTGCTTGGATTTAGCTGTGTTCTGGCAGTGGATTGTTGGGATTCAGGTGTGTACTGGAACTGGATTGCTGGGATTCAGCTGTGTACTGGCACTGGATTGCTGGGATTCAGTTGTGTACTGGCACCTGATTGCTAGGATTCAGCTGTGTACTGGCACTGGATTCCTGGGATTGAGCTGTGTGCTGGCACTGGATAGCTGGGGTTCAGTTGTGTACTGGCACTGGATTGCTAGGATTCAGCTGTGTACTGGCACTGGATTGCTTGGATTCAGCTGTGTACTGGCAATGAATTGCTGGGATTCAGTTCTGTACTGGCACTGAATCGCTGGGATTTAGCTGTGTACTGGCAGTGGATTGCTGGGATTCAGCTGTGTACTGGCACTGGATTGCTGGGATTGAGCTGTGTACTGGCAGTGGATTGATGGGATTCAGCTGTGTACTTGCACTGGATTGCTGGGATTCAGCTGTGTACTGGCACTGGATTTCTGGAATTCAGCTGTCTACTGTCACTGGATTGCTGGGATTCAGTTGTGTACTGGCACTGGATTGCTAGGATTCAGCTGTGTACTGGCACTGGATTCCTGGGATTTAGCTGTGTGCTGGCACTGGATTGCTGGGATTCAGCTGTCTACTGGCACTGGATTGCTGGATTTAAGTTGTGTAATGGCACTGTGTTGTTGGGATTCAGCTGTGTACTGGCAATGGATTGCTGGGATTCAGTTGTGTACTGGCACTGGGTTGCTGGGATGTAGCTCTGTACTGGCACTGGATTGCTGGGATTCAGCTGTATACTGGCACTGGATTGCTAGGATTCAGCTGTGTACTGGCACTGGATTTCATGGATTCAGCTGTGTAATGGCACTGGATTGCTGGGATTCAGCTGTGTACTGGCACTGGATTGCTGGGATTCAGTTGTGTACTGGCATGCATTGCTCAGATTCAGCTGTGTACTGGCACTGGATTGCTGGGTTTCAGCTTTGTACTGGCACTAGATTGCTGGGATTCAGCAGTGTACTGGCACTGCATTGCTGGGATTCAGCTGTGTACTGGCACTGGATTGCTTGTATTCAGCTGTGTACTGGCAATGGATTGCTGGGATTCAGTTGTGTATTGGCACTAAATTGCTTGGATTTAGCTGTATACTGGCAGTGGTTTGCTGGGATTCAGCTGTGTACTGGCACTGGATTGCTGGAATTCAGCTGTCTACTGGCACTGGATTGCTGGGATTCAGTTGTGTACTGGCACTGGATTGCTAGGATTCAGCTGTGCACTGGCACTGGATTCCTGGGATTCAGCTGTGTGCTGGCACTGGATTCCTGGGATTCAGCTGTCTACTGGCACTGGATTGCTGGAATTAAGTTGTATACTGGCACTGGGTTGCTGGGATGTAGCTGTGTACTGGCACTAGATTGCTGGGATTCAGCTGTGTACTGACACTGGATTGCTAGGATTCAGCTGTGTACTGGCACTGGATTGCTGGGATTCAGCTGTGCACTGGCACTGGATTGCTAGGATTCAGCTGTGTACTGGCACTGGATTACCTGGATTCAGCTATGTACTGGCACTGGATTGCTGGGATTCAGCTGTGTACTGGCACTGGATTGCTGGGATTCAGTTGTGGACTGGCACTGCATTGCTCAGATTCAGCTGTGTACTGGCACTGGATTGCTGGGTTTCAGCTTCGTAGTGTCACTGGATTGCTGGGATTCAGGCTTGTACTGGCATTGGATTGCTGGGATTCACCTGTGTACTGGCACTGCATTGCTGATATTATAGCTGTGTACTGACAGTGGATTGCTGGAATTCAGCGTTGTACTGGCTCTCGATTGCTGGGATTCAGTTGTGTACTGGCACTGGATTGCTGAAATTCAGCTGTCTACTGGCAGTGGATTGCTGGGATTCAGCTGTGTACTGGCACTGGATTGCTGGGATTCATTTGTGTACTGGCACTGGATTGCTAGGATTCAGCTGTGTACTGGCACTGGATTGCTGGGATTCAGCTGTGTACTGGCACTGAATTGCTGGGATTTAGCTGTGTACTGGCAGTGGATTCCTGGGATTCAGCTGTGTACTGGCACTGGATTGCTGGAATGCAGCTGTCTACTGGCACTGGATAGCTGGGATTCAGTTGTGTACTGGGACTGGATTGCTAGGATTCAGCTGTGTACTGGCAATGAATTGCTGGGATTCAGTTGTGTACTGGCACTGAATTGCTGAGATTTAGCTGTGTACTGGCAGTGGATTGCTGGGATTCAGCTGTGTACTGGCACTGGATTGCTGGAATGCAGCTGTCTACTGGCACTGGATAGCTGGGATTCAGTTGTGTACTGGGACTGGATTGCTAGGATTCAACTGTGTACTGGCAATGAATTGCTGGGATTCAGCTGTGTACTGGCACTGGATTGCTGTAATTCAGCTGTCTACTGTCACTGGATTGCTGGGATTCAGTTGTGTACTGGCACTGGATTGCTAGGATTCAGCTGTGTACTGGCACTGGATTCCTGGGATTCAGCTGTGTGCTGGCACTGGATTGCTGGGATTCAGCTGTCTACTGGCACTGGATTGCTGGAATTAAGTTTTGTACTGGCACTGTGTTGTTGGGATTCAACTGTGTACTGGCAGTGGATTGCTGGGATTCAGTTGTGAACTGGCACTGGGTTGCTGGGATGTAGCTCTGTACTGGCACTGGATTGCTGGGATTCAGCTGTATACTGGCACTAGATTGCTAGGATTCAGCTGTGTACTGGCACTGGATTTCATGGATTCAGCTGTGTACTGGCACTGGATTGCTGGGATTCAGCTGTGTACTGGCACTGGATTGCTGAGATTCAGTTGTGTACTGGCACTGCATTGCTTGGATTCAGCTGTTTACTGGCACTGGATTGCTGGGTTTCAGCTTTGTACTGGCACTAGATTGCTGGGATTCAGCAGTGTACTGGCACTCCATTGCTGGGATTTAGCTGTGTACTGGCTCTGGATTGCTTGGATTCAGCTGTGTACTGGCAATGGATTGCTGGGATTCAGTTGTGTACTGGCACCGAATTGCTGGGATTTAGCTGTGTACTGGCACTGGATTGCTGGGATTCAGCTGTGTGCTGGCACTGGCTTGCGGGGATTCAGTTGTGTACTGGCACTGCATTGCTCGGATTCAGCTGTGTACTGGCACTGGATTGCTGGGTTTCAGCTGTCTACTGTCACTGGATTGCTTGGATTCAGTTGTGTAGTGGTACTGGATTGCTAGGATTCAGCTGTGTACTGGCACTGGATTCCTGGGATTCAGCTGTGTGCTGGCACTGGATTGCTGGGATTCAGCTGTCTACTGGCACTGGATTGCTGGAATTAAGTTGTGTACTGGCACTGTGTTGTTGGGATTCAGCTGTGTACTGGCAGTGGATTGCTGGGATTCAGTTGTGTACTGGCACTCGGTTGCTGGGATGTAGCTCTGTACTGGCACTTTATTGCTGGGATTCAGCTGTATACTGGCACTAGATTGCTAGGATTCAGCTGTGTACTGGCACTGGATTTCATGGATTCAACTGTGTACTGGCACTGGATTGCTGGGAATCAGCTGTGTACTGGCACTGGATTGCTGGGATTCAGTTATGTACTGGCACTGCATTGCTCGGATTCAGCTTTGTACTGGCACTGGATTGCTGGGTTTCAGCTTTTACTGGCAGTAGATTGCTGGGATTCAGCAGTGTACTGGCACTGCATTGCTGGGATTCAGCTGTGTACTGGCACTGGATTGCTTGGATTCAGCTGTATACTGGCAATGGATTGCTGGGATTCAGTTGTGTACTGGCACTGTATTGTTGTGATTTAGCTGTGTACTGGCACTGGATTGCTGGGATTCAGCTGTCTACTGGCACCGGATTGCTGGGATTCAGTTGTGTACTGGCACTGCATTGCTTGGATTCAGCTGTGTACCGGCACTGGATTGCTGGGTCTCAGCTTTGTACTAGCACTGAATTGCTGGGATTCAGCAGTGTACTGGCACTGCATTGCTGGGATTCAGATGTGTACTGGCACTGGATTGCTGGAATTCAGCTGTCTACTGGCACTGGATTGCTAGGATTCGGTTGTGTACTGGCACAGCATTGCTTGGATTCAGCTGTGTACTGGCACTGAATTGCTGGGATTTAGCTGTGTACTGGCAGTGGATTTGCTGGGATTCAGCTGTGTACTGGCACTGGATTGCTGGGATTCAGCTGTGTACTGGCACTGGATTGCTGGAATTCAGCTGTCTACTGGCACTGGATTGCTAGGATTCAGTTGTGTACTGGCACTGGAATGCTAGGATTCAGCTGTGTACTGGCAATGAATTGCTGGGATTCAGTTGTGTACTGGCACTGAATTGCTGAGATGTAGCTGTGTACTGGCAGTGGATTGCTGGGATTCAGCTGTGTACTGGCACTGGATTGATTGGATTCAGCTGTGTACTGGCACTGGATTGCTGGGATTCAGCCGTGTACTGGCACTGGATTGCTAGGATTCATTTGTGCACTGGCACTGGATTGCTGGGATTTTGCTGTGTACTGGCAGTGGATTGTTGGGATTCAGCCGTGTACTTGCACTGGATTGCTGGGATTCAGCTGTGTACTGGCACTGGATTGCTGTAATTCAGCTGTCTACTGTCACTGGATTGCTGAGATTCAGTTGTGTACTGGCACTGGATTGCTAGGATTCAGCTGTGTACTGGCACTGGATTCCTGGGATTCAGCTGTGTGCTGGCACTGGATTGCTGGGATTCAGCTGTCTACTGGCACTGGATTGCTGGAATTAAGTTTTGTACTGGCACTGTGTTGTTGGGATTCAACTGTGTACTGGCAGTGGATTGCTGGGATTCAGTTGTGAACTGGCACTGGGTTGCTGGGATGTAGCTCTGTACTGGCACTGGATTGCTGGGATTCAGCTGTATACTGGCACTAGATTGCTAGGATTCAGCTGTGTACTGGCACTGGATTTCATGGATTCAGCTGTGTACTGGCACTGGATTGCTGGGATTCAGCTGTGTACTGGCACTGGATTGCTGAGATTCAGTTGTGTACTGGCACTGCATTGCTCAGATTCAGCTGTGTACTGGCACTGGATTGCTGGGTTTCAGCTTTGTACTGGCACTAGATTGCTGGGATTCAGCAGTGTACTGGCACTGCATTGCTGGGATTCAGCTGTGTACTGGCACTGGATTGCTTGGATTCAGCTGTGTACTGGCAATGGATTGCTGGGATTCAGTTGTGTACTGGCACTGAATTGCTGGGATTTAGCTGTGTACTGGCACTGGATTGCTGGGATTCAGCTGTGTGCTGGCACTGGCTTTCTGGGATTCAGTTGTGTACTGGCACTGCATTGCTCGGATTCAGCTGTGTAATGGCACTGGATTGCTGGGTTTCAGCTGTCTACTGTCACTGGATTGCTTGGATTCAGTTGTGTAGTGGTACTGGATTGCTAGGATTCAGGTGTGTACTGGCACTGGATTCCTGGGATTCAGCTGTGTGCTGGATTGCTGGGATTCAGCTGTCTACTGGCACTGGATTGCTGGAATTAAGTTGTGTACTGGCACTGTGTTGTTGGGATTCAGCTGTGTACTGGCAGTGGATTGCTGGGATTCAGTTGTGTACTGGCACTCGGTTGCTGGGATGTAGCTCTGTACTTGCACTTTATTGCTGGGATTCAGCTGTATAATGGCACTAGATTGCTAGGATTCAGCTGTGTACTGGCACTGGATTTCATGGATTCAACTGTGTACTGGCACTGGATTGCTGGGAATCAGCTGTGTACTGGCACTGGATTGCTGGGATTCAGTTATGTACTGGCACTGCCTTGCTCGGATTCAGATTTGTACTGGCACTGATTGCTGGGTTTCAGCTTTGTACTGGCAGTAGATTGCTGGGATTCAGCAGTGTACTGGCACTGCATTGCTGGGATTCAGCTGTGTACTGGCACTGGATTGCTTGGATTCAGCTGTATACTGGCAATGGATTCCTGGGATTCAGTTGTGTACTGGCACTGTATTGTTGGGATTTAGCTGTGTACTGGCACTGGATTGCTGGGATTCAGCTGTCTACTGGCACTGGCTTGCTGGGATTCAGTTGTGTACTGGCACTGCATTGCTTGGATTCAGCTGTTTACTGGCACTGGATTGCTGGGTCTCAGCTTTGTACTAGCACTGAATTGCTGGGATTCAGCAGTGTACTGGCACTGCATTGCTGGGATTCAGATGTGTACTGGCACTGGATTGCTGGAATTCAGCTGTCTACTGGCACTGGATTGCTAGGATTCGGTTGTGTACTGGCACTGCATTGCTTGGATTCAGCTGTGTACTGGCACTGAATTGCTGGGATTTAGCTATGTACTGGCAGTGGATTTGCTGGGATTCAGCTGTGTACTGGCACTGGATTGCTGGGATTCAGCTGTGTACTGGCACTGGATTGCTGGAATTCAGCTGTCTACTGGCACTGGATTGCTAGGATTCAGTTGTGTACTGGCACTGGATTGCTAGGATTCAGCTGTGTACTGGCACTGGATTCCTGGGATTCTGCTCTGTGTTGGCACTGGACTGCTGGGATTCAGCTGTCTACTGGCACTGGATTGCTGGAATTAAGTTGTGTACTGGCACTGAGTTGCTGGGATTCAGCTGTGTTCTGGCAGTGGACTGCTGGGATTCAGTTGTGTACTGGCACTAGATTGCTGGGATTTAGCTGTGTACTGGCACTGGATTGCTAGGATTCAGCTGCGTACTGGCACTGGATTACGTGGATTCAGCTGTGTACTGGCACTGGATTGCTGGGATTCAGCTGTGTACTGGCACTGGATTGCTGGGATTCAGTTGTGGACTGGCACTGCATTGCTCAGATTCAGCTGTGTACTGGCACTGGATTGCTGGGTTTCAGCTTCGTACTGTCACTGGATTGCTGGGATTCAGGCTGTGTAGTGGCAATGGATTGCTGGGATTCAGTTGTGTACTGGCACTGCATTGCTGATATTATAGCTGTGTACTGACAGTGGATTGTTGGAATTCAGCTTTGTACTGGCACTGGATTGCTGGGATTCAGCGGTGTACTGGCACTGCATTGTTGGGATTCAGCTGTGTACTGGCACTGCATTGTTGGGATTCAGCTGTGTACTGGCACTGGATTGCTTGGATTCAGCTGTGTACTGGCAATGGATTGCTGGAATTCAGTTGTGTACTGGCACTGAATTGCTGGGATTTAGCTGTGTACTGGCAGTGGGTTGCTGGGATTCAGCTGTGTACTGGCACTGGATAGCTGGGATTCAGCTGTGTACTGGCACTGGATTGATGTGATTCAGCTGTGTACTGGCACTGGATTCCTGGGATTCAGCTGAGTGCTGGCACTGGATTGCTGGGATTCAGCTGTCTACTGGCACTGGATTGCTGGAATTAAGTTGTGTACTGGCACTGCGTTGCTGGGATTCAGCTGCGTTCTGGCAGTGGATTGCTGGGATTCAGTTGTGTACTGGCACTGGGTTGCTGGGATGTAGCTGTGTACTGGCACTGGATTGCTGGGATTCAGCTGTGTACTGGCACTGGATTGCTGATATTATTGCTGTGTACTGACAGCGGATTGCTGAAATTCAGCGTTGTACTGGCACTGGATTGCTGGGATTCAGCTGTGTACTGGCACTGTATTGCTGGGATTTATTTGTGTACTGGCACTGAATTGCTGGGATTTAGCTGTGTTCTGGCAGTGGATTGTTGGGATTCAGGTGTGTACTGGAACTGGATTGCTGGGATTCAGCTGTGTACTGGCACTGGATTGCTGGGATTCAGTTGTGTACTGTCACGGGATTGCTAGGATTCAGCGGTGTACTGGCACTGGATTCCTGGGATTCAGCTGTGTGCTGGCACTGGATAGCTGGGGTTCAGTTGTGTACTGGCACTGGATTGCTAGGATTCAGCTGTGTACTGGCACTGGATTGCTTGGATTCAGCTGTGTACTGGCAATGAATTGCTGGGATTCAGTTCTGTACTGGCACTGAATCGCTGGGATTTAGCTGTGTACTGGCAGTGGATTGCTGGGATTCAGCTGTGTACTGGCACTGGATTGCTGGGATTGAGCTGTGTACTGGCAGTGGATTGTTGGGATTCAGCTGTGTACTTGCACTGGATTGCTGGGATTCAGCTGTGTACTGGCACTGGATTTCTGGAATTCAGCTGTCTACTGTCACTGGATTGCTGGGATTCAGTTGTGTACTGGCACTGGATTGCTAGGATTCAGCTGTGTACTGGCACTGGATTCCTGGGATTCAGCTGTGTGCTGGCACTGGATTGCTGGGATTCAGCTGTCTACTGGCACTGGATTGCTGGAATTAAGTTGTGTAATGGCACTGTGTTGTTGGGATTCAGCTGTGTACTGGCAATGGATTGCTGGGATTCAGTTGTGTACTGGCACTGGGTTGCTGGGATGTAGCTCTGTACTGGCACTGGATTGCTGGGATTCAGCTGTATACTGGCACTGGATTGCTAGGATTCAGCTGTGTACTGGCACTGGATTTCATGGATTCAGCTGTGTAATGGCACTGGATTGCTAGGATTCAGCTGTGTACTGGCACTGGATTCCTGGGATTCTGCTCTGTGTTGGCACTGGACTGCTGGGATTCAGCTGTCTACTGGCACTGGATTGCTGGAATTAAGTTGTGTACTGGCACTGAGTTGCTGGGATTCAGCTGTGTTCTGGCAGTGGACTGCTGGGATTCAGTTGTGTACTGGCACTAGATTGCTGGGATTTACCTGTGTACTGGCACTGGATTGCTAGGATTCAGCTGCGTACTGGCACTGGATTACGTGGATTCAGCTGTGTACTGGCACTGGATTGCTGGGATTCAGCTGTGTACTGGCACTGGATTGCTGGGATTCAGTTGTGGACTGGCACTGCATTGCTCAGATTCAGCTGTGTACTGGCACTGGATTGCTGGGTTTCAGCTTCGTACTGTCACTGGATTGCTGGGATTCAGGCTGTGTAGTGGCAATGGATTGCTGGGATTCAGTTGTGTACTGGCACTGCATTGCTGATATTATAGCTGTGTACTGACAGTGGATTGTTGGAATTCAGCTTTGTACTGGCACTGGATTGCTGGGATTCAGCGGTGTACTGCCACTGCATTGTTGGGATTCAGCTGTGTACTGGCACTGCATTGTTGGGATTCAGCTGTGTACTGGCACTGGATTGCTTGGATTCAGCTGTGTACTGGCAATGGATTGCTGGAATTCAGTTGTGTACTGGCACTGAATTGCTGGGATTTAGCTGTGTACTGGCAGTGGGTTGCTGGGATTCAGCTGTGTACTGGCACTGGATAGCTGGGATTCAGCTGTGTACTGGCACTGGATTGCTGTGATTCAGCTGTGTACTGGCACTGGATTCCTGGGATTCAGCTGAGTGCTGGCACTGGATTGCTGGGATTCAGCTGTCTACTGGCACTGGATTGCTGGAATTAAGTTGTGTACTGGCACTGCGTTGCTGGGATTCAGCTGCGTTCTGGCAGTGGATTGCTGGGATTCAGTTGTGTACTGGCACTGGGTTGCTGGGATGTAGCTGTGTACTGGCACTGGATTGCTGGGATTCAGCTGTGTACTGGCACTGGATTGCTGATATTATTGCTGTGTACTGACAGCGGATTGCTGAAATTCAGCGTTGTACTGGCACTGGATTGCTGGGATTCAGCTGTGTACTGGCACTGGATTGCTGGGATTTATTTGTGTACTGGCACTGAATTGCTGGGATTTAGCTGTGTTCTGGCAGTGGATTGTTGGGATTCAGGTGTGTACTGGAACTGGATTGCTGGGATTCAGCTGTGTACTGGCACTGGATTGCTGGGATTCAGTTGTGTACTGTCACGGGATTGCTAGGATTCAGCGGTGTACTGGCACTGGATTCCTGGGATTCAGCTGTGTGCTGGCACTGGATAGCTGGGGTTCAGTTGTGTACTGGCACTGGATTGCTAGGATTCAGCTGTGTACTGGCACTGGATTGCTTGGATTCAGCTGTGTACTGGCAATGAATTGCTGGGATTCAGTTCTGTACTGGCACTGAATCGCTGGGATTTAGCTGTGTACTGGCAGTGGATTGCTGGGATTCAGCTGTGTACTGGCACTGGATTGCTGGGATTGAGCTGTGTACTGGCAGTGGATTGTTGGGATTCAGCTGTGTACTTGCACTGGATTGCTGGGATTCAGCTGTGTACTGGCACTGGATTTCTGGAATTCAGCTGTCTACTGTCACTGGATTGCTGGGATTCAGTTGTGTACTGGCACTGGATTGCTAGGATTCAGCTGTGTACTGGCACTGGATTCCTGGGATTCAGCTGTGTGCTGGCACTGGATTGCTGGGATTCAGCTGTCTACTGGCACTGGATTGCTGGAATTAAGTTGTGTAATGGCACTGTGTTGTTGGGATTCAGCTGTGTACTGGCAATGGATTGCTGGGATTCAGTTGTGTACTGGCACTGGGTTGCTGGGATGTAGCTCTGTACTGGCACTGGATTGCTGGGATTCAGCTGTATACTGGCACTGGATTGCTAGGATTCAGCTGTGTACTGGCACTGGATTTCATGGATTCAGCTGTGTAATGGCACTGGATTGCTGGGATTCAGCTGTGTACTGGCACTGGATTGCTGGGATTCAGTTGTGTACTGGCACTGCATTGCTCAGATTCAGCTGTGTACTGGCACTGGATTGCTGGGTTTCAGCTTTGTACTGGCACTAGATTGCTGGGATTCAGCAGTGTACTGGCACTGCATTGCTGGGATTCAGCTGTGTACTGGCACTGGATTGCTTGTATTCAGCTGTGTACTGGCAATGGATTGCTGGGATTCAGTTGTGTACTGGCACTAAATTGCTTGGATTTAGCTGGGTACTGGCAGTGGTTTGCTGGGATTCAGCTGTGTACTGGCACTGGATTGCTGGAATTCAGCTGTCTACTGGCACTGGATTGCTGGGATTCAGTTGTGTACTGGCACTGGAGAGCTAGGATTCAGCTGTGTACTGGCACTGGATTCCTGGGATTCAGCTGTGTGCTGGCACTGGATTGCTGGGATTCAGCTGTCTACTGGCACTGGATTGCTGGAATTAAGTTGTGTACTGGCACTGGGTTGCTGGGATGTAGCTGTGTACTGGCACTAGATTGCTGGGATTCAGCTGTGTACTGGCACTGGATTGCTAGGATTCAGCTGTGTACTGGCACTGGATTGCTGGGATTCAGCTGTGCACTGGCACTGGATTGCTAGGATTCAGCTGTGTACTGGCACTGGATTACCTGGATTCAGCTATGTACTGGCACTGGATTGCTGGGATTCAGCTGTGTACTGGCACTGGATTGCTGGGATTCAGTTGTGGACTGGCACTGCATTGCTCAGATTCAGCTGTGTACTGGCACTGGATTGCTGGGTTCCAGCTTCGTAGTGTCACTGGATTGCTGGGATTCAGGCTTGTACTGGCATTGGATTGCTGGGATTTATTTGTGTACTGGCACTGAATTGCTGGGATTTAGCTGTGTTCTGGCAGTGGATTGTTGGGATTCAGGTGTGTACTGGAACTGGATTGCTGGGATTCAGCTGTGTACTGGCACTGGATTGCTGGGATTCAGTTGTGTACTGTCACGGGATTGCTAGGATTCAGCGGTGTACTGGCACTGGATTCCTGGGATTCAGCTGTGTGCTGGCACTGGATAGCTGGGGTTCAGTTGTGTACTGGCACTGGATTGCTAGGATTCAGCTGTGTACTGGCACTGGATTGCTTGGATTCAGCTGTGTACTGGCAATGAATTGCTGGGATTCAGTTCTGTACTGGCACTGAATCGCTGGGATTTAGCTGTGTACTGGCAGTGGATTGCTGGGATTCAGCTGTGTACTGGCACTGGATTGCTGGTATTGAGCTGTGTACTGGCAGTTTATTGTTGGGATTCAGCTGTGTACTTGCACTGGATTGCTGGGATTCAGCTGTGTACTGGCACTGGATTTCTGGAATTCAGCTGTCTACTGTCACTGGATTGCTGGGATTCAGTTGTGTACTGGCACTGGATTGCTAGGATTCAGCTGTGTACTGGCACTGGATTCCTGGGATTCAGCTGTGTGCTGGCACTGGATTGCTGGGATTCAGCTGTCTACTGGCACTGGATTGCTGGAATTAAGTTGTGTAATGGCACTGTGTTGTTGGGATTCAGCTGTGTACTGGCAATGGATTGCTGGGATTCAGTTGTGTACTGGCACTGGGTTGCTGGGATGTAGCTATGTACTGGCACTGGATTGCTGGGATTCAGCTGTATACTGACACTGGATTGCTAGGATTCAGCTGTGTACTGGCACTGGATTTCATGGATTCAGCTGTGTAATGGCACTGGATTGCTGGGATTCAGCTGTGTACTGGCACTGGATTGCTGGGATTCAGTTGTGTACTGGCACTGCATTGCTCAGATTCAGCTGTGTACTGGCACTGGATTGCTGGGTTTCAGCTTTGTACTGGCTCTAGATTGCTGGGATTCAGCAGTGTACTGGCACTGCATTGCTGGGATTCAGCTGTGTACTGGCACTGGATTGCTTGTATTCAGCTGTGTACTGGCAATGGATTGCTGGGATTCAGTTGTGTACTGGCACTAAATTGCTTGGATTTAGCTGTGTACTGGCAGTGGTTTGCTGGGATTCAGCTGTGTACTGGCACTGGATTGCTGGAATTCAGCTGTCTACTGGCACTGGATTGCTGGGATTCAGTTGTGTACTGGCACTGGAGAGCTAGGATTCAGCTGTGTACTGGCACTGGATTCCTGGGATTCAGCTGTGTGCTGGCACTGGATTGCTGGGATTCAGCTGTCTACTGGCACTGGATTGCTGGAATTAAGTTGTGTACTGGCACTGGGTTGCTGGGATGTAGCTGTGTACTGGCACTAGATTGCTGGGATTCAGCTGTGTACTGGCACTGGATTGCTAGGATTCAGCTGTGTACTGGCACTGGATTGCTGGGATTCAGCTGTGCACTGGCACTGGATTGCTAGGATTCAGCTGTGTACTGGCACTGGATTACCTGGATTCAGCTATGTACTGGCACTGGATTGCTGGGATTCAGCTGTGTACTGGCACTGGATTGCTGGGATTCAGTTGTGGACTGGCACTGCATTGCTCAGATTCAGCTGTGTACTGGCACTGGATTGCTGGGTTCCAGCTTCGTAGTGTCACTGGATTGCTGGGATTCAGGCTTGTACTGGCATTGGATTGCTGGGATTCACCTGTGTACTGGCACTGCATTGCTGATATTATAGCTGTGTACTGACAGTGGATTGCTCGAATTCAGCATTGTACTGGCACTCGATTGCTGGGATTCAGTTGTGTACTGGCACTGGATTGCTGAAATTCAGCTGTCTACTGGCAGTGGATTGCTGGGATTCAGCTGTGTACTGGCACTGGATTGCTGGGATTCATTTGTGTACTGGCACTGGATTGCTAGGATTCAGCTGTGTACTGGCACTGGATTCCTGGGATTCAGCTGTGTGCTGGCACTGGATAGCTGGGGTTCAGTTGTGTACTGGCACTGGATTGCTAGGATTCCGCTGTGTACTGGCACTGGATTGCTTGGATTCAGCTGTGTGCTGGCAATGAATTGCTGGGATTCAGTTCTGTACTGGCACTGAATTGCTGGGATTTAGCTGTGTACTGGCAGTGGATTGCTGGGATTCAGCTGTGTACTGGCACTGGATTGATGGGATTCAGCTGTGTACTCGCACTGGATTGCTGGGATTCAGCTGTGTACTGGCACTGGATTGCTGGGATTCATTTGTGTACTTGCACTGGATTGCTGGGATTTAGCTGTGTACTGGCAGTGGATTGTTGGGATTCAGCTGTGTACTTGCACTGGATTGCTGGAATTCAGCTGTCTACTGTCACTGGATTGCTGGGATTCAGTTGTGTACTGGCACTGGATTGCTAGGATTCAACTGTGTGCTGGCACTGGATTCCTGGGATTCAGCTGTGTGCTGGGACTGGATTGCTGGGATTCAGCTGTGTACTGGCACTGGATTGCTGGAATTAAGTTGTGTACTGGCACTGTGTTGTTGGGATTCAGCTGTGTACTGGCAGTGGATTGCTGGGATTCAGTTGTGTACTGGCACTGGGTTGCTGGGATGTAGCTCTGTACTGGCACTGGATTGCTGGGATTCAGCTGTATACTGGCACTGGATTGCTAGGATTCAGCTGTGTACTGGCACTGGATTTCATGGATTCAGCTGTGTACTGGCACTGGATTTCTGGGATTCAGCTGTGTACTGGCACTGGATTGCTGGGATTCAGTTGTGTACTGGCACTGCATTGCTCGGATTCAGCTGTGTACTGGCAGTGGATTGATGGGTTTCAGCTTTGTACTGGCACTAGATTGCTGGGATTCAGCAGTGTAGTGGCACTGCATTGCTGAGATTCAGCTGTGTACTGGCAATGGATTGCTGGGATTCAGTGTTGTACTGGCACTGAATTGCTGGGATTTAGCTGTGTACTGGCAGTGGATTGCTGGGATTCAGCTGTGTACTGGCACTGGATTGCTGGGATTCAGCTGTGTACTGGCATTGGATTGCTGGAATTCGGCTGTCTACTGGCACTGGATTGTTGGGATTCAGTTGTATACTGGCACTGGATTGCTAGGATTCAGCTGTGTACTGGCACTGGATTCCTGGGATTCAGCTGTGTGCTGGCACTGGATTGCTGGGATTCAGCTGTCTACTGGCACTGAATTGCTGGAATTAAGTTGTGTACTGGCACTGCGTTGCTGGGATTTAGCTGTGTTCTGGCAGTGGATTGCTGGGATTCAGTTGTGTACTGGCACTGGGTTGCTGGCATGTAGCTGTGTACTGGCACTGGATTGCTGGGATTCATCTGTGTACTGGCACTGGATTGCTAGGATTCAGCTGTGTACTGGCACTTGATTACGTGGATTCAACTATGTACTGGCACTGGATTGCTGGGATTCAGCTGTGTACTGGCACTGGATTGCTGGGATTCAGTTGTGGACTGGCACTGCATTGCTCAGATTCAGCTATGTACTGGCACTGGATTGCTGGGTTTCAGCTGCGTAGTGTCACTGCATTGCTGGGATTCAGGCTGTGTACTGGCAATGGATTGCTGGGATTCAGTTGTGTACTGGCACTGCATTGCTGATATTATAGCTGTGTACTGAGAGTGGATTGCTGGAATTCAGCGTTGTACTGGCACTGGATTGCTGGGATTCAGTTGTGTACTGGCACTGGATTGCTGGAATTCAGCTGTCTACTGGCACTGTATTGCTGGGATTCAGCTGTGTACTGGCACTGGATTGCTGGGATTCATTTTTGTACTGACACTGAATTGCTTGGATTCAGTTGTGTACTGGTACTGGATTGCTGGGATGTAGCTGTGCACTGGCACTGGAAAGGTGGGATTCAGCTAAGTACTGGCACTGGCTTGCTGGGATTCAGTTGTGTACTGGCACTTTATTGCTGGAATTCAGCTGTGTACTTGCACTGGATTGCTGGGATTCAGTTGTGCACTGGCACTGGATTTCTGGCATTCAGCTGTGTCATGTGTATGCCAGACAGAGTGTCACGGTGGATATGTAGAGACAGCAGTGGAACCCAGACCCTAGTGGGGTTGCCTGAGCAGCACGCAAGCTTCAGTGCATTGGAAGCTCGACGTCAGCAAAGCATCGCCCGTCCACCCTGTAGACACCCATGTCAGTGATGCAGTCTGAGTCCCAGTTTAAATTTCTCATTTTAATGTTGCGTTTCTGTAGTTTTCCATGCAACACTCTTGCATTGTGGGTACTATGAAGCAAGTGGCCTACAGATCTCTGGGTAACTTCAGGCAATGGGTGGGTGTGGATGACTGGGAACGATTGAGAACTGTGCAGATGAGGCTGAAAGCAGCGAGAGTTTTGCATACTGCATTTCAGTGGGTCAATAAGGTGTTCAGACCATATACTCATCCAGTCCTAGGCCTTGCTGTAGAGTGCACATAGCAAAGTTAAAACTTCTAAGTAATCCATGTCAATGTTGCAGTCCCTGTTTACATTTCACATTTTACTTTATCTTACATTCCCTAATAGTAGATGTTTTACCCAGGTGTTATGCTTCTGTAGTTTTGTCCCAGGCACCACATAACTTTTGTTTAATGCTTGCAGTGACTTAAGTCACCTGTAGATGTTTGGGTAAGTTCAGTTTGTGGGTGAGTTTGCAAGAAGGGGCACAATTGAGAGCTCAGAAGCCGAGGCTGAAGGGAGCAAACATTTCTCATGCTGTTGAAACATTAACAGCGTCAAAAGAAAATAAGGTTTTGTGCTTACGGGTAAGCACAGAGATACTGTGGGTGGGTGGTTGGTAAACAGGGGCAAAACAAGAAAGTACATGCAGGATTGAGTGAAAAGACGGTAAGTGGTAAGCAGAGCATAATTTGAGTGATTGAGCCACTCTGAAGATCAGTATCCCTTTCACAAGCCTTGGTAATGTTCAATTTACAGTCAAATATTTTCAGGATTGAAATGTTTTCAATTCGGTTACTATACAACAAAGGCATTGTTATTACTCATTTAGTTGATACTGCTGACTAGCATTGGCAATGTCTAAAGGTCTGATTTCTATTTCGTGTTTGTCCATTGTGTAGTACTTCTATATGCAATAGCAGAAGATTGACAGAGAGGCACCCAAATACTGCCCGTTGCTTTGATTTACTTGTGAGAAAGTGTAACTCAAAGGTTCACAAATTTAACAGTAGAATGTCACTCATTAGCACACTGAAACCATATAAATATCAGACATAAGCAATCTGAAAACTTGGGAGCTATGACTTCTTTGCAATTCTTCACAGAACTTCTCTTTTCCCACATTGCACTTCATGGGGTACTACTCCCCCCCAACTTAGTACATCACAAGGTACTCCCCCATGCAACTTTTCACAACAGGGTACTACACCTCTTCAAATTGTCACTCCACGGTGTACTTTGGCATGCAATTTCTCACAACAGGGTAAGGCTTCCGCATTTACAATGGGGTACTACCCCATGCACTTTCTCATGACAGGCTACTTCCCCTCCCCAACTGCACATACCATGTGATACTCTCCTCGTACTGCCTCTAGCAACAGGTTACTTCTCTTTCCCTAGTTCACGGCCAACATGCGCACTAATGTACTGCACTTTCTCGCAACACCGTACTACTCTTCCCTATGTCTGCAACATTTGACACAGATGGATACTACACCGTATCCCCCACACTGCTAATCCGACTGTCTATGAAATCGAACGTAAATGCTCAGACTGTCCTCCCAAAACAACCTCCAGGTGGATCATTTGAAATTCTAACCTGTCTTTCCATACTAAGCATACAGCTCGCCACAGCAAAACTGCAATTCCCAAACAATAGATGTGAACTCACACAGACACGTACCACCCCAACCTTTACCAAAAAGATGCAAATATCATATGCCAGTATACAAGAATCACCAACCAAACTGTTCCCCAACCCAATGAACCTCACAGTTAGTGGAATCAAAGCATATTTTTTAACAGAATCACATAGAATAATATGAACTCCATGAATGCCAAATGACCCCACTAATTCCACAACTAAATATCAAATTGTGACATCGAAATTTAACAATTGTCTGAAAGGTGATGTTTCGACACAGTATACCGTCAAAGATCAGCCTCATTTCTATCGCCAACGCCCTTATATATAGTCTTACTTCTTTTTCTTACTTAACCAGGAGGCCTTGAGTACTCTTTCTTCCACATCTTCAGAGGAGTCCCATTCAAACTTCGCCTTACTACGCCTCTTCATGATGTTTACAGACACCAGCTCAGACATAAATGCAATGGGAACAGATGCCTTGTCAAAGGATCACATAGAAAAAAAGAAGACAAAATAGAAGGAATGCCATTCACTTCACCTGATAAGTCCTGAGGCTTTTATTTATTTATTTTTATTTTATTTATTTATTTATTGCAATTTTTAAAGCGCGCAAATACCCCTACGGGTGTCTCGGCGCTAGTGTTTACAGAGCTCGCTGATGGTGTGACGGGGGAGTTTAGGACAATGAAAACAGCCATGTTTTAAGGCTCTTTCTGAATTTGAGGAGCGTGGGGGCAGTTTTAATATGAAGTGGTAGGGTGTTCCACAATTTGGCCGTGGCGATTGTGAAACATCTGTCTCCCCAGCTGGCCTTTCTTGTCCTAGGGACGTTCAGCAGGTAGGCAGAGGAAGATCGAAGGGTCCTGCATTGTTCCAGTGGGCGGAGAGCTCTTTTTAGAAACTGTGGTCCTGCATTGTTCAGAGTTTTATAGGCTATGCATAGAGCCTTAAATTTAATTCGGCTCCTAACCGGAAGCCAATGTAGTTTCTTGATATGAGCTGAGATTGAAGTGAACTTAGGAATGGATAGTAGGGTTCTGGCCGCCGCGTTTTGTACTGTCTGGAGCTTGTTGAGGACCTGTTCTTGGGCATTCAGGAGAAGAGAGTTACAGTAATCGGTTCTCGAGAACACTAAGGTGCTGATAAGTGTTTTGCCCGCGGACTGTGGTAGGTAAGGAAGTAATTTTTTTATTTTTTTTAGAGTGTAGAAGGCAGATGATACAACAGCGTTGGCGTGGTGTATGAAAGTAAGTTTATTGTCAAAAATGACTCCGAGGTTTCGGACCTTGACCACCGGTTGGGGGGGGGAACCCATCTGAGGTGGCCACCACTGAGGGGACCATGCTGGGCGTAAGCTCCCGAATGTCATCACCTCCGTTTTATCGGAGTTAAGTTTGAGGCAGTTTGATGACATCCAGGAGCTTATGGCCTTCATTCCCTCCTGAAAGTTGGCGGCGATAGATGCTCCGTTGTTGTGCACTGATAGTACTAATTGGGTATCGTCGGCGTAGGTTGTCAGGGCAATTCCATAAGATTTTATCACCCTCGCTAAGTCCGATACATAGATATTAAAAAGCGTTGGACTTAGCGAGGAGCCCTGTGGAACGCCACATGGGAGGGAAAAGGTCTGGGAGGTGAAATTACCCATCTTTACAGTCTGGGGGCGATTAGCTAGGAAAGAGGCAATCAGGTCTTTAGCTTTGCCTCTAATTCCTAGAGCTGAGACACGGTCGATCAGAGTGACATGATCGACCGTGTCGAAAGCCGCAGAAAGATCTAGGAGTATTAGGACTGCCGCTCCTCCCATGTCCATTGTCGTTCGAATTTCGTCGGCGGCCTTTAGCAGTGCTGTCTCCGTCCCGTGTCCCTGTCTGAAGCCAAACTGAGTGTCATCAAGTAGATTGTTGGCATTGATGAATTTCGAAAGTTGAGTGTTCATGGTTTTTTCGAAGAGCTTGGCTGGGAAGGGGAGACATGCGATGGGTCTGTAACTAGAGGGGAGCAAAGGGTCCAGGGTTGGCTTTTTTAGAAGTGGCTTGATGATAGCCTCCTTCCAAACAGAAGGATATATTCCTGTTGAAAACATGGCATTGCAAATAGTGGTCAGCGCGGGGGAAATGGCTTCTGGAATGAGGTTTAGGATAGCAGGGGGACATGGGTCTAGGGGGGATCCGGATTTCGTGCTGGTTATCAGGCGTTGAATATACTTCTGGTCAATGGTGTCGAAAACTGATAGAATGGGCGAAGTATTCATGGGGAGTGCCATAGGCAAAGGTGAAGGGGAGGAATGAGAGAAGGCAAGGAAGATGGAACTGACTTTTTCCTCAAAGAAGCTGGCCAGCGCATCTGTTAAAGACTGGGAACCTTCTAAGCGCGGGGCAGGGGGGTTAGACAAAGTGGTAACCACCCTAAATAGTTCTCCAGCTGAATTTTTCGCCTGATCGATTTGGGAAGTATAGTAGCGACTTTTTTCAGCAACTATTAGTCTTTTGTAGATGGTGAGAGCGTTTTTGTAGGTTGTTTTGTCTGCGGAGTTGTAATTGCGACGCCACTGCCTTTCAAGATTCCTGCAGTACTGTTTCTGCGTCCGGAGGGCTTCAGTGAACCACGGGGCTGAAGGTATTTTCCTGTTTCGATGGGAGGATTTTATCGGAGCAAGTATTTTACAGGCCGTGTCTAGATTCGTCAAATAATTGAAGGACGCTATAATGGGGTCCTGCTCACCGGGAATATAATTCTCCTGCATACTCTCCGCTAACTGAGCTGTGTCGAGGTTTTTCCAGTGTCTATAGGAAGATTGGTTAGGGGCAGTAGGAGTGGGTTTGGTATGGTTTGTTTCAACCGTGAAACAAATCACTGCATGGTCTGTCCAAATGAGGGGAATAGTTTGGGTGACAGTTACAAGGGGACTATTGGTGAATATACCGTCTAATGTATGACCTGCCTGATGTGTAGGAGAGTTTATCAGTTGTAACAGGCCAACAGCTGATAGATCTGTGAGTAGCTGAATGGTATCGTGATTATTGGTGACTTCTAGGTGAAAATTAAAGTCACCTAGTATGGTGAAGTGAGGGGTGTCTGCGGCTGCTTCGATTAAATTGCCTATATTAGCGAGAAATTTGGCTCTTGACCCCGGAGGGCGATAAATTAGCATGCCTTTGAAGGATGATTTAGCCGAGAGGCATAGTGTGAAAATGAGAGACTCATATTCAGAGCAAATATAAGGTTTCGTCGTAAGTTTGAAGTGGTCTTTGTAGATTATAGCAATGCCACCCCCTTTTTTTATTGGCCTGTCTAATCTACAAACATTGTAGTTAGTAGGAGTGGCTGCTCTGAAATCTGGTCCGGAGGCTTCGTCCCCCCAAGTCTCTGTGATGAATAATAGATCTAGGTTATACGCATCAATCAGGTCGGCGATTTCTAGTTTGTGCTTGGGGAGGGATCTTGCATTTATTAATGCAGCTTGAACCAAAGGGGGGTCGGTTGTAGAGTGGTTCGCAGCAGCTATTGTGCAAGTAGAACAAGGAACTGGGCCCAAGAATGGGCTGGAGTATCTGAGATGAGGTAGGATATGAGGTAGGGCAGCTGTAGGCCTCAGTTGTAGTAATTCGGCAGAGGTGTATGTCCATCTCGCCGTGTTAGTAGGTCGTGGTAGTGAAGCAGCAGGGGGGCTGGCCCCTGGCCCGTCCTCGGCGCGGACGAGCGCAGACGAGCTTGCCTTAAGCGCGCCTTCGGCGCGCCACCGGCGCGCCCGCTGCGCTCGTCCGCTGCGCTTCCGGTATTGACACATATTAAATAGTGGGTGCTCTGACGTCAGAGGGGGTGTGGCCAGCCGAAGTGGGCGTGCCTGGTGACTCCCTCTAGCGAGGTGATGGCGGCGGTAGACAAGCGTTTGCAACCGAGACAGCAATTTGATCAGCTGCTCGGTATGCTCAGGGTGGTTGCTGGGTCAGTGTCAGGTACAGGGCAAGTTTAAAATCACATTTATACAATTTTAAAAATCGAGTAGTTCCCTTTCCAAACTCCCGGCTTTCCGCCTCAGGAGACTCTCTGTAAATGGAGCAGCGCTAGCGTTCAGCGCGCTCTATTTGTGTTGATGGGAGGGGGCGTGGCCAGCCGAAGTGGGCGTGCCTGGTGACTCCCTCTAGCGAGGTGATGGCGGCGGTAGACAAGCGTTTGCAACCGAGACAGCAATTTGATCAGCTGCTCGGTATGCTCAGGGTGGTTGCTGGGTCAGTGTCAGGTACAGGGCAAGTTTAAAATCACATTTATACAATTTTAAAAATCGAGTAGTTCCCTTTCCAAACTCCCGGCTTCCGCCTCAGGAGACTCTCTGTAAATGGAGCAGCGCTAGCGTTCAGCGCGCTCTATTTGTGTTGATGGGAGGGGGCGTGGCCAGCCGAAGTGGGCGTGCCTGGTGACTCCCTCTAGCGAGGTGATGGCGGCGGTAGACAAGCGTTTGCAACCGAGACAGCAATTTGATCAGCTGCTCGGTATGCTCAGGGTGGTTGCTGGGTCAGTGTCAGGTACAGGGCAAGTTTAAAATCACATTTATACAATTTTAAAAATCGAGTAGTTCCCTTTCCAAACTCCCGGCTTTCCGCCTCAGGAGACTCTCTGTAAATGGAGCAGCGCTAGCGTTCAGCGCGCTCTATTTGTGTTGATGGGAGGGGGCGTGGCCAGCCGAAGTGGGCGTGCCTGGTGACTCCCTCTAGCGAGGTGATGGCGGCGGTAGACAAGCGTTTGCAACCGAGACAGCAATTTGATCAGCTGCTCGGTATGCTCAGGGTGGTTGCTGGGTCAGTGTCAGGTACAGGGCAAGTTTAAAATCACATTTATACAATTTTAAAAATCGAGTAGTTCCCTTTCCAAACTCCCGGCTTCCGCCTCAGGAGACTCTCTGTAAATGGAGCGAACAGAACAGAACCCTGTTCAAGGCTTTTTAAAAATGTACTTCCTCAAGCCTGTCAGAATATGGATGACCCAGATTTACTGAACCGTGATATTTCCAATGAATAGAAATATGGCTCTGGCAACACAACTTCTACAATGGTGCCATTATCAATAGAGTGCTAGTCATTTAGGTATATTGTAGACCCGTGAGTAAATTAGTTCATATGCCTCGTTGGAAACCCAAACAAGAGATATGAATGACTACATGAACAGTCCTATGGTTTGTGCCTGATCCAGACCATGATCCAAGGATCGTTTCATCCTCAACCAGGTGTGCATACTAAATATTGAAGTTCGAATATCCAGGGTACTAAATATTGAGGGCAAAATATTAAAACAAATTATGCCCAGGTAAGTTAGTTTAGTTTTTCTATACCTAACTCCACAGATATGTAGCAACACAGTAGATATGTCTTCACAATAAGTAGATGTTGAGTTGGGAATTGTAGATCTATACTTCCCTATATGCACTTACCAATATTTTGTCCCTCAACATCCTGTACTCAATATTGTTGTATGTTGATATTGTTCATGTCGATATTCAGTTGTACAATCTATATCAATACCAAATAATCCCTGGTATAACTGTTCAATTGATTTTATCACAGACTTTCCTCTACAAGACAGATATACCACCCTCTGGACTGTGATAGATCTCTACACTATGATGGCCCATTTCATTTATTTGAGGGCTCTTTCTCCTACTAGGAACCTTTGTCAGACTTTTGTCAGTCTTTTGTCCAACACATTTTGGTGCACAAGTTCTTGTAAATAAATGTGTGGACGATCAAGGAAGCCAGTTCATCTCTTGGTTGTGGAGAGAGATCCACAGACTGGTGGGAATCCTACTATATTAATAATCCACTTATCATGGAGTGATGGATATTCAGAATGCACCCATCAGATGGCTGAGCATTGTTTCTGAATACAATGGGATTAGAATTGGCTTGATCTGATACCACTGGCTGAGTTTGAGTATAATAACACTAATCATTCAGCTATCGGAGTGCCTCACTTCTATGGGTCTTATGTATAACATCCATGTCGATTCCTGTGTCATTGCATTGACCTTCTCATGTTCCATATGCCAGTTATTTAATACAATCCCTTTATGGTGGATATATGAAAAGTTCTTCCTTGTTACAAAAGTTTAAAGAAGACACCAAGCTGTTCTCTGACCATCAGTGGAGAAATGCATCTGGTTTCATCCACAAACAATCTTTTTCGTTGTCAACTACCAACCTTACACTGTTAGGGATGTCCTCCAAGCTAGAACCTAAATACATAAACCCATAGAAAGAAGAACGACTCATCGGTCCTGTTGCATCGTTCTTGCATTTACACCTCAAGTGCAATTTGTTATTCTGTTGGTTTCTTATGAAGCCTGTTTTTGAATCCAGGAGCTTTCCACACATACCTGACAACCCCTCCTCAGGTACAAGTGGCCCAACATGAAGAATATGAGGTCAATATAATCAATGATGACAGACGTCATGGCAGAGTTGTGCTGTCCTTGGTGTATTGGAAGAGGTATGGGCCAAAAAACAGTCCTTGTTTTAGAAAAGCATTCTTTTGCCTCTAGTCAATGCTTATTACAGGTTGCACCCAGTAGCCTCATGGTCATTGAGTAGGGTAGGAGGCCATAGTAGGAGGGAGCAAGCTGTTAGGGCTGAGCACTGTTGCACTTGTCCTGCCACCAAACTTCAAGACCCATTGTAGGGAGCATTTTGCCCACTCACCCACACCACGCAGCCTTGTCACAGGGGCAAAGGGGGCATCTGGAGATGACAGCAGCAGAGAATAACACCATTGAGACTGTGTTGATTGTGGGCGTGGTAGTCCACATGGCATGGGGCTCCAGGAAACACTAACACCATGTAGGGATCTAGGAGCAGCTGGTATTAGGACTGCCTTTACCTTTCAAGTCACTCTGACGGAACACACCCTCTCTCAGAAACCCAGCTAGCACATCCAAGATCATTTACCAATAAAGGAAAAGTCTTTAAATAGGTACAGCCACAGAAGAGCGATATCTCAGCAACTTCGTCAGTATGAGAGATTGCCTGCTAGACGTCTTCTGCTTGATAAAACCAGCTCTTGTTTTCCTGCCCTGACTGTTTCATTATTTAGACTTTGTTCTGACATTGTTGGAGTTCTTGCCGTACTCTTCTTTCTTCATAGGGGGACTGCCTTCCTCTTTGTACCTTTCTCCTGTCCCCTCTTATTTTGACGTATTCAACCCTGATCCAGTGAAGCTATCCTTGGGGGCTTCCATCTGACTCCACTGCCTTGTCCTTGTGTCATCCTCCTATCACCGTCCAGAGGGATTATCACCATTTCTCTGAAGTTGCTGCTGGAGATTCAGATTATCTGCTGCAGTGCTTTCTGAATCAGGTAGTTCAGGTGATTACCAAGAGGACATCTTATCGATTTTTCTCTTTGCCTCCTTTCAGCTTCCTCAGTATCACTGCTGTTTCCATACTCTTAGGGGTACCCCTTGTAGTCTAGCCTTATCTACTTGTAAGCAGTGGTCCCTTAAGGGGTAGAGAGGCCCCTCATAGGATCCACTGTGGTTGTGCTGGCAATGAGGTTCTTCACTGTCATTTATGGACTGAAGAAGAGGCCAGGTTTCTGGCCTAGGAAGAGCATTTCAGGGAATTCGGGTGAAAATGGAGTGTCAGTAACAACGTTGGGTGCAGTTGACAAGAAAAAGTAACGAACCTCTGTTTTAAAGGAGTTTAGCATGAGTGACCATAATGCTATCCCATGTTGGATTGCAGTGAGGCAATGATGTGTGAATGGAGGGGAGGAATGTCTGACAGAATATCGACGGACATAAAATCGACCTACAAAAATATCGACACAAAAATATCGATGACAAGAATATCGACATCCTATCTACAACATGGTAAGTACAAAAATATCGAAAATAAAATATAGAATGTCAAAAATATCGTTATTAAAAATATAAAGTATTTTTTAGTTAAACAACAATATGTAAAATAAATCAAATAATACTTATAAATAAAATAAACATAATTAAATATGTGTTATAATGTTTAAAATTAATAATTAATATATATAATGTAATAAAACATTAATTAAACATATACATATAATATATAATATATATATACTTACTTAATAATACATTTTAATAATTGTTTTAATAACTTATAACTTGTTAAAAATTATTATAAATTACAAATACATCATACACATTAAACAATAACATGAATAAAAATTAAATAATTATATATAACACATTTAAAAAATTACATTTAATTTGAATATTGTTAAAATTAATTATATATTACATTAGCTAAAATAATACAAAAAATATTAAATAGCACCGACAATAAAACTACTACTTCAGCTCCAAAAAAAAACAGTAAAGAAAATGTTGGATAGCGTAGAGCTAAAAATTACTATTTCCACTCCAGGGAGTGTAACAATAGGGAAAGTGTTGGATAGCGTAGGGGTAAAAATTACTATTCCCACTCCAGAGAGTGCAACAGTAGGGAAATTGTTGGATAGCGGAGGGGTAAAAATTACTATTCCAACTCCAGAGAGTGCAACAGTAGGGAAAGTGTTGGATAGCGTAGGGGTAAAAATTACTATTCCAACTCCACAGAGTGCAACAGTAGGGAAAGTGTTGGATAGCGTAGGGGTAAAAATTACTATTCCTACTCCAGAGAGTGCAACAGTAGGGAAAGTGTTGGATAGCGTAGGGGTAAAAATTACTATTCCAACTCCACAGAGTGCAACAGTAGGGAAAGTGTTGGATAGCGTAGGGGTAAAAATTACTATTCCCACTCCAGAGAGTGCAACAGTAGGGAAAGTGTTGGATAGTGTAGGGTTAAAAATTACTATTCCAACTCCAGAGAGTGCAACAGTAGGGAAAATGTTGGATAGCGAAGGGGAAAAAATTACTATTCCCACTCCAGAGAGTGCAACAGTAGGGAAAGTGTTGAATAGCGTAGGGGTACAAATTACTATTCCAACTCCAGAGAGTGCAACAGTAGGGAAATTGTTGGATAGCGTAGGGGTACAAATTACTATTCCAACTCCAGAGAGTGCAACAGTAGGGAAAGTGTTGGATAGCGTAAGGGTAAAAATTACTATTCCAACTCCAGAGAGTGCAACAGTCGGTAAAGTGTTGGATAGCGTAGGGGTAAAAATTACTATTCCCACTCCAGAGAGTGCAACAGTAGGGAAAGTGTTGGATAGTGTAGGGGTAAAAATTACTATTCCAACTCCACAGAGTGCAACAGTAGGGAAAGTGTTGGATAGCGACGGGGTAAAAATTACTATTCCAACTCCAAAGAGTGCAACAGAAGGGAAAGTGTTGGATAGCGTAGGGGTAAAAATTACTATTCCCACTCCAGAGAGTGCAACAGTAGGGAAAGTGTTGGATAGCGTAGGGGTAAAAATTACTATTCCAATTCCAGAGAATGCAACAGTATGTAAAGTGTTGGATAGCGTAGGGATACAATTTACTATTCCTACTCCAGAGGGTGCAACAGTAGGGAAAGTGTTGGATAGCGTAGAAGTTAAAAATAACAGTTATAAATAAAATAATTATTTAAAATAATTAGTGATTTAATTATTAAATTACTCAAAATTATTTACAAATACCAATAAATAATTATTACAAACATAACTACCAAAGAATAATTAATTAACAATGCATTAATAATAAATACCAATAAATAATAATTAATAAATATTAATTACCAAATAATAAATATTAAACAATAATATATTTTTCATAACCAAAAACATATGAATTATTAAAAAGTAAATACCAATTAAAATATATTTAACCATTTAAAAAAATATATACCGCAAAATAATCATTATGAAACATGAATTACCAATTAAAAAATATTGAACTATTAAATATTTTTCATACGCCAAAATAATAAATATTACACATTAATTACCAATTAATAATTACTTATTAATATATTAATTAGAAATATCAATTATATTTAATTCACAATTAATGATTAATCAACAATTAATTATTTTTCATAACCAAAATATTATAATTTAAAATATTTACCAATTAATAATTATTGTCCAATTAATTAATTATCAATACCCAACAACTAATTTAATAATTACTTAATTAGATTTCAATTTCTTCCAACACTATTCCCCTATAAACGCACGACACACTCCACTAATAAAATAATACACTTAACATAATTATCAATTAATCAACTAATTAAAACTAATTGGCAATTAATAAAAATTAATTACCAATTAATACTTAATTAACAATAATATAATTATCAATACCAATAAATGAAAATAAATTATTAATTAATCACAATTAAATTACTTCCCACCCTATTCCCCTATAAACCCACAACCCGCTACAGAACTTTAACGCAAAAATTTATTAATATCAATTTATGATTCCTAAAAATGTATAATTAATTCCATATAATTAAATTACTTCCCACCCTATTCCCCTATAAACCCACAACCCGCTACAGAACTTAAACGCAAAAAATAATTAAAATTAATTTATAATTCCTAAAAATGTATAATTAATTCCATATAATTAAATTACTTCCCACCCTATTCCCCTATAAACCCACAACCCGCTACGGTACTAAAACACAAAATTGACTTAAAAAACCATTGTTAACATATAAAAATTGTATACATATATGTTAAAACCAGTAGAACACTTAACTAAAAACATATAACACATACATATTAAATACATAATAAAATACATAACAATAATATAAATATCGATATTAGTAACATCAATATTAGTAAAATCGATCTATTTGATGTCGATATTACTAACTTCGATATTACTAACATCGATATTAAAATACTTACCTTAGGATCGATATTCTGTCCATAGATATTATTGACATCGATATTCTGTCCCTTCGATATTTAAAACTCGATATTTGTGTAGGTAGATATTTTAGTTTCGATATTTTGGCTGCTCACCGGAGGGGAGGTGTAAAAATAGGAAAGTGGAAAAATATTTGAGTGTCGGCTCTTGAAGGATAAAAGGGTAATCCAAATGAGGAGATAATGTCTCAAGAGACGAGGTGCAAAGTGCGTAAAGGGCAAGGCCTGGGCAGCCGCGGCTTGTGCAGGTAAGAGCGATGGGACCGGGTGGGGGCGATTTCAACAGACGATGACGAGGGAAAATTGAATAAATATTTAATTTTCCCTTGTCATCGTCTGTCGAAATCCCCCCAATCCGGCCCCACTCTCTTACCTGCACGGGCCGCGGCTGGGCCTGGGATGGAGCCTAAAATTAGTGAAAGTTGATGTCTTCGAATTCCAAGCACCTGAGAATGAGTGGTTGGAGAGGTAAGCTCCATGCTGGCCTGGTGTTGCCCTCTGAACCCAAAGGAGAGTAGAATAGAGTTCTGATGAAGTTGGATATGTGTGAGTGTGTTGTTCCCAAAGAGTGCAGTGTATGAAACCCAGTTTGGAGGGCGTCAATCAGATTACTGGAGGAAAAGTAACATGTGAGGCGATTGAAGACCAGGTGTTCCAGTATTTTGGGGGAAAAATCAAGAAGAGAGACCGTGTGGCAATTGAAAGAAGATGAGGGATTAGCAATAACCATAAGTAGATGAGATTGAAGCATTGTAAAGTTGATGCAAGTTTAGGTACCATATGTGCCAGCTTCTACCGCTTCCCCTTTCCTGTTCCTTCCCGCCCACTCTTATTTCCTTTTTTAAAGTAGTTGCTTTCTGCAGAGAGATATGTTTCTTCAAGATGAACACTCCACTGAATATGTCCCTTCCTCAGTCCTTCTATCTTGTCTTCTTAATTTCTTCCTCCTGTGCCCTCTATTCCATTTCTCCTGCATCTCCCTGCTGTGAAGTCTCTTTATCATGGTTAAAAGACCTATGTAAACATGCAACGCAATTTCTTAGGCCAACGCTTTTTACTTTAAGCCACTGCTGGGTTTTGATGCCTCGCTCTCGTTTTCTGGGTCTCTCTCTCTCGCTCTCCCTATGAGTCTCTCTTTATCGCTCAGTCTCTCCCATCTGCCTAGGTCAGCCTTCACACAGCAGCAGGATGGAAAACAAAGGAGTCATTCATAGGAGAGATTCAACAGGAATATTGAGTTTCTTTTGCCCTTTTCCCCACCATCCTCCCTCAAACAGCCCTTCCTACCCCTTATCCTCAGTCACTCAGGCTGTCCACACTTCTTCTTTGAAAAGTCAGTTTTGCCTTCTTGATGAAAGATTTGTAGATCCAGTTCAGGCATTTAGAACCGGTTTTGTCAGTTTGCTGTTAGATTTCTACCATTGCTCTTAGTGAGAAGGGATTTCCATTTTGTATCTTGTCTTCCTTTAGCCAAGGTGTATTGGGTTGCTGGATTGGTCATTTTCAATCATCAGTATTCGTCTGCTGAAGCCTTCAGAGATCTAGTTGTAGAGCTGCTCTGCTTCTATTTTTTATTTGGGAAGTGAGGACGCAGACAAGTGTGACTTGAGTGCAGAGAGTTTAGGTTTGTTCCACTATCTGTACATGGCCTTTATGGTCACTGTTGCTGTACCCAGTGATTTTGTGTAGTTTGGGAACGAATGGGTTTGAGCCATGATCGCCACAGGCAGCAGGATTGTTTCCTGTTAATGTGTAAATCTGTTAATGTGCAAGTGGCAAGAGGATTGCGTGCAGGACGCGGCCTGCAGTATGTGTACGAAAAGTGATAAGTTGGGGGAACTGAGAGCCTCTAGGTAAGTTGTATGGCATCTGGGTTGGGGAATGAAGGTTGGTGGAACTGTGTTCAGATCATTCGGAATGCATAGGTCGTTGTGACCTAAGGGGAGGCCTTTGAGAGCACTCAAGAAAGGTGGAGGTCTGCAGATCAGGAGGAGTGAGCACAAGGTAGGTGAGGGTGAATAACAGACTTGGGGGGATTTGGATTTAGTTCTAGGGAACTCTTAAAAACTTGACATCTAAGACTTTCTTAAAGATAACACCATACACGACAACAGGACTTTGACTTCAACAACTTCTCTAAATGATAAATAATAATACTGCCCTTTTTTGATCCGATATTCCATGTCTCATCTAGCAAGTTTAACAATTTGTAACACAAATTAATTTGACATACTGAGGGCTATTGATGCTTACTCTCAGCCCTTGACACTGAGACTCGGCTGGCTATTTGCATGGGCAATGGGTCAATGTGGCACCTGAAGGATGATTTTCAGTTTAACTGTTTTGCTGGTGGCAGAATTTCTACATCAATCTGTCATACTTATTTATGCTGCTAAGCGACTGACGTTTCTACACTAAAATTGCAGCACCTGGTACAGAAACCCACTTGTGGAAAATCCACCAAAGCAGTTGGCTGTATTTGTGCACCAAATGTGGGCACTGCAAATGTAACCCTAAAGAGAGGGTACATATTTAGTGCCCGCCTATCCATTCAGGCTGAAGGCAGTTTTCCAGCATGCTAAGATCACTCCTCCAGACATGTTGGGGGATCAGCTACTGGCAGCTGACCCGTTATGGCAGAGTTGACTTCCAACCTTGCTGAGCTAAAGGAGTCTTGCAAGGAGAATATCTGCCACCTAGGGTACTCATATCTGAGTGTGATACCGCTACAGGCAGGAATGAAGCTACCCTTCTTGGTGAATTCTCTGGTGCTGCTCTACTCCACATCAGGGCAATAGTCAGTTGACAATGAGTTCAGACGTAAGCTTGTGCAGTATCTCTCAAACATGTGGCTAGTATTGGCAATCTGGTCCTGTCCTCAGCAACCTGCTTAATGTCCCTATCTCTCAAAATTGGCTCCACTTTGAGGAAGCCTCTGTAGGCTTTCAGCATTTCTTTCAAAACATTAGGCGAGAACAAGAGTCTATTGCCATTTGACATATAGGTGCCAATTCCGATCCGGTAAAAAAATTCCCCGTCCGACTCGTATCCGGATTTTTTTCCGTCCGAATCGTCAAAGTAGCGTACAAACTGCCAAGTACGATTCGAACGGAAAAAAGTCCATACGAATCGCATTGGGAAGATTTCCCCACACGTCCTCGGGTCGGGAAAAGTCACCGACACGTCCCCGGTCGAAAAACCCACCGTGCGGAAAAATAAAGTCCGACAGCGCAAGTACGATCCCTCCCGTCCTCCCCATTCCACAACCGTACGCAAAAAACACCGTCCGAACCGAACTCCCATAGCAACCATGGAGACATGTGCCCGCATACGCGCCGAACACCCCACCACCCCCCCGCCCGCGTATGTACGCACCCAACCCCCACCCGTGTATGTACGCACCAAACCCCCCCAGCCGTGTATGTACGCACCGAACCCCCACCCGTGTATGTACGCACCAAACCCCCCCCCAGCCGTGTATGTACGCACCCAACCCCCACCCGTGTATGTACGCCCCCGAACCCCCACCCAGCCGTGTATGTATGCACCAAACCCCCCCCCAGCCGTGTATGTACGCACCGAACCCCCACCCGTGTATGTACGCACCAAACCCCCACCCGTGTATGTACGCACCAAACCCCCCCGTGTATGTACGCACCGAACCCCCCCCAGCCGTGTATGTACGCACCGAACCACCACCCGTGTATGTACGCACCAAACCCCCCCCAGCCGTGTATGTACGCACCAAACCCCCACCCGTGTATGTACGCACCCAACCACCACCCGTGTATGTACGCACCCAACCACCACCCGTGTATGTACGCACCGAACCCCCCCCAGCCGTGTATGTACGCACCGAACCACCACCCGTGTATGTACGCACCAAACCCCCCCAGCCGTGTATGTACGCACCGAACCACCACCCGTGTATGTACGCACCGAACCCCCCCAGCCGTGTATGTACGCACCAAACCCCCACCCGTGTATGTACGCACCAAACCCCCCCGTGTATGTACGCACCGAACCCCCCCAGCCGTGTATGTACGCACCGAACCACCACCCGTGTATGTACGCACCAAACCCCCCCCAGCCGTGTATGTATGCACCAAACCCCCACCCGTGTATGTACGCACCCAACCACCACCCGTGTATGTACGCACCCAACCACCACCCGTGTATGTACGCCCCCGAACCCCCACCCGTGTATGTACGCACCAAACCCCCCCCGTGTATGTACGCACCGAACCCCCCCCAGCCGTGTATGTACGCACCGAACCCCCCCCAGCCATGTATGTACGCACCAAACCCCCACCCGTGTATGAACGGACCGAACCCCCCCAGCCGTGTATGTACGCACCGAACCCCCCCCAGCCGTGTATGTACGCACCGAACCACCACCCGTGTATGTACGCACCAAACCACCACCCGTGTATGTACGCCCCCGAACCCCCACCCGTGTATGTACGCACCAAACCCCCCCCGTGTATGTACGCACCGAACCACCACCCGTGTATGTACGCACCAAACCACCACCCATGTATGTACGCCCCCGAACCCCCACCCAGCCGTGTATGTACGCACCGAACCCCCCCCAGCCGTGTATGTACGCACCGAACCCCCACCCGTGTATGTACGCACCAAACCCCCACCCGTGTATGTACGCACCAAACCCCCCCCGTGTATGTACGCACCGAACCCCCCCCAGCCGTGTATGTATGCACCGAACCACCACCCGTGTATGTACGCACCAAACCCCCCCCAGCCGTGTATGTACGCACCAAACCCCCACCCGTGTATGTACGCACCCAACCACCACCCGTGTATGTACGCACCCAACCACCACCCGTGTATGTACGCACCGAACCACCACCCGCGTATATACGCACCAAACCCCCCCCAGCCGTGTATGTACGCACCGAACCACCACCCGTGTATGTACGCACCGAACCCCCCCCAGCCGTGTATGTACGCACCGAACCCCCACCCGTGTATGTACGCACCAAACCCCCACCCGTGTATGTACGCACCAAACCCCCCCGTGTATGTACGCACCGAACCCCCCCCCAGCCGTGTATGTACGCACCGAACCACCACCCGTGTATGTACGCACCAAACCCCCCCCCAGCCGTGTATGTACGCACCAAACCCCCAGCCGTGTATGTACGCACCCAACCACCACCCGTGTATGTACGCACCCAACCACCACCCGTGTATGTACGCCCCCGAACCCCCACCCGTGTATGTACGCACCAAACCCCCCCCGTGTATGTACGCACCGAACCCCCCCCCAGCCGTGTATGTACGCACCGAACCCCCACCCGTGTATGTAGGGCCGTACCCACACCCCACCAGGGAATGTACGGACCGTACCCCCACCAGTGCATGTACGGACCGTACTGACGCCAAAAACACACGTACTGAACCAGGACAAACCATATTTACACAAGGAGAGGCAATTAGAGTTTCCCCACACCACCAAACATGCCCAACAACCCCACAAACATCACATACACTCACCTGCAACTGCCAAACTGCCAAACAGAGGCCCAAAACTCAATCACTCCTCATAACACACCCACACAAATTTCAAACACAGCCACACCCACAAATGGACCAATAAAAATGGACCACACACACAAACCATGAGCCTTTGCAACAGACCCACTGCTGCCAGAGCCCACAGACGACCCACACCACCATACTTGAACCTCACACTTGCATACCTTCACACAACCACCTACACAAACACCCCCTCATCACATTCACACACACACCTCCACTACCACACCCACACACCCACAACCATCCACCCCCACACCCCCACAACCATCCACACCCACACCCCCACAACCATCCACACCCACACCCCACGCCATGTCCACCACCAAGAATCCAAAGTTCACGAAGGAGGAGCTGGAGATCCTTGTCGACGAAATCCTCAGAGTCGAGCCACAGCTCTTTGGGACATTGGTCAGACAGACCAGCATATCCGAAAAAACGGCCATGTGGCAGAGGATTGTCGATTCTGTGAATGCTGTTGGGACCACCAGAAGGACCAGGCACGAGTGCCAATCCAGGTGGTACGATCTGCGGAGGACGGTCAAGAGGAAGATGACTGACAATCACAACCAGGGGAACATCACTGGAGGAGGGCCGCCCCCAGACCGGTACAATACCATCCCTGGGAGGAGAAGGTGATGTCCACGCTGGCGGTGGAGGGACTACACGGACTGCCTGGACTCCCAGACCCTGGTGAGTACACAAACAACTCACCTCACATGGGGGGGATGCCATACACAATCAATCATGCATGCCACCCCCCCCAAGCCACCACCGCACACAACAACACTCCACAAACACACACATGCCACTAGCGCCTCCATGCCCCATGCATCAATCAGGGCCATGCCAAGTCACAGGCCACACAAAACACCAACACAACACAGAATGTGGTCGATCCTGGGAGTGGGGGCATCAAAACTAACATTGAGCAACTCACGAGCACAAAACAATGCCCTCAGCCCATATGGCCCAGGGCACAGCCATACAAACTGTGTGTACCCACACAGTACTGTCTTGCCTGCAAATGGTGGCTGCCATGCAGGATGACATGGGTCTGAAGGCACAATTTGCACATGACAGCAGACAATGAAGAAGCATCGCTCTGATAGAGTCTCAGCACACACCGCCACAGCAGCAGCCTACACTCAGACACACTGCCCAATGGGTGCCCGGAGAACAGGGACTAACTCACATGAACAAGCCAATGGCCATTCAAAGACCGGCTAACTGTGTGTGCCCAGGAAGCTGGCCTGAGGTGACAGAGAGTGACAAAGAGAGGGAGGGAGAGGGGGAATGAGAGGGAAGGAGACAGAGGGGGACACAGGGAGACAGACAGAGGGAGGGAGTAGGGTGACAGAGGGAGACCGACAGAGGGAGGGAGGAGGGTGACAGAGGGAGGGAGGAAGGGAGACACAGGGAGACTAAATCACCCTTGGGTGGTGTGGCCATGTCCACTCGTCAGCCGGTGGACTGTGTGCATGCAGACCAGGTCTGGCAGTGCCTCAAACCCCCCCTTCCGTAGATGAAGACCGGTCCATGTGTCAATCTGTGCACGAGTCCATCCGTGCTGCTGGCACAGACCTAACCACACACCCAGTATACCCACCCACTGTGTCGGTAAGAACCCTGTCACAAATGCTTCAGTCCCCTACCTGCAACATCAAATTGCCTTGGCAAAACACCATTTGGCCACGTACAGTGCAACACGTAAGGCGCCTCTGCATGGCTCGCTACGCCCGCACACCACACTGCTGACTGTGTACCCAAATAGATGCATCAACTAAGATTGTGTCTCACACATGCGTAAAGCCCTGACAGCTGTGGCCAAGGGACATACCCATGCACAAGTGCACTGTGAGAGGAATGCAAGACAGATCCAACTACCCAGAGGAAGAGTGCCAAATCAGAAATGCATGAAACATGGATGCCACATGTGACACTGTTAACATTGTCTCTCTCACACACAGGTCAACGTCGACGAACAACCCCCAACACTGGGGGGGAAGTCTCACAGGACCAGGCTCCGCGGGATGAGGACCCCACCGCCAGCGATGACTCTCACCACTCCGTGGATGACCCAGACCAACCTGGCCCCTCTGGTGTCCAACCACCTGCAGCCCCTGCGTCAGGTACAACTGTGCCAACCACCACCCCCATTCCTGCCACATCCCAGGAGACGTCCAGGAGCCCTGCCCGCACACGACCACCCAGCCAGTCTGCCCAGGAGGGACACGGTCCTCCGGGCACCCAGGAGGAGGCAGGCGGCAACGCAGATGCCATCCCTCAGGGGTCCCGGAGACCCGATGCACCCACAACGGCAGGCCAGGTGCACGTGGGCAGGGGTGGCGGGAGTGGAGGACGGCGGAGGCGCAAACCTGACCAGGCAGCTCAGGACCCGGTAGTGTCCCAGGTCAGCAACATCCTGGATACATACCGGCGTGACACCAGGGGCATGGACCAGATTGCGTCCACCCTCAATGACATCAAGGGGACCCTCCAGGAGATGAAGACCCTGCAGTCCCAGCAACATGCCTGTCAACTGCAACACCAAGGAAGGATGGAGGATAGACAGGCTGAGCTCGTGGCGGTGCAAACCCAAATGACCGGTGTACTCCGTCGGATTGCCGACAACATGGGCAACCCTCCCTGTGGCACCAGGCGAAGGCCATTACCAGACACAGGGAGGGATCAGGAGGAGGAGGATTCATCCGACGGAGCGTCACAGACATCGTCACGGACTGCTTCCGAGGGTCCCCGCAGGAAGGTGGGTCGTCCACGAAAAAGACTGTGAGAGTCAGCAGAACATCACCATCTCCCAGGTCACCTGGCCTGGCACCTGGCCCTCTGGCCCAATAGCAGCACATGACATTCTCTGCCACATGGACTTGCTGGTCACTGTCTGACCTATGTTGACGAAGACTGTGGCATGGACTCTGACATTTTGCTACGGCAAGGATACCAACTGCCCCAGTGAACTTTGGATTCTACACTCCCGCTGTGCACCTCTTGTCATCCCCACAAACCCGTACCCCACCACAAATAAATTAATCACACTTACAAGCTGATGCCGTGATTCTGCATTATTACAATACATGTGTGTGTCGTAAAGTCAAAGCATGCCTGATCTCAGAATTAACTCCAACCATCCAAACCGTGGGGTCGCAGTCTTGCCCAGGACACACATGGGTCCCAATGTATCATCTGATACAGACATGGAGTACCATACTCACCTGTGCTGGGCCCAACCAGCTGAGTGGTTCCCGCACAACTGTGGCTACAGACACATTCAGGGGAGCAACAGTCATGCGCAGAGGTCAGGGATCATGTGGAGTGCCCTGGCTTGCCGCTCCCAGGCATGTCTAGACATGTGTCCCTACAATGTCCTGCATGCTTGCGTCAGGCGGATGTTGAAAATGGTGGCTAGCCCGAGGTTGGATGCATGGAGATGCCAGAATGGAGTTTTGGATCGCAGTGCCACATGGTTGTGTTGGGGTTGTGGGCTGCATCATGAGTGTGGCCGTGGATCGAGAAGGTCATCCTGCAGCTGGCTGTGAAACATTCCCCCCATCCCGTTTGGACGTTGATGTGGCCTGGTTGCCCGATGCAGTAGCAGAGCTGTGCAGATGCACTCCGGATATGGACAAGTATCATGGGAGTCGTAAGGCACATGTCCGTATACTGCATGGTAGGATTCGACACGGATGTTGTGGTTGCCCTGGGGGATGGTCTCTCTTGCCTTGAGGTGGATGGAACTGTGCATCTTGTGCATAATACAGTTCCCACTCCCTGACAAACCCCTAGCATCTTGTCACTCTACACATAGACACATATGCACCACCTCAGAAAACTATGCCAGACATGCCGCACGCACAGTGGCAACAGGCCACCATTGACAGGGAAGAGGCACCTTGGAGACAGAGGGACAAATTTATTAGTCATGTGTGTTGGAATGACAATGATACTCTGTCAACACATACACAGGTCATGTGGATGAACATGTGGGAGCAACACTGGCACCTCCCATTGCAACACAGATGCTGGTATTCCATTGAACTGGCACACAAGTGACGGATAACAGCTAAACACCCCCTGCTGCCACGGAGAGGCCGCTATACACCATTGAGGCCCTGATGGGGCAATCACACACCATGTCAACCCGGTGCAACCTGTATGTTTCCGAGGTCAGTATTACACACAATGATGGCCTCATCACAATCCCCAATCCCCTGCCACATGACAGTCACCAAGTCTGACCATGGCTCCAGGTGAAGCCTGCCCCATGTCATGTTCCCCATGTAGGATCCACATGTATGTAAATGGAACACACATGAACCGGAGAAGTGCACACAGACTACAAACAATTCACACACCCAAAACGCCGTGAGGCATCCCTTACCCTAAGGAGATTTCAAAACTTGCCCGTGCATGTGACGCAGAATCAGCACATGTTGCTGTGTTCATGAGGAGTAGCAGGAGCACAACAATGCCACCAGCAGACAGCATGCACATGGACCTGTGGAAGAGAGACACACAAGGAGTCAGCACAAAGGAGCACATCCGCAAGCATGTACTCAACACGTATCATGTTGTCAACATGACAGGTGACAATGATGACCCTCAGACAACATCCTTCCATTGCGCCATCACTCGAGTGACACTTCAATACACACCACTGACTCACTTGGCAGACATGCAGATGGACACACACATTGCAACACATGCCACACACGGCCCAATGCGTGCACACTCAGACACTGGAACTCACCACTAAGCAAAGAAGTTGCGTATGAGCCGACTCCGCATGTCCTCCACAGCCTCCTCCTCCTCCACATCACTTGCCCCGTCACCAAGGCCTTCATCCTCCACGGGTGGATGGTCCTGGTCATCTTGATCCAGTATGAGTGGAACAGCTTCCTCCACTGCCATGTTGTGCAGCATGCAGCAGACGATGATGATCTTGCACACCTTCACCGGGGCATATGGGAGTGCTCCGCCGGTCTTGTGGAGGCACCTGAATCGGCTCTTCAGAAGTCCAAACGTCCTCTCAATGACTCTCCTGGTCCGCCCATGTGCGTTGTTGTAGCGGTGCTCGGCAGCCGTGCTGGGGTTGCGGACAGGCGTCATCAGCCATGGCATGTTGGGATAGCCAGCGTCCCCTACAAGGAAACATCATGGACAGAAGTGTGTCAGCACAGGCAGTGAGATTGGAAGATGACGCCAAACACTGAACTGCCAGAGTCTACCCACCAACAATACATGCTCGCTCGTTCCGCAGCTGCAGCATCATTTCAGGCAGCCTGCTACGCCTCATGATGAAGGCATCGTGTGCTGATCCTGGAAAGCGAACACAGACATGTGAAATCACCATGTTGGACAGACACACCACAAGGGCATTAATGGAGTGATAATGTTTGCGATTCCTATACACCACCTCCTGTGCCTGTGGTGGTACCAACGCAACATGTGTCCCATCTATGGACCCAATGACATGGGGCATCCCTCCCAGGGCATAGAACTCACGCTTGACATCTGTCAACTGCTCACGACTTGGGAATTTAATGTACTCATCCAGGTGAACCAACATGGCCTCTAAGAAATCATGCAGAACACGGCTGAACATCGTCTGGGACATGCCCCCGACATCAGCAATGGTATGTTGGAACGTACCCGTGGCAAGGAAATGTAGGGCTGCCATCACCTTCAACTTGGGTGTCAGTGCACTGGGATACCTGTGGCGCGGGAGGAGTTGTGCTTCCAGCCGGCCAGTCAACTCATCAATCAACCGTTGGCTGAATCTGTAGCGGCGTATACAGTCCCGTTCATGCAGGGCAGCCATGTCTGGCATACGTCGAGGGAGAGGCGGAGCCCTGCAGTGAAATGGAAGGAACACCGAAGAGTGAGCACTGTACAACGACATTGTCAATGCACTGAGCACATGTTACACAGCCAATACACATTTGCCACATTCTGAGTCAGGTCTGTGCAACATTTCCTGGACACGTACGCCAGTCAGGAGACACTCCTACCAAGGGACAGCCACTAACGGAGGGGGGCAAGATCACGATGACATGGCATGAGACTATCTGTGGGCCAGTGTAAGTGAACATGCACACGCATCACAGGATTCACAGACATCCACACATGTGCAGAAGTAGTATGCGTATGGTACAGACAGGTTGTTGGATGCGATATGCACTGGTCACATGTCATAGGAATAGGACAGGCCACACACATTGCCTTGGAGGAGTACATGTCGAGACAGAACATACATAGAGAGCATGTGGATATGTACTTGTGTTGATACTCCGTGTAGTTGCATACATACACACCTCATGGCAAATCACATATGTGGGCTGGTGTGCGGAACAGTGTGCCATGGCCATCTGCACACAGACACATGTTGGCAGCAGCTACTGCTGATGCATTGGACCACACACCTACAGCAAAATCATGGAAACACATGCCACACACATGACATGGTTGCAGCGTGCAACGCAGCCATACACATGTCATGTGTTATATTCCGTGTACCTGGCATCAGGGGACAGGTGCGGGTGTCCGTGACTGGGACATGCAAGTGACTCATGGCTCCACTAGTGTGTACGACATGCACACATGTCAAAGGAGTGCAGGGGATGTGTGGTACAATGCGCACCATCACACACGACATGTGTACACAGCTCATCGTACATGTGCATTGCCCACACCTCAGGGGTTAAGTGCCACATCACATCCTGACACACCTGTGTCACACACATGTGGTATTGCACAGACAATGCATTGGTGTCCACCCTTGGCAATATCTGACCGCTCCATTCCTGTCTGTGTGCCGCCTGTCACCACTGACAGTTGTGAAACGCACCGTACATACGCTCGGAGTGCGTGTATAGGGTCCCTGGGCCAATATTGCCGCTGGCGTATGCGTACGCCACAGTAGTACGAACTGTACACGCGCTTGTACGGTCCGGATCACAATATGGGCGCTGGCGTATGCGTACGCCACAGTAGTACGGACCGTACACGCGCTTGTACGGTCCGGATCACAATATGGGCGCTGGCGTATGCGTACGCCACAGTAGTACGGACCGTACATGCGCTTGTACGGTCCGGATCACAATATGGGCGCTGGCGTATGCGTACGCCACAGTAGTACGAACTGTACACGCGCTTGTACGGTCCGGATCACAATATGGGCGCTGGCGTATGCGTACGCCACAGTAGTACGGACCGTACAAGCGCGTGTACAGTTCGTACTACTGTGGCGTACGCATACGCCAGCGCCCATATTGTGATCCGGACCGTACAAGCGCGTGTACGGTCCGTACTACTGTGGCGTACGCATACGCCAGCGCCCATATTGTGATCCGGACCGTACAAGCGCGTGTACGGTCCGTATCACTGCTTGGGAGGTGCCCTAGGGCGTGGAACGCACCGTACCTGTGTGTATATGTATGAAAACACATAGGGGACACATGAGGGACAAGTATAAGGGCCTAAATGCATGATGGTTGCCATGGAGACTGAGTTAGATTTTTGAATTTGAGCACCAGGTGCCCAGCAGAAGTCAGTTTGAAAGAATCTACATTGTTGCAATGTGGATGATGACTTGACATCATCATCAAAACTGAAACCATGCAAAGGCACACACTGGGGTAGGTTTGAAGGGATTGGATGAAACGTAGGATGCAAATGTGACTGACCAATCAATCAGTACTCCTGTACATGAACAGGCCAGCCAGGCATATATAAGGCAGCCAGGTCCCATGAGAGAGCACTTGCCTGCACATCCATTCATCCATGACCACTGCTGCTGATAGTGATTCCTCTGGCACCATGTCCAGGACTGTGGAGAGGTCACAGCCATTCACCCAGGAGGAGAACCTTGCCCTGATAGATGTGATCCTCCCACAGTTCCAGAGCCTGTATGGTCGACCAGGGGTTCAGGTGAGTGCTGACTCCACTAGCTTAGACTGTGCCCCTTTTGTGTGCCAGTGACTTCTGCCATTGTATCCATGTGTGACAGACATGCACTGTTGTTTGGAGTGGGTCCCAGGGTGTGGAAGGCCTGATGTCACCCATGCAGAGCATGCTGTGTTTCCTGTGTGCACTCCTCACTTGCATAGTGCCTACTGTGACAATGAATGCACGGTGCATGCCACATTCTGCATGCATACTCCTCCCGGGGATGTTGTTTCCAGAGTCCTGATGTGATCCTGTGTTCCCCCCAGTGTGACAGGTGTCAGTACCCATGGATGTGTGTTTGTTCAGTGTACCTGTGCTGTGAGTGTCCAAAGGCGGTGTTCGTCCCCTGCACATTGGTGTGTGTGTAAGTCCCCTGTCATGTGGGTGAGTGCATATGGGGAGTGTTGCACACAAGCAGCATGAGGGATGGATGTAGCCTGGCCATCCAATGTGAGCAGGGAGCAGTGCTGTGTGCATGCCGTGCTGAGCCAGCCCCACACCTGTGACACCCCCGTCTACTGGCACATGGGCAGAGTGAGGTGTGTACCCCCAGTTGGCAATGCCATGTGATTGTCCTGTACCTGTGTGTGTCTGTGTACTCTGATGAGGTAGCATCAGTGTGCTGGGGCAGGTGACTGCTGTGAGGTGCTGTACATAATCCTGTTGTAGCCTGTGAGGCACAGTGTGATCCCTGGTCAGTGAGTGTGTGGTACCCCTCATGCCACCCGTGTACTTTCAATGGCACGTAGTGCATTTGGCCTTCCACAGTGGATAATGTCCCTATGACAAAGGTGCAATTAGTTGCATGCATACCATGGCCTGTTCATAAAGAGGATTGTTCTATATGTGTGTCTCTGTGTCTCTGCTCATGTGGATTAATGTATTCTCACTTTTGCATCCTCACAGGTAGGCGCCATTGCCAAGGGGGAGATCTGGAGTGAAGCCGTCAGTGCCGTGAGGGGTACAGAGGGTCGGAGGCGGAGCCTGTCTCAGGTGAGGAAACGCTGGCAGGACATCCGGTGCTGGACGAGGAGGATTGCACGGGTCCTGCTGGGGGACTCACCTGTGAGCCGTAAGAACCGTGGGCGCCGTCGTCTGACCCACATCCAGAAGCGTGTGCTGGCGGTGGTCTTCCCCGATATGGACAGGCGCCTACAGGAGAAGCAGCAGCAGGAAGGGGGTAGGTACATGTGTGTCAGTTGTGTGTCCCCAGCCAATGTAAGTGTGCAGTTGCATGGATACACTGCCAGGGTTTGATTGTGCAGTGCGTCAACTTCTCAACAATTTAGCACAGTGCTGTTCTCACTCCCTCCCTTCCCCTCCTTGCCATGTGTTCCCTGGTCTGTCTGTAGCCACTCTTGCACAAGGTTATTTAGGCAGGCAGTTCATGCAGGTGACCTATGCCATCAGCATCATGTGTGGGGGTGATGTGCCACAGGTATGGGGACCTTGCGTGTGCCATGGCCAATTTCAGTCATTGTGGTGTCCATGTCACTTGGCACTGATTGTGAATCACGACATAGGGGTGTGTCTCCAAACTGTACAGCCTTCCAGCATGCATGTCCAATTGTGTGCCCTCTGACATGATGTGCCTGAGTGGGAGGCCTGCTAAGTGCAGGGACGGTTGCTTAATTTGCAGTCATGTCCATCCTGGACCATGGAGGAGTGTGGGCACTACTGTGCCCTGGGGCACCTCTTCCTAGGTATCATGTGCGTCATCCAACAATATGGACATTCACTGTGTCTTCGCCATGGGTTGGGTAGGGTGGCATTGTACCCTGGGCTCAACTGTTAGGACCTACAGGTTGCTACATGTGTCCACTGTACAGGGGGACCCATTTTGCCTGTGCATACTCACAGTGGGCATTACCTGTGTGTGTTGTTGAGACAATCTGATGATGTTTGCCTGTCAATGATGTGTGGACATGCCCACCAGGGGCTGTGTGTGTACAGTCATTAATTAGTGGAGGCCATGTGTTTTCATCCCAGAGTAAGAGGTGTACATACTTTCTCCGTCTCAATGAGATTGTCTCAGGTGTGGGTGGTTTGTGCGTACAAGGCCCTACATGTCAGAAGCTTCATCCTCCTTGCTGGGTGTGGCCTGTGTGTGATGTTTGACTGGACATACGCTCAAGGTGCAGTGACCCAGTCATGTTTGGCCTGGTTTCATGTATTGCCTTTGCAGCATGCGGCAAGAGTAAAGGTATATCATTCATGCTCATCCCTTTTTGAAGACGCAGTGTGGTGCAGGTGCTGTGCACATTTGTCCCCAGAGGCTGGCTCCTCTGTAAAATTTCAGGTGCAGTGATTTGCTATTGTGTCATGCTCTCCATTGTGTCTCAGTGGCATGGTGGGTCGAAAAACTGTGTGTTCCATGGCCTACATGTGTACATTGTTTTGTAGGTGTTACTCCTGTTGCTTTTCAGGCTATGCAATGTGACCTATGTATATTTGACTCATGTGACATATGTGTACAGGTGTCTGATTATCTCCTGTCTCTTCACCTTGCCCACAGCATCGCCGGGGGACACGGAAGGAGACACTAGCACGGACCGGGAGGAGGGATTGAGCACCAGTGCCAGCAGTGCTGTCCTGTCTGGCACATGGAGTGGCACGGAGGCCGAAGGGAGTGAGGCAGAGGACCTGTCGACTGCCAACACAGACTATGACGCAGACGGGTCCGAGGCTGAGCTCCCAGAGGTGGCGGAGTCTGCCCCCCCAGCTGATGGCAGCCCTCCACATCCCCCCGCCACCTCAGTTTCCATCACCGGCCTCCCACCTGCTCGTGGCCCTTCCCTCCGTGCTCGGTCCCCACATGTCTCCTTCCTGCCAGGCACCACACCCCCTGCCCCTGTCACCACTGCTGCGGTGAGTGCGGAGTCTGTGGACATCCTGAGGCAGTTGCAGGTTGGTCAGACTGCGATGCTAAATGTCCTCCATGCCCACACCCAGGTGCTGACCCAGATGGAGGCATACATGGAGGGCATGTCGGCTGCGCAGTCTGACCAACGGCAGTTGCTGAGGTCCATAGACTCCACACTGACTGCAGCACTGGATCTCCTGCAGCGCTGCCTACCCCCCCCCTACCCCTGCCCCATCCACAATTCCCACTCCCGTGCCTGTCACACGCACATCCAGACGTCAGCGTGCACGCACCCCAACAGACACAGGCACCACACCACCAGGGAAGTCGAAGCACACACCTCCTGTCACGCACACACAGGGTGAGGAAGGCACACCCACTGGGTCGGGGGGAAACGTAGAACACGCAGCCACAGTGGGAGTCCGCATTCCACACAACCCACTCCCTCCAAATCCACTCCCCTTAGCTCTCCTGGCCAACAGTCGGTGACAGCATCATCCACTGCGAGTGTGCCCCCCAGCCCCAGGATGACACCCCCCTGCAAGCGGTGGAGGCGGGACCCGGCCAGGGGAGTTGAGTCCCCCACCCTGTCCACACCCTCCCCCAGTGGCGCTGCGACCCATCCCTTTGCCCCCCCCCCCTCCTTGGGGCCTGTGGTTGGATTGGGTGCGGGGGAGTCGCTGGGGGAACTTGCCGACGTGTGCAGCGCCATTCTGTCCTCCACCTTTGGCGCTGGCACCCCCCCTGTGGCAGAATCATCCCTCCCTGCACCCACAACACCTACCCTTTCCCCTCCTGTCCCTGCGGTGCCTGTTTCCACCCTCCCCCCTGATGCCCCCTCTTCTGTGGATGAAATGGACTTGTGAACTGTGCAGGCAAGCTAGGGGACACACGTCCCGATGTGTACCCCCCCCGGACTTTGCTGCTGGGCTGGCCCATGGCCCTTGTACATAGTGGACATTTTCTCAGAGATATTTTCCTGCTGAATAAAGCATTTTCTTTTTGTTTTCCACACTGATGCTTTCATGGACTTGCTGTTGGTGCTGGTGCTCCCTGAGTTGGGGTGGTGATAATGTGTTAGGGGTCTGTGAAATGTTGGAGTGTGCTGCTCATGGGGTGTACCCTGCCATCTGCGTGCCATCACAAAGGTCTCTGCCAATGGTATTTGGTCATGTTTGCTCTCACTGTATGGTGACATTGTCCCAAGGTGTGTTCCATCCTCTGTGGAGCAGGCCATTTTCCCTGCAGGGTGTCTCCCAAATGCTGTGCTGTGCTGTGTCTACATTTCCTGGATGTGTGAGGGTTGCCGTTCAATATAGCCATGCTGGCTCAGCGATGGCTCCGCCTGCATCTGGGGTATCACCCTTGTTGGTCACTGAACTTGTTGATGGGGTATCTTGTACTATGTCTGGGCACTGCTGGGAGGACTCAGCACCAACCCCTCCTGTGTCTGGGCACTGCTGGGAGGACTCTGCACCCACCCCTCCTGTGTCTGGGCACTGCTGGGAGGACTCTGCACCCACCCCTCCTGTGTCTGGGCACTGCTGGGAGGACTCTGCACCCACCCCTCCTGTGTCTGGGCACTGCTGGGAGGACTCTGCACCCACCCCTCCTGTGTCTGGGCACTGCTGGGGGTGTTTGGCACACACCATTCTTATTGCAGGTTCGGTGCGTACATACACGGGTGGGGGTTCGGGGCGTACATACACGGCTGGGGGGGGGGGTTCGGTGCGTACATACACGGGTGGGGGTTCGGTGCGTACATACCAGGGTGGGGTGGGGGTTCGGTGCGTACATACACGGCTGGGGGTTCGGGGCGTACATACACGGCTGGGGGGGGGTTCGGTGTGTACATACACGGGTGGGGGTTGGGTGCGTACATACACGGGTGGTGGTTCGGGGCGTACATACACGGGTGGTGGTTCGGGGCGTACATACACGGCTGGGGGTTCGGGTGCGTACATACACGGGTGGTGGTTCGGGGCGTACATACACGGGTGGTGGTTCGGGGCGTACATACACGGGTGGGGGTTCGGGGGCGTACATACACGGGTGGTGGTTTGGTGCGTACATACACGGGTGGTGGTTCGGTGCGTACATACACGGCTGGGGGGGGTTCGGTGCGTACATACACGGCTGGGGGGGTTCGGTCCGTTCATACACGGGTGGGGGTTTGGTGCGTACATACACGGGTGGGGGTTTGGTGCGTACATACACGGGTGGTGGTTCGGGGCGTACATACACGGGTGGGGGTTCGGGGGCGTACATACACGGGTGGTGGTTTGGTGCGTACATACACAGGTGGTGGTTCGGTGCGTACATACACGGCTGGGGGGGGTTCGGTGCGTACATACACGGCTGGGGGGGGGTTCGGTCCGTTCATACACGGGTGGGGGTTTGGTGCGTACATACACGGGTGGGGGTTTGGTGCGTACATACACGGGTGGGGGTTCTGTGCGTACATACACGGGTGGGGGTTCGGTGCGTACATACACGGGTGGGGTTTCGGGGCGTACATACCAGGGTGGTGTGGGGGTTCAGTGCGTACATACACGGCTGGGGGTTCGGTGCGTACATACACGGGTGGGGGTTCGGGGCGTACATACCAGGGTGGGGTGGGGGTTTGGTGCGTACATACACGGGTGGGGGTTCGGTGCGTACATACACGGGTGGGGGTTCGGGGCATACATACCAGGGTGGGGTGGGGGTTCGGTGCGTACATACACGGCTGGGGTTTCGGTGCGTACATACACGGCTGGGGTTTCGGTGCGTACATACACGGGTGGGGGTTCGGGGCGTACATACCAGGGTGGGGTGGGGGTTCGGTGCGTACATACACGGGTGGGGGTTCGGTGCGTACATACACGGCTGGGGGTTCGGGGCGTACATACCAGGGTGGGGTGGGGGTTCGGTGCGTACATACACGGCTGGGGTTTCGGTGCGTACATACACGGCTGGGGGTTTGGTGCGTACATACACGGCTGGGGGTTTGGTGCGTACATACACGGGTGGGGGTTCGGGGCGTACATACACGGGTGGGGGTTCGGGGCGTACATACACGGGTGGTGCTTGGGTGCGTACATACACGGGTGGGGGTTCGGGGCATACATGCACGGGTGGGGGTACGGGCCGTACTTCCACGGGTGGGGGTACGGTCCGTACATACCCCTACCCACGCTCTGCGTGCCTGGGTACGGGCCGTACCCATGCCTTTGGTGGGTGGGTACGGTGCGTCCCCCCATTGTTGCGGTGCCGTGGGGTCCGCACCGTACACAGGCCTTGGGGGCGTGGCTACGGGTCGTACCACGCGTACCCCTACATGACCCCAGCAATGCTGGTACGAGCAGTACCAAGGCATTTCTGACGTGGGTACGGGCCGTACCGCCATTGTTGGAGTGACGTAGGGGGACGCGTGGTACGTTCCGTACCCACGCTCTTGCGGCCTGGGTAGGGTACGTACCGGTTCGCGTGACCATCCACTTCCGTTGTGGCGGACGCTTGCGTTGCTGGCCTCGCCCCCACCCCCTGGAAGTGACCAGGCCCAGATGGTCAGGTATGTCCAGGCCATGTGTGATTTGGTACCATGTGTTGGTGTTGTGTGTCCTGCCCCTGCCCCCCCCTTTGCCCCTGGTTGTTGTGCTGACCTTCTGCGGCGTCTGCGTCGGTTCCTGTATGCCAGGTGGACTGCTAGGAGGGCAGGGATGGCACGTAGGTTCGGGTCCATGTCTGTTCGTCGCGTCCAGCTGCTCCTTGCGTGTGTCGTCCTGATTTCCCGGCAGTTTTTGGCAGCCGGTAAATATTTTCCGTGCGGGATGACGTCGGTTCGAATCGTACTTCCTGGTTCGTGAAACGTAGGCTGGATGCGTACCGACGTCACGTCGGCGCCTTTCAGGATCGGAATTGTGTTTAGTTTCTGTTCGGTCGGTGTTTTGTTCGATTCGTACGGAAATGGTGTTTCCGTATGAATCGTACTTGCATTTTCGGATGGATTTCGCACCGGGTACGAGTCGGACGGAGAAAAGGCTCTGTCCGACGGTTCGTACCAGGTTTTTACCGGATCGGAATTGGCACCATAGTTTCCTTATTCCTCGCAACTGTGAGTAGTGAAATAATTTCCATAGAACTTGGATATCTGATTATAGTAGTTTGGAGGAAACATGGAGGAGTTATGTCTGCTGGGTCATCTCCATGGAACCTTGCTCACAATATTCCATCGGACCAAGCAAATGTACATTGATGTGTCTGGAGCAGTCCTCCTTGCATCGATTGATTGCCTCCTGTTGTCAGTAGCTCTATAATTTACTATGTGTAGGTGAATTTTTCCACATGCGATTTTCATTTTTTTCCATCCATGGTCTGTACGTCAATTTGATGATCTTTTGTTCATGAAGCTAAAATTTGTTATCAAAGTGTCTATCTTGTTCCCTGAAGTAATCAGCACTCTTAGTTTAGGCAAGACTAGTCTTGGCTGTGAATTTCAGTTTGTGGCCACTGGCCAGCCATGTTTACATGTGCAGGGGTTTTACCTTTGACAAAGAAATCTTTGATTGAATATGTGGCCGACCAGCATGTTGTGTTTCATTGGTGCCATATGCTTAGTGGCATGAGAATCTCACGTTTCCCAATGTCTTTTGGATATGCCTGTCAGAGGTCAGCTGCCTGTCCACTGTAAGCTAACACCAAAAAAAGGTTTTGTTCTGATGTTTGGCAAGAGACATCCAATGGTTGCTCTTCTCTGCATTATTGGTCATGGGAAATGAATGTGGGCCACCTTTGAACTGCTAGCAGTTGCCACTAGGAACTGTTATCATCAGGTACGACACCCAGATGCGTACATCGCTTCAGGATTTTTTGTTTTTAGGATTATGAGCTTGAAGCTGTCTATAGTTTCCTGTGGGCCTTCTGATAAAGGCAACCAATATATATGTGGTCTGAAGCGGTGTGTTTCGATGATAACAATGCCAAGTTCAGATGCGTGCTTTAAGGCATGGCTTTTGCCCAGTGTTTAATTTGTAAGAAAACATAGCTGCCAGGGCTCTCATCAGGAGTCCACTGCAGCTTTCACCACACATTGCCCCTGTGAAGCTGCCAGTGATAGTAACAACACAACTACTCACCATTACACTCCTACAATTCGGACTATTTCAGGCCCCCAAAGCTATAAAACTGGCTTGGGTGACAGGTAATAGTCATTTTAAAGTATGAAGAAGTAATAATTAACTTTTGTTGTGGTTATCTCTAAATTAGGGTAACACACAAAAGGGAATTGAGGGTCCAAGGGAATAAGTTTTAAAGACCTGCAAAAAGTTGTACCCGAATAAGTAATCACAAAACACAAATAACTTCTTAGGTCTGAACAGCCTTAAAACATAGGCGTGGAAGGGAAGAATGTTATGAACAAACTGTGTCTACAGTAACAGTGCCTAATTAAGAAAAGAATGTGCCTAATTAAGAAAAGCACCCCTTTTAAGGATGAATGCCCTCACTCACCAAAAGGTGACATGCTTCATCATTTGGGCTTTCTCCTCTCAGTGGGAAAACCTAGTCCCACTGAGGGCTACAACCACCTCACTGAGAGGTGGGAGCTCAGGGATGTTTTTCAAGTTTCTGGAGAAAAGGATGCTAAAATCCCAAAGAAGAGCAATTGAGCGATATGAGAGTGCAGCGCAAAAGAATTTATAAGGATTAGTGAATGTGATCTAAAACTGACTAGTGCTATTGAAAAATAATTTTTATTGGCTCATTAGCCCTGCCAGAGATAAAAAACAGTGCAAAGCAGTAACTATTGAAAACTGCTTGATGACAAGAGGTCTCTTTTCATCAAGCAGTTGCGCTGCACCCTCATATCACTCAATTGCTCTTCTTTGGGATTTTAGCATCCTTTTCTCCAGAAACTTGAAAAACATCCCTGAGCTCCCACCTCTCAGTGAGGTGGTTGTAGCCCTCAGTGGGACTAGGTTTTCCCACTGAGAGGAGAAAGCCCAAATGATGAAGCATGTCACCTTTTGGTGAGTGAGGGCATTCATCCTTAAAAGGGGTGCTTTTCTTAATTAGGCACATTCTTTTCTTAATTAGGCACTGTTACTGTAGACACAGTTTGTTCATAACATTCTTCCCTTCCACGCCTATGTTTTAAGGCTGTTCAGACCTAAGAAGTTATTTGTGTTTTGTGTATCTCTAAATTAGCCAGACAGTGCCACCTTGTGGCAGACTAATACAAGCGCCAGTGCTGACACTTAAGTGCTGGTGCCAGGCACCGGAAACCACCTGCTTAAATTAAGCCATTACAGATGTAACCTTTGGGATTTTTGCCATTACAGATGTAACCTCCAGTACCATTCTGGTTCATGGGTCTCGCCTCGTGGTCACTCCTTTGGCCCTGCAATAACTCTCCTACTCACTAGATACCACCTTGTCTGGCACGGATGGTCTCAGTGCAGAGGACACCTGCCCGTTCTGAGACTGCCAGAGGTCACAAGTGAGGCTATGATGGAACACCACTGCACCTGCCAAGGAGAGTCCCATCTCATCCTGTTAGTTGCTACATATTGGACCTGCTTTAACCACATCACTCTCCTTCCTCTCAAGTGCCTCCTGCTCATTTTCTGCTAAGCAATCACCACAGGTCGCCTGCCAGGGTAGGGCATTGAGAGCACCATCTTGCGTCACCAATGGAAAGGTACTGATCCATCTCACTCAAAGTTACTTCCGAAGCTAAGTTGTGCACACCAGACTGGCTGTGCTACAACACCATGCCATCCAGTCGTTCACATGACTTGAATGTGCCTGGGATAATGGAGGATGCCATGGGTGACTTAGGAAGTTTGTTTCTTGTCCATACGGCCCATCAGTTGACTAGCCACACCCCTCACTTGTATGACCACCTCAACCTAACCCACATCGCCCCCACCTGATAGACCTCCACTGACTCCCCATCCAGAAAAGATGCCAGTTCAAGATCCTCACGCGCCTACAAAGCCCTTCATGTCCTAGGACCTGCCTACATCAACCACCGACTGAACTTCCACCAACCTGCTAGACACCTGCGCTCCTCCTCATTCGCCCTCGCACATACTCCCTGCGGCCGTTGCCGCCGCAGCGGTGGCCGCTGCTTCTCCTACATCGCTGCCAAGACCTGGCTCTTCGTCGGAGACACAACTCCCAGATATTCCGACGGGTGACAGTCTTGCGCTTTACAAATGCTCTTTGATTGGTTGATTGATCGATATGATGTTTGTTTCTATGAGTTTGAAACGATGGAACTGTGTAAATAAAAATATGGTGCTTCCAAACCCCGCTTTAGCGTTCTGTATCACTCTCAACGATGACTTCAATATTTCTCAGTTAAATTGTACTTATTTTATTGACCTCAGAAGAATAAAAGCCGGATCTGGCCCTTTTGAGAGTTAAACTCGTGGCCTGCAGGCTACAGAAAGATTTCAGGAGTCAGGCGCTGAACTCATTGTACTATTCGACCCTGGACCAGCGCATGCGCAGGCTGATTTCCAACCCAACCAACCCCGATGCAATGCATTTGGCTTAAATCTTGGATTTCTGCAGAAAACCTAGACAGGTTCTATTTCAGGAAGAATGGGAAGAAACGGGAAAATGCCAATTGTACTGAACAAAGAAGCCATTCAGCCACGTTTCCACATCGAACATAAAATACCACTTATTAATGAAAAAAATAAAGTTATAAAGATTGCTAAGAGAGGCCATGGGGCTGCAGAAATCCATGGCTTGTTAGGTTATTGCAGAAAAAGGCCGTCGAGTCTCTTAGAAACGCGCACGGCCATTATCATAAATACAGAAGGGGCGCGCGGAAAGGTTTGTCTAATAATTCCGACTCGCTGCACCGTTTAGAACATCAGTGTTAAGGCATTCGAGCTAAATGGAATGGTAAAAAAGGCTGATGGTTTTAACTATTGCACACGAGGACAAGGGGATGACACTGATAAGCCGAGCAGCACAGTGCAGTTAATTATCTGCGGCCTCTGGTGCACGAAGCTGTTTGAGTCGGTGATTAATGGAGATAGGCCATTCAAACTTCACATTTCTAAGGTGAATAAAGACGGCGGAGGCGCCGCCGCCGCAGCATACTAATTTGACAATTTGCCGCTTGCTTGCAGGATTTATTTCTCTGTCTTCCGACCAAATTGCTGAATTTCAGTTTAATAAGGGGCGGCACGGGGCACCCGCCCAGCCCCATTGACTTGTATGGCGTGATCCATAAAAATATAGTGATTAATTTCTTCTGTTAATATGTTCCAATCTGGTTCCACTGCCATGCCCTACAATACTAAGGTGCATGAGCAGTCAGCACTTATGAGGGTTCCTTCACCGCTACAGCCAAAGAGCAGCCACATTCACGCCTTTTTACTCATCGTACAAGGGCAGGCCAAAGTCTTGGCCCGGGGCAGGCCCAAACTGGAGTATTCTGGCAAATACAGGCTAATATACTGTTTGTTGGCCCTGGAATAGCCACAGCCCTTGCTGGATGGCTGATACCACCCATGGAGGGAGTACCAAAGCTCTGCCCCTTCAAATGCCGGGGTCGTTGGACACATACCCCCACAGGCATGAGATGGGACGCAGAGAAGGGTGGTGGCCAGAGCCAGGGGTCAGAGGAAGGGCTACGAGAACTGAAGCTAATGCAGGTAAGGCCAACATCTCAAGCGGTGGGTGATGGGCCTGGAAGTCTGGTGGGCCTGTTCAAGAAGATTACCCCTGGGTGAGGGGAGAAGCTTTCATCTGCGACAAACATCTCAGGGGGAACTTCAGTGGGGGAACCTGTACAGGTGACACAGTGGAAACAATACAGAGAGGGAGAGAACGCTGCAGATGACTATCACATAAGAAAAGGAATATTAAAGGATGGACGAAGAAGGAATAAAGGTCACCAGTATGCTTAATCCCTTCAGCACCTCCAATTTGAGGCTACGGGAGGGGGGTAAGTACAGAGAGTAAAACACCCTGTTACAGCCCACTTTGCTTTCTTTCCCTCCTCCGCATATAGGGGCATATTATCAACGGCCAGCGATAATTATCGCTGTCCGTGCTTAGCGATAATAATATTATCACAGGCTATCTAGGAATTTATCGCCCTGGTAGCGCGTTATTAACTACGTGTTTCTCCAAGGTGATAAAAATTCCAGAGATAGCGAGGTTATCGGCCTTTTGCAGGGAACATTGCTGGTTTTCCAGCGATGTTCCCTGCAAAACGGCGATAACCTTGCTGGTACGACCTACAGGGTCGTATCAGCATAATCCACCCCCTATGTTAGGGACGGCTAAGTCAGGATTTTAGCAGACGTTGGGGCATATCACCAAGCGGCAGCGATAATTATCGCTGGCCGCGTGTAGCGTGTGAAATCCTAACGCCGTCTATTGCCGGATTCTATCGCCCGGTTAGCGCACTATCAGCAACGCGCATCGCAGAGGCGATAGTAATCCAGGCAATAGCAGCGATAAGCGGCAAAATCACAGGATTACCTGCAATAAAAAAAAGAGTTAGATAAAAACATTGCTGATAGGGAGATGTGGACTCAGCATTATAATCCACCTCCCATGATAAAAAAAGCCAAGTCAGAAAATTAGCAGGCGTAAGAAACCTGCGATATAGCCGGTTAGCGCTAGTTTAAATGTCGCTAGGCCGGTTAGCGATTTCCTTGCTGATAGGGACAACCTCTGTTAGCGATTCATTTTGCTGTATTTCACATGGGAACGCCTACCTCGCATCTCATTAGCGATGCGAAGCGAAAAGATAATGGGCGCTACAGCATGGATTCACGCGTTAGCGTGTCCATGCTGATAGGGCATTAAAATTATCGCCGCTTTTTGCCCGAAAACGGACGCAAAAGCGGCGATAATTTTAACACCAGCCCTTGATGATATACCCTGTTAGATTTTGGCGAAAACGGCCATTTTCGCCAAAATCTAACGTCTGCTAAAATCATGTGGGCTGCCTTGTAAATATCGCAATGTAAACATCAGAGATATTTGCAAAGTAGTCCATCCGGGGTACGCCCAGTAACGCCCACTTTGCATCTCATTGGAGATGCAAAGGGAGGCGTTGGGAAAAAGGGTGCCAACATGCGATTATGCATGTTAGCACCCTCTTGTAAATAGGGCGCTGGTTTTATCTCCGCTTTTTTGGCTTTGTAAGTCAAAAAAGCAGAGATAAAGCCTTTGTAAATATGCCCCATAGTTTGAGTCTGCAAAATGTATTTAGTGATATGCTGCAGTAATCACAGAAAAATTAAGCAGAAGTCTTCGCGAAGTAAAGGAGGTCTCCCAGTGGAGTCGGGGAACACACTTTTATACCCAATTTGAGATATTTCTAGAATAAAGTCACGTGGACTGAAATTTCGTTTTTTTCTAACAGAAATGGCAGCCTTTTTGTTATGAGAAACAGAGAAACTCTGGGGCATATTCTCAAGGACTTATTGCCGATTTATCGGGACTTTAGCGCCACAAAAGTGGTGACAGATTTATCACCCCATTCTCAAGCTGGTGCAAACAGCCGATATCGCCAGTTTTCCAGCGATAGATGCCGCAAAAAACATCGCCACGGATGAGAGCGACAACAATGCTAATGAGATGCAGAGTAGGCATTCCCGTGCAACAACACACAAAAACACCACTTTGCGATATTCTCAACGAATAGCCAGATCTGCGATGCGATCCAGAAACTGGCGATAAGGCACGTTAGCAGAAGGGATTTAACACCTGCCTTTTACTGGTGTTAAGCAGGACGACAACCTGCAGTATGAAAGGGAGCCCAGGCCAGAGCCACATCTGAAGACCAACACATGTCATGGAGCTACTGACCATGCAGCTCGGAGACCCAAGAGGGCCACAACACCCACCGCCACCAACCCCAGGCCAACCCTAGACTCACCCCTCCCGGACTACCAAAGAGGCAGCGCAGAAAAAGACAGCTGACCTTCCGAAAACGGCATGGCCCCTCAGCCATACAATTGCACACAGTTCCTCTTCTTCTTCTCCTTACCCTTCCCTGACCCCGAGGTCCCAGGCTGGTCCTCCATGGGGCATGTGGGGTTCTGGTTGTCCTCGGTACTTGCTCCTGCTACCTCCATGGTGCTTCGCAGTTGTTTGTGTTTTTTGTTGCCGCTTTTATAGTGATTTTTCTCGCCTGACTTGTGGGATTTGCAGGCCTAGTGCTGCTTATTGCTGTATTTTTTTATCGGAGTTTGGCCCATCGCAACTTTTATTCACGTTCGAGTTTTGATGTTTATCGCTGTCCCAGTAATTTTATCGCGGATATTTGAGGTGTTATCAGGAAACTATCGCACGTTACCGCCGTGTTGAGAATACGACGTTAACATGGAGTTATTTTCCATCGATAGACGGCGATGTGAAAAATTGCGTTAACCTGTTTTGGCGATGATTATCGCACGTTATTGAAAATATCCCCCATGGTGTAAGTGGCATTCGAAATTGTCTACCCAGGAATAAGACTACAAACACAGAATGTTTCAAAATTCATGCTTTTAGGTGCCAAGACACAAGTCTTGTTAAGCTCTGAAGTGGGAGCTTCCGATTAACTGCCTAATAAAATGGCTAGAGTATGTTAAACATTTAAACATTAGCATAATGTAATAGTTATATTCATGCACGGTAAAGCTTCAATCCAGAGGAAAGTATTTAATGATAACATAGGTTGAAGAACACAGCCATCTTGCCAGGCACGGCAGTGATCACCAGCTGTCAAAACCCCGAGCACCTTCATGACATCATGGTGGAACACAGTGACATCACAATGAACTGCCGTCTCAGCCTAGCTGAAACTGCCTAAGCTCATTAAGTACATTACAACACATAATTATGCATTTAACCTTCATGATCCCTGAGACTAGGGGTAGTAAGGGCTCTGTCAGGGGTAGTTATGAGCAAGCCAGGTGTATCTGTCGATACCTCTGGCTACCACTAAATGACGTCCACAAGTACGCTGGGCGCATTCTTTTAATGTGAAGGCAAAAATGACCCAAATGATAGACCTTTTGTGTGTCCCCATGGCAGAATGCGTAGCAAGGGGCGTCATAGGCCCTTGCAAGCATGGAAAATGCCACCAGCTCCTGGCTCATGTTTGGGCAATTGAGGTGCAGAGGGCCAGCACCGCCTGGTGCCACTGCACCTGCTGTTCCATTAATAGCTGCTCCTGGCCAGTGCTGGGTGTGATTTTCAGATGCAAGGGATGTAAATAAGGTGAGATGACAATGGGAACTGAGGGCCAGATTTCTCCTTCGTGAGGTGGTTCAAGAGAGGAGGAATTGTTACCTCATCCGTCATCCCATCTCTCCAACTCTTGTAAACATTTGCTGGGCTGGAATGTTACAACCCCTGTGCTGGGAGCATGCATCACTGATCTTGTGGTGATCAGATGTCTAGAACGCCTCCCACGCCAGCCGCATAGATAGCCGGAGTGAGCTCCTTCATTTTATCAACTGCACTAGGAAACTGGTGGGCGGTCACTGGAGTTATATCATGTGAAATGTCTCTATAAATATGCATATGTTATCTAGCAAAGGGGAATTAATTTTATTTGTGGACGATGATTAAGGGGCCTATTTAGAGTTTGGTGGACAGAGTGTGTCGGGGTACCCTGTTTGCCAAACTCCTAGTTCTTCTGATCGATTTATTGGGCGAACCATCAGGTTTCTGCCAGCAGAAACCTTTGACGGATGGCCCCATGGACATCAGACCATCAGTTTAATTACCTAAGACTAGATGTTCTATTCAGAGCTTGTTTTTTAACATACTTTTCCCGTTAAAGACTTCCTTTGGCAGCCTGGGGATCCAGAACAGGAAAATAAAAAAGTGCACCCCACCACCCCCAAGCTTCCAGCATGTCAAGGACATTTGTTTTTACTTTTGCAAAAACAAACTCCCACCTTGGAAATTTGTTTTTGAAAATCATAAATACTTTGCTGTGCATGCACATTGCAGGTTTTTTTAAAAACTGCAAAGCATCAGTGGTTACAGCAGAGTTGCTTTGGCATCATCTCCTCCGAAAGCACAGAGATCTCTGCCAAGCGGACGAGATCCCTGAATATGGTTACTGTAGTCCGCTAGGGAAGCAGTCACCTGCCCTGGCGGAATGGTGTGCAGCCTGTAAACCCTAGTTTTCTAGGTCAATACTCCACAAAAGTATTGATTTTTTACTCAATAATTGGTGAGGCAAGGAGTAGTGTGCCAAACAGCTTACTCATTAAGGAGCTGTGTATTCCTTTAGGGCTCTAATAGAATGCATGTGAATCCTAGCGCCTTGACTTGAAAATGTATGTAACAGCATCTTGGTTTACCTCAACTCCATCCCACAATTCATCACCTCCCTCTCCTCTTTGAAATATGATTCTCCTTTAGCCACAGTTTGCATGACCCACAAGCAAAGTCATGGGGCTTGTGGGTAAGTGAACTCAGCCACTCTTTGAACCGCCTTCCCTCTGTAACTGAAACAATCTGAAGTATGACCCTTCTCCAATAGTGGGCAATCACATAGGGAGGTGAAATAATTTATGTTTAGCACTTGGGGAGCAATGAATAGAAATTGATATAGGCATAATTAATAATGACGGCAAAATGCTTTGGTGGTATTGCAGACTTTTGCCCTTCAAATCCCTCAACACCAGCAACCAGGAGCGCTTGTGGTGATCAATGGTTTTACCGGCCGAAACTCGTCAGGGCAGGCAGAAGGGAGCAATAAAAATTCTCTACCTACCACGAAGAGGAGTTCGTGCATTCTTTTTCGCCGTGAGCTGGAAGTCTTAGAGTGCTTTGAAGGTGATGTATATATATATATATATATATATATATATATATATATATATATATATATATATATATATATATATATATATGTATAGCATACTCCAAAGTCTTAAGGTGCCAAATGCAACATAAATCTCTCCTCATTAGTGAAAGAAACGGCACTCAGGAACGTAATACCATCAGCCTTGATTTATTGAATTAGGCCACTCCGGACAAGACGCGTTTCGGCTGAAAAACAGCCTTGATCACCTGAAGTGTGCCATTTTGCAAACGTTATATATACTCTCTTTAAGGCATAGGCATAAACAAAATACTTTAATATACATATAAAAAAAACAACATGAGTACAAACACTCGGGGTAAAATAATACCTGCAAAATTATCACACTGCCTTCAGCCATGCATAGTGGAGGGTTAGCCACAGGGCCTGGCCCTGGGGACCACGCCCTCCAGGGTCTCGGTTTTAAAGGAGAGGGAGGCCCTGCACGCCCCTCCCTGCGCCTCATTACGCCCTGGGAAACCCACCCTCCGGGGTCTTCTATTTGAAAGGGGAGAGGATCCTGTGGCACCGTCCCCGACCTTTATTAGGCTCTGGGGACCCACTCCCCCAAGGCCGTTGTTTTTTATTAAATGGGAGGGGGACGCATGGGCCTCTCTCCTCAAGTCTTGTTAGGCCCTGGGGATCCCACTCCCCAAGGCCACTCATTCAAGTAATAAGAATTTGAAACTATAACTTGTGCACCTCCGTACAGAGTGCTGTCAACTTGCTATACAAGATAAATTAACTATAACTCAGCCCTGTACCATGCGAACTCTTCTCATAAATGGTGTAGTTTGACATTGCATGCGTGTTGTTATGAATGCTATTATTTAACATGCTAGAAATTCTGTAGTGTGATAGGGTATATGCAGTGCATGGGGAATGCGCAAGTTATAGTTAATCTAGTCTGGCTAGCGAGTTGACAATACTATGTACAGAGGTGTGTGAGTTATAGTAAGTTTTGGGCGGGATGCAAATTGTAACGTTAAGTTATAACTATAACTTTTGAATTTCTAATGTTTGTATAGTTTAAATTGGTTCTGTATAGAAATAATAAAGTTTTCCTAACTATAACTAAGCTCTAACGTTTAATATTTTATTTTATATATATATTTATATACACACACATAGACCAAAACATATTATATATATGTATACGTACATATACTTGTGTATATATATACATGTATTTACATGTGTGTATTTATATATATATATATATGTGAAAAAGTTTTGTGTAAAAAAATATATTAATAAATACATAACTTAGCATTTAAAAAACCGTACAAATTCACTGAAAAAACCATAGGTTTCACACACGTTATAGTTAGGAATTAGCATTTAAAAAACCTTGCAAATTCACTTAAAAAACCATAGGTTTCACACATGTTATAGTTAGCTGGGCATTTCCCTCGTAAAAAAACCAATGAAATTCCCCCGTTATAGTTAGTGCAGGCAACTATAACTCACGCGACCGCAATCCGCTGCTGATGACGTCAGATATTACATCACTGATGACATATGTGTCTTTCTGAAAAAAAAAAAAATGAAATATATGTATAGCTAAAGATGAATGGAAGAAGACATGGGTAAATAAGTGTCTAAATACAGTGATGTAATATCTGACGTCATCAGCAGCGGATTGCGGTCGCATGAGTTATAGTTGCCTGCACTAACTATAACGGGGGAATTTCATTGGTTTTTTACGAGGAAAATGCCCAGCTAACTATGTGTGAAACCTATGGTTTTTTAAGTGAATTTGCAAGGTTTTTTAAATGCTAATTCCTAACTATAACGTGTGTGAAACCTATGGTTTTTTCAGTGAATATATATATATGTATGTAGATATGTATATTTCACAAAATCCCAAGTACGTACGCTCTCAGCCTAACAAATGACAAATCCAAATGTGATCGTGACCAGGTTTATTCCACAACGCGTTTCAACTGCGTCCGCAGCCTTGCTCACGTGAAAACCGTGCAAATACAAAACACCGTGCACCTATATGCAACGGACATGACATCTGACACAACAGAGTCGAAACAGGACTGCGTATGTGAATACAGCCGCCATCTTGTGAGTTCCAGCACGTAATGATACAAATAGAGATAACATAGTGAAACACAGGAGCAGTATAAGTCAGCCTGGAGACAGAGTGCTTCTCTACAAATAAAAAGTAAAATACCTATATACATAGCAAAGCAAGCTGATAATTACAGTGTTTGAAGGCAAGATTCCAATCCACAGAAAAAAGTAAGAAACATATATACATAGCACAATGGCTAATGATTGAAGTATTATCTCCCTGAAAACGTTGCTGGCGCATGACGTAATTGGATGTGCTTATATAGGCATCAACATGACAGTAGCGCAAAATTATTCTAATGTCAATGTATATGGGTCAGTGCAAATGCAGCGCATGAACTAATGACCATGCTCCCACAATATAAAACTGCCAATCTAATGCGTTAATCTCGAGAATTAGAAAGACCTAAATGTGTATCTGCAGTTATAGCTCAACCTGATAAACAAGCATGAATTGTCACAAAGGACATGTTGGAAAGGTATAGGCATAGTGCTCAATGTGAACCAGTTACAACATGCAAACTGTAAAGAAAATTAAGAATCAATATGTTCACTAATAGCGGACAACCAACAGCACACTTATCCTGTTACTCTCTGTTCCCAATCTCAAAGGTGTCCAGTCGCATATTAAGTGCCCAAAGATATCATAGTGGTGATAGAGTGACATTGAAGAAAAGGTTAGGCGACCTGTGTAGTGGGTGGGTACCTTCCTTCTCTCCTGCAAAAGAAACATAATACATAAAATTAGAATTTTAAAACGAATAACAATTTCCAATACAGCTAATGATTGAGGAAAGACTTATCAACATTTGAATTAAAACTATTCAAGAGCATATCAAGGGTCAAAGCGTACTACAGAAAATCTAAGCATTCGAACAGAAGACTAGACATTCTAACAGGAAATGAGAGGGGAACCTCACAAGAGAGTTACTAGATCTCTTGTCTCAAGAGCTATTCTTTTTTCAAATGTATTGAGAGTTCCTCATCTTGATTCATGCCCCCAGGTGCCTTGGTTTGTAAATCAACAATATATTTGGACTCTCTTTGTCTCAGTTCGAGTGTCCTGTTGCCCCCTCTATTCTCAATCTAGACCTGTTCCAAAATGAAATATTTCAGTAGAGAGGAATCTGAATAATGTTTCTCATGAAAATGACACGCCACAGGGTACTTGGGGTCTTTGTTGGTGATGGCCCGCTTGTGTTCTAGTATCCTTTTCTTGGCCATCAAGGTGGTACTGTCTATATAGTATAGCCCACACGGACATTCTATCACATATATGGCGAAAGTGGTACTGCATGTAAGAAATTGGGTTATTTCTCTACGGTTAAAGCCTTGTTTGTATTCCTTGCGAAATGTGCTAGCAGAGCACGCTTTGCAATGACCGCATGGAAAGAATCCCTTGAGGTTCTGATTACCTCTATCTTGTGTCAATGTGATATCGCTATGTACCAGTATATCTCTTAAGTTTCTTCCTCGTCTATAGGTGATATTAGGTCTGTCCTTGAAAGTGTGGCCTATACTGTTATCATTCTTGAGAGTGTTCCAATTTTTGGAAAGAATGTGTCTGATACTATCGGATTCAGAGTTATAGGTCATAATCACCCTGGTTTCTGCATCGTTGATTTCCTCTGTGTTAGTTGTTCTCTCCCTGAGTGTATCTTTTCTGTCTACAGATTCTGCTCTGCCAATGGCTTTCTTGAGGACCCAAGTAGAGTATCCCCTAAGCTTGAATCTTGCGATCATCTCCGCACTTTCTTTGTCATATGCTGCGGTACTGCTGCAATTCCTTTTTGCCCTCAGCAGTTCACCAAATGGAATACTCCATTTGAGAGTATCTGGATGACTGCTGAGGGCATGTAGGATGCTGTTGCCCGCCGTGAGTTTGCGGAACAAAGAAGTATGTAACCTATTAGACCTGACCTCAACCTTCACGTCTAGATATTCGACCATGTTGTCACTGATGTCTCCTGTGAGGTGTATGTTGCGATCATTACTATTCAGTTCCTCAATGAATTATTGGGCCTCTATGCGACTACCTTTCCATATAATGAAAAGGTCGTCTATGTACCTGAGCCAAAGTTCTACCTTACTGAGGTTCCTAATGGTGATTTTATCAGAGAATATCTCTTCCTCCCAAAGGCCCATAAAAAGATTCGCAAAACTTGGGGCCAGACACGAACCCATCGCGGTTCCGATCAGCTGTTTGTAGATGGTGCCATTGAAAATAAAGATGTTATTGGTGAGACAGAATTCTGTCATTTCAATGATCATGCAGTTATGTTCCCAGTATTTTATGTGTCTTTGTTTGAGAAAATGGGTACAAGCGGCTAGTCCCTGCTGGTGGTCAATTATGGTGTACAGCGAGTGTACATCCAAAGTAATCAAAAGGAAGTCATTTTCCCATTCAATCGTTTCCAGTTTGCCAAGAAAATCCTTAGTATCCCTAACATAGCTGGGGAGTTTGGTGACGTATTCTCTGAGAAAATGGTCCACATATTTGGATATGTGTTCCGCTACACTACCTATAGACGACACTATGGGGCGACCTTTCCAACATGTCCTCTGTGACAATTCATGCTTGTTTATCAGGTTGAGCTATAACTGCAGATACACATTTAGGTCTTTCTAATTCTCGAGATTACCGCATTAGATTGGCAGTTTTATATTGTGGGAGCATGGTCATTAGTTCATGCGCTGCATTTGCACTGACCTATATACATTGACATTAGAATAATTTTGCGCTACTGTCATGTTGATGCCTATATAAGCACATCCAATTACGTCATGCGCCAGCAACGTTTTCAGGGAGATAATACTTCAATCATTAGCCATTGTGCTATGTATATATGTTTCTTACTTTTTTCTGTGGATTGGAATCTTGCCTTCAAACACTGTAATTATCAGCTTGCTTTGCTATGTATATAGGTATTTTACTTTTTATTTGTAGAGAAGCACTCTGTCTCCAGGCTGACTTATACTGCTCCTGTGTTTCACTATGTTATCTCCATTTGTATCATTACGTGCTGGTACTCACAAGATGGCGGCTGTATTCACATACGCAGTCCTGTTTCGACTCTGTTGTGTCAGATGTCATGTCCGTTGCATATAGGTGCACGGTGTTTTGTATTTGCATGGTTTTCACGTGAGCAAGGCTGAGGACGCAGTCGAAACGCGTTGTGGAATAAACCTGGTCACGATCACATTTGGATTTGTCGTTTGTTAGCCTGAGAGCGTACGTACTTGGGATTTTGTGAATTATTGATTGCCAGCCGCGCCGCTGGCGTGTACGCCACTTTCCAAGGGGCCAGCTGTCCAGAAGGAGCTGTTGTTATTGGGATTAAATTGAGGACAGCGCTGTACCGGCCGTGGACTCTTGTGGAGACAGCAGTTCGTACCACGCTTCAAGACGAGCATTGGATTTGGACAACATAGCAAAGGTAAGCCCGTGTGTTTGTTTTCCGTCCCTAGGGCAGATTAGATTTAACATGCATCGGTGGATGCGTGAGACTCCTTCTCTTACCGGGCAGCGGGACCTTTCAGTGGGCAGTTACCACTGAATTATGCGCTGGATATGGACATTATCAGCATAGCAGTGCGTAACATATGAGAGGGACTTTTATTTTTCCCCAATACATTTTCTTCGCGCATTCCGCATTTTCTGTGTGGATATTTTAAGAATTACACCATTGCCGTCTTTCCGAATCATAAGACTGACTGTGATGATACTTATACTCCAAAACCCGGCAGAAAGAACTTTTTACTGTGTACAAGGGGGGCAACAAACGCACTTCTAGATTTTTGCAAATTAAGTGACCAGGCTAGTGCATTATGGAGGATGAGGCCGATAGAAGAGCGGCTGCTCTTACTTTATTTACAAGAAAGCCGGGACTAAGGAACCAGAAAGAGAACACCAATTCTGCAACTCGATCGACAGAAGATAAACTAAGGAAATTGGAGAAAATAAAGAGGGCAGAGATATCAAAATGGTGGGATGCCATCTCACTAGAAAAACTATGTCGATCAAGAGATGGCCCTGAGAGATTTGAGGATTTTCATCACTCCCTCGTACGAGAAACCGAACCCCAAAATGTTGGAAGAATGGTCCCAGAACTCGGCACTCAGCTCCAGACGTATGCTGGAAATATTGATAAAATATGCTTGGATTGACCGCGATTTGTTATTAAAAGAAATTAAAGACTTACAAGAAGATCTTTAAAAAACTATGGATATTGAGGCATACAACAAAGCGATACAGAACATGAAAGAAAGTCTGTTGAAACATGAGGAGGATATCAAAGGGCGCAAACAAAGAAAACTCAACAGGGATTATGCATATTATGACAGTGGAAGAATACTAACTTTCAATCGCAAATACGATCACCTCTACAAGGACAAAGAGACCTTAACGACAGAGAAAATCAATACTGTCGAAGAAGAACCATCAGATGTATCCACAGCCAGTGAAACAGAGTCTGATGTATCCAAGGGGGAAACTTCAGGGGAAGAACGAGGTACTCGAGCTATTACTTTTTTAGACGAGTACAGGACAATGCGCCAAACGCGACAAACTACGAGGGACACAGCAACATCGAGATGGAGGAGCCAGAGAGGACGGGGTCGAGGCAGAGGTCGAGGGGACGGAGAAACAGACGGCAGCGAACCAGACAACAGTGGCAGAAGAGGCAGAGGAAGGGGCCGCATGGGAAGCAACAAGACGCGCTCCAAACGAACATACTAATGGATACGAACATGGTTAATAAGACTATCATTAATCTTTCTAAAAGACAATTGAACGATGTGGAGAAACACATATTATGTTTAGGCTTATCATTCTGTCCCTCATCCAATTTCAACTATTTTGAAACTAGGATAGACCTTTTTAAGTATGTGAGGAAATTAAAACTAAGACAATGGCACATACTACATCGCCAACGACCCAGAGGAGAAACCAACACAGTTACACAGGGAGAGTATAGAGATAACCTGGCAATAGGAGACATAGATACACTGACTACCTTATTTGAACTAAACAATGACACCGATAACGATACCCTGACTACGGAATAAGCAGGCATTTTAGAGGAAATGGGCATCACTCACAACTCAGCCACATCAACAGGCTTTAGACCTCCTTCGACATTTTTACCCATTTTACCACATGATGGAATAGATACATTCCATGATAATGTTACCAAGGCCCTTATTGACTTAAGACACAAATCACACTATAAAAATAAATCCAACAACAACCTGTCTTTTAATCAAAGACAGATTTTGAAATCACTAGCTGAAGACAAAGACATTATCATTCGACCTGCAGATAAGGGCGGGAATGTAGTCATTCAAGACAGGGATCAATACATCACTGAGGCCCTTAGACAATTAGGAGATACCAATTCCTACATGAAAATCACTAGAGAAATCTACAATGACAGTGTCATCACTATATGGGACAAACTTACCACTTGGAGGGACAAGGGCATCCTTGAGTGGGAGGAGTACTGCTATCTGAAAAAGGATTTTCCTAAGATACCAGTGCTATACCTTCTACCCAAGGTCCACAAAAATGCCGAGATACCACCAGGACGCCCCATAGTGTCGTCTATAGGTAGTGTAGCGGAACACATATCCAAATATGTGGACCATTTTCTCAGAGAATACGTCACCAAACTCCCCAGCTATGTTAGGGATACTAAGGATTTTCTTGGCAAACTGGAAACGATTGAATGGGAAAATGACTTCCTTTTGATTACTTTGGATGTACACTCGCTGTACACCATAATTGACCACCAGCAGGGACTAGCCGCTTGTAACCATTTTCTCAAACAAAGACACATAAAATACTGGGAACATAACTGCATGATCATTGAAATGACAGAATTCTGTCTCATTAATAACATCTTTATTTTCAATGGCACCATCTACAAACAGCTGATCGGAACCGCAATGGGTTCGTGTCTGGCCCCAAGTTTTGCGAATCTTTTTATGGGCCTTCGGGAGGAAGAGATATTCTCAATCACCATTAGGAACCTCAGTAAGGTAGAACTTTGGCTCAGGTACATAGACGACCTTTTCATTATATGGAAAGGTAGTCGCATAGAGGCCCAAGAATTCATTGAGGAACTGAATAGTAATGATCGCAACATACACCTCACAGGAGACATCAGTGACAACAAGGTTGAATATCTAGACGTGAAGGTTGAGGTCAGGTCTAATAGGTTACATACTTCTTTGTTCCGCAAACTCACGGCGGGCAACAGCATCCTACATGCCCTCAGCAGTCATCCGGATACTCTCAAATGGAGTATTCCATTTGGTGAACTGCTGAGGGCAAAAAGGAATCGCAGCAGTACCGCAGCATAACATGTGTATGTTTTTGATTAACGGACACAAAACAATAGAAGGAGTTAGATGAAGAAATTGCACATGAAATTGGGTTAATATTACCTTTGAAATGATATGTTAATAACATATATGGCTTGAGGACTACAAGGACCAGAAGTCCAGGCGAATAGATGAGTGACATCAATAATCACATGATTGGCATCAATTGTTTTTATTGGGTGATTCAAATGCACAATATTAACTGTGATCAAGTTATCTGTTGATAGCGAAACGCGTTGGTAGTTCCTCGAGACTGGATGCTATTGAACAAATAAAGGAAATTGGGATAAACGAAGAAATCTGTGAGTGCGTACTATTTGGTTTCCTGAGAAGGAAACTGTTGGTGTATTAATGAGGGCATGGCTCTGCTGCAGTTTCGCACCGGATAAAGAATCGCCAGGGGTCCACTGAATGGAGCCGAGTTGTGGATATATATATATATATATATATATATATATATATATATATATATATATATATATATATATATATATATATATATAGATAGATAGATATATATAGATATATATAGATATATATATTATATATGTATATATTCACTTAAAAAACCATAGGTTTCACACATGTTATAGTTAGCTGGACATTTCACTCGTAAAAAACCATTGAAATTCCACCGTTATAGTTAGTTCAGATAACTATAACTCGCGCGCCCGCAATCCACTGCTGATGACGTCACATATTACATCACTCATGACATGGTCAGTGGCATCACTCATGACATCACCGATGACATCATCCTTGTGATAGAGTGGCGGTCGCGCGAGTTATAGTTATCTGAACTAACTATAACGGTGGAATTTCAATGGTTTTTTACGAGTGAAATATCCAGCTAACTATAACATGTGTGAAACCTATGGTTTTTTAAGTGAATTTGTAAGGTTTTTTAAATGCTAATTCCTAACTGTAACGTGTGTGAAACCTATGGTTTTTTAAGTGAATTTGTAAGGTTTTTTAAATGCTAAGTTATGTATGTTTTATTATATTTTTTATATATTTATTTTACACTCGTTTAAAATGTTTTTTTAAGGTTTTTCACCGTGCGCGCACCCCGCGATTTTTGAAAAAAAAATAAAATGTTTTTTTCATTCTTCAGGGTCCTTCAGGGACCCCCTGACAAAGGCTAGGGGGTCAGGAACGCTCTACCCTGCCCCCTTTTCACGTTCTCCACCTTTCTTTTTCCCTGTCACACACACAACACACAAAATGGCGGCCGACACTTCCTGATTTCGACCGATTCGAACGTTGACTGACATGTAACCACCAATCAGAATTACGCTTGCGCATGTTAAGGTGCGCGCTTATAGATATTTATGTGCTTTTAACTGCAATTTTCTCAGGAACTACTGAACATATTGACACCATATATGCAAAAGGCACATGCCTGACCTGAGGACTACCTCTTTGCCAAATTTCAAGTAATTCTGTTCAGCCGTTCGGGCTGTACCTTCGACTAAAGGTCCTATGGGAAAATGCATGGGGAAAACGCGTTTTGGGACCCCCCTTTTTTCTCAGCCCCCGCTTGACGAATCACCCCGAGACTTTCAGGGTAGGAGCTGAGCGGAGCGCCCCATTAGTTTTGAAAATTTCGCGAGGATTCGTCAACCGGCGCCTAAGTTCTTCAAAATAGAATTTTCAGATTTCCTATGGAAACACGGTCCTAACTATAACTATATACTGGTGATCGCCAGTAGATAATATATATGTATACACACATATATATATATAACAGGCTCAAACTTCCTTTGCAGAACAAAAGAATAGACCGCACTCTCAATGAAGGTGGATTATACAGTTTTTATTTCTGTATACAAGCGAACAGGACGCGTTTCGGCTTGCGTCTTTTTCGTACTGCATAACACTCACAAGAATAATCTCCATTTTTAATCAGTTCAACCAAGGAATGTTTCCGGTGGAAATTACATCCTTTCTGGCCAGCATGCAAGTAACCACGGCAATCACTGCACATAATGTTAAAGCTTACTCTGTGGATTAGTGGCGGACATCTTAAGTTAATGAATGGCTGTATGTCGATTATTAAAACCCAGTTTTACAAATACAATTTAACCCTGAATGGGTAGGTAAAGGCAATAATCATTAGTGCAGAATTATTTACAGTGATTCATTCAATAAATCATATTAAAGCATTAAATAGCACAAATCATTTTGTAGCACGAGTTTTTGTATCATAATTGATTCTCATTGAATGTAGACATTGTTAATTTAGTTACCCTTCAATTATGAAGACATCCGATTTGCACTGAGTTCTAGCCCTGAATGGGCAAAAATGTGTGAAAGTATTTACAGTGTAAATTAAGGTTAAAAAAATTAATTAATTGATTAGAAGCAATCATAAACAATTTCAAGATATATCTGTGATCACACATTGTAATAATTGATTGTCTAATGCTATATCGAATTCATCTTGTAGAGGTGATAATACATTTTGTGTGTCATTGCTGGCAGGACAATAATTATCGTGTGTCGGCACTAAAAGAAAATGTCAGGGAAATTAATAGCAATAAGGTAAATAAATGAAGACGTTCTGATCATCAGGAGTATCAATGACAATCAACTTAAAAATACAATTCTAAATTAGAAAATGATAGAGCCCCGTATGGGCTAGTCTTAATATATATATATATATTCACTGAAAAAACCATAGGTTTCACACACGTTATAGTTACGAATTAGCATTTAAAAAACCTTGCAAATTCACTTTAAAAACCATAGGTTTCACACATGTTATAGTTAGCTGGACATTTCACTCGTAAAAAACCAATGAAATTCCCCCGTTATAGTTAGTGCAGGCAACTATAACTCACGCGACCGCAATCCTCTGCTGATGACGTCAGATATTACATTACTGTATTTAGACACTTATTTACCCATGTCTTCTTCCATTAATCTTTAGCTATACATATCTTACAAATATTTATTTTTCATAAAGACACATATGTCATCAGTGATGTAATATCTGACGTCATCAGCAGAGGATTGCGGTCGCGTGAGTTATAGTTGCCTGCACTAACTATAACGGGGGAATTTCATTGGTTTTTTACGAGTGAAATGTCCAGCTAAATATAACATGTGGGAAACCTATGGTTTTCTAAGTGAATTTGCAAGGTTTTTTAAATGCTAATTCGTAACTATAACGTGTGTGAAACCTATGGTTTTTTCAGTGAATTTGTACAGTTTTTTAAATGGTAAGTTATGTATTTATTATTTTATTTTTTTTTCAGGTTTTTCACCGTGCGCTTCGCACACCGAGCGCCCACGGTTCGCAGTGCGTGCCGTGCGCGCGCGGTACGCGCACCTCACGATTTGAAAATAAATAAAATTGTTTTTTTCTCCCTTGGGGGTCCTTCTGTGACCCCCTGACCAAGGCTAGGGGGTCAGGAACTGTCCACTCTGCCCCCTTTTCACGTTCTCCACCTTTTTTTTTCACCCCCTCAGACTGCGAGACACAAAATGGCGGCCGACACTTCCTGGTTTCGACCGATTTGAATGTTTACCGACATCTAACAACCAATCAGAATTGCGCTCGCGCACGGCAGGGTGCGCGCACAGTGCGCGCACGGTGCGCGCGTATAGATATTGATATGCTTTTAAATGCTATTTTCTCAGGAAATACTGAACAGATTTACACCAGAAGGCACTTCCTTGACCTTATGGCTACCTCTCTGCCAAATTTCACGTAATTCTGTTCAGCCGTTCGGGCTGTAGCTGCGACTAAAGGTCCTATGGAAAAATGCATGGGGAAAACGCGTTTTGGGACCCCCCTTTTTCTCGGCCCCCGCTTGACGAATCACCCCGAGACTTTCAGGGTAGGAGCTGAACGGAGCGCCCCATTTGTTTTGAAAATTTCGCGAGGATTCGTCAACCGGCGCCAAAGTTATTCAAAATAGAATTTTGAGATTTCCTATGGAAACTATAACTATCTACTGGCGACCGCCAGTAGATAATATATATATATATATATATATATATTCACTTAAAAAACCATAGGTTTCACACATGTTATAGTTAGGTGGATATTTCACTCGTAAAAAACCAATGAAATTCCCCCGTTATAGTTAGTTCAGATAACTATAACTCGTGCGCCCGCAATCCACTGCACATGACGTCACATATTACATCACTCATGACATGGTCAGTGGCATCACTCATGACATCACTGATGACATCATCCTTGTGATAGAGTGGCGGTTGCGCGAGTTATAGTTATCTGAACTAACTATAACGGGGGAATTTCATTGGTTTTTTACGAGTGAAATATCCACCTAACTATAACATGTGTGAAACCTATGGTTTTTTAAGTGAATTTGCAAGGTTTTTTAAATGCTAATTCCTAACTATAACGTGTGTGAAACCTATGGTTTTTTCAGTGAATTTGTACGGTTTTTTAAATGCTAATATATTTATGTATTATTATTTTTTTTATATATTTATTTTACAATAAACTACGTATTAAAAATTATTATTTTTTTTTTTTTGGTTTTCACCCTGCGATTTTTTTTTTTTTTTTAAATAAATGTTTTTTTTTTGTGGGGGGTTTTCATGGTGCGCGCACTGTGCGCGCACCCCCGCGATTTAAAAAACAAATAAAACATTTTTTTGCCTTCGGGGTCCTTCAGGGACCCCCTGACAAAGGCTAGGGGGTCAGGAACTCTCTACCCTGCCCCCTTTTCACGTTCGCCACCTTCCTTTTTCACTCTCGCGCTGAAAACAAACAAAATGGCGGCCGACACTTCCTGATTTCGACCGATTCGAACGTTGACTAACATGTAACCACCAATCGGAATTACGCTCGCGCACGTTAGGGTGCTCGCACGGTGCTCGCGCGGTGCGCGCACCCTGCGCGCGTATAGATATATATATGCTTTTAAATGCTATTTTCTCCGGAAATACTGAACAGATTTACATCAGACCTGCAAAAGGCACTTCCTTGACCTTATGGCTACCTCTCTGCCAAATTTCAAGTAATTCTGTTCAGCCGTTCGGGCTGTAGCTGCGACTAAAGGTCCTATGGAAAAATGCATGGGGAAAACGCATTTTGGGACCCCTCTTTTTTCTCGGCCCCCGCTTGACGAATCACCCCGAGACTTTCAGGGTAGGAGCTGAACGGAGCGCCCCATTAGTTTTGAAAATTTCGCGAGGATTCGTCAACCGGCGCCAAAGTTATTCCATATAGAATTTTGAAATTTCCTGTGGAAACACGGCCCTAACTATAACTATCTACTGGCGACCGCCAGTAGATAATATATATATATATATATATATATATATATTACCTACTGGCGGTCGCCAGTAGGTAGTTATAGTTAGGACCACGTTTCCATAGGAAATCCGCAACATTCTATTTTGAATAACTTTGGCGCCGGTTGACGAATCCTCGCAAATTTTTCAAAATAGGTGGGGCGCTCCGCTCCGCTCCTACCCTGAAAGTCTCGGGGGGATTCGTCAAGCGGGGGCTGAGATAAAAGGGGGGTCCCAAAACGCGTTTTTCCCATGCATTTTTCCATAGGACCTTTAGACACAGCTACAGCCCGAACGGCTGAACAGAATTACTTGAAATTTGGCAGAGAGGTAGTCCTCAGGTCAAGGAAGTGCCTTTTGTAGATTTGGTGTAAATCTGTTCAGTAGATTCTGAGAAAATAGCCTTTAAATCAATATATATATCTGAGCCAGCTTACGGTGCGCTTACGGTGCGCTTACCGTACGCGTACGGTGGCGTGCGCGAGCGCGATTCTGATTGGCCCTTAGATCTTAGTAAACATTCGAATCGGTCGAAACCAGGAAGCGGCGGCCGCCATTTTCTCTCTCGCACTCTGAGGGGGGAGCTGATAAACAAATGCCAAAAACATATAAAGGTGGCTGTTTAGACAGCGCCCATGCACATAACCATGTTAGTTGAGTCTTCAAAGATCCCCCAAGGCAAAAAACGGTAATTTTTTATTTTTCGAAAATTTCGCCGATTACGCTTACCGTACGCTTACCGTACGCGTACGGTAAAAAATTTAAAAAAAAAAAAAATCCACACTCTCTCCACCCCGTGTGCAAATGGTGGCCGAAGGCCACCATTTGTGCATGGCATATAATAGGACAGCATTTCCCCAAAAAATTTCAACAGATTACCTATCACAAGGAAGCGCATAATATGTCCTCCATGTGCGCACGGTGCGCGAAGCGCATCGTGCGTACATGGCCCATCTAGCGTAACGTGGGCACGCGGTGCGCGTAGCGCACCGCGTGCCCACCGTGCGTGCACGGCACTAACTGCGTAAAGTGGGCGCGCGGTGCGCGAAGCGCACCGCGTGTTCACTGTGCGCGCACGGTGCGCGAAGCGCACCGTGCGCGCACGGAACGAACTGTGTTAAGTGGGCGCGCACGCCACGAATGGCGTAAAGTAACTTAGCATTTAAAAAACCGTACAAATTCACTGAAAAAACCATAGGTTTCACACACGTTATAGTTAGGAATTAGCATTTAAAAAACCTTGCAAATTCACTGAAAAAACCATAGGTTTCACACATGTTATAGTTAGCGGAAATTTTACTGATAAAAAACCAATGAAATTCCCCTGTTATAGTTAGTGCAGGAAACTATAACTCACGCGACCACAATCTTCTGCTGATGACATATGTGTCTTTATGAAAAAAAAATATTTGTAATATATGTATAGCTAAAAATTTATGGAAGAAGACATGGGCAAATAAGTGTCTAAATACAGTATTAGCATCAGCAGAGGATTGCGGTCGCGTGAGTCATAGTTTCCTGCACTAACTATAACGGGGGAATTGCATTGGTTTTTTATCAGTAAAATTTCCGCTAACTATAACATGTGTGAAACCTATGGTTTTTTCAGTGAATATATATATAGATATAGATATATATATAAATTCACTTAAAAAACCATAAGTTTCACACATGTTATAGTTAGCTGGACATTTCCCTCGTAAAAAACCAATGAAATTCCCCCGTTATAGTTAGTGCAGGCAACTATAACTCACGCGACCGCAATCCTCTGCTGATGACGTCAGATATTACATCACTGTATTTAGACACATATTTACCCATGTCTTCTTCCATTAATCTTTAGCTATACATATATTACAAATATTTATTTTTCAGAAAGACACATATGTAATCAGTGATGTAATATCTGACTTCATCAGCAGAGGATTGCGGTCGCGTGAGTTATAGTTGCCTGCACTAACTATAAAGGGGAATTTCATTGGTTTTTTACGAGGGAAATGTCCAGCTAACTATAACATGTGTGAAACCTATGGTTTTTTAAGTGAATTTGCAAGGATTTTTAAATGCTAATTCCTAACTATAACGTGTGTGAAACCTATGTTTTTTTAAGTGAATTTGTACGGTTTTTTAAATGCTAAGTCATGTATTTATTAATATTTTTTTTCAGGTTTTTCACCGTGCGCGCACCGTGCGCGCGCAGTGGGCACTCGGCACCGAGCGCCCACGAAGCGTTGTGCGTGCCGTGCGAGCACCGTGCGCGCTCCGTGCGCGCACCTCGCGCATTTTGGACAAAAAACTAAATGTTCCACCCTGCCCCCTTTTCACGTTCTCCACCTTTGTTTTTCACTGCCTCAGACTGCGAGAGACAAAATGGCGGCCGCCACTTCCTGATTTCGACCGATTCGAATATTTACTGACATCTAACAACCAATCAGAATTGCGCTCGCGCACGGCAGGGTGCGCGCACAGTGCGCGCACAGTGCGCGCGTATAGATTTTAATATGGTTTTAAATGCTATTTTCTCAGGCAATACTGAACAGATTTACACGAGACCTTCAAAAGGCACTTCCTTGACCTTATGGCTACCTCTCTGCCAAATTTCACGTAATTCTGTTCAGCCGTTCGGGCTGTACCTTCGACTAAAGGTCCTATGGAAAAATGCATGGGGAAAACGCGTTTTGGGAACCCCCTTTTTTCTTGGCTCCCGCTTGACTAATCACCCCGAGACTTTCAGGGTAGTAGCGGAGCGCCCCACCTATTTTGAAAAATTCGCGAGGATTCGTCAACCGGCGCCAAAGTTATTCAAAATAGAATTTTCAGATTTCCTATGGAAACACGGTCCTAACTATAACTATCTACTGGCGACTGCCAGTAGATAATTTATATACATATATATAATTCAGTGAAAAAACCATAGGTTTCACACATGTTATAGTTAGCTGGACATTTCATACGTAAAAAACCAATGAAATTCCCCCGTTATAGTTAGTGCAGGCAACTATAACTCACGCGACCGCAATCCTCTGCTGATGCTAATACTGTATTTAGACACTTATTTGCCCATGTCTTCTTCCATTAAATTTTAGCTATACATATATTACAAATATTTTTTTTTCATAAAGACACATATGTCATCAGCAGAGGATTGCGGTCGCGTGAGTTATAGTTGCCTGCACTAACTATAACGGGGGAATTTAATTGGTTTTTTACGTATGAAATGTCCAGCTAACTATAACATGTGTGAAACCTATGGTTTTTTCACTGAATTTGCAAGGTTTTTTAAATGCTAATTCCTAACTATAACGTGTGTGAAACCTATGGTTTTTTCAGTGAATTTGTACGTTTTTTTAAATGCTAAGTTACTTTACGCCATTCGTGGCGTGCGCGCCCACTTAACGCAGTTCGTTCCATGCACGCACGGTGAGCACGCGGTGCGCTTCGCGCACCGCGCGCCCACTTTACGCAGTTAGTGCCGTGCACGCACGGTGGGCACGCGGTGCGCTACGCGCACCGCGTGCCCACGTTATGCTAGATGGGCCATGTACGCACGATGCGCTTCGCGCACCGTCCGCACATGGAGGACATATGTTGTGCTTCGTTGTTAAAGATAATTATTTAATTTTTCAGATGTCTCATAAGCCATGCACAAATGGTGACCTTCGGGCACCATTTGCACATGGGGTGGGGTGGGTATGGATATTTTGTTTTTTTTAATAATATAAGCGTAATCGGCGAAATTATCGAAAAAATTAAATTTCCGTTTTTGGCCTTGGGGGATCTTTGGGGACTCCCTCAACATGGCTGGGTGCTTAGGAGCTGTCTAAACAGCCCCTTTACATGTTTTTGGCCTTTGTTTTTTAACCCCCTCTCAGAGTGCGAGAGAGAAAATGGCGGCCGCCACTTCCTGGTTTCGACCGATTCGAATGTTTACTAAGATCTAACAGCCAATCAGATTCGCGCTCGCGCACGGCACCGTACGCGTACGGTAAGCTTACCGTAAGCGCACCGTAAGCGCACCGTAAGCTGCCACAGATATATATATTGATTTAAATGCTATTTTCTCAGGAACTACTGAACAGATTTACACCAGACCTACAAAAGGCACTTCCTTGACCTGAGGACTACCTCTCTGCCAAATTTCAAGTAACTCTGTTCAGCCGTTCGGGCTGTAGCTGTGTCTAAAGGTCCTATGGAAAAATGCATGGGAAAAACGCGTTTTGGGACCCCCCTTTTTTCTCAGCCCCCGCTTGACGAATCCCCCCGAGACTTTCAGGGTAGGAGCGGAGCGTAGCGCCCCACCTATTTTGAAAATTTCGCGAGGATTCGTCTACCAGCGCCAAAGTTATTCCAAATAGAATGTTGCGGTTTTCCTATGGAAACAGGGTCCTAACTATAACTACCTACTGGCGACTGCCAGTAGGTAATATATATATATATATATATATATATATATATATATATATATATATATATATATATATATATATATATATATATATATATATATATATATATATAGAGAGAGAGAGAGAGAGAGAGAGAGAGAGAGAGAGAGAGAGAGAGAGAGAGAGAGAGAGAGAGATGTGGTAATACTGTAGGTCTGGGAGATCAAAAGATTAGTTTTGATTGGCTGCCTCACAGCAGCAAAGATGTTTGGCAGACATTTTAGGACTTGGGGACTCAGTTCCTGTGTCCTGAAAAAGTTTTTCAAACGCACATAGAAGGGCAGGTGAGTGCTTCAGTTAGAGTTAGTAGAGTTTTTGCATTTGCAAAAACAATTATTCTTATTAGTTAAGTTTTTTTAATAAAATGAACTTTATTTTTCAGGGTGAGTGTTAGGTGATGTTGAGTGTATATTTCAGTAAATGTCACTTGAGATGCTTAGTAATTCTTTCTGTTCCTGTGAGGTACTGTAAGTGAACTCACTAGACTATCTGGATCTGTATGTTATTAGAGGATATTAAAAAGAGTATCAGTAAATGTGGTGCATGTCATTTAACTTAATGTACATTACTGCTTAAATAAGTCTACTTTTCTCATTTTTGTTTTATATTTCCCAGTTGGTTTGTTCTTTAAATGTATTTTGAATTTGATAGGCTTTCTGTTTTTTTATACTTTCTTTAGTGTTTTTCTTAAATGGAAAATGCTAATCAGGTGAAATGAGTTGCAGTTTTTTTGGGCTTGATATATTTTTTATATGCTGCCTATAATGTTTTTGACGGGATTATAAAAATAAATGTATTCATTTTGAAATAATTTGTTGATTTTAAAGTGCTTGATATTGAAATGTGTGTGTGTTTGCCTAATGTAGGTAGGAGATTCCTTTTATTGTTAACTCTATTTTGAAATAATGATACATGTGGCCCATAAGTTCCTGAAAAGGCACTTTCTTTATTTTTTAATATCTGTATTTGTTTTTGTGGTTGTGCAGCGTTTTAGTAAATAACACAGAAAATAGTTTAAATAGGTGCCAACCTTGCGCTGGACAACAAAATACACTGAAAAGAAATTTTCAAGTGGCTATCCATAAGATACCCTATTTTAGACAAACTCAGGTCTATGTCCCACTTGAACACATTGGCCTAGCAGTGCAAAAGACTCCCTCTGCAGCATGACAACACTGAAACACGCCATTGGTATCACAATGAACAATACTGCTTGGACTTTACATCCTTCTTCTTAACCACGTATGAGATGAAACATTTTCTCTTCATAAGTTCAGCTTTCAGTTTTTTTGATTCAGTGGTTTGCCTTTAGACTCAAACACTTCTGCTCCACAATTGATGAGCATCATCAAAATGTCTATCAAAAATGGAGGCCATATTGTTTATAATATTGCATCGTTGTGATGGTGTCATCCGCTTAGAAAAGTGTACGCGATCGGCCATGCTTATATGTGGTTGCTAATCAGTCACATCAAGGATTCCCAGGAGCCTGACAGTGAAGGCAGTCATTCTTCACGCTCATGTCCACTCGAGCCTCACTCCCCTTGAATCTTCCCAATCAGTGTCAAGTTTCTGTTGCCAAACAAATGCAGGCAAGTGGCTGCTACAAAGCGGTCCTGATGAGAGGATAATGTGTTCAGGGCTCTTGGTGCCTGGCTAATGCAGTGTCAAGTGTCTAATAGGTGAATGTACAATATCAGGGTTGACCTTCCCTCTTGACCTCGAATAGCTATTTGGTGGTCTTCAATGACTAACCACGGGGTGCTTCGAGAATAATTACATAAAACATGTACTCCTATGTGTCAGGGGTGGTCAAGGGAGCAGCTGTGTGGTGTCTGCAGACCTAAGTACCAACGGTACTGACTCTTACAAGACAGGTTCAGCAGATCAGATTTTAGAGAAAAGTAAAATGACAATGCTTATAAAGAATGTAAAAACATTTTCTTTAATGTGCTCTTGATAAAACTCCAGGTACCGGGTGATTGTTTTAGAAAAGAATGAACATTAAATGTGTCAATTTTGATGCAGCGTGCACGTGAACTCATCTGCCCAGCAACTCATATCTAAAAATAATGCATTCCTTCTAATATGATTTACTGGAAGGGCAATGTTTTTTGACCTTTGTTGCGCGATTGCTCACAAGCCAGAAACACTTACAGGTCCAATGTGTTCACATTAGCAGCTTTTTGTAGTCCTTCGTCTATTAGATTTGCTGACGTATCCACAGCTCACATTTTCTGGTTCTCTTTTGCTCCCACTGTCTCACTTCGTGCCAGAAATAGGTATCTCCATGTATCTTACACATTTAAAAAGTAGCCAATCTCCTATAGGGTGGGTAGAGAGAAGTCCCTAAACTCTCCCCCCTGCTCCCCCATAGCTTTCAGGAAACTGCTTTCCCCGGTAGACAAATAACAAAAAACTAGAGAGTGAGAGAAACTGTAAAGTAGTGTTCGCCTGAGGTTATGCGGCCCAGCCCAAACATGCCTTCTACACTTGAGCATTGCATCTATGCAAGGGAACCTTGTCTTGAGTCTTGTCTGTCCTGTAGAAGGGATTATTACATTCATTGTCCCATCTGCAAGAGTATGTGCAACCCTGACCGCTGGAAAAGGGCATATTTATCATGCATTTAGGATGCTCTCTACACCCTTAATGCCAGACCACCAAGGTGGGCATGAGGAGGGCCGAAGACGGGAATGACACACTAAAGTATACAAAAAGTGATGGCTGGGATGATTGAATGCATCGCAGCCACTGGCAATTACTCGGGCCGCATCCCAGTCCATCGTTATTTTGCACACCATGCCACCTCAGTGTGGACCCAGTTTTGACCCTGCTCCAGTGGGAACAGTGTCAGGCCAGGTCCTTACTGAACCGGAACACCAGCAACCCAGGACCAGTTTTCCCCAAGTTAGGGCACGTCAGTCAGGTATAGCTTGGTTCCAGTGAGATAGTGTGCACTGGAACCAAGTCTGGGCATACCCATCCCACTTACGGCGACACACTAGAGTATCTAAAAAATTAATGGATGGAATGCTTGTATTAATCGTGGGCACCGACAATCGCACTGGGCTGCATCCCACTATGGCCTGGGCTGTTCCTATTTGGGCAGATTCAAGACTGATTTGCATATGTCTGGGTCCAAAAAGAGGTGGCTTGGTGGACAGAAGAACGATGGGTTGGAATGCTACTCCGAGCGATTGCCAGTAGTTAGACTTATTGCAAGCATTCCTCCCATCACCTATTGTGTGTGTGTTGTAATGTCCTATTTGGGTACGGGCAAGCCCAGATGTGGGTCCCTAGCTCACTGTGCCCCGGGAGCCAAGCTGCACCCAACTGTAGAGCCCCAATCCGGGCAAAATTAGTCTTGAGGTGCTTGTGTTCTGGTTCCGAGAGGACCTGGTCTGGTAATTCAGGCTGGACTGTTCCTATTGGATAAGGGTGAAGACTGATTTGCATATGGCTGTGTCCAAACTGAGGTAGCATGGTGTGCTAAAGAAGGATGGATTGAAATGCTACCCTGAGTGATTGACAGTTGTTAGACTTGTTGCAAGGATCCCTTCTATCACCTTTTGTGCGTTTGAAAGATGGGAATGAGGCTCTCCGAAGGGGGGAATGAAGAATGCCGATAATGGGAATAAGGAATGCAAAAGGAAGTGGAAAGGAAACATCAATGACATCCCTGCAACAAGGTGGAAAGGCACTGCCAACTAGCAAACAACAAAAGGGAAAACAAAGGCGGAAAGGCAGTGCTAGCTAGCAAAAAATAAAAGGGTAATGAAAGGCGAAATGCACTGCCAGCTAGCAAAGAACAAAAGGGAAAAGAAAGGCGGAAAGGCACTGCCAACTAGCAAACAACAAAAGGGAAAACAAAGGCTAAAGGCACGGCCAGCTAGTAAACAACAAAAGGAAATACAAAGGCGGAAAGGCACTGCAAGCTAGCAAAAAGACAAAAGGAAAAAAATAACGAAATGCGCTGCCAGCCAGCAAAAAACAAAAGGGAAAACTAAGGCGAAAGGCACTTCAAACGAGCAAAAAATAAAAGGGAAAAAAAGGCGAAAGGCACTTTCAGCAAGCAAAAAACACAAGGTAAAACAAAGGCAGAGAGGCACTGCCAACTAGCAAAAAACAAAAGGAAAAGCATAGGCGAAAGGCACTTCCAGCTAGCAAAATACACAAGGGAAAACAAAGGCAGAAAGGCACTACCAGCAAGCAAAAAACAAAAGGGAAAACAAAGGCGAAAGGCACTGCCGGCTAACAAAAAACAAAAAAAGGAAAACAATCAAGGAAGGTAAAAAGGTCAACACATTGTCCCACAGTCAGTCACATTGCTTAAGGGGTCTGGGCACACTCCAGTTCTTTTTCTTTTAAATCCGGAATTTTACTATTTGTATTCCAGTAAAACTCTAAGTTTAACTTGACATATAAAATGTTTGAATACATTTCAAAGACATTTGCTTTGTTAAATGCAACTATACGCACTGCTAAAAAGTTTAATTAGGTGGTATTCTGGATTCACCTATTTTATTGTCAATCGACTCGAATGGAGCTCACAAAAGGATAGAACAACATTTAGGAAACCACGACCTATATACAGTAATATAAATAATGCAGGTTTCTTTGTCAGACTGCAGCATCTTTGGTGCACACATCGTTTTCGGAAGCCTGAGTGAGGGACCACACGTGCTTGTGTCTGTTTATTATTTAACACCAACAAGCATCCCCAGGAGTCAGACAATAACCTGCAGCCATCTCCCATCATCGCTCAAGTCTCTGGCTCCCTTTAATCGCCCCAATCAGTGTCACGTTTCTGCTGCTGAAAAACAAGTGCTTGCAAGTGGGAGGCTGAGACCATGCTTAGAAGAGGATCATTTGTGTTGGACTAATGGTTCCCACTAATGTAGTGTCAGTTGTCATACACCATGCCCCTCTAGACCAATGCATTGTGTCGCCTATTTACATTACGAGCTCCTTTAACATTTAATTATTAGCAATTTTGCTTATGTCACCGATGCTGGTCAAAATTATTTTGTCACTGCTTATTAAATTATATTATTAGTGTTACTTATTATCTACCACTATTGTGTTCTTGTTATTGTTATGTTTAAATCTTTTATCGTTAAATATTCCACTTTTATTTTATGCATGCTTTATATGTAACACGTATCTCTGAAGTTTCAATTTCTATTACTAGGTTATTATAACTTAAACGATTTCACAAAGAGTAAGTACGGTAAAGACCGTACTGCATGAGTAAATAATATTAAGTCAGGTTTTCACTTTATTATATTAATGAGTTTTAAACTTAAAATCACACAAAATAAATCATAAAGTTTAAAAGATCTACTAATATATTTTGTTACATGTATGTACCGAAATGCACTACTGTTCTGCGTATTTGCTTCGGAAATAACTGAAAAGTTTCTGTAAGAAAGCATTTTTACTTTCAATGAATTTTGTAACCCTTACTGCCTGTGAGCACGTCCATGTGTGTGATCTCTCCTTACCTGGGCAACACTAGTTATCACATCCAATTCCTGTGTTTTCTGCCTGCTAGGCAGTTGGTTGGAGACTTTTTCAGGCATGGACGAAGTTGGCAATTGCCCACGGCTCCCACCTCCCGAGGGGCCCCATCTCCCAAGGGGCCCCACCTCCCGAGGGGCCCCATCTCCCAAGGGGCCCCACCTCCCAAGGGCCTCCACCTCCCAAGTGAACTTTCTCTCTTCATTAAACCTCCTTCTATTCTATTTATTCCTCTAACCCTCTCTCTCTTTCTGCCTACATGTACCCCCTCATTCTCTGTCTTTACCCTGTGTCACTGGAGGATTTTTGTAGTCACAGTTTTTTGAGACTTAACATATAATCGTTTGGCATCATGCCAGTTGAATTAGGAAGAAATGGGTAATACAATTCAAATTTGTTCTGTATAAACCCCAGAATTTGTCTTGTCAGGGGACCCCAAAATCCTTAACAAGACACTGAAAGCAGTAGGCAGAACTTGACTTCTCAATGTGTGTGAACTCCACCTTCTGCATCACCACCACCGCATAGTTCTTAATTTTCTGCCTTCCAGGAGGTAGGCAGGACTTCTGTGGTCTCCCCATATAGGCATTGGCCTTTTTCGGTCTTACCTGCACAGTGCATGCGCCATGCTTGCTAGGTTGCCATTTACAGTAAAGAGCTTGGCACCTAACCATTGCTTCCCATTCATTGGCATCATTGTCATTCTTCTATGTTGCCTCCTTATTGGCCAGCACATGCTGAACGTCACTTCTGTTTCTTTCTGTGGAGCTTGGACCTAGCACAGATTGTTTCAACTTAGTTAAGGTGTGTCCGCTGCTCACTACGTGATTGAGGTACTTTTTCTTTCACTGCTACTAGTTGACTCACTTATCCCAAGTCAAGATGATGGCCATCCAAGAATGGAGTGTTTCAATATTAATTAACAATTCGTTTCGGGAACGGCATGGAAAATATGCTTTTTACTAAATCGGGATCAACGTGAAAAATATGCTTTTTGCTCAAGTAATTGCTGCTAACCATAAAGACTATGTATGTTTACATGTTGTGTCTACAGTAAACTTTCATGCTTTTAATTCATGCTGTTTTTATAAACTGTATGAGACTTCACCTTTAAAAAAAAATAAAAATCTTTGTATTCTGTAGTTGGGGTATGCCATGGCTGTGTATTGGCCCCCTTTCTCCTTCTATTACATATCAATCGTTTAGAAGGGTTTCTGTGCTCCAAAGGTAAAGATCTGCCCGAGACTGGCTCCTGCCTGGTACCAGTACTTTTGTACATAGATGATGCGGTACTCATCGCTAGAACCGCCAATGGACTGCAGATCCTTCTGGATGCCTTTAACACTTTTATGGATGAACGTCGGCTCAAGACAAATCTAGTGAAGTCATTTCTAATGAGGTGTGGTCCTGGTGGATCTAGGCTTCCCAAATCCCGGAGATTTAGGCTCTCTGGTGCAGAGATCATTAAAGTCCTGAATTTTACTCATGTGGGAATCCCGTTTGATTTTGCTTTTTACTGGAAGTTTTTGTTAAAAATCAGGGTTCAACAATTTCAGAGATCTGTTGGCTCAATTTTTCGATTTGCTAGAAAACTTAGACATAAACTTGTAAAAGAGCTAGTCCACATTTTCAAAAGTAAGTGCCTATCTATTAGCACTTTCAGAGCAGGTGTGTGGGATTACACCAATAGTGCCTATTTGCCAAAAGTGGAAATCAAATTTATAAGAAGGGGGGGCGTGGCTTGGACGCCGAGACAAGATGGCGGCTCCGTTTTAGCTCCGCTCGTACACGGAGCTTTCTCTCGTCTAAGAGCCTCTTTCAACCTGCACTGGGGTCCTATGTTTCCTCACCCGCTGAGATGAAGTGGCGGTGAGTAGGAAACACGTTTTTTTGGACCTGCAACTTCCTCCAGGCACCCTGGAGCCGCGGCGGTTATTCTCCTCACAACATCGTGAACGGCCGCCATTTTGTTTTCGCGGCGTTTACCACCCGTTTTTCTTCCTGTGACCGCACTCCTGAGATGGTGTTCAGCTGCAATGTAAGAAACTTTGCATAATCCCTCCTCAGAATACCTGCTAAAGGTTTTATACAACTCCATGCTGTCATAGCTAACTGTTTCTTTTTAAGGATTCATGTGCTTATCCTATAGAATCGCCAACCTCTCCCTTGCCAATGTTTCTTTTTCGACTCAGCATTTTTATCATGCTCATATTTTAAATGAGAGCTCCTGCCAAATTTGATGTTATCATCCTAACATATTGGCTGGTTTCTAATACGACGCTGGAATTTTTGTCTCATTAGCTGTTTCTACCTCTATATTGCACAACGCTTGGATTTCTGCTCTTTCTCTTATTGACTGGCTGAATCAACTTACTCCTACTCTCTATTGGGATATACTTATAACTCTGCTTCTTTTCAGTGATATATATGCTTCCTCTGTCTGGTAATTGCATCAAGGATCATCTATTTCTCGTCCAATCCTTCTAGTGGATGGGCCGACTTCGCCCTGCCCTTCTTATGACGCATCGTCCTCTCCAACAATCTAAAACGGGGGAGGAGCCAAGATGGCGACCGGGACGGCAGCGTAGATTCCCGGCTCCGTGAACCTCCGCATCCCGCACGGATATCCTGCATGAGATCCTTATTCTGCGCTACGCGATCGTGTTTGTAAACGAAAGTGGCAACCGATCGTGTGATCCTGAGGTTTCTGACTGCAGTACCGCCGGAGAAATCAGCGATTGAACTTTGCGGCCCGTGCGGTCCCGAAGCCGGGACCTCGAGTGGACGCCTTGGCCGGGCGGCAGTTTAACAACAGCGGCCTGTGGTGACTGGGTGGAGTCGGTCCGCCGGAGTGTTGCTCCCCTCGGCCTGCATTTTGCTGTGGTCGCTCCCCCCCTGCTGAGCGCTGCGGACCGAGGACATGCCCGGGTGTGCGATTCTCGGATTCTGTGGTGTTTGCCCCTGCCTTTGACTGTGAGCTGCCCGGGCGCCGTCCCTGGTTCGCCCTGATCCTTGCGGGCTGCTCCCGGCTTTTGCGGGAGCTGGTCCGTGGCGGAGACGACTATTGCCCGTGACCGCGCAACGGTTGCATCTGTTCCTCCCCCAGGATCCTTGTCTTCAGCTACGTGGACCTTGAGGCGTTGGTCCCGGGGTCCTGGCCCCAATACGAGTCGGGCCTTCCCAGCGGCCATTTTGTCACTATGCAGCCTACCATCCTGTCCGCTGGGACGCAGCGGGACTGGGGGTGTGTGACGGTCGGGAGTGTGGCAGAGCGATCGGAGAGAGCTGCCCTGGGGTACGGCGACCTCCTGGAGGCGCTTGGTGCCCTTCATTACTCCTTGGCTCATGGCGCCGGGGTCCTGGGGAGGAAGCTAGATGGTGTGGTATCAGCGTTGGGACAGTGGCGGCATGCTGGTCCACCAGTACACAGTGGCTTTCCACACTGCACACAGGAGGAAGATGTTGCGGCCCCCCCCGCGATTAGTGTACAGCCGGACACTCCGGACAGTATGCTACCGTGTGGTCGGCTAACTGTGGGCTTGATCTGCTCCGGAGGTATTGGACCTGAGCGGAAGATGGAGGCCTTGTCCCGTGCGCGGTCTCTGGCGGCCCAGGGACGATTCCGGCAGCGTGTGTCTCATTCGACTGCTTCAGCCTGTCTGGACCTTGTGTGCAGTGTAAATCCTGGGGCAGCACTGGAAAAGACGCCCCCCCATGAAGCGGTCCGTGTTGATGCTCAGAGACTTCCACCCCACCTGTGTGCGTCGCTTCCCGACTGTTTTTGGACACTCCTGTACCTTGGGACATCGGACATGGTGCTGGGTCGAGGGGCAGGCATGGGCAGAATTGCAAAGAGCGGTCAAGGCTGAGGCTGATCCTTCGGGAGTGGTCACCTAGTAGACAGGCGGACTCATGGTTGCGTGCTCTCATGGTTATTCGCATAGTTGGTGCATAATGCTCCCCACTCCCCCCCTCCTTTTTTGATATGATCAACTTGGTGCTGCTAATTGTTTGCCGTGGGGAGACTTCACCGTGCGGGAGGGAGAAGCCGGGGGTATGTTTTGAAGGCCCTCCTCCAGTTTTATTACATTTCTTCCGCCCCCCCGTCTGGGGGGGCTCTTTCTTACTCCTTTTTTCCCTGTCTCTTCTATATTTCGGGTCTAGTTCCAGGGCGACAGGCACACTGCTGGGGGGTGGGGCCATACTCATTCGCAGAGGTGCAGGGTGGGGGGATGGGGGAGGGGACTCTTTAGTCTTTATCTCTTTTTCCATGGCCTCCTTTTTCTTCTCTGTTTCTTTTTGCTTGTTTTTCTGGGATCAGCGCGGTACACCTCTCTTATCGTGAATCGCTTGCTCTTAATGTGTGCCACAGTTTCCGGGGGGTTCGCTGGGCTTTAGGTACGGGGACCTGTAGGCGCAACTATCTTTGATATTTCTCCCTATCCGTACTTTCCCGTGTCTGCGCCATTGATTCAATGTATTGCTGCTTGCTGCTTGCGTCTCTTATCCTAGCCCTTATCGCTGTTGGGAAACTGTTTGGCACCTGATCCTACTGTTTTGTTTTATTATAAAATGAAAAACCTTTTCTCTCCTGGTGTCCTACCTGAGCGGCTCATTGGCCGGACTATACTGTATTGTAGACTTTGCTCTCCGAGGTGCCGCCTGTGTTTACACATGCTTTTATTGTTCTGATTGCTTAGCGGCCGGCCCCGGGGGGTTGTAGGCCCATACGTGTAAATGATTGAAACGTCAATAAAGGTTTTTAAAAAAAAAAAAAAAAAAAAAAAAAAAACAATCTAAAACGGCTACTGACCATCCTAAAGCAGCTTCAACGGGTACAAAACCAAAAAGACATAAAAATGATCCACCCTCCCCTATTCTATCTTCACAAATCATAGTTCTAGACTCTATTCTGGATGAAGTGCGTGGTCTACAACCTTTTATGTCCACCACAAATGAAAAACTGAAACAAATAGAGGAACGATCGATTATTATGGAGGGAAAGGTGTTGGATCTCGAGCAACGTGTGGGAGATCTTCAAGATATCTCTGTTAAAATCCCAATACTAGAGCAAGAAATCCACAAGCTGAAACTGCACACAGAAGACCTCGAAAATCGTAATCGAAGGAACAACCTACGTCTTTATGGTCTTCCAGAAAATATTGAAGGGCCAGACATGGTATATTTTTTGCAGAAATTCCTTACAGAACTTTTAGGTCTTCAGTCTTCTCTCCCTCTAAATATACAACGTGCACACCGTCTGGGTCGTATTCACCCTAATTCTAACAAGCCTCGTGGGATCATAATGCTCTTTCTGGAATTTACTGAACTTATGCATGTTTTGAAGGCTGCAAAACTTAAACGTCGTCTTACTTGGTCAGGTCATAATATCTTCATATCCCAAGATGTCTCCAATGCAACGAACGCTCGTCGTAAAGAATTCCTGGCTGTACGTCCACAGATGAGACAATTAAACATTCAATATGGCATACTTCATCCCTGCCTATGCAAAATTACGCATGAAGGAACTTGCCGCTCATTTGAAGATCCTGAGAAGCTCAGACTTTTTCTACATAACGTTTCTCCAAGCAACATGAACACTAATGTTTAACTTTTCTTTTCCTTAACAAATTGTTACCTATTATTCTAGGTTTATATATCCTGTTAGCCTATTATTCTCTTTATAATTTCTAACCCTCCAATTATCTTTCACCCTTTATTCTTTTAAATATTTTAATTGTTTACATTATACTGTCCTTTTTACTACTTTTTCTCTCACTTCACTTTGCTTTGCCTCCAATGTTCTTTTTTAAATAAGGAGGCCTTTTCTTACCTATTCTCTTCGTCCGCAGTTTCTTGTCTCTGGCGCACCATGCTCTTCTCTTGCCTGATACTGTTCTTTCTTCAGGTCTGGTTTCTTTTCCTTAATCTGTTTACTCTTCTTGTATACCTACCTCTTACTTCCCCTTCCGCACTTTTATTCTTTCATATATGTTTGTCTTTTCCCACATTTCTCCTTGATCTGCTTACTCTTTATTTTCTTCTTCTTTTATTCTTTCCTCCTCATCCTTTTTTCTCTCTTTTTTTAATATTTGCATTTCTTGTATATTTTCGTTACATTTGTTTGCATGTGTCCATTAATGCTGTTTATTGTTCTATAACATATTTTTTCCTTCCGTCTCATGTATGGTGTCTATTTCCTTCCAGCTGTTTCCCTGAAGTGCGTCATCTGTTTCCGTGTACTACCCCTTCATTAATCCATTATGTGAAATTTTGTCATGTGGAATGTTCGTGGTCTTGGACACCCCGTCAAAAGACAAAAGGTATTTTCTCATTTATCTAAATTAAAGGCACAGGTTGCCTTTGTTCAAGAAACACATTGTAATGAAATTGAATCGCTCAAGTTAAAAAGACAATGGGTGGGTCAGGTTGTGTTTTCTCCTTCAGCTGGTAACAAGGGGGGTGTTGCAATATTGTTTCATAAGTCATTGCATGTACAAATGTTATCTACACAAATGAAACAGATGGACGATGGGTAATGGCTAAGGTTGTCATCCACAATAAAGAACTAATTATTTTGAACATTTACGGCCCAGTCAGACCAGACCCAGAATTTTGGAATTCTATTAAGATTTTACTTTCCTCCATTAACTGTCTGAATATTGTAGTTGCTGGTGACTTTAATCAATGGATAGATCCCTATTCTGATAGACAATCTAAGTGTAAATTCAATCCAGATAAATCCCACAAAGCCTTTCAAATTGCCATTACCTCTCGTTCATTATACGATGTTTGGAAAACTTGTAACCCAGATTCTCTTGAATTTACTTTCTTCTCAACTGTGCACCAAACTCGTTCTAGAATTGATTATATTTTGATTGGTAAATCCCTTCTCCCATCTCTCCAGTCCTCGGAGATTGGACCTATTTTTATTTCTGATCATGCCCCTGTCCTTTCTGTTTTGGACCTATCCTTAAGTTCCCCAAAATTTAGTAGTTGGAAGTTAAATAACTTTCTATTGTCAGATTCCCTTTTCATCACTGAAGCCACTGCTTTTATCAATGAATTTTTCACACTAAATAACCCTTCTGATACTTCTATTTCTAATAATTGGGATGCCTTTAAGGCTTCTTTTCGTGCTTTTACTATTTCTTTTGCAGCAAAGAAAAAGAAACTTGCACGAAATAAATATACATCATTACTGCAACAACTCAAATTACTGGAACATACCTATTTTACTTCTAAATCCCCTTCTGCTCTTCACGAACTGATTAAGGCCAAATCTGAACTTAATAAACTGGCTACAGTTGACGCTTGTAATGTCCTTCTTATAATTTAAATCTAAATATCATGGAGTCCAAAATAAAGCTGGTCGGATGTTGGATAATTACTTAAAAATTAAACCCGAGCGTAAGAATATTGGACCCATTTTAAATGAATCTACTAACTGTCTGGCAACTTCGGACGCGGACATTGCAAATATATTTCATGAATATTACCAATCACTTTATTCCGATGATACACATCCCTCCACTCAAACTTTAAATACTTTCTTTTCTGGCCTTCCTACTCCTCCCTCCCTACCTGACGAATTTGGCCTACTAGAAAGAGATACTTCTCTTCAAGAGATTACTGATGCTATTAAGTCCTTAAAAAAATCAAAGGCACCGGGACCGGATGGCCTCTCTGTTGAATTTTATTCTGCTTTTTCCTCCATTTTCACTCCCAAACTCCTGGATCTCTTTAATTTCTTCATTACTGATTCCAGAGCCTCGGGTTCCTTTATGGAAGCCTTGACTGTTCTCATTCCCAAACCTGATAAAGATCACTCCCTTTGTAAAATTTATCGTCCCATATCATTAATTAATTATGATTGTAAGATATTCGCTCAAATTCTTGCCACTCGTCTTGAGTCTATTATCCCACTGCTGGTTAAAATTGATCAAACTGGTTTTATTAAGGGTAGATTGACCGCAGACAATGCTTGTATGTTTGCAAATGTAATTTTTTTGGTAAAAAATGTAAATCCCCACTTGCTGCATTATCCCTGGATGCTGAAAAGGCTTTGGATCGAATCAATTGGCAATTTATGTTCAAAACACTTGAATGGTTTGGATTTGGTCCTATTTTTATTGCTTATGTTAAATTGTTATATTCTCACCCTCGTGCTAGTATCTTTGTAAATAATCGTTTCTCAAGTTTTTTTTCTTTATCCAGGGGTACCCGTCAGGGTTGTCCTCTTTCTCCCTTGTTATTTGTTTTATGTCTCGAACCCTTTCTTGAACGTATCCCTGTTAACACACTTATTTCCGGTCACACATATAACTCTATGGAAACCAAAATGTTGGCATATGCTGATGATATCTTGATATATATGTCTAACCCCCAAACTTCCCTTCCTCCCTTCTTGGACAAGGTCCAGTTATACTCCAGTATTTCTGGATATAAGTTGAACTTCTCAAAAACTGAAGTATTGCCGTTGAATTCCCTATGTTACCAATACATGTTTGCTGATACTAATTTTACTTGGTGTCCTACAAAAATTAAATACCTTGGTATCTGGTTTTCTGCTACCTTGTCTACCACAATTAGACTCACGTTTAATGCCTTAATTACCAAAATTCAATCTCTCCTGCTTTCTTGGTCCCCTCTGCATTTGTCCTGGTGGGGTAGATTGGACACTATTAAAATGACGATTGTTCCCCATATTTTATATACATTATCTATGGTGCCCTTTCGAATCCCTGTTTCATATTTTTCATAAATTAATTCCATTTGCACAAAATTTTTATGGAATAAAAAACATCCACGCATTTCTCTTACAAAACTTAAACGCCCTAAATCTGAAGGAGGCGTGCATTTTCCTGATTTTAAAGCCTATCATTTGGCATTCTTGATTAGACAATGTTTTGCCCTATCCTATGATTTTGCGGATATCCCTATACCCAGATGGATTGTTTTTGAACGCTCCTTATTGAAAGATTTTTCTTTTTATAATGTAATTTATATGTCCAACTGTACTTTCATATCAAATAATCCTATTTTAAAATATTCCCAAAATCTACTATACAACACACTCGTTGATGGTATTGACCCATTACAATGTTTTTTATCCTCTACTATTTGGTATAATAAATACATCAAATACAAAAGTAAATCATTCTACTACAAACATTGGAAGGAGAAGGGAATTATTTTTGTTAATCAATTAATTCACCAAAATTCTGTTCTTCCCTTCCCTGAATTACAATTGCGATATCATCTACCCTCCACTTTCCTTCATGAATATACTTTAATTTCCATGGCATTGCAGACCCACTTAACTTCTTTTGATCTCTCCAAATTTTACACATCACTTGTTCCTCCCACACCACTATATAATATTCCTCATGAGCTCAAACCTAAAGCCTCACATATTTATAAGTTATTGTTATTTCATGTTACTGAAAGACCTAAATCCCCTATAGAATTAGCTTGGGAAACAGACGCAGCCTTCTCATTATCGTTCTCTGCTTGGGACAAATTATGGTCTAAGTTATTCAAAATTTCTGCTGCTGCTCGTATAACTCAGTCTCTCTATTTTATTTACAATAGAGCAGTTATTACTCCTGTCTGTATATCCAAGTTTTCCCCTTCCTCTTCACCCCTTTCCTGGTCTTTTTCTGAATTTACTGGCACGTTAAGACATCAAATTTATGAATGTTTCAATGTATTGTCCTTTTGGCACTCTATTTGGTCTACATGCATGAAAATCTTTAAATGTAATATTACGTTATCATTGCAAAACATTTTTCTAGGTTCATCCTCTCCTGACTTAGATGATTCCACTCCTTTATCTTTATTATTCGATCTATTTATTGCATTAGCTTTCAAAGTTATTTTGTCATGTTGGAAAGATAATTCCAAGTTATCCTCATTGTCTTGGTGGAACTTTATTTGTGATGAACACAGAATTTCTACTGTTTCCTCTTCTATAATATCTCAGAAAATTAAATCAGAACTTCTTTGGCTACCTTTCATATCTTATCTTGCTACACATGCGCATGTTTCTTAAACTATTTCTCCTTCTTAATTTCATATTTCATTCTATGTATTCGCATCTTTTTTTTTTCTTTTTCTTATTCTCGCTTTTCTCTTTCTCCCTGTTTCCCTCTTTTACTTCTTCGCTCTTTTTTTTTCTACTATTGTACTTTTCTTTTTTTTTATCTATAATTATATATAGTATATTTATGCTCTATTTTAACTTTGTGTACTGCCTTGCCAATGCTGTTATCTTTCTTCTTGTTTTTTGTTTATCCTTAAAAATTCAATAAAACTCTTAAACAAAAAAAAAAATTATGAGAAGGCTTCTGGCTGTTCCCCAATCATCACCTGCAATCTTCTGCCATATAGTCTCGATTCTGCAGAAGACTATGTTAAATTGCAGTCCTTGTTATTGTGACTTAGCTCATGGAGGCAACCTGAAGAGCACTTTTGTAGAGCTGTATTGCCTTGCTCTAGAAAATTCAATGGTTATCCCACGGTTGTTTTATGTTAAAAACAGATTTAACAATCTAGGGATTCCAGAGGTCTTTTCGGACTCAGGGAACTCTGCGCACTTGACCCCTTTTGTAGTTAAAGAACTTTTCTATAGACAATGTTTATCAGTGAGTATGGCAAATCTGGATGCAAGGGCCTGTGAAACAATTTCCGAGAATCTAACTGTGAGTCCTTTGCCAGCATTATACCTCCAGCTTCTCACGAACAAGTGGCACAAAGTTTTACTTACCAGGTTACACCTTAATTTACTCCACTTTCTGCAGGCCTTTCCTACATAACGGTCGAGGTTTGCGTCACTTCCCCTTGCCCCTGTGATGGTAACTCCTTACAAAGGGGCAGATGTACAAGCCCCTTGCGCCACTTTTGCGTCACTTTTAACATGGGAAAAGTGAGGCAAAAGTGGCACAAGCGGCTTGTAAATCTGCCCCAAAGCACATTACACTTCACATTATTTTGTTGACTTTACACTGTACAAAGGAAACATTTTTGCTCCCAATTTTTCACAAATTTAACACATGATCTCATAAGAGTCCTTTTCTTTCTCTACAGCGAATAGGGAGCTGCAAGATATAATAAGCTATAATTAATTTTATAAAAAGTGCCTTATTGATTAGGAAGAGATATTGAGTGTACAGGTCACGTTGGCTCTTATTGTATATTTTGATTGTAAATCCCATTCTAATTTTACTGTATATATCAATATATATAGTAATTCATTTATTTTATCTTTTGCTTCTCAATGTTTTTTATACTAATGTATTTTTGTCTTTGCTATGTACTCTTATGGTTCATTGTAGACGAATAAACCATTTTTAACTGGCTGAATGACTCAAGTCCACTGCTGACATCAACCGCTTTTTAAGTTAAACCCAGTTCTCAGGACGCACCTCTGATATATGTTGGAATCCAGTTTACGTAACTCTATGCCACTATACTACACTCGCCTCTATGCCACTCTACTCCATGCCACTCCACGCCACTCTACGCCATGCTCCTCTACTCTCTGCCACGCTATATTACACTACTCCAATCTGATAAAGATTTCTAGCTGCAGATTCCTTACCTTAGAACAATCTCCAGGTGTCAGACTGATCTTGAAGATTTTTGAGCAGTTACCCTGCTCGCTGGTAGGTGGTTTCATTTGGCTCCGCGTACCATCATCAGCATCGTCCGCACTGTAAGTGATGTGCACGGTATTGATATTGTCTCTACCTTGGTGTGCTGACGTCAGTTCTTTCCTTTCTTTGCCAGATATCGCTGACCTGGTCCAAGCTACCCCTCAGTCGCTTTTTGTCTGGTTTTTTTCAACGTTTTTTTTTAGATTTTTCTTTTGATTTGAAGGTATTTTACCTAAAAAAAACGTCTGGTTTCAAAATATGTGGGGTCTTTCACAGGCAAATGTCAATGATAGAGCCCCACTTGTGCTTATTTTGTCTGGAGTGGGACCATGACTCCAAGATCTGCAAGGACTGCTACGCCATGCATCCCAAGACGCTGAGGGAGCATTCCCTCGAGCTCCTTGCCGCCCAACATCGGTCGACTTCGTGACGCTGGAGGTCCCGTTCATGCCTAAGGGTCCAGGACCATTCTGGGGCACTTACTGACGTTTGTCGTCATATTCCAAGTCGTCGTGGAAGTGGGGGAAGTCCCACAAGCACAAGAAGTCAAAGAAGCTGAAGAGGTCATCAACTTCACTGAGTTCATCGAAGTCTTCTGACAAGTCGCAGGAGCATCGGCACTCCAGGCCCGCGAGTCGGTGGAATCTGAACCCAGGTCCTATCCACATTTCCCCGATTTTCCTGGAGCTGGAGCGACACCCGCCCAGCTGAAAGAGTTTTATAAGGCCATGCGCATCAAATTTAGGTGGTGTGGCACCTCTGAAACGCCTTTGGGCCACCTGCGCATAGGAGGGGCCATTACTGGGCCACACCTGCTGGATCCAGAGCAGAGCTGTTGGCAAGACTGAGACCTTCCTCGTCTCAGCTCAAGATTTTGAAGGGTGAACTTGGCTTGTTTAAAGATATCAGTGCCAGTAAATTGGAGCAGGGGCTCCTGGAATGGGGCCTTGTCACAGAAAATTCCTAGAATGCCCTATCCTACCCTCAATTCTCTAAAGCCGCACTTCAAAAGAATTAGGTGCATCACTTCATTCTTGCAATCGGAATCCCTATGGGACAGCTTTGTGTGAACCTACTCCTGCTAGTCAAAGCATAACATAGAGGGAGATGTATCCTAATATAAAACTGTTTTCAGTATAATTTTCAGTACTTTAACTTTCAGACATTAGTGCTGGCATTATTTCTACCATTGCATTTGAAGCTAATTTTATAATTTCAGGTATGTCCCAACATGTGGCAGATGGTTTTTAAAAGTTTTGGCCGTAACCGACTTTCAGCAGCTCCAGCCAAAGTCCCTGACCCTCGAACCACTTTGTCCCCACACTACACATTTCCGATGCACTGCCCCTTCTCTATGACTCTGGGGTCTCCTTAAATGACCCTCCCGATTGCCATCTCACCACATCATTCCCTTTTCAGAGACCTTCATACCTGGACACCCCTTGTACCACATTCCCGCACCGTCTCCTGTGCATTCCCTGCAGCTTGTTATATTATGTCATGTTATACCTATTTGAGTTTTTCAGGTGAGGAGGTTGTTCCCTCCCTGGGGAAGGTTACTCAAAGATCCAGGTCTTCAGTTTCTGGGAGGACATGAGAAGCGATGAGGAGGCTCTAATCGGCTGTTGCGGGTCGTTCCAGGCTTTGGAAGAGATGTGAGAGCAGGCGTGACCAAGTCTGCGGTGTCTCGGTGCTAGTGAGCGTCTGGAGTAGTGGTCATAGTGTATGCAACTGTTGAGGTAGACGGGGTCTATGTTGTGTAATGCATCAAATGTGTGTGTGAGTAGTTTGAATTGAGTGCGCTTGTGTATGTGTATTTTTTGAGGTGTGGAGATAAGTGAGTGCAGCGAGGGAGGTTGAGGACGAGTCTTGCTGCAGTGTTTTGGATGATTTGTAGCCTGTTCATGAGCTGTTTTGTTATTCCTGCATAGTGTGTGTAGTGTAATTGAGTCTGCTAGTAATCAGGGCCTGTGTTACTGTTTTCCTGGTGTTTTCTGGTAGCCACTTGAAGATTTTCCGTAGCATCCTCATGTTCTTTTCTTTTATCACGCCCAATTTCCTCTTTACTGCACGCTACCCGTACTGCCCGATGTTTTGCATGTGACTGTGCTTATGTGTTCTTGACTTCATGTGCCCCACATGAGCACGCTGGGTTGTCCTACTTTCATAAACGTTCTGGGATATCAATGACGGCAACGCACACTGTGGGTATCATTTTATATCCTTACCCTTGGGCACTTCCTAGCACCACGATCTATCCACTAAGGAATCTTCCCTGTGTTTCCAATTTTCCTTTAGTTTATCAGGGGCCCTCCCATAGCCTTATCTATTCTGCTGTTTTCCCTTTCTCAAGGTCCCGCCTCCTGCGGCTGCCATCGGTATCCACCATCTCTACCTGCCGGATCAAACCTCCTCTTTGTTTGGAACCGGTAATCCACCGGTCTTGTCATCAAGTTATCCTTCTCTCTTCAGACATGGATGCTGTTTTACTCACTCGAGGTAATACTATCAGTCCATGACATGTCGTCTAGCTGCGGCAGGATGGTAGTCAGATATGAGTTAGTAGCCTCTGTCTGATTGTTTCTAACTTTGCTTGGGTTTTTCTATTTTTTTAATTAGCCTGTTCCTGGATTTCAACCTCACAGTGTATACTGACGACTCAAGTTAGGTCGGACTGATCATCCCTTCTCGACAGTTGTCTCTTCTAAGTAATTTCTTGCTTGATGTTTCCATCTCATCTGCATGTTTCTTCCTTTTTTTTCGTGTCTCACTATTCTTTTGGACCTTGGCAGTAGGATCCTATCTCTGCTCTACTGTGACAACTTTCTATCGGATTCTCCACTTGTCACCATCAATTCGATGATGTCACGCCTCTGACTGAACTTTTGCACATGCTGACCTACGATTTATGCACTTTAAGGCACTGGCATTGATATTGAAGACACCTATTAGCCTGTATCTTTCTTGCACTTACTTGTTTGGTTGCTCCTTGGGGAGGACTATGCACTTATACCCTAAATATATATTTTTTTCTAGTAATTTTTGTTTCTTAGAACGGAGCACTGGACTTTATCACAATCTAGATGTAAAAAAGTTTTTGCTTTCTTCCCCTCTTGGATTGCATCTTTACTGTGCCCTGAAGAAGGTGATGGTGTACCCTAGCCCAACACCGAAACGCGCGTCGACACCGAGCCTGACGGGAACCACACAGTGGTACATGCAAAAGAATTATATAGAATCTAGGATTCCAATGCAAAATTCATGTCTTTAAATCGATTATAAATTGTATATGATTTCTTACAATTTATAGAGGTTGGTCTATTTTATTCCAACTACCCTCCAGATCCCCAATGTTCCATTGAGGTGCCCCCCTTTTGGACTCTGTTTCAACAACAGTGCATGATACCACATCCAAGGTCTCCATCTCTTTATTTTTGCAATCCTTTTAAATGTACGACTGTGTTAGTGAGTTAGTAGTAGAATATGTCCCTGGTGTGTTTCATTGTATAGGTTGTGTTATGATGCAACTAGTATGAGGATGTTTTAATTGTCTTGCCACTAGTCATTCTGTTGGGGGAAGTCATATTTCCTTGTGTTCTTATTTGAATTTACTCAGACTGAATACATTTTGGTCATTAATTGTTTCACTTACATATTCATGTATATATTAAACAAGTACAAAATGTATCTAAAGTTTTGAAATTGGTATATTTTGAATTAATTAAATCCTTTGTGTATTACTTATTCTTGAATGTGTTTCTTAGATATTTTTCTTGAACGTCAGTTGTTGCTTTTGACTCTGCTCCCCATACGAGAGATCCATTTATAGCCATTTAGGTGCCGATTCCGATCCGGGTCGGAAAGCACTCCGACCGAGCCGGATCTGGAGTGTTTTCCGACTGAGCCGGAGTCCTGCAGTCCGACCGAGCGAGTACGATGCGGCCGTATGCTGCCGGACTTGGTTCGGTCGGACTCCCATAGAAGTCAATGGGAGCCGGTCGCACGACGCGTACATGGGCTCCCATTGACTGAATGGGTACGTCTCGCGCAAGGGTGCCCCCTACAGAGGGTACGCGTCAGTGCCATCCGCACCATACATGCCTGTGTTGGGGGGACCCTTGGGTCTCACCCTGTGTCCGAGTCGTAGGGCTGCGAGTGACAGGGGGTCCGACGCGGACCTCCAAAGGCAACCACCCGGACGACTTGGGAGCCGGACACTCCGGCTCGCACAGGCTGTCCAACGCGTGCATCATACTGGCTCAGTTGTGAATCGCATCCATTGCACGCCACAGTTAGCTTACGACCGAGACGTAAGGAGCGGTTCGGACCCGGAAACGACTCGGTCGGTGAATTCCACGTAGCTCGCATCGGACTTGCTCGCTCGTACAGCTATACGAGTCGGCTCGTAGTTTTTCCGGCCGGATCGCGTTCCATGCCCTTCCGACCCGGAGCGGAATCGGCCCCTTAGATACGCTGTGCGTTCTAACTATCCTTAGGCAGGTGACACCTTTTCAGTTCTTGTGGAGGGTTTTGTTTTCAGGTCCTTCTAAAGATGTGTGGCGCAGCTACCAGGGTGCCAGACTTCAGACCTTGGGGTTCACGGTTCGATCCCTGGCACCGGTGGCAGGTTAGCCCAGCACCATGTGACTCTGGGCAATAGCTCGCTTAATCTTCCCGACGGCCCCCAGCGCCGGGACACCTCTCCGGAGGCAGCTGTGCGCTTTACAAATGCTGGTATTTCATTTCAATGGAAAGCAGGGCAACTTGCAGTCTAGAGTTTCTTAGGGAGAAGAGATGCACTGCACACCTTGTTTACACCTAAAGCGGAGGTGTGAAGGCAATGTTCCCTGCGAAGGGCACAAATATGCTCGGGTACCTGCCTTCGCCTGGGACTTGGCTGTATCATCACTGAGCGAGATGTCGGATCTTCAAAGTGTGCTGACAGTAGGTGAGACCATCTTCTGCCAGAATTTCAGGTGATAATCTGGGTGAAGGACCTCTCAACCAAATGGTAAAATGGTGGTCCTTATGTACTAAGGGGCAGATGTATGAATATAGCATTTTGTGATTCCCTAAATGCGAATCACAAGGATTTGCAACTAGGGAGTCGCAAAATGCAATGTATGAAGGTGTATAGTACACCTTTTGCGATTCCTAGGGGGTCGCAAATGACCTACTGCAAGAATATTAATGAGGTGGGTTGCAATTTGCGACCCCCTAGGAATCGCAAAAATCACGGTGATGGTGGCCTGCTGAGATCAGCAGACCACCATGTCCGTGAATGCTTTTAAATAAAGCAATCATGTTTTTTTGTAAAGCTGTCCGTTTTCCTTAAAAGAAAATGAGATCCTTTACAAAAAGAAAATGCAAAGATTACTTTTCATTTTTTAAGAGCAGGCAGTAGTCCATAGGACCATTGCCTGCTCTTAAAAACGGTTTTACAAAGATTCTCAAAGGGTAAGGGCTCCCTTGGGGACCCCTTCCCATTTGCGAATGAGTTACCACCTACTTGAAGTAGGTGGTAAAATGTGAATGTTTTGCGACCGCAATTGCGGTCACAAAACATTCATACATACCAATGCAATTGGTATTAGGAAGGGACCCTCTAAACACACCCCTTCCTAATACCTAGTCACAAACCCATTTTGCGATTCAGTAACAGGTTACCGAATCGCAAAATTAGGTTTGCTACATCAGAAAAGCAATTTTTGCATTCGCAAACGGGCGAATCTGTACATTTGTGAACGCAAAAAGGCTTGATACATCTGGCCCTAAATCTTATCAGAGATTGAAATTTCAGATATAAGAGGACGTCAACTCAGACTACATTATTTTGACTATCTGTCTAGACTTTGTTCTTATTTGACCAAGAAATGGTGACATGTAGGCACCTGACCCAGACTTATCTCTCATTAGGTGTTATATCTATGTTATTAGTTGGGCGGCCTTGCACTTTTGCAATTCTTAGATAGAGTAAGGTCAGACGAAATTTGCATCAAACGGCAGACATGACAATGGTTCTGCATAAATGAAGAAAGATGGCAACCTCCATGATCTAAAATGACGATGGGGCCTATCTAGAACAAAGTTAGATGAGTTGGACCTTAGAGGCTTTACGTCAATTCCTGTATGTAATGTATGCCAGTTATTGTGGTTTACAAAATCAGTCCAATTGACGTCTTCTGTCTGAAAGATAAGGCAGTGAAACACAATTTTTATAGCTTTCTTCAACTCTACCCTCCTATTTAAGATCTTGCTCCTCAGTGGGATTCAAATAATCCTTTGACATTCTTCATGCACAAACAATTTGAGTGTGGCCTCATGACACAAGCTTGTGAACTTAGAAGGTGGCATTCTTGGTAGCAAGCACCACTGCTAGAAAGTTAGATGAGTTTCAGGCTCTTTCATCACAAAACTTTACATCGTCTTTCACGGACAAAGGTGTCCTTGGGTGGGTTCTTTCTTCACTCTGAAGACTATAGCTGAATTATATGTAAATCAAGACATTATTTTTCTGGAACTTCAGCCTAGTCTCATTAGTTTTTTTAACTGGAGAAACTCTTCACAATGTAGAAGTCTCTAGAGCTGCGAAGCTTAACTTGAAACAGAGAAAATAAAGCCACTATTTTCAGGTGGACAGCCTCTTGCATTTCATAGTCATAAGATGTTACATAATCATGGTAATGCTCCTTCAACCAAACAAAAGCATCATCGGTGGTATGATCATTCGAACACAGCAAAGACAGCATCAGTGGTATTGCATTGACAACATTGACATTTGTAGGGCAGTAATGTGGACTACTTCATTGCAAGGATTACTCATTTAGTAAGTTCTGCACCACTTGTTTTCTTGAACATTGGTTGTTGCATAACATGTCTGATGACTCCCTGCATGAAGAGCAGGGAGTCAAAGCAGCCTTCTCCTCCATTAGCATATTCTGTGCTACTACCTTGATTGAAAGAAAAAAATGTATAAGAACTGAATGTAGTGGTTGATGAAATACCATTACTGGCGGAGCTTACACAAATGGAGGAATGCTCATGCATGGAGGGCTCAACAATTCTTCTAAGATGATCGGTTTTTTTAATAGAAAAGCTTTATTCTGCCAGCCTTCCAAAACATGCAATTTAAAGCTAGTTTTAATTAGGAAAAGTTGCAACTAAGACTAGCAGAATTGCTTTTCCTAAGGTTAAAACATGGGGCCTGATTTAGTTTTTGGCGGACGGGTTACTCCGTCACAACAATGACGGATATCACGTCTGCCAAAATATAAATTCCATAGGACAGAATGGGATGGAGTAACTCGTCCGCCAAAGTCTAAATCAGAGCCGTTGACGTTTAATAACTGCTCCTAAAATGCAGCATCTACTGACACATAAATGCTGTAGGAAATATGACCCGATTTAGAGTTAAGCAAAGAGGGTACTCCGTTGCAAAGGCCACGGAGTACCGTCTCTGCCAAACTGAAGGTCCGATTTATAGTCGGGTGGACCTTCAGTATATAGACGGCAGAGACTATTCTGTCTTTACTGCCTACATATCCCTCCGATAGCCCGACAGAGTAAGGACCGTCGGGGTTTTGGCCATGTGTCCGCCCGATTTAGAGTGCGTGGACACATGTTCAGTTTTAAGTTTTACAAACTGCCACCTAAAAGGTGGAGGTATGTAAAAGTAAAAACTTTTCAATGACCCCCCATGCCAAGGGAGAAAACTCCCTGATGAGGGGGGATCATTGTTTCTTTTACTTTCAAAAACAAAATCCCACTTTAGTTTTGTTTTTTTAAATAAACAGAGGAAATGAAGTGAGCAGTGCAGCACTGTTATGTTGATGGATTGCGCTGCACACTTTCGATGTAGAAACCACCGTAATAGTGGTTCCTACAAATGCAGCAGATAACAATTGGGCCAGCAGACATCTGTAAATTTCCATCGCCATGCCGGGAGGTAAGTACTCCTCAATGGTGACAGTACTAACACCATCAGCCGCAATCAAAATCAGGCCCTAAGTCTTGAACTCCGTACCTATAGAAAATGCATGGAAGCCTAGTCTCATACATCTCTCATCACTCGTTATCTCAACTGTGTATCTTTGACAATGATGCATAATGACACTTCCAAACACCCCATCTAATCGCAGGTTTCCTTGTCAAGAAAGAACTACCTTGCTTGTTTTAACTCACTGTTTGCAGTATTCTCAGTCTACATCATGTGTGGCAGGTCCAGTCTTACCCTATGGAAGTGTCCCATATTCATTTTTTTATGGATGTTCTGGTCCACTTTTTATCATTGAACACCAGGTCGGTAAAATGGAGCAATATTTTGTGCGTACAATAGATTATTAAGCCTTTTAAGCCTGGCATATTCTTCCATCTCGAAGACAGTGAAAATATCCTGAATTTGCCAAAGCAAAGTTTTGGCCTTCGTGTTCCTGCAACTTGATGTGTCACTGTGGAACAGCGCAACATCTGGCTGTAGGGATTGGATGCCAATAGGATTCCATGAGTTGGTACTGCCCAGGGATGTCTTAGTCCTGGTGGCAATAGTGCCACTCTGCAGTCATGCACTGACCAGTCTCCTTGCATCCAAAAGTCCCTTTCCTAGGGTGTTGAGTTGAGCCAAGATATTGGATCATTGCTGCCAGGAGAGGCAGAGGGAATGCTCCCTGCAGTCGAGTAGGAGCTCTTGCACTGACTTTTTACAAAAGGTTTTTGAAGATGTTGGCGTTTAAAAAACAAATGATGTGAAGGTGAGCTTTTACAAATCCATGTGTCCCTAATTCATATACAATCCCTGAAATCCACACTGTTTGCAAAAGGGTTGAGCTGCCTTATAAATGCAAGGTTTTTTGCTAGATCCTGCATTCTAAAAGAAAATGAAAGATGTATTGATGAATAGCTTCCAGGGCATATGGCAACAGAGGGTACATTTTGATTTTGTGTGCATTAATGAGTAAAACAAGAGATAGATAGAATATTGACAGTGCTTAATAAAACGCCGTCCCTTTCAGCAAGCTAGACAGGTGGCATTATTGCTGGTGACGCACAAGCGCTTCCACCCAGTGTAGTGGTAACACAGCAGGCCTTCACACTGCAAATAGACGTAACTCTTCCTTTCAAAGGATTTATGGCATTTCCAACAAGAAAGACATAAATTCTAGATTGCTAATTCATGGGTTAGGAATACATAAGCTACATAATGTCCTCCAAGTACATAGCTGTTCCTTAAATGTAAATAGGCAAGACAACATACACCAGAAATATCCAAAGTAGGTACAGGAGGTACACATCCATGCCTTTCTTTTGAAAGTGCAGTGTCATGAACTCTATGGACTTACCAGAAGTCTATGTTCTGCGGAAGTACCATGAATACACTGAGGCTTGCCCCAACTCTCCCAAAAGGCACTCCAGACCCACACAAATCCAATGTGAGTCATGAATACGCAAGGCGTAAGGGGGATGGGATAAGATAGAAAAGAGAGCTGGTCCAAGGCTTTTTTCACATCAGACACATTTTGATAAGCTCATCTTCCGTATTCTCCTCTACATGAAGAAATGCAATTTATCAGTTTTTTTTTTACTACTGTCATAAGCTAGATTCTGCTTTCACTTTGTTTTAGACCAAACTAATACCTGGTTCACAAACGCCTCTTTCTTAGCTACTGTCCTTAAATTTCTTATAGCATGTAAGTGCAAGCCAAAAATGAAAATATCACAGTGATTACTTTTAATGCTGACATCCTCAATAGTGATATTTAAAAAAACTGTGTTAAAGAACTCACGGTACTTCTAGCACTCTCTAGAAAAAACAAATGAAATCATCTCACAGTACCATAGGTGAGTTAACAGCACTCACAGCCCAATACAGTTCACAAAATATGCAGAAAGACTTCTTATAAAATGATTCCCAGTTCAGCAGTGTTCATTCCATAGGGTGAACTGAGTCAAAAGCAAACTCCTGCAAAAAATTATTAAAGTTCAGGAAAAGAAAGTCATGGATCCTACCAAACTCTCAAGACCAGTAGCTGTAGCAAGATAAGCAGACATCCAAGGGAGGCAACATGAAGAACAAAGCATGGCTCAAAAAACGTCTCTGATATACTGAAGATTCAAGATGGCCGCTACCACAAAGATCAGATTTCCAAGTCTTGCGATAATCTTTTTTATGTACACTTCCACTTTGTGGCATCCTTGTCCACAGCGACCACCATCTTGGATGAGGTATCATTGAAGACAAATTCCTGCAATGGAAATATGTTAAGAAATTTTGCAGTAACATTCCATTTCCTTTTATTACAGCCTATGAGCTCTCCTCTTTATTCCTCTTTAACCTTAGCTGCAATATTGACACACAGGCTGTCAAGTCCAAGGGAGCGAGCAAGAGCAAGCATTCCTTTACTGACTACCCAAGTCAATGTATCCCAAAAACGCATACAGCATAGGACAGTCCATCTCCCCTTGAGGGTGTGGGATCTTCAGTCAGCTGTTGGACCTTGCGATCACGCTTAATACTCTTGCTGGCTATAGTGGCCCTGAAACATTGTTTTGGGAAATTGACCCCTTTCATGGTGCGTTTCTACGAACAAAGTCTCCACCTACCATGGTGCATCATGGAGTAGATAAAGCCTTCTTCTGTAGATGCCCACCTATAACTGTCAGTATGGTGAATCATAGATAAAGCAACCCCCCTCCCTTAGTGTCCCAGCTGTTGAGTTTCTTCTTGATAAAATCCACCCTGTTATTGGCTGCTTTTCCTCCTCAGGTTGAATATCACTCCTGTTATGTGCAGGAGGAAGCTGAGAGGGAGGCAACTCTGAGTTTGATGAGTTAGGGGGTGCACCACAATAAGAGACACAGGCTCAGGGCTTCAGGGTCTTCATAATTACACCAAAGTTTACATAGGCTAAAGAGGAAGTGCTGACACCAGAATGGTTTGATACCTGCCAGGCCAAATACTTAGGGGTTCGACCAAGTTGAATTCATAAGAGTTAAACTAAATCAAACTTGAAATAAAATTTGGTTTATTAATTTTAAACCTCTTCTACACAAAACCAGAGCCCCCATTCTAGAAGTTAAATATTGAAATAAGTTGCATAACTTGCCTCATTTGCTGCTTGGATGTATAAATGTAGTTAAGATGTCCGTACTCCTTATGCTCCTCTCACTAACGTAATGCAGTCACACTACTCTTTTATCTTGAAGTCTAAAAACCAAGAAATGCGTATGGTCAGCTTAGTTTGTCCCTTGTAACACGGGGCATCACCTTACCTGTCTTCAGGTGGTACTGCTGAGTGACTGTAGGAAACCAATCAACTCAAGCAATCAACTCTGATTTTGCAGTCATTCATCTGCTTTTACTGATCAATTTAGTCTGCAGACAGTAGCTCTTTAAATGTAACCTCCCCAAATATTCTAAGTGGATCCATGCATTTGGAAAGTTATTGCTTACATTTTTGTGATTCCGTCTACAACTTACAAATCTGCTGGCGTTTAGTTCAACAGTGCAGCAGCTTTGTCATTCATTTTGTTTTATTAGCTATGTCATGCTTAAGTAGATTCAGCAGAAATGTTGCTTTGTGTCTCATTTTCCTTCTCCATTCGACCTATAAATTTTCCCAGTTGTCTTAACTATCCGAAGGTCTCATAAAGTCTCTGTGTGTAACATGACACAAGTGGATAAAGCCCCCTATGATTTTCAAGATCAATTGGTCTCTGAAACCTATTGGCACAATATCCATGGCTATAATGAGCTCAGGATTTACAAATATGGTATCTTATGCCAGGGCACCTCATTTGCAGATCCTCGCCACCTTGTCTATTATATAGTATAAGCCATGGTGACTGTTTCCATGAGGCTTCGTCCCAGATGTGCTCTTTGGGTGCAAATCTGTCCCAGATGTTTTCTGGGTTGCACTTTGTGCGTTTTTTTATTTAGCAGATGTTCCAATATCACACCACATGTTTATCCTTCTGAGATTTCGCCTGAACCTGATCCCGTTGATGCTAGGGTATCCGTGTAGAAGATTTAAGCATTCCGAACCGACTTTGTGCTCGTGTGACTCCCAATCATTCCAAAATGATCTTCATTTATTATTTTTCTGTAGTTTGTACACGCAGGAAAGAAATACATTTATTATATCGATATTTAAAGAGGCAACATTTTAAACTATGACGGGTTGCATTATGCTTTCTAAAATCTCTGCCCAACCCGTTTGTCTGCTTGTCAGTAGATTCATTTTTATGGGCATGTATGCGGAAAAGGAAACAAGTGGACCATTGACCAGACTGTGGGGATCTTTTATCATTTATTTTTAAGATATTTAATAACTGTTATTTTTACTTGCATTTTATATGAACCTAAGCGTATATGTATAGGGGATTGCTTTATGAATTTGACTGGGAATGGTTTTACAATATGAATTGGTACTGGACGTGACTGTTGCAATCTTGTTTTTATGTACTTTTATGATCTTAATTGTGAAATATCGAATAAAGTTTCTATTGATTGATTGATTGAGTGGGAATATTTCAGAGGATTAATTTAGTTTGCGGCACCAACTTCTTTTTAAGAACACCTACATTTATTATCTTTGGGTTAAACTTATATCCAAATTTGCAGGTTGTACAGAGCAATGTTAATCATTCAATTCCATTGGATGTCTGATTTTGACTCTGTGGTCATTGGACTCCATTAGTGATTTAATGGCTACGGCAATTAATTATCTACGATCAAATAGAATAACTGTTGCTAGAAAAGAAATTGCTCTATCGTGGTTTAAACACAAAAAATGGCCCTCAATCAATGTGTGGGTAGCATAAAGCATCATATATGCAGCAATTTGTGGTATCAGTTACAGATATGTTTTTTCATAGAGGTGTATCCTTTTTAGACATGGGCTTTCAATTTTTAGCTTTTTATGTGTCACTAGTAGCATTGTTTTGCTTTACCCTTTTTGAGTTATTTTGGGCCTGTCTTTCGACAGCAGTCAAATAGGATTCTGGTGAAGTTTTCAGAAATGGTATTTTCTGTTGTGATCGGCCGGTGATCTCAGATTCCTGGACTGAATGTAACATGAATTCAATTTGTCAACCAAGGACCTCTAAGCACAAGGCTCTGCTTCTAATGCTTTGCTTTTACTTCTGAAAGTCAGTTTTGGTAGTGTTTTTGTCTCTTCTCTTGATATCTTTCACAGATACATCGTCTTTAGAAATCTTTTTTCAGAGAGGTAAATTTCCCTTCTTTCCTCTACAATAGATATACTCTTTCTTTTTAGGACTCGCCTGAGACATTTTGTTCACAAAAAAAATTAAAAAGGGCTTAGAGCCCGCCCATTACTTACCATTGGTTGGGTTCATCATCACACTCATTTCCTTGCTTCTCCTTAATCAGCACCTGTCAGTTTCACTATTGTACTATTTGGGTTTCTCAATCTTTTTTTATGACCGTGTAATAGCTCTTTCTTATTTACTTTTAGCAATGCAAGCTACTGTACAACATGGATAAAAAATATTGACCAAGCTTATAAATTGCACATAGGTGAGACGTATTGGCTTGTGCAATGCTTGTTTTTCTAACACCATTGATTATTTGAAGCCAAAAGCAGCTCCTCTTCTGGTATGATCCAGTAAATATGCATTGATTATTACCATGGAGGGGGGTGACCTGATTCTTGGGAAGGTCTCACAATGGACAAAGTCCTTCAATAAGGCAAAAGGAGCACATTCAAAGCCAAATTATGGAATTGTCTTCAATTGGCAATGACAAGTCCTCATCCTCTTTAATGAACGGAGGTCTCCATTGACTTTCTGGAGTTTTTTTTACCCATAACCCTCCTCTTTTTTGAAAAGGAGGCTAGTGAATAGGAGACCATGTAGGGGGAATACAAGCCTGCTTTCCAGCCTCAGCTGAGATAAACAAATGCTATAGATATGTTTGCGGAATGGCCACCCTCCTCAGACCCATCTCTCAAGGCCCTCTTCATGACAGTGGGGTAGACTTTCCCTCTGTACCATCACTAGACCCGGCCCTTAGGACCCCTTAGTGGTGAAGAAGGGCACAGCCTTGCGGTGCAGGCCACACCTGCCACTGTTGGCATTCAAGGAACTTCTGCAGTACGTAGAGAGACTCTTCTCCATAACTAGATATGACTCTGTAATTCAGTGTAAGCAAAATGGAGGGGGCTATACCCCATCCTCATTTTTGTGAGCAGAACCAATTACTCACATTGCAAAAGTTCAAGATGCTAATTACTGATCAGGTACTGGGAGTGGTACAGATTGCCATCCAGAAAAAACATATACGGTTCCTCTGGTTCAAGATGAGGAAACAGCACAACCAGTTCAGGACACTACTGTTTGGTCTCAAGAAACTTAGCCCCAATTGCAGCTTTTCTACATTAGCACAAGGAACTCTACCACCCATACCTACCCGTACTTAGACTGCTTCCTTTCTCGAGCAGAGGTCTGATATGGGTGCTGAGTCCATTACTGTCCTGACCCTGGACACCCTCTACAATCTTATGTTGTTATTAGACTAGGCAAGTCCTCTTTGGTTTCCCCCAGAATGATTCAGTTCATAGATACAGATTGGACTTTCCTCCACCTGAGGGAGTTACAGCTCTTAACTAAGCAGTAGAAAACCACTTGCACCAATAGCGCATCGATAGCTTGAGGATTCAAGAGGCTTCTGGGACTGCCATATGCCTGCTTCAAAGTAGTAGTCAGCACCAAGCTCCATGGGCAAGCTCCGCAATTCCACCTGTTGGGACATTTTTCCAGCTGTTAGAAGAGCAAACAAAATGTATTGCAATTCCCCAATTCTTGGTTCCAAATATAGATAGGGGTGTTCCTATATGCCTTCACCCCAATTCCTCTTATTTCAGGTGTTCTCTAGAACATTAGGGCGAGCTTTGCGTGCATAATGTTCCTGGGGTCTGCAGCACGGCGTACCCAAGTATGTTACATGGATCTACTCCACCTTCTACCAAGCCACAATGTCTACTTCCCTCAGATTAGAGCTCCACTATCCATGGCAAGAGGAAGAGTGCTTCACCCTTACATTCCATCACTGTGCTTGTGTGTAGTTTTCCTAAGAAGCAAAATGTTCATCACCGAGATCTCTCCTCACTGTACCTGGCGGTTCAAGTGGCCTCCAGAGAATCTTCTACCAGAATCCAGAACCAGAGCAAGTAGCTGTGGTCATGCCAGTGGACTTGGCAGAAAACATTATTCAGCGCACATGATCAGTAAACGATGTAAACAAAGTACTTTCCTTGATATCTGCCTCTGGCAGGAGTGACAGAGGTCTAGTGGGAGAAATTCAAGACATAGCTTGTGATCATAGAACAGCAGTAAATAGTTATGTTCCACTGCTAACAAGGTTGTTTCATGTCAATTTTATTTGTTCACTTTGGCACAACGCCTTGCCATCTCCTGGGATCCAAATTTGATTCTCGCCAAGTTGATTCACGTCTTTAAGACAATGGCATTTTGGAAGTTACGACTACTTTCATGGAAAATAGCTTACCTACAAACCATAGATTTTAGATCAAACAGTACAATAACCTGCCCCACAATAAATATATTAGATGACCATACTAAACAAACTAACAAACCAGTCAATAAAAACTATACAAATATGACACCAAATAAGAAACAGAATGATATTAACAAAATGTATTTAAAGCACTGTAGGAAAACATTATATTCCCACATGATCCACAATTACACACAATATTAAATGAACGGAAAAGAACATTAGGATGCCTATAATTAAACTGTATTAAAATATTTGAAACACAATACTATCACAGCTGCAAAATACAACATATATATAATACAAATGAATGGCTCAAATCACTACATTATAACAACATATAAAAATGCACATTATCATAATTATTTAGAGTGTAAAATATACCTGCTCCACCCAACATTTATATTTTAATAAAATAAATATAAGATACTTACAGTTAATAATTTAAAAAAATCCCCTGAATCAGAAACCATATTCAACATGTAGAATTCCAAACTAGAAAATCACCCCAAAAATGCAAGAATATACCCCAGCACAAAAAATCCACTGAAAACATCCATATCAAATCCTTTGTATCACTTAAAAGCCTGAACAATAGAATTTAGGAAAGAAGGACCCCAGAAAAACTAAAACAATTAAAGCAAACAACTGTAAAACTTTGGTTATAAAATAATTCAAATCATTTTCTTTGTAAAATTTAAAACCACCCTCAAGTCTACTATTGTAACTACATCTATACCCCCATTGGCAAAAGTATTTAATTTTAATGAGTTTAGATTAAGGAATTCTAATTCCACCCCAAGACCCATTGGGGAATTTATTTCATTTTGGTGAGTTCAGATATACTGTGCTAACTCGCCACCCTCTGGAGAAGGTGATTTGTTTTTGGGAATTCAGATTTGCTGTTCTAACTCTTGCCTTACTACCATTGGGGAAAGGTTTGCATTTTGGAGAGGTCAGATTTACTTTTCTAACTCCATCCCTATTTCTACTAGGGAAATGCCTAATGTTGTGAGTTCAACTGTATAACTGCATCCCAACACCCACTGGTGAAAGGGTTTAATTTTGAGGAGTTAAGAGTTACTACTCTACCTTCAACCCCACACCCATTGTGGAAAGAGTTTAGGGAAATTAAAAATGATGATACTAACTCCAGACCTACAACCACTGGGGAACAAGTTTAATATTCTGGAGCATAGATTTACTCTTCTAACTCCAACTCTACACCCGTTGGAGCTTCATATTTCTTCATATTTACTATTCTAATTCCTACCCCACAATAATTAATTTTACAGACGTTTTTGATTTTCAATGAAAAACACTTTTTAATTGTAAGACAATGATATTATTTCTTCTTATAAATCAATGTCCTTATTTAACATTTTATTAATTTTAAGAAAGTATCTAATTTATTAATGAAATCCACCAGTTTTAATATGGACTTTTAATTCAACCAAATTGGAAACTAAGTTAATTAAGTAAATGACTATATTTTGTAATATTTGAGGTTGAATTTAAGCATTATTTTTATAACATTTCATTTAATTTTTTAATACTTCACACCCTACTTCTGATTTGATTTGATTAGTGCATTTGTACAGCGCACGAATGCCCAGGGGCGTCTTGGCGCTAAGACCGGTGGGTCAGGACGGTTGTTGGAGTATTGTACAAAACGAGTTGATTGGAAATGAGCCAGGTTTTCAGCGCCTTTCAAAAAGGCAGAGGCGACGTGCTGCTCTTTATGGCGATCGGGACTAGGTTCCATGTCTTGACTGTCCCTAGCAGGAAGCTTCTTCCGCCCCAGCGTGCCTTCTTGAACCTGGGTGTTTGCAGAAGTTTAGTGTGTGCGGATCTTAGACTTCTAGATGGCACATACCATTTCAAGTGAGTCCTCAGAAATTGAGGCCCTGCGCCATGTAGTGCTTTAAAGGCCTGGCATTGGGATTTAAACTTAATCCTCTTATCCACCGGGAGCAAGTGGAGGGCTCTTAAACCCTGGGAGACTGGCTCAAACCTGGGGATATCCAATACTAATCTGGCTGTCACATTTTGAAGGCGCTGTAGCCTTAGTACATACTGAGATTGAATCCCCATGTACAGGGCGTTGCCGTAATCCAATCTGGACTGGGCTAATGCTGTAACCAGTGTTTTTAGGGCATCGGGTGAGATGAATGGACGGATTTTCCTGATCATTTTTAGGATGAACCAAATAGTTGAGGAAAGGGTGTTGATCTGACTATTGAATGTCAGTTTATCGTCAAAGATGAATCCTATGTTTTTGACCTTAGGCACTAGGGCTGGGCATTCGCCCAGACTGGTGGGCCACCATCTGGGTGACCAAAAAGATTAATCAGAGTCCAGCAGCAGGACTTCTGTCTTTCCGCCGTTCAATTTTCCGCCAATCAACTTATTATTGAAAACATTTGCTTTTATGAAAAATAATATTTTATCCATTAGCCCCAAAAGCCTTTCATTTTCATCTTTAATCAAACAATAATTATTATACATTGATATAATTTAAATAAATTATTCACAGGTAAAGAATGTTATCATATGAATATAAATACCTTCTCAATCTATTCCCTTATATAGACTATATAAACTAAACAATCCATTTAACGTAATTATTCTAATTAATTTCTAACTAATAACTAATTTACAGGTTAAAAAATTAACCTAATTAAAAAATAAATGAAAATGAAGAACATAAACATTGTTTTATTAAGTATAAATATTGATATTCTCTCCTTCAGTATTATGTTCCACAGTGTTCTAGATACCACGAAAATATATTTTTCGCGGCCAGCCTTGTTTGAAGGTTCTAAACAGTATATTCAAGTGTTATATTTGTGCACTAATTGAGAGTTTACACACTAAACCTGTGTGTTTTTTTGGCCATTGTTTGTTCCACTAAACTATGGCATTCAGTGTCTTTGGATTTGATAGCAGAATTACCTAGAAGTCAAAAGAAAACGGACTGTCATTGTGTTAGTGTTCAACGATTTGACAAATACTTTGGGGCTTATATACAAGCCCCTTGCGCCGCCAGTGCGTCACTTTTAATTTAGGGTTGCAATACACGGAATTCCACGGAGTTGCTTAAAAACTCAGTGGAATTCTGCGGAGTACCTCTCCGCCCTATCACCAGAACACCGCTTCACCAGAACAAGTCCCAGAGTGCACTGCGATGCGAGTCCGGGAATGGAGAAACCTCACTTGGCAGGTCTCACCTTCATTCTGAAGCACAGTGCTGCATGCAAGAACCAGGCCTGGGGCAGAGGCATGCCCTTGTGTCCCACGTGGCCCACGATGAGCTGTAGGTCTGGCTCTCCGTATGGGCCCAGCGTGCCCTCCCGGGCAGATCAGGTTTCCCTTAAGGCACTGGGAAGGGCCAGGGCCAGCTCCAGGCTGGTGGTGCCCACATGTAGACTAGCATGTTGCCCCACTGCCCCCACACACCTAGTCACCTCACTCTGTGCATGTGTAAGACATGCCAAGTATCCTGGTGCGGCAGCCATGTTAGGGTCAGTCCAACAGTAAACCCCCAAAAGCGACCATGTTAGGGTTGCAAGAGTAAACACTCACCAGCGCAATCATGTGTTTTAGGTACGGGGAGGGGTATGGTGGCCATTTTTGTTGGGGTCAACAAGCAGGCTGGATAAGATGCCCACGTCATGTTCAGTAGGACAGACGTGTAGGTAAGAGTAGAGAGAGGTAGCAGCAGGGGCATCATTAATTGATTTCTCCAATATGTTGCACCATGATGGAATATTTCTGGCCTGTGCATAATTGCACTCTGTAATTGGAGACATTCTGTTTTTGGACAGAGGTGTGGGGGCAGCTCAGGGGAACAGCGCTGACATTTAATTCATCAATTTATTTTTATTGTCCCTTCATTTGGGTGGGCAGCGGGGGCAAACTCCGCCACACCGCGGAATCTGAGATCCCAGTGGAGCGCAGAGTTGGAAAAACTCCACAAACTCCGCAGGTGGAGCGAAGTTCACCACACACCGTTACTTTTAATATGGGACAAAGTGACGTAGCAGTGGTGCATGGGGCTTGTAAATAAGCCCCTTAATTTCTTTACCTATGTGGCCCTTCTCTAAAGAAAAAGCACAACTCTTTGCCCACCACTTTATTCATTTGCATGGAATTCTACAATTGCTCATCACTCTTACGAGTTTTCAATTTACTTCTAAATTCTGGTCTGCATGGTTAGTTACATCCCCAAGCAAAAAGAAGCCTGACTGCCTGAAACAATGTACTGAGCATTATTCGAGATACCAAGGTGTGTTACAAGAAGAGGATTAGAGTAAGACATAGTGGATAGCAGAATTGACATATAATAAAACAGAACACCCTGCCACAGGGACGTCGCCCTTCTTCAGTATATATGGACATCATCCCAGAATATCTGCATTACATTTGACATTGTGATCACCAGTTCCCTCAGTACAAGAACACATAGCTGAACCAAACGAAATTCAAAGATCAACAAAGGAGGCATTAGAAGAAGCCAATACTGACTACAAGGTATATGCTGGTAGAAAAAGATACACAGCACCCAAATATGTGGTAAGTTGCAATGTTTAGTTTACATTTGAAGAAAGCCTCTAAGTTGCAACTCATGTTTTTTAGCACTATGGTAGAAATCTACCATCCATTTACCCTGTTGGTGCTTATAATCACTTATATCTGTTTCTGTCTTATGGTTGTTTCAGCACACCTATTTTACACTAGAATGACCCTGGCTCAATAAATGCTTATTGAAAACGTACCCACCATTTATTCTATGTATCTCTCTGAGACAAAGTGAGAACAAGTGACTGAGCGAAAAGTACTGTTTCCACGATCCCAGATGGGACGGGCTTGTCATGTTCGATAGTTGCCAAGGACTATTCTATCCTTGGTAAGAGGAGTTCATAGTGGCACTGTGAGCTAGCTGGAATACAGGCGAACATATCTGGTGGGAGGTGTCTGGAATCAGTCTGAACACCAATCATACAGTTTATGTTGTCTAAACGCGCAGATCCTATATAGATTTATAGGAACTACACGTCAATTTCACTGCAACAGTTCTACGAGGCTTTCTTGTTGGGGAACGCCCACCCTGCATACATTATACCTGAGACAGGTATAATGTGGCACAGGGCTTTACAAGGAGACACATCTGCCTAGCTTTGTCACTTTGTAAATATGGCGCAACGTGGGGTATTGTTTACTCAGCCGCTTCGTCACGAAAAGTGACACAACGTCGGGGCAAAAGTGTTGCAAGGCCTTCATAAATAAGGCCCATAGTTGCTTCAGCTCGCACCTTGTTGCCAGATTGCTGAACATTCACAGGACGAGTGTTATTCTTGGAAGCCAACAAAAGTTTGAGTTGGATTTAAAGGAGTGTTGTAGGAAGCTAATTGTGTTTAAGGATTTGAACGAATATGTTCAATCGCTAATTTACAAGTAATCTTTTAATGAATATGCACTTATATATTATGCAGCTTGTTGTTTCAACATGGCGACAAACATGATCCTCATTAGTTCACAGACTACGATAACCTTTCTTTTGAAACTCACATAATACATGGTTGTTTGAACAACATTCCAATCACAGAACATGTTAATACAGTATAGTGAATGTAGCTTATAGTGAGCAATGTAAAATAGGCCTCGATACTCTGCATCAATTTCATAGATGGTAATTGCGGATGTAGATGTAAATTTAAGAGTTTCTTAAATCTGTAGCTCCATAGAGATAGAGAAACTGCTGAAAGGTGTATCATTTATTAAATCCGAAATCAGATGCGGTAGCAAAATTGATCATATCACTAAACACTTTCCCATTGAAGACATTGCCAGACAGAGTGGTGACATTCAGTGTCTCCGCTATCTGTCTTATACCATTCCCCTTTCCCCGAGTCTACGTCTAAACAACATCTTTCCCTTTATGGTTGGTAGTGGGTTGGAAGTATGGAAGAATGCATCGCTCCCATTGGATCCAGACTGCCAGGTTGGTGCATTTTGGCAACATCTCAACCAGTATGCCATATATGGCCCTGAGAACCCAAACACAGATTTGAAAATAGCAAATAAATGGATCAAAAAAGCTCTTTTTTGTATTCACAAGTGATCATCAGTTAGGATTATGACCTCCCTTTGTTTTCGCAGGGAGTCATTCAATGGGATTCTGATATCTATTACACTAGTTATTTCACAAGGAGCTGCCTGTGAGGATTATGAACATATCCATGGAAACTCCAGTGGAATTTTATTGACACAAAATTAATTTTGTATGGCATGCCGATATCATTGTTACTAAACATATTGATTAGAGGTAGAAACTAAACATGCAATATTAACAAATGCTTTTCATGTTGCAGTTGTTCATATATCTCTTTGAACTTAAACCAAGAGTGAAAGGATATTCCCTAATATTGAAGATAGGTCTCTTAACCTTTTATAACCCCAAATGTAATTCACAGTTACTGTTCAACCCTAATTGTATCTCAGCTTGTAGAAAGATCAAGTTGCAATTTATAATAGCGAGTGGAAATGCGGGGCATGTCTGCAGGTATATCATATAAATTATAAAAGGTAAAATACCAATGTTCAAACTAGATATCATCGCTAATGTAGTGCAGACTAAGCCCAGCTGTACAACCTGTGAAGCGACGATATCCAGTGTCGCTGTTTCTCTGTTTTGTACCATTCCTTTTTCGCCAGGCCTACTGTGAATCTCCATTGTATTAATGTGAGATTGGCTGTGGTTTTGGCAAATGTAGAAACTATCATCACTCCTGTTGGAACCAGATTTTGAGGTCAGTGCGTCATCACATTAATGTGTAAGGGCAAAACATGCCTAAGTTGAGGTTAGTATGCCCCTGTAGTGACAGGATACAAAAGCATAATTCCATATGCTATGGTAGCTTTCTTTAGAGTAAAAGCCTACTTGTGAATTTTTCGGAAGCTGGCATGGGAAAAGCTATAGAAATCATCTGCATGCTGTTGTAATATTTATCAAAAGTAAAATACAGAAGCGAATGGACAGATTTGCTAAATACGCAGACAAGATGATTTTGCTAAAACATGATTTTTTATTAAAAACCAATTATAATGGATAAAACACCATGAATGGGAATATTTGCTTTTCAAAAGAAAACAGGAAACAACAGATATTGCTCCACTTTTGCAGCATTCAACCAGTTTGTGTGCATTGGCTGCAAAATTTGAGGGGCCATTAGTACATTTCCAAAATCGGTTTTCTCATTCTAGTCTTGGTTTATCTCCTCTCTAGGCCGGCTGACTTGGTATATAATGTTATTGATCGTCTTATCGGCAGGACTATAAGGTAGTCTTCCAGGGGCATCAATATTTTTTGCTAATTTTTTCCCCATATCCAGCAGGTCATGACTATTCTGCCTGTAGTTGTTACTTTAGATCTTGTCTCTAACAGGGTAGCACGTTTGTTGTTTCTGACTCGTTTTCCTGCTATGATCACTAACTAGCCCCGCCGCTGCACCGCCCAACCACTGGAATAATAAGCAACTCTGATTTGAGTGCCTAAGGCACATCAATATATTTTGAAACGAATATATTGGCCGCTATATAACTAACAGAAGAAATGTATAATCTCTATTGTAATTGTAAAGCGATCTGACACCCCTTGTGGGGCTAATAGTCAGTCCTACATAAAAACCCTCAAATAAAATAAAAGTAAATATGTTATGCATAGGGGCAGCTATTGACTTTCTGGGAAGATTCTGTACATTTACTAGTTTTTTCTTCTAAAGCAAATAACTGCAGAAAGGGCAGCTTAAGGGCTTCTGCATAATATGTTTCTGAAAAGAGAAAGGGCCTCATTACGATGTTGGTGGGACAGCCAAGACCGCTGCTTCCCACAAGATCTTGGATCCCGTCAGGGCAGCGGTTGGAATCCTATCCGTTCAATGGAGCCGTCCCTTTCAGACTGCCTTTTCATGGTGCTCCTCCTAATTTCTTTAGAAGTTGTAGCCCACACCACAACTTTTTCTTGTGGTGTGAGGTGGAGCCCTATGATGGGTTCTCGCCCTAATAAGGAAATATTCCTTTACATCTTAGGTTTTATACCACTTCTTTATCTAGGCTCGGGCATTTTGTTGTGTTTTTTACTTTTGTTGTGGGAGAGATAACCCGCTGGATTTAAAATCTCCCCTGGTCCCTTTTGTGTGTTTTAAGTATTTTCAGAGAAGCCTCACAGAGATCCACAGTTTTGCCAGATACTGGCTTCTTGACTCTGACTGTAGGGTAGAGCCTTGAGTGGGACAAGCTAACCTTCAAAATCTACTTGCTCAAAAATAGCATATCTTTTTGCTTTCTTTCTAATCTTTCAATTCACACCCCACTTCCTGCAGCAGCAGTTTGCCATTCTGTTTAGTACTTGCAAAAGACAGTGGAGTTCCAATAATGGAAAATGGAATGTTGCTGAATTGTAATCGTGATTCTCCTTTCATAACAGTTTCATTGAATTAATAAGCAGCCGGCGATCCTGCCCCTGGGGAATCAGGGACCTAATTTAGGAACAAATTAGTCAAGATCCTTATTTCACATTAGCTGTCGGAATGAACTGAGATATTAACTGAGATTGTAGTCATTGTGGGTTCCAGGTGGTCATGGCTGCCTTAAAGTGGAAGCTCCCAATTAAATAAATTAGTATTTGCTATCTATCTTGTTTTTTCAACTTTAAGCCATCATTTGGTCAGTGGCACTTGTCAAGTTTTCCTGGCTAGTAATATGCATGCACCAGGGTCTTTCTTTGAATGTTTCTGTAAAACTTTATTACAACAACATTCATAGATGGCTGCTTGCCTTTTTAAAAATGTTTTAGTTAAAAAAAAGTTTTAAAAAACATTCACTAGGCGAGCAACTAATGTCAGACATATTGTGGCATATTTACAATCTGGGTCTGAACTGAGGTGGCGAAGTGAGCTAAAGAACGATGATGGATTCAACTCAGATCTGTGACTGGGGGTGAGTGTCTGAAAGGTTTCAGCGCTCCGTCCATCATCTCCTTGTATTTGCTTTGTTCACCCTAAGTTGGCAGGGTATGCCCAGATGTGGGTCCCTTGCTCACTTTGCCATTGGATTCAAGACAGCCTGGCTGATGAGGGGTGTTACCCTGAAACAGGTCCGAGGATGCTTGTTTCCGGTCCAGGGATGACCAGGCTTTGCAGTTCGGGCTGGACTGTTCCCATGAGGAAGACTCATTTGCATATGGCTGGGTCTGTACTGGTGTGGCAAAGTGAGCTAAAGAACGATGATGGATTCAACCCAGATCTGTGACTAGGGGTGAGTGTCTGAAAGGTTTCAGCGCTCCGTCCATCATCTCCTTGTGTTTGCATATTTACAAGCCCCTATCACCACAGGAATATCACTTTTAACGACATTCCTGTGGCAATAGGGGCTTTGCAGCGTTAAGTGACTTAACGTGGCTTAACACCGCCTTGTAAATAAGACACCCTTTCATGTTATCCTGAGCACGAAAGGGGTGGGCAAAAGGTGTTGCGTTAGTGTTCCGCCACAACACCCATCGATTTTGATGCTGCCCCGTATTTACAAGGGTGGCGTAAATATGGGGAAGCGCCAAAATTAAGACAAGGGAAAACCTGTTCTTAACATGGCGGAACGAGGAGCAATGCTTTATTTCTCCCCAATTTTGCTGTCTCTATGTGTGCTGCTTTGTGCAGCACACATTGAAACAGCAAAACGCAATGAATGATTGTTTATGTGCAGGAAGGTTTACCTTCCTCCACATAAACAATCATTAAAAAAATGACGATTTACAACTGCTATTTGTGGTGCACAATGCAGCACACATAGAAGTTTCAATTCGCCATTCTGGATTGTTTATGTGCAGGAAGGGACACCTTCCTGCACGTAATCAATCATTTCCCCCAACGCAAGCACCCTTTCACTATGGTGCTAGGGTGCCTGGGTTGGCGCTAAGGAGCTTAATTTAGCACCAGTGCTAGGGGAAAGGCAGGGGTGTGCTGTATCTTTGTATATGCGGTGCACCCCTGCGTTTGCAGAATGGCGGAGTGTGGCGTTAGCAAGGTTTGCTGAACGCCACGCCCCGTCGTTCTGTTGTACATATGCCCCATTGTCTTTGCCAATGCTCCCACACACACGCTTGCTTTTTGGAATGTCTTCTAAAGGGAGGCATGCTTCACAGCCTATATCGGGATTGCGTGTTCTGTTCGTACTCTTTTGCTTGTCAGAATTGCTTTCATTCGTTTATGCTAAGCGTTGTCGTCACGTTTCTTTCCGGAGATGTCCATTGAATATTTTCCCATCCAAAAAAACACATTTATAATTCACAAGCTGCTTTAAACGGTGTTAAGTTACCCTTAAGCTTTGGTTTATACACCTGAGTATGTTCACAATGAAGAGGCTTAACTAAACAATGTCGCCTTGTTCCACCAGTCTCGCTGCTCGCATCGTTCTAGCTGAACAGGAGGATGACAGTAAGGCTGTTCTTTTGGGGATCCCTAATGGATGCTGAGTTAGATCCTTTTTGATGATTTCTACTCATATTTGGGCACAGTGTGTAAGGAATGCACCAGCACTGATGATATTGTCACCAACGCGTATCAGGCCTGATGCGCGTGTCTCTAATTTGTGAGTGAGCTGCAATAACACATTTAAAGCATTTTGGCAATTATTTTTTGTTTGATTTCAAATGTGTGTATTTGATGTCTTGGTTGAAAATAATTACAAATTCATTTGTATGAAACTGATTATATTAATGAGTGAGCAGTTTATAGCAGAGCATGGTCAACTACGCCACCAGAGGGTGCTAGACTAAAGGCTTCATTTGCAGCTGTTCTCCTGGAGCCTCTAGGTGGGCGAGATCCAGCAGTGTGCAAATCCTTCTTCAAAATTAGGGAATTCTTTCATATTTCTTGGCAGTATTCGTAGTTTGTGTGAATGCAAGAAGAGGTACATAGAAAAGCATTGGCAAAGCCAATAGGCCTTGCCTATACTAGAGCTATTGTCTTTGGCAATGAATTGTTGTCATGTTGTACACCAGTGTGTTAAATGTTAAGGGGTAGAGTGTTGTAGAGTGGAGTGGGGGAGTAGAGTGTCGTAGACTGTATTTGTTGGAGAAGAGTGTCATAAAGTGGAGTGGGGAGAGTAGAGTGTCATAGAGTTGAGTAGAAGGGAGTAGAGTTTAGTGATTCAGTGGCAGAGTGTTTCATAGAGTGCAGTGTCGTAGCATGCAGTGTCGTTGAGTGGAGTGGCATAGAGTGGAGTGGAGTATAATCGGGTGGAATAATGTGGAGTGGGTTGGGGTGGATTGAGGTAGTGGGGTGGATTGGTTTGGCGTAGTTTGGGGTGGTTTGGAGTGGGTTGACTGGATGGGGTGGATTGGAGTGGGGTGGATTGAAATGGGGTGAGGTGGGTTGGATTGGGGTGGACTGGAGTGGGGTGGATTTGATTGGTTTGGGGTGGGTCGATTGGATTGGAGTGATAGGACTGAGGTGGAATGGATTGGATTGGGGTGGGGCGGGGTTGATTGGATTAGAGTAGGGTGGTTTGGATTGGGAGAATTAGAGTGGAGTCGGTGGATTACGTTGGACTGGAGTGGTACGGAATGGACTGGAGGGGGTGGATTGAATTGGAGAGAGGTTGATTGGAGTGGGGTGTATTGGACTGGAGTGGGAAGGACTGGCCTGGAATGGGGTGGATTGGAGTTAGGTGGATTGGATTGGGTTGTCGTGGGGTGGATTAGATTGTGGTAGGCTGGATGTATTGGATTGAGTGGGGTGAACTGAACTGGGTTGAGGTGGAGTAGATTGGGGTAGAGTAGATAGAATTGGGGTAGAGTGGGGTGGATTGGAGTAGAGTGGGATGGATTATACTGCGGTGGAGTGGGTGGATTGAATTACGTGGATTAGATTGGATTGGGGTGGATTGGATTGGGGTGGGGTGGACTGGAGTGGGGTGGACTGAAGTGGAGTGATTTGGAGTGGGGTGGGTTGGCTTAGAGTGGGTTGAATTGGCTTGGGATGGAGTGGGGTGGATTGGAGTGGGATGGGTTGCATTGAGGTGGAGCAGGGTGGATTGGAGTGGGTGAAATTGATTGAGTGGAGTGGATTAGATTGGAGTGGGGTGAACTGGAGTGGGGTGGACTGGAGTGGGATGGAGTGAGGTGGAACGGAGTGGGGGTGGAATGCAGTGGGGTGAATTGGAGTGGGTGGATTGGAGTGGATAGGTTGCATTGGGGTGGACAGGTTGCATTGGAGTGGACTGGGGTGAGGTGAATTCGATTGAGTGGGGTGGATTGGATTGAGGTGGGGTGAACTGGATAGGGGTGTGGTGGATAGGATTGAGGTGGATTGCATTGTGGTGGATTGGAGTGGATTGGGGTAGACTTGTGTGGAGTACATTGGTTTGAGTGAGGTGGATTGGAGTGGGTGGATTGGAGTGGTGCAGATTGGAGTGGGGAAGATTGTTTTGGATTGGAGAGAAGAAGACTGGAGTGAGGCAGACTGAATTGGATTTGAATAGGGCAGTTTGGAGTAGGGCAAATTCGTTTGGATTGGAGTGGGGCAGATTGTTTTGGATTGGAGTGGGGCAGATTGTTTTGGATTGGAGTGGGGCAGATTGTATTGGACTGGAGTGGGCAGATTGTATTGGACTGGAGTGGTGCAGATTGGAGTGGGGCAGATTGTTTTGGATTGGATGAGGGAAGATTCAGGTGGGGTGATTGTTTTGCATTGAAGGGAGAGATTGTTTTGGACTGGAGTGGGGCCTATTGTTTTGGATTGAAGTGGGGCAGATTGGTGTGGGGGCAGAGCTCAGTGGGGAACATTAGAGTGAGGCAGACTGTTTTGGATTGGAGTGGGGTGGATTGTGGTGGACTGGATTGGGAGGGAGTGGGGTGGATTGGATTGGGGTGAGCTAAAGTGGATTGGCATGGGGTGGGGTAGATTGGACTGGACTGGATTGGGTTGGTGTGGAGTGGATTGGATTGAAGGAGGTTGATTGTGGATGATTAGAGTGGGGTGATTTGGGAGGGAGTGGGTGAATTGGGGGTGAGGATTGGAGTGGGGCAGATTGGAGTGAGGCAGAATGAAGTGGGGCAGATTGTTTTGCATTGGAGTAGGGCAGATTGTTTTGGATTGGAGTGGGGCAAATTGGAATAGGGCAGATTGGAGTGGGCACATTGTTTTGGATTGGAGTAGGGCAGATTGTAGTGGGGGTGGATTTGAGTGGAGCAGGTAATTTTGGATTGGAGTGCGGTGGATTGGAATGGGGCTGAATAGAGTGGGGCTATTTTTGTGGGGCAGATTGTTTTGGAATAGAGTGGGGCAGATTGGAGTGGGATGAATTGGAATAAGGCAGATTGTTTTGGTTTTGATTGGAGTGGGGCAAATTGCAGTGGGGCGGACTAGAGTGGGGCAGATTGGAGTGGAGCAGATTGTTTTGGATTGGAGTGGAGCAGATTGGAGTGGGGCGGATTGGAGTGGGGTGGACTGGGGTATGCTGCACGATTATGTGTTAAAGCATAATTTCAGAAATAACAAATAAGAAAGAAACAATGTTGGTTTGGAATATTTAAAACAAGGTAATCCTCATCTTTTGAGAACAGCGCCCACGAGCAAAAGCAAAAGAAAACATCAGTGCAAAGTGAGAAAAAAAGACTTGGCAAAATAAAAGACAGTTAACTGTAGAACATCTTTGCTATTTTGTTGGTCCTGCTGGGCATGTTTCTGCCAGTCACATGCCTTGTGTTTGCGCGGCACTGAAAGTTAAAACAAACAAAATATTACCTCGTGCCCATATGGAGCAAGGACCAAGCACTCAATGCTTGGCCCCTGCTCCACAGAGAGGTGCTGAAATGATGGGAGGCCTATACTGACGAATGACGGGACTGTAAAGAAGAGTGCTGTGCAAGCCATCAGACGGGAAGGCAACGGGTGCTCTCCAAGCCTTTCTTGTTTGCAACAGTGTCTCGCAAGTGAGACACATGTGCTAAAAAAGGCCAAACATAGAAGTTGTCTGTTCAAAGGCCCTTTGCGCACAATGGAGCACAAGGAACTTGAAAGAATAGCAGTGGATGCCCTGCCTGGTATTGTGGCCTGAGGAAGTCCATTTAATGATTTTCTCTTTTCAGAAACATATGATGCAGAGTAATAAGCCCTCAGACTGTCCTCTCTGTAGTTGTTAGTTCTAGAAGCAAAAGTATTACCATTGCAGAATTTCCACAGAGAGTCAAAGGCGGCCCCTATGCATAACATATTTACTTTTATTTTATTTGAGGGTTTTAATACAGCGTGGACTATCATCTCTCAAGGGGTGCCAGAGCGCTTTATAAGTACAATAGTCAATGTAAACATTTCTTCTGTTAGTCATATAGAGGTAAATGTATCAGTGTCAAAATTTATTGATGTTTCTGGGGAGCGCGAGCTTATCATTCCAGGAACTTCATAAGCAACATCGTTTTCTCTATTTCAGGAGGACCCTAGGACACAAAGTTTTTGGTGACTGTGAAAGTCTTTTGAAGTTATGGTATAGAAAAGTAGGCGTGTTGGAGTGTGATCTTTTCCAGTTGTGGCTGGGTGCTTTCGGATGTGATTTGTCCTGGTTGTTTATTGTGGGGCCCTGAGGATTGTAGGTCTCAGTCCCTCTTTTGCCATTCTAGTGTTAGGAGGCCATCATTCTTCTTGTGGGACCCTGAGGTTAATGGGTCTTTGGTTTGTGTTTTTGCTCATTTTGTGCTTGGAGTCATTTCATCAGTGGTGTTTTCTCGTGCACACGGGATCTAGGATAGGGTTTGGAAAAAGCTGCATTTATTTGCTCAGTTGTTATTTGCTCAGTTGTTGAATTAATGTTCAGTAGGGGTGGTCCATTGTTTCTTAGTTTGGATATATCCAGAGAGTAAGCTACTGGGAGATGGTAGTGAACCATTAGTGGAAATTACTGTGTTCTGGGTAGCTTTTTTCTTTTTCTATAAATAAGTATTGACTTCGCTGTAAACATACTGTATCTCACATAGGGTCAAACAATGACTTCTCCAAAGCTAGAAAATGTGTATAGGAGGTGGCAGTTTGTAGGTGTAACTTCATGCTGGTAGTACAGTAAGGGCATGAACTTTTGGTGGAGGTGTGATGGCGCTCAGGTACCGCCGCACCAATGGTCCGACCGCTGCAGCAGTTGGACTGCCACATGACCGCCACACCCGCCAGGCATTCGCGATCTGAGGGCTGCAATGTTGCTGCTGGTGCCGCTGCAGCACCATCAAGCCTATTACGAGTTTCCTCATCACCACAGATTTCATGGCGGTGAGCCCGCCATGAAACCTGTGGCGGTCAGGAAACTAAGGGGGCCCTACAGGGTTCCCTCATAGCATGAGGATGCATGCAGGGGACACATGGTGTGCCCCCCTGCCTGCATGCACCCCTTTCCTGCACAGCATGGACGGCACATTCCATGCCGTGCACGAACATGCTTTGGTGTCCCATTGTGGTGCCTTTTTAATAGGCACTGCCGTGGGAATTCCAGGGGACTGCCCGCGAGACCTCGAGAAAACTCGTAATCTCGAGGGCAGTCGTTGGTGAGGTTTGGCGATGTGGGAGCGGGGCAGTGACGTGCCACCCAGCGCCCAGAAACCCAAACTCATAATCAGGCCCTAAGTCTGAGATTTAATACAGTGCAGGAAGTGAGGTCTTGAAGATGATAAACAGGAGATAAATACTGAGATTATCTCATCGGGTGGATGAGCCTGGAAATGTAGCACAGAGGGAAAGTTAAGGAGAACAGAAGATAGGTGTTGTGTTACCATTGAACACTTCATTGCTGAAGCCTCATTTTGAGTATTGTCATGGAGGCTGCACCTGCTAGAGAATAAGGACACACTGCAGACACCATAGAGATGCACTGTTTACATGAGTCTCACCTGTTGCCTCACATACGCAAACATTTGCATTCCTTTGTTCGCATCAAAAGCTAAGGATTTGAAGTACAAGTGAGACTGAGAGGGAAATGTTCTACCCACCCCTATAATCCTTAGCCTTTAGCCTCCACTGAGGTATGAGCAAACAGTTTGGCCGATATTCTGGATTGGCTGAGTGCTGCTTTGTGATTTGGGTCACATCAATAACCACATAGCAAATTCACAAGGGTCTGGGTTATGACTCCCTGAACTCCATCTGGTGTCAAGCCTGGTGTCTGGGTGTGTGTAAGGCTCATACCACTGTCAAATCAGGTAAACACTCTGGTTTCTTTTTTTTTTTTTTTTTTTTTTTTTTTGAAACCGTTTATTGCAGGTTGTAAAAGTTACAGGTATGGGCCTACAACCACCCGGCCGGCCGCTAGAATGACAAAAGCATATTGCATACATACAGTAAAAGTCTCTCGGCAGTGCAGAGCAGTGAAACAGGAGTAATCAATGGTGCAGGCCACACAGCTCCAAGCCCACAGTACGGTTCCCTTTTCTTGAAACAAAACAACACCAAAAAACCACACCCGCAAGGCAACCCGCGATCCAAAGTGACAGCACGTGCTCCATAAGTGGGGGATCCAAACCAGCAGCAGAACTCTGAGGAGGGGAATGGGAGTAGGTCAGGGACTGGGGGACCGCGCGCCCGCGGCCGAGGGAGGGGGGCCGTCTAGGGAGACGGAGCAGGTGAGGCAGCCGGTAGCAGTGGTGGCTCACAAATACCCCCGCGGTAGGCGTTCCAGGGGCCCCAGAGTTTCACCCACGCCCCAGGCTTACCCCTCGCCACATACACCACCTTTTCACGAAACATACACCAATCCATATGCTCTTTCCAGGCCGATACCGCAGGGGGCCTCTGGGATCCCCACAATTGAGCAATGTCACGCTTAGCTATCATGTATCCCAGAGTCACCCACCGCGTCTGCGGGACCGAATAGTCATTCGGTTCCCATACATTCAGCAAGCATCTCCTCGCTTCAGGCAGCAGCGCGACACGCGTAACCACACGCAGGACCTCATGCACACCACGCCAGAATCGCTCCACCTTCGGGCACTCCCACAGTATATGCATGAAAGTCGCCAGCGCACCACAGCCACGCTTACACAGTCCGTCACCAGCAAAACCCATACGCAGAAGCCTTGGCCCCGTCACGTAAACCCGGTGAAGGATCTTGAGCTGGACGAAACGAAGGCGAGCCGGGATGGCCACCTCTTTCGGGGAGGCCACCGCGGAAATCCAATCCTCGTCGTCCAGCTCCAGCCCGTCGGCAACCCAGGCCTCGCGGAGACTAGTCAGCAGGCACGATCTATCGTTGATCAGTTTTTTATATATGAGGGAGATCGTGCTGTCCGGTACATGGCCGTCCAGCACTCTGTCCTCCAGGGGGGAAGACTCCGGAATGGATGTGACGTCCGGGAAGACGGAGCCCAGCGCATGGCGGACTTGCCGGTACCGAAAGTACTCACTGCCCTGCAGCTGAAACTCCGCCTGCAGCGTCTCAAAAGTTTTGAATCCCCCCCTCGTCCAGAGATCTCCCACCGTGCTGATTCCGATCGTGTCCCACTTCTCGAAGCCCTTCGACGTCCATAGGGAGCCCAACCTCTCAGACGCATACAGCGGTGACGCCCGGGTCAAACGGTCCTTCCACCCCATAGCTGCGTTAGCCGCGTGCCAGACACGCACCATAACACGCGTCGGTCCCGTCAAACGGGAGTCGGGCGCGCCAGAGTAGAGCGCGCGATTGTAATCGCCACCGGGTAGGAGCATTTTATCCATCTCAAATGCCGGGTTCAAGGCGGGCCCATAAAGGCCATGATTAATTGCAGCTAGTTGGGAGGCCCAGTAATACCGTTTAATGTCCGGGAGGGCGACCCCCCCATCGTACCACGGGAGCGTCAATTTAGCCAGAGCAATGCGCGGCCTCCCGTCCCAGAACAGGCGCCGCTGGAGGCCCTCCACCTCACGGAAATAGCGCGCCGGGACCAAGTCCATAGTATTCTGGAGGGCGTAGAGGAATCGCGGCAGGGACATCATTTTGAACAAAGCCGCTCGGCCGAGCGGCGAGAGCGGCAGACGCCGCCAGCGCACCACGTCCTCCCTCAAGCGCTGGAGGGGGGGCAGCAAATTCCGCTCATAGCGGGCCTCCGGGTCAAGTGTGATATAGATACCCAGGTACCGAAAACCGTGGGGGGCAATCTGGATCGGACAGTCCCGTGGTAGGGCCGGAGCCTCCCCGGAAAGCACATAGACACAGGATTTCGCCCAGTTGATGACCAGGCCTGAGTTGCGACCGAATGAGCGCAAAACATCAACCAGGACGATCAGTGATTTACGCGGGGAGGCGAGATACAGAAGGATGTCGTCAGCGTAGAGGGACACACGGTCCTCATGCTCGGGGGTCCAGCGGAGACCACGGATAGAAGGGTGCCACCGCAGCCACTCCGCCAGGGGCTCCAGGGCCAGGGCAAACAGGAGAGGCGACAGGGGGCAACCCTGTCGCGTACCCCTCCCCAGCGCGAATGGGGCCGAGACTCGCCCATTCACTACCACCTGCGCCAATGGGCCCGAATATAGCAATTTGACCCAGCTAATGAAACCCGGGCCGAACCCGAATTTCGCCAGCATCGCCCAGATGTATGGCCATTCAAGCGTATCAAACGCCATGGTGGCGTCCAAGGACGCCAAGATGGCCGGCTCCCGCACAAATGGGACACGCGCGAGCACCCCGTGCAAGCGCCGCAGATTGAGCGCCGTGTTGCGGTGCGGTATAAAGCCAGATTGGTCTTGGTGGACCAGGTCGCCCACCACGCCAACCAACCGGTTGGCCAACACCTTGGCAAGGATTTTGGGCTCCGCGTTCAAAAGCGAAATCGGCCTATAGGATGTGACCCGTTCACGGGGCTTCCCCTCCTTGTGGATCACCACAATTGTGGCCAGGCGCTGGTCCGGCGGGAGGGAACCCTGCGAGTGGGCCACCAGGAACATCGCGCGCAGGTGGGGCGCCAACACATCCGGGCGTAGCTTGTAGAGCTCGATGGGAATACCATTGGGGCCCATGGCCTTGCCGGATGCAACCGAGCGAATAGCCAAGGCAATTTCGTCCGAGGTGGGAGGGGCGTCAAGCGAATCCCTGTCCTCCACCGTTAGGGAGGGCAGTGCGATGTCCCGAAGCAGGGCATGGGAATCTTCCTCCGAGCAGGGGGAAACCGGGGAGTAGACTTCGCGGAAATAATCCGCGAAGCAGGAGACAATGGCTTCCGGCTCGGTGACACACGCACCATCAACACTCTCAATCAGAGGCACCACGCGGCTCGCTCTCTCCCTCTTATCCAACCACGCAATCAATTTGCCAGCCTTATCACCCACATCATACAATCGCCCCTGCTGCTCTCTACTGAGGCCCCTGGCCGCCTCCGTGACGAGGGCCCGATAGGCCGCCTGCTTTAGGTGTAGAACATGCAACTTGGCGTCTGTTACCCCGCTCCCCAGGTCACCCTCCAGTTCTGCAATCTCGGCCTCTACCCGGGTCACCTCCTCCCGCTCGAGCCGCCGGGCATGGGAGATAAAGGAGAGGGCCTCCCCTCTAAGGACTACCTTGAAAGCCTCCCACAGGGAGATGGCGGAAGAGACCGACCCCACATTCTCGTCGAAATATCGCTGTAAGGATTTGATCAAATCGGCACGAATGGTGGGGTCACGCAAATACCATGCATTGATTGGGGCCACCCTGCCATCCCCCCTCGGGAAGACATCGAAATGCAACAACAATGGGGAGTGGTCTGAGATACCCCGCGCTAGATGGCGCACCTCCCCCACCCTCCCTGCATGGGCCGCCGGGACAAGGATGTAATCAAGCCGCGAGAGGCTACCATGGGCACCCGAGTGGAAGGTGTACTGTCGCAATGCGGGGTGCTTTAATCGCCAGCAATCCACCAGGCCCAGCGTGTCCAGAAGGCCGGGCAGCCACGCCTGTGCCCGGGGGAGGTCCCTAGGGGGATGGCGATCCATAGACCCAGAGGCTACCGCATTAAAGTCCCCTCCAACCACCAGCAGGCCACTCGGAAGGTCCAGAAGGAGGCGCCCCAGGTCCGCGAATGTGGTGGCTTGTAACCCAGGCGGGACGTACACTGATATAAAGATAAACACTCTGCCCTCCATTCTTCCCACCAGAACCGTGTAGCGTCCCCTCTCATCATGGCGCACCTCATCAATCTCCAACGGGAGCGAGTTCTTGATCATAATACCCACCCCCCGCGAGCCCGAGGTGAAGCCGGAATGTGCCACCAAACGATATCCCCGCCGATTCATTGCATGAAAGGAGTTACCTATAAGGTGCGTCTCCTGCAGGAAGACAACATCTGGTGAAATACGTTTTAAGTACTGCAGGACCACACCACGCTTAATCCTATCCCCCAGGCCGTTAACATTCCATGACAACACAGTCAAATCCCTACCCCCCATCATACGTCGAATCAATCGGTCGTCCCCCATCGAGCATCCTAATAACAACAACATAGTAGCGGGTTTGCCCTGCGGTGCTAACAAACAACACACCCCCCCCACCCCCCGGTCCCAACAGAACTCCCCCCTCCCTGCACCCCTGCATGAGCCCAGACAGCCCCCCCAAAGTGCAGTGTGCCTGTCGCCCCATAGCTAAAATACTAACTAGTCCCCCAGAGGAGGAGGGAAGCCCCCAACAGACCCCACGCAACCTCCATAGGAGGGGAACATACGCAATCAATAAATGGTGAAGGAACAACGTCCAGAGCGAGGCCTATTCAGTCACCCCTCAATTCTGATCCGGCGGGCCCTCCTCGCCAGCCGCGCCCCCCCCGCCCCCCCGGCCCCGATCTCCAGGCAGAGTGTCCAGCCAGTCCCCAGCCGCCTCGGGCCGGTCAAAGAAGTGCGTGCGACCATCCACCTCTACCCTCAGCTTGGCTGGAAAGAGCATTGAGTACTTGAGGTTCAGGTCCCTTAGGCGACGTTTAACCCCAAGAAAGCTCTGTCGCTGCTTCTGGACCGCCGGAGTAAAGTCTGGGTAGAAATGTATCTCCATGTTGTCAAGCTTGACCGGTCCCTGTTGCCTGGAGGTCTGGAGGATAGCATCTCTGTCCCGAAAATTAAAAATCCGGGCAATGAGCGGCCGCGGCGGGGCACCAGTCTTAGGTCTGCCCCCGGGGACCCGGTGAGCACGCTCCACCGCAAAAAGCTTACTCAGCCCCCGGGGCTGGAGATGGGTCAGGATCAAATCTTCCACGAAAAGATCCGCCGCCTCCGCCTCTCGTCCCTCCGGGACCCCCACAATACGGACATTATTCCTCCGGGCCCGACCCTCGGAGTCCTCCCATCGCCGGTCCATCAGGGCGCTCGCCTGGCCAAGCCGGCGCACCTCCTTCTGGAGGGCCACCACGTCTGTCGTGAGGCTCGTTGTGGTGTGGGCCAGGGAGTCGACTCGGTCGTTTGTTTTGGACAAGTCTGCCCTCACAAGGCTCACATCCACAAGGACCGAGTCTATTTTTTGCGCTAAGGTGTCGAAACGCTGGTCCACCGAGGCCTTCATCTCTGCGATGGCGCCCATGACGTCCCGGAGGGTCAGATCCCCCGGATGAGCAGATGCCTCCGTCGGGCCCACCGGGGATGCACTCGATGTCTCCGGAGAACCCTTCTGAAGCGTGTAGCGGTCCATACTGTTGGCCTGGTGCGCCGTGCCACGGCGGGTCGTCTTCACCTTCGCCCGGTCGCCATCTTGTTTGGTGGACATGCTGGCTCTTCCACCGTCGTGCCAAGCTCCCCAAACGGGCCGCTATACCAGTCACGGGTGCCAGGGGGGGGGCAGGGGCGACCACCGAACCGCGGGTCAACCCACCGCCGGCGGGTCAGCCGGGCTCCTGGACAAGGCCACCGCACCCCGCTCCGCAGCCCGACCCGGCTTGAGAGCTAGGAGGGCGCAAAAGCGAAAGTGAAAGTGCGGGGTACGCCAGTCGCCCAGCCCCGCTCGCCGCTGTTATTCACTTTGTCCCCGGATCGCCCCACTACTCCAATCCGGGGGGCCGGCGAGGAGAAGGCCGCAACCTTCGATCGATGCTCCCACCGGCGTTCGGGGTCCGATTCGAGCCCAAAAAACGGGTGGCGCCTCAGCTCCGGTTCCCCAACACAGTCCCCTCAACAAGGACAGGATATCGCCAGGATTAATTCAGGAGGTCGCGGAGGTCCTCGGGAGCCTCGCACCTACGCGGCCATCTTGGTTGCGCGCTAGCAAAACACTCTGGTTTCTAAGGTATAATATCTATGTGGAGGGGATCAGCAATGGAAGAATGAATGCAAGGATGAAAGGTAGGCTAGAGTCATTCTCAGTAGAAGAGTACAAAATATAGTTTTTGGTGTAAAGACGAGGGGAATAATGGTAACATCTCTCAGCAGAAGTGATGGATGCAAGAACAGTAAATAAACAAAGACTTGAAAAGTGAAGTGAGCGATATCAAATATAAAAAAAAGCATACCAAAAATTGTCTTTTGCAGCTTATATAATAGGTCTTAAAATCACATGTTGCAAAGCTTCTAATTTCATAAACCTCCACCCAATGAAAGCCCATACCAGGTTTGAACTTGTGAGCTGCGGGTTACTTGAGTTACTTGATGTGTCTCTAATTGGTGCTCAACTCGCAGATCTATCTGGTAGTTTAAGGATATCACCAAGAAGACAAGGGCAAAGTTCCAGACTAAGAAGGTCTGTGAGCAGGTGCAAGTAGGCATGTAGACCAATGGGATAGGCCTGGGGGAGTTTATCTACCACTGCATTCTGTGTTTCACAAACAAAGCAATAAGGACTTCTTTGCAAGAATTTAGTGCAGCGCTGAGAGGAAAATGCACACAGCCGAAGTAACCACAAGTTACTTGGCTCAGGTGAGCTCGAATAATAAAGTGGAATCCACCAACACTGTCCTGCTGAGATTAGAGTTGGATTTTACCTCACCACCAAAACTTATATAGAAGCACCGGAGGCACTGCACCCACTGTGCACTAGCAATAAAGTGTAATGTACAAACACAACGCATAATGAGCGAAGAGGCAGATTTTACCTAAACTCCAAAGATATTTTGGCCCATGAGGCGTGAACATATGCAAGGCTTTGAGCAAGTAGAGCTATCCAATGTAATGGCAAAGCCACAGATAACTATGGTACAAAACACAAAAAATCCAGTCTAAACCTTGAATTCTTTTTCAAGTTATTATACCATACAATTAGTCATATATGGCATAGAGTTACTGAGTGTACACGTGCGGATCCGTAAGTTTGAAATAGCGTAAGCATGTTGAAAGTTATATAATGCGCTGTTTTTTCACATCACTAAAGTTGTGGGTGCAAGTAGTACTCCATGTAAGAAAAGGTAATGGCTGAATGTACCTGGTGTATGTTACAGAGGTATGTATGAATGTAGGCTGTGGCTTAAAGACAAACCCTGCTCCAAAGCTTCAGTTAAAAACAGATTGACCATCACATGCCCACGTTAAATAGTGGTAATACAGTGCTATAGACACAAATGATGTACTGAAGACATTTATAAGGTGTGAATGTTTTTTCTAGAACTTCACAGAATATTTTGAGAAATTAAAAATTATTGAATAATATAGAATATAGGGGTGTCCATCTTGGATATGGTTTATCTAACACTGGCATTGTAAACATGACTTTAAGGTTGTCTGCCATTGTTCCCATATCGGAAATTTGGGATGTTACCAAATTAGGGAGGGGTTGACCATAGGACTTGGCAGAATGTGTATTTTCAGTGGTTAATGCATACCTGTCTACCTCAACTTAAAATTGCGAGACATGTGAATTCTTTAAAAGAGTAGCCCCATTAAGGAGAATAGAAAATTGCCCACCGGTGTAGCATGTAGAATTAATTCAAGTCCACAAACCTTATAGGATGCTGTCACAATGTGACTGCATTATGTCATCAGTGATGTCATCAATTATGTCATTTAAGATGCCATCAGTGATGTAAGCAATTATGTCACTAATCATGTCATGAGTAATATAATATGCGAGGTCATAAGCAGCACATGGCGAGATGCAAGTTATAATTAGCTCTGGATAGTGTGAGTGATGAATGTCACAGTGGTGCTGAGCGCAACACAGTGGGGGTGCTGGATGTAGGTTGCCAAAGGGGATTGGGGGCATGCTCAGGTTTGAATATGAGCAAAAAAAACGAAATTCACTGAAAAAACATAACATTAAAGTTATGTTATAGTTTGCTATGGTATTAAGTTCTTAGCTCATGTAAAGAAACAGCAATTCACTGGGAAAATAAACAAATGCTAAAGTGACATTCGAGTCAGGTGTCAAAATAAGAGAAAAACTAAAGTTTAAAAACAAAAAAACATGAAATTCACCAGGTATGGTACACGGAGCTAACTATAATTTGCACCCCTGCCATCCACTGCATTATGAGCTCACATACTGCATCACTCAGGACATGTTCAATGACATCTTTGATGACATCACTTATTGCATCTCAAAACATACAACCACATACCAGTGACCCCCCACCACTTAGAATGCACATGAGTCCCTGAGAGGATATGGTCGTGGGCATCCTTGACATATCCGACACTGAGGGCCTGATTCACAAAAGTAATCTGAGTCAAAATCCTAACTTTACAACTTTCAGTATTCACAAAGTGCATTTAGGAGTAGGATTAGGATTTTGTCTCAGTTAAACTTAAGTTTTGGTCTTAAGTATAACTTAAGACCAAAACTTAAGTTTAACTGAGACAAAGTTTTGGTCTTAAGTTTAAGTTTTGGTCTTAAGTTTAAGTTTTGGTCTTAAGTTTAGCTTAAGACCAAAACCTAAACTTAAGACCAAAACTTTGTCTCAGTTAAACTTAAGTTTTGGTCTTAAGTTAAACTTAAGACCAAAACTTACGTTTAACTGAGTCAAAATCCTCACTTTACTACTCCTAAATGCGCTTTTTGAATACCGAAAGTCGTAAAGTTAGGATTTTCTCTCAGATTACTTTTGTGAATCGGGCCCTGAGAGTTTCAGCAGAGGTATTGAGGCTGGAGTCACCTCACAGGCAGACGGGTGCACAATAGAAATACTATATCATTTTAGACATGACAATGGGTTCATTGTGGGTAGGTCACCAACAGCAAATCCCTGAATTTTAGTCTACGATGGAATACCGTACAATTGTTTTACACTAATGTAAATCCTTTAACAGACATTGCGGTTTTACACCATTCAACACCATGGTAACACTACTGCCTCTTGTAGGGTTCATGAAATTGAGTTTTCAGAATTAAATGTATACATGTTTCTTTCAACCATCTCAGGCTTTTCCCGCCCTTGTGCTGAGCCCTTTTTTATGGTTAGGGTACTTCCCGTTCACGTTTTCCTAAATTATTTTAGACAAAATTTATCGGGCCAGATTTTATTTTTTTTTTTTTTTTTTTTTTTAAAAACCTTTATTACAATTTCAGAGAAATACAAGTATGGGCCTACAACCAACAGGCCGGCCGCTAAAATGCAGTGTAACCCTAGGCACAGCTGAACATTCACATCGATGAAGCAACAAAAAAGGGGTCACTGGAGAGTTAATCATCGCAGTCGGCCGCACCGGGCCAGATTTTTGTCCTTTTTCACCCACTTTTTGGGGCTTCTAAATGTACCAAGGGATTGTAGATTCCCCACGAGTGAACCTAGAAAATAGCCAAAATGTACCTAAATGTTTCTTTAAAAGAAAAATGGGAAAAAAGTACTGTGCAGGAAAGTGTATGTTTTTGTCTAAAAATGGCATCACCGAGAGATTTCCTGTTAAAATATCACCATCTTCCCAGCATTCAGGAACAAGCAGAGTTGTAAAGGAAGTCAATTCATTTTACCGCAAGGTTTGCATTTTTCTAACTGTAGTAATCTTTAATATTTTTTGTGGTTTCCAACTACTGCAGTTTGTGGTGGAAACAGGTGTGAAAACCATGGGTGAAGCCAGAAAGCTATAATTTCTGAAAACTAGACAACATGCCAAATTCAGCATGGGGGTCCTTTGTTTATCTTCTTTAGAGTTTTCTCAAAGAAACCAATTGTTGAAATAAAAAATAATGAAAATAAGTAGGAAAAAATAGCAATTGGTGAAGTTTTCGTGTGTCTTTTTTTGCCCCAATGGCCCCAATGGCCAAATTACAAAAGTAGCATACGTTTACGTCGGTCAAACCCTTCTGGTCTCAGGAATATTGTTTGTGGTCCTAAAGAAAAAACATGCAATATGGCTTATAATGATTTTTCATTATGTACTGCCCATGCAGAAATTTATATGGTAAAATCTAATGAATAAACTATGGGTAGGAAGAAAAATGATGCATTTTTTAAATGTGTACTGGGCCCTAAATTTAGGAACAGTGCTTATTTGCACACCTTTGAATTTGAGGTCACCAATAGTATAATGTGATTTCGAGTGTATTTTGAAAAAATATGCTCTTTCTTGCACACTGGGTCACATTTGGAAGACAAAAATGGAAAGAAATCCAATGGGTAATAGCAAGTGTTCTACTATTCTGTGTTCCCGCACTGATACTGATAAACCTGTACCTCACTTGTGTGGCTGGGCCTTGCGCCGGTGAGATGATGGCTCCCAAAACGGAACGTGGAGACATAACATTTTTGCCATTCAAAGTCAACCCTGTTTGGCTATTTGGGTTGCTCCAGAATTTGGTCCTGAGCTTGGCCACCACCTAGGGAAATGCACCAAACCCAGTCATTTCTGAAAGCTGGACACTCAGAGGAGTCCAGAGTGGTCTGGCCTCGGTGGATTTCACTACCTTTTCCTACCTAGAATGCCCTGCAATCCTCACACTTTGGATAAAATCACACATTTTCCTAATTGTTCTATGAAGGAAAGGTCTGGAATATGCAGGGATCGACAAAATTCCTACCACCCAGCGTTCCCACATTTCTTCTGATAAAAACGGCACCCCAATTGTGTGGCTGGACCTAGCACCCAAGGCACATTAGCTCACAAAACCCCAAACCACATTTTTCTATCAAAAATCCATCCCTTTTGGTGATGTGGATACCTACTAAATTTGACCCCAGGCTCAGTCGCCACACAGGGAAACCTATCAAATCTAGATCTTTCTGAACAATAGACAAGAAGGAGAGTCTAGGGTGGTTTGGCTTGCATGCATCCCACCACATTTTCATTCCCAGACTGCCCTACAAATCTCAAACCATGATTGTTCCTCACATGTCTGTGAGGAAAAGTTTGAGGATCTGTGAGGATTCACAAAATTCCTACAACCCAGTTTTCCACACTTTTCCCAATAAAACAGAACCCCACTTGTGTGGTTGAACCTAGCTCCCCTGACAGGAAAAGCCACAAAATGCAACATGGAGCATCATCTTTTTTCATGAAAGCAACCATTTTTGGGAATGTGGGCAGCTATGGAATTTGGGCCCAGATTCATCTGCTGCCAAGGGAATTGTACAAAACCCAGACATTTCTGACTTACGTTGGTTGCACTTCCTTTTCTCGTCTTCAGTGCCCTGCAGCCTCATACTTTGACTAAAATCACACAATTCCTGCACACTTCTGTGAGGGAAGTTCCAGAATCTGTGGTGAACCACAAAATTCCAACCACCAAGTATTTCCACACTCCTAGTATGAATGATACCCCACTTGCGTGGCTGGACCTAGTGCCTGTGACCGGAATAAGGCTAATCAAACCAGGGATGCTGCAAAGACCACATTGACTACATGGTCACAGTTTTGACCTCATGTCATCATTTAATCTTCATGGTGGAGTTAGAAAAGACTTGGTGGCTCAAATCTAAATTAGGATTATAAAGTCTTGGATTACAGCACTTTCAAACTTGATGGAATAATTTGAAACACTACACAGCTAGTCAATTAATGGGCCATGTAACTTATTTATTTATTTATTTATTTTTTGCATTTTTTTTTATATAGCGCGAACTCGACCCGAAGGTATTGGAGCGCTGTACATGAGCACCATATTTACATTACATATTCAGGCACGGGGAAATTAAGTGATTTGCCCAAAATCACAGGATGCGGACGCGACCCTGAGGCTCGAACCCTGGTTTCCAGCACCAAAGTCGGCGGTCTAGCCGACGGACCACATCCTCTGTATGTATTATGTATCCATGCACAGTCATTTGCGGGCAGGTACTAATTCATAATCTGTCTGCTCCATTTCAGTTTCCCAGAACTTCAGTTTTGTGTGATACAAAGTGAAGCAAGTTGGCAAACACAGGCCAGGTTGAGGTTGGCACTGTGATCTGTAATATCTACTCTCCTGCCTCTTTGTTTGCTGAGTGCAAACTTTGCATCAGTGATATTGACAAATCTTTTTCTCTGTCGCAGAAATTTCACTGGTCGACTGCTGATGCTGCAGATTTGCAACATCCGTCACAACAGATAAAGTAGAGGTTACTACTTCTGCAGAAGTAATCTTGCAATAACTGGCAACAGAAATTCAAGGAAGGATATAAGTCTTCCTGGGGTGGTCTGCCGCCATGCAACATATACATTGTGTGTTGCCAACTGTATTATGTGGCTAGCCAATTTTTTATAGAAGCGGTTAATTTTTATCCTCTTCACCCATGTACTCATTGGGCAGTCAACCGACCTCAAACTGAGGCCGGAGAAGTGATCTAATTGTGTTAGCTTATATACTTTTGGCCTATCTGAGAATTTGTCAGGAAGCAGAAGACTGCTCACACCTTTTTGGACATTCTTGCAAACAAGCTCCTGGGAGAATCCTTTGATATGTTCTTGAATTGCACTGCAAACCACAGCACCAGATTTCTACAGCTGGCTGAACAGCTGAACTGTTGTATAGAAATTATTCACAAAAAGGTTATAACCTTTATGAAGTTGTGATTGCACAAGCCCCCCATGCAATCTTCTAGTTAATTCCTAACATGGGATGGGGGGGGGGGGCAACTTGCAGGATATATTATAGAATCCTACCCCGAATATATTTTCAGGCTGTAGACATAACCAGTGCAGCTCTCACGCAACATGTACATTTTTCTGCCATAACAAGCTCTTTTGCTTGATATGCACAGCCTGAACAGCAGCTTCCATTTGTATAGGATACACGACTTGTCTACTGCTACATGCCTCTAGAAACATCATTCTCTGGAAATTTTGCTGACAAGTGCCTGTCAAGGTCTTGATGGCCAGCGGTAATGATGCAGAATTATCACTAAAATGCAGCATATGCTGCAGAATCAAAACCCAGAGGGCCCGATTCACAGAACTAACTTAAGACAAAATCCTTAACTTACTACCATTTTCGTATTCACAGAAGGCACTTACTCATTTTGGTATTCACAGAAGACACTTACTCACTTTGGTATTCACAGAAGTTAGGACTCCTAACTTTAAGACTCCTAAATGCCTTCTGTGAATACCGAAAGTCTTAAAATTAGGATTTTCTCAGTTTAGGAGTCCTAAAGTTAGGACTCCTAACTTTATTACTACTAAATTGAGAAAAATCCTAATTTGAAGACTTTCGGTATTCACAGAAGGCATTTAGGAGTCTTAAAGTTAGGAGTCCTAACTTTACTACTACTAAATTGAGAAAAATCCTAATTTGAAGACTTTCGGTATTCACAGAAGGCATTTAGGAGTCCTAAAGTTAGGAGTCCTAACTATGCTACTACTAAACTGAGAAAAATCCTAATTTTAAGACTTTCGGTATTCACAGAAGGCATTTAGGAGTCCTAAAGTTAGGACTCCTAACTTCTGTGAATACCGAAATGAGTAAGTGCCTTCTGTGAATACCAAAATGAGTAAGTGCCTTCTGTGAATACCAAAATGGTAGTAAGTTTAGGATTTTGTCTTAAGTTAGTTCTGTGAATCGGGCCCTGTGTCTGCTCATGACAAGTGCAAAACTGGGTGTCGCCTAAACCGTATGACCAGTAGATTTGTATGGTTAGTTTCTGCACGATTCCCGTGCTGATTGTAAGGACCAGATTGTTTTTCATCTCTCCAAGTGAAGTGGGAGTCCACTTGTGTGCCCTAGAATAAGGGCCCGGTGTACCTCCTTTTCCTTCAAAAACGGTTGCATGGAAATTAGTTTGGTACACAATTAACTGAAAGAAGTCATCATCTAGAAAAGGATGGGAGTACTCAATAGGCAAAAAAATTGCAGTATTGACTTTACATCCGGCATCCACAGTTTATTTGTGGCTGAATGAAATTGGGGGAGGGGGCCTAGGCAGCACTCTCCCTGTGTTCAGACCAATACCTGTTTGGACTCTGGCTTGGGCAACCCTGCCACTGACTCTCAGCTCCACAAATTGTACTTGCAAAAGTGCATCACGATGTCATGGGCATGTTCCTCAGAATCACTAGAAGACTAGTCATCATTGAATAGAACTTCGACTAAAAAACATAATTTTGATTTTGTTGCAGGACCTTCTCCCTCTGACCCTGCCTCAGAGCTCTCCTTCATAATTTGAGTCAGGGCCTAGAAAACAGTCATTTTTAAAACTCTAAAACTTCCTTCCTTAAATAATATGTCCTTGGTATAATGGAGAGGTACTTGTCGAAATTAAAGGCTGTGTGCAGTATATGAACTGAAAGAATACAATGGCATGCAATGCTGTGAGAGGGGAAGTGTAGTAAAGAGTGATAACAAGGGTCTCATTAAAAAGGGAAAAAAACACTTACCTGACTCTTTTGATGCGAAGAACTTCACAAAAGAAGCCAAAATGATTAAAAAAGCAAAAAGCCCTTCCATTTGTATAACTTGTAGTAATTTCTAATACATAATGAATGAATGTACACATTTTACTTTTTGAATAAATCTTTACAAACATAATTTTAATTTACTATATTTAAATTATTAAATATTTAATTAAACATTGAGCTAGTAGCACGGTAGTTTTTTTTATTTTGTTCTTCATTTAAAATAAATATATAAACTTAGCTTACAATAAGATTTATCATAAAATACATATATATATTTTTTAAGTTTAGTGAACATTTTTACTTTTCCCTTTACATTACGATAGAGAGATCTCTGCCTCAGTGGAGGAGACATCCACCTACATGTGAAAAGTTACTAGTAGTTACTTTACCGTGCCTATTCCCAAGGGTAAATTTGCATTTACAAAAAATTATTCCAGTATCCACAACCACCTCCATGTCAAGTGATTGTCTCCAGGGGAACCCTGCACAGATGGATCTCCAACAGTGCCAACACCATAGCCCCCCTCAAGAAAAACAACAACACCCACGCCAAGAAAGCTAGATGGTTCACCACCAAGCTTTGAGAGTCCAGGCGCACTTGCCGCCGCTTTGAAAAGGCCTGGAGGAACACCAAATTCACAGAAGCCCACAACAACTTCAGAGCCACCACCAATGCCCACCACCAACTCATCAGAAAAACGAGGAAAAAAGCGATTGAAGACAGAATCTCCACTCATGCACACAACAGCAAAGAACTCTTCAACATCATCAAGGAGTTTGCCCAACCCACCAGCAAGTCCACCGACATCCCTCCCTCACAAGACCTCTGCGACAAACTCAGCACCTTTTTCCACCACAAAATCAAGAGCATCTACGACAACTTCGACGAAGACAACCAACACACTGAACCCTCTCCAACCACCCCCGACACCGTGAAGCCAGCGATCGACAACTGGACAGCCCTCACCACCGCAGATACACTGAAGACAATAAAGTTAATCCACTCCGGGGCCCCCACGGACCCCTGCCCCCACCACATTTTCAACAGAGCCGCCGACACCATCGCACCCATGTTCTGCCACACCATCAACTGCTCCCTGGCAACCACCTCGTTCCCTGACGACTGGAAATATGCTGAGATCAACCCCCTCCTGAAAAAACCCTAGGCGGACCCCACTGACCTCAAAAACTACAGACACATCTCCCTGCTCCCGTTCCCAGCGAAAGTCATCGAAAAAGCCATCAACAGCCAACTCGCCACATTCATCGAAGAGCACAACATCCTCGACTCCTCCCAATCCGGCTTCTGAAAAAACCACAGTACGGAAACCGCCCTCCTCGCCACAACAGACGACATCCATACCTTACTGGACAAAGGAGAAACAGCAGCCCTCATCCTCCTCGACCTCTCAGCAGCGTTTGACACAGTCTCTCACCGCACCCTAATATACAGACCCCCACGGCGCAGGGATCCAAGACAAGACCCTCGACTGGATCCGCTCCTTCCTCTCCGGCAGAACGCAGCGGGACCTCTCGGACCCTACACCTCCCACCTGCGGAGTCCCCCAGGAGTCCTCCCTCAGCCCTACGCTCTTCAATGTCTACATGGCTCTGCCCGCCCCCATCATCAGAACCTACGGACTCAACATTGTGTCATACACAGATGACACCCACCTCATCCTCTCCCTATCCAACGAACCCAACACCGCCAGACACAACTTTTGAGAAGGCATGGAAGCCGTCGCCAAATGGAAGAAAAACAGCTGCCTACAACTAAACACCAACAAAACGGAAGTACTCATCATGGGCCTAAACCCCGACACCTGGAACGACACCTGGTGGCCCCCCGCCCTCGGAAGCCCACCAACCCCCACGGACCACGCACACAACCTGGGAATCATCCTGGACTCAGAGCTCAAAATGGTTCGCCAGATCAACTCTGTCTCGTCCTCCTGCTTCCACACCCTCCGCCTCCTAAGTAAGACCTTCAAATGGATCCCCCTCGAACACAGAAAGACTGTCACTCATACTCTGGTCACCAGCAGGCGCGACTACGGCAATGCACTCTATGCCGGAATAAACAAAAACCTCACCGCAAGCTACAGAACATCCAAAACGCCGCCCCAAGACTGGTCCTCAACCTGCCAAGACACTGCCACATCTCCCAGCACCTGTGCACACTCCACTGGCTCCTCATCGAAGCAAGAGTCACCTTCAAGATGCTAACCCATGCTCACAAGGCCCTCCACGACACCGAACCAGCATACCTGAACAGCCAACTCAAATTCCACGCACCCCAAAGGAACCTGCGATCAGCCCAGCTCTCCTACGCCGTGGTCCCCCGCACCAGAAAGAGCAGATTGGGAGGCCGCTCCTTCTCCTTCCGCGCGGCCAGAGCCTGGAACGACCTTCCGTTCCACCACAGACAGACAACATCGCTTCTCATCTTCGCAAGAAACCTCAAAACCTGGCTCTTTTGACAGACCCCCTCCTTGATGGACTGGAACCTGCGACCCCCCCACCCCCCAGTGCCTTGAGACCCTTACGGGTGAGTAGTCGCGCTTAACAAACACCTGATTGATTGATTAATTGATGGACAATCAGGTGACAATGTGGTATGTGAACAAACAGAAGGAGTTTGGTCACCCACTCTGGCAGTAGAGGCATGTTGGATACCTCCGCAGAAACTCACCTTCTATCCCTGAGGGTCAATTACATACCAGCGGTAGACATGTGAGAGGAGACACATTGAAGAGAATTGTTCGCAGGCCACAGGATTGTTCCTCAGACTGGATCTGATTAAGGAACGTTGCCTCAGGTTTGGCCTCCAGAGGGTGGCTAGATTTACAGACTCTGTCAGCATCTAACTTATTTTGTTCTCCTCTAAAGGGAGGGACCTACAAGCAGTGGGATATGGTGTTATATCCTCATGGTCTCAGAATCTACTGTTTGCTTTTTCTCCTTTCCCACTTCTTCGGAAGCTGTTATTTTGAATCCAGAGAGAAAGGCATCAGGTTATTCTTGTATCTTCTGCCTGGCCCCAGGAAATCCTGGTTTCCCCATCTCCAGAATATGTCCTTTTGTCAGGAAGAGTCTCTATCTCACTCAACCCCCTCTCCATTGGCCACCTCACTCACTGGTGCCTACTTGGTCTACTCTGGCCAGTTTGGCTTTTGAGAGATTTTGTCTGTATAGTTTGGACGTTTCTCCTGGGGTACCTTTAGCAGTTCAGCAATCCTGCAGGCCTTTTACCTTATGCTCCTACAACCATCAATGGGGTTTTTTTGTCACATGTTTTTCTTCACAAAATGGATAACCAATTTCCTGTGATTCAATGCTAACCTATAACTTCCTTAATGCTGAATTTGTTATGGGGCTTGCAGTTGCATCACTATGATGTCAGCTGGTAGCTTTTGGGGGGGAAACAACCTTTACAACGCAACTATTACATCGCACTACACTTACAACGCAGGCATTACAACGGAACATCCTTTACAACACATGACACTACAACGCATACCATTACAACGCATACCATTACAACGCATGACACTACATCGCATGTCACTACAACGCAGGCATTACAACGCATACCATTACAATGCATACCATTGGAGTTAGAATAGTAATTTTTAACCCCTACACTATCCAACACTTACCCTACTGTTGCACCCCCTGGAGTTAGAATAGTAATTTTTACCCCTATACTATCCAATACTTACCTTAAATGCAATGTAACAGTATGCACTGTAATGGTATGCGTTGTAAAGGTGGTATGCGATGTAATGGAATGCGTTGTAAAGGTAGTTTTTTTAAATGCGTTGTAGTGTCATGCGATGTGATGGAATGCGTTGTAGTGGATGTTGCGATGTAAAAATTGCGTTGTAAGTGCATGCGTTGTAAAAGTATGTGTTGTAACGTCATACATCCCTTTTGGGGGTGGGTGGGGTAGTCTGCTGCTTTCCTCTAGCATAGTTGTGAGTCAATTAGGAGTATGTTCAGATCCTTCTTGGGCGTTACCTCTGGTGAGTAAAGCTCTTCATTCACATCCTTTTTGCTCTTGTAGGAGGTTCCTTTAAATATTCTCTCTGCTAGGACGGTGCTCCTTGTAGCAGTTCCTTCTGCACGTCGGCTGGGGGAAATAGTAGCTCTTCTTGCTTGGGATCCTTTCCTTCACTTTTGTCCTGAGGGCTTGTCACACTGCTCCCTGATTTTCTTCATTAGATTGTTTCTGACTTCCACCCTGATCAAAAATGTGTCCTTCCACCCTTATGCCCTTCCCCTTTGTCAAATGATGAAATTGCTTTGCATTGCTTGAGTGGTGAAAGGGTAGTGCAAATATATTTTACAAAGAATATTTTGTAAACCACTTTTGTTATCTGTCACGTCTGGTGTGGACAGGCAGTGTCAAAAGCCATCTATTTCTACCCTCAGTAGATGAGTTAAAATGTAGTTTCCATTGCTTGTGATTCTTCAAACGTTCCTCTGCCTGCAGCAGGATTGGGTCACTCCACTTGCGGCATTAAGGCATCCTGGGCTGTTTCCAGAGGATTACCAGTATAGCTATCTGATGGGCTAAATGCTCTTCACCTATCACATTCTGATGTATTGATTTATTTCTAATAAATGCCTATCTGTGTGCAGCATCGTCAAGTTGTCAGGAATACAATCAGTGTCTGTGTAGATGCTTTCTGTATCCTCATTGATTTGGAAGGGACAAAGAAAGAGACAAAGTGGTAGTCACCCCATTACTTACCAGTTATGTTTATTACACTTAGTCCTACCCATCCTCATCCCAGTTTTACTACCCCCCTTCCATCCCTTCCTCCTGGGAGTAGGAGACATTGATAATGAATTTATTATTGCTGGTTGTTTACAGAGTTCCTTTGGCGGGTGACCCTATTATCCCTTCCAGGGGAAGACAAGGAGTATCAAAACATTGTTTAGTCTCCGGCTTTCAAGGATTTGTTTCCAGGGGCCTGATTACGAGTTTGTCAGTGCGGCGCTGGGTTCACCCCGCCGCCTCACTGCGAAACCCATGGTCAGGCCACCCACCAGACTACAAGTATTTCTTGTGTCTAGCGGGCTTTTCTTTACGTTTCCTACGGTGGTGCCCTGAAAATGGGCACCGCACTGGGAACGCCAAAAAAGGTTCTGCACAGCAATACCTGTAAAGTTCAAGCCATACAGCAACTGATGTGCATGCACAAAGGGGGAGTGCGTCCACATGGCGTGAGGTACCAGGGGCCTCCTTTGTTTCCTCACACCATGGTTTTCATGGTGGTGGAACCGTCACGAAAACCGTGGCTGAGAGGAAACTGGTAATATGTTTGGCAGGACCGCCACATATTGCTGCCTCCTGACCGCTACAACACCGGCAGGGAACCGCCATTCACTGGCGGCTGCGGCCGGCAATGTCGGTCCAACCGCCCAAATTGTAATAGGGAGGGCGGAAGACCGCCACGCCCCTGCGAGTCTGGCGGTCCATGGACCGCCCGACTCGTAATAGAGCCCTAGGTGTTGATGACCTTCATTGATTAGGACTGGGACGAGGGAGAGTTGGTCTTAGGATAATGAAGATACGGATAAGTAACAGGGTTATCTGAACATCTAAGTTTACATTATGACATAAGTAGAAGATTGCCTTTCCTCTTCTTTCCCTTCAGTGAAAGGTTTTAAACCTGGTATATTCCAGAAATGATCCATCTGTACATATTCATCTGCTGCTCTGACTTTGAGGATAGTCTGAATTCAAAGTCACCTCACCTGTAAACTAAATCTATTGGTTTAGTCGTCAATATCGATAGTAAATGTTCATCTAGCGGGCTTAAAATAGGATTCCATCACCAGGAAAGTACCATGAACATGTTCCATCTACAGTCAAACTCTCTCCAGATGTGGACATCAGAATTTTGTCATTTTTTATAAAACAACCATGCAGTCTAATAAGCATCTAAAATGTGTGTATACCAAAGAAGGGTCTACCGAAGACCGAGTACACACGATTTTGCAAAGTAGAAAAACAAAAAAAGCAGATGTTTTACCATGATGTCCGTGGAAGTGTTTTGAGTTAGAAGCGCCCAGATTAGTGTTTGCGTGTGTAAAACAGGGGTCATGGGAGAGCTTCTTATGTCAGGAAATTCGATCACGACACACGCGTTCGACCGAATTTTGTGGGGGTGCAAAGTTAACAAAAACAACCAAATATTCATCAGCATCATTACATAAGCCAAGCAACCAGATCCAAACAATTGTGGATTTAGTAAAGAAAACAGCACACCAGCTCAGGCCCCAGGCCGAATATCTTTCTGTGTGAATACTGACCTGTAACCTGACAAGGCTAAGGCAAAAATGTTTATTTTCCTAGGGTGCTAGGATTATTGAAAGTCCTGGATGCTGCGTGTAGCTGGAGATCTTTCTTCCTCTGCCTCTCTCCCTGTAACCGGATTACTACTGTTTGCAAAAGATGGCTGCCAAGAACATCCTCTTAACTCCCGCTGCCAGCTCCTCAAATGTTGTGGCCTGATCTGCAGGGCCCGCGCCAATGAGGTGTTATTTTTAGGGTTTTCTCTTGCCTGTGTATACTTTAAGGTGCAGGAACCTCATGTCTCCTTCTTCCTGCGTCAGTTACTTCCTGTCCCAGAAAGGTTACTGTGTCCAGGAAGACCCTGAAAGAGGTTTCATGTGCATTTTGTTTCCAAGATGGACGTCTTCCTGCTTTCATCACCAGCGAGTAAGAACAAGAGCGGCGGTAGAACCAGCACCTTCCCTGGACCGCCCGCTCCGCACCCAAAAGAGTTTATTAATGTATGCCACAATATTTATTGTAAGTACAGCTGTTCATTCTGTGTATTTTGCTTCCTTTTGTGTAATCTTATCACTGCCTCTGAAAATGATGCGAGTTTCTTTCCCCTCCTTTGAGTAGCTGCCAAAAAAGCACTTACATTGGAGGATTCATGTATCATTTGGCGCGCACATCACATAATGCTTTTTTATAGTCTGTATTTAACCATGTTTTCATCCTGCTGGAAGGGGTGATGAGCCTGTGTCATAAAAACAGCGGGAAACCTGCTGGCAGTGCGGACTTGCAAGCGATAGGAGCCCCGTGCCGCAGGTGACTTTCAACACTTGCTGCCCTGAAAGAGGCCAGGCTGATCCCAGGAAAGGCAGACACTCGCCCACCTTTGGACGCATCTCCACTGTGACATATGCTTCTTTCTCAAACACTTGTGATAGAACACTTCCTCCTAATGCAATTAATATGCAATGAAAGAAACCAAATGAGAGTTTAATATCTGCAGCTAATGTGCTTGGCAGAGTGCACGAGGTCAGACTGAGTCAACCCGAGGCTAGACGTTCGAGCATTTAACAACCATTACAATATTTAGAAGGCAAATAGAAGCTTGGCTTTATTGCCTGATGTGAAGGGCATGTCGTTACTCTGTTGCTTTGACTAGGTCACAATGGAAACAATACAATGTACATAGGAACTGATACTTACTTGCAAAAGACTCAATACAGAGTAAAGGTGGGAGGTTGTTGTTGTTTTAGTAGATTCTTTTTTGTCGCTATTGTTTGTAGCCTCCAATCTGGAGTCTTCAGCACAGTTTGCTGAGCTGGACCAAACAAAAGAAAGAAGGGGGCACACCAACCAAAATACAAGGTGGTAACATGGAACTGGCGAGAGCCCCCAGCAGACAGTCATGCCCAATCAGCCTACTTTCAAGGAGATCTTTGAAAAAATCAGAGAAGCCTTCAACAGCTCATTTGAGCACCCGGGGGCCAACAACTATACCAGGAGGAAACCCCTTCAACGGGATTAGACCCTGCTAACCTCCTACCTGAGGAACAGTCCAGTCGTCCACTCTCACAATGGATCACGCTGGCGCTGACCAGTCGAGACAACAAGGGGGCGTGTATGACTTACTTGGAGGGCTGTCCCTCCCAGGGAAGCATCTATAGCTTATTCATCATTCTAGGACTCTTAAAAAAAAAAAAAATACATGCGTCACTGTTTACTTACATCTTAGCCTCGTGATTTCCCCAAAACAGAGGTGCCGATTACGATCCTGCAAAAACCGGGTACGAACCGTCGGTCGGAGCGTGTTCTCCGTCCGACTCGTACCCGGTCGTAAAAAGATACAAACATGGAATTACGATTCGCACGGAAACACCATTTCCGTACGAATCGTACAAAACACCGTCCGACGTAAATATACACACGAATGTGATCCGGCAATGCTCCGACGTGACGTCGGGACGCTGTCAGGCAGCGTTTCACGACCCAGGAAGTACGATTCGAACCGACAGCAGTCCGGGCGGCAATATTTTCACGGCACCCAAAAAGTGCCGGAAAAGCGAAGTACGCCGCAAAACGACCAGAATAGGGGGCCCGGTACGCGCCGTACCCCCCCCAGCCCCCGTGAGTACGTGCCGTACCCCCCCCAGCCCCCGTGAGTACGTGCCGTACCCCCCCAGCCCCCGTGAGTTCGCGCCGTACCCCCGTGTATGTACACCCGCGTATGTACGAGTCGTACCCCCCGTGTATGTACACCCGCGTAAGTACGAGTCGTACCCCCACCCGTGTATGTACACCCCCGTATGAGTCGAACCCCCCGTGCATGTACACCCGCGTACGAGTCGAACACCCCGTGTATGTACACCCACGTACGTATGAGTCGTACCCCCACCCGTGTATGTACACCCCCGTACGAGTCGTACCCCCACCCGTGTATGTACACCCCCGTACCCCCACCCGTGTATGTACACCCCCGTACGAGTCGAACCCCCCCGTGCATGTACACCCGCGTACGAGTCGAACACCCCGTGTATGTACACCCGCGTACGTACGAGTCGTACCCCCACCCGTGTATGTACACCCCCGTACAAGTCGTACCCCCACCCGTGTATGTACACCCCCGTACGAGTCGTACCCCCACCCATGTATGTACACCCCCGTACGAGTCGAACCCCCCGTGCATGTACAGCCGCGTACGAGTCGAACCCCCCCGTGTATGTACACCCGCGTACGTACGAGTCGTACCCCCACCCGTGTATGTACACCCCCGTACGAGTCGAACCCCCCCGTGCATGTACACCCGCTGGGGGTACGCACCGTACATACACGGGTGGGGGTACGACTCGTACGTACGCGGGTGTACATACACGGGGGGTTCGACTCGTACGCGGGTGTACATGCACGGGGGTTCGACTCGTACGCGGGTGTACATACACGGGGGGCTTCGACTCGTACGCGGGTGTACATACACTGGGGGGTTCGACTCGTACGCGGGTGTACATGCACGGGGGGTTCGACTCGTACACGGGTGTACATACACGGGGGGGTTCGACTCGTACGCGGGTGTACATACACCGGGGGTTCGACTCGTACGTACGCGGGTGTACATACACGGGGGGTTCGACTCGTACGTACGCGGGTGTACATACACGGGGGGTTCGACTCGTACGCGGGTGTACATGCACGGGGGGTTCGACTCGTACGCGGGTGTACATACACGGGGGTACGGCGCAAACTCACGGGGGCTAGGGTGGATACGGCACGTACTCATGGGGGCTGGGGGGGTACGGCACGTACTCACGGGGGCTGGAGGGGGGGTAAGGCACGTACCCACGGGGGCTGGGGGGGTTCGGCGCGTACTTTCGGGGGCTGGGGGGGGGTTCGGCGCGTATGCGGCCACATGTCTCCATGGTTGCTATGGGAGTTCGGTGCGGACGGTGTTTTTTCCATCCGGTTGTAACATCGGACGCACGGGATGGATCGTGATTCCGCGGTCGGACTTCACTTTTCACATTTGTATTGTAAATCGTCCGAGGACGTGTCGGACACATTTTCCGACCCGAGGACGTGTGGGGAATAATTTCCAATGCGGTTCGTATGGACTTTTTACCATGCGAATCGTGATTGCCAGTTTGTACGGCACTTGTACGATTCGTACGGTAAAAAGACCGGATACGAGTCGTACGGGGAAATTTTTTACCAGATCGTGATCGGCACCTATAGTTGGGAAACAATAGAATAACGACCCATCATAAATTTCAAAGTGTTGCAGTGTTTCGACAAAACAATGAACTGTAAATATCAGGAGACACAAATAGCAGAAAAAAATATCATGACACAACAATATCGTTGTCAAGAATATCTTCTTTTTAGGTAAGTAATAATGTTTCTAAGAATATCGTTGTTTTTAATATTGTTTTCAATATATGTTTTAGTTTATATATTAATTTCATGTGTTACTATTTGTGCAATAATTATTAATTATTTTAAATATAGTTTGTAATTTTCAGTGATTTTGATTTTGTTTTGTTAATTTTCATTTATTGTGTTGTAGCAGGTTGTTGGGTTTGGAGGAGGATAGTGGGGGAAGTTAATTAAGCAAGAAATAGTTATTATTTAACTAATAGTTTTAATAATTATGTGATTGATGATAATTATGTAAAATATGTAATACTGATTTATTTTAGTTATATCTTAGATGCTGGTTGCAAGATTTGTAGGGGTATATGGTGGGAAGTTAATTAAGTAATAATGAATTATTATTTTATTAGTTCTTTAATTGATTCTGTAAATTGTATAATAATGATATATTTTGTTATGTTCTAGTGGTGGGCTGCTGGGTTTGTAGGGGCATAGGGTGGGAAGCAAATTAAGTAATAATTAATTAACAATTATTAATTGGTATTCATTTATGAATTATGTAAATGTACTATACTTATTTATTTTAGTTACATTGTAGGTGTGGGTTGCTAGGTTTAAGATTTATAGGCTGGGAAGTTAATTAAGTAACTAATTAACAATTAATTATTATATTTTATTAAGTATTTAATTGATTATTAACTATACACCTTGTGTAATAATGATACATTTGAGTTATTTTTAAGTGATACTAATCAACAATTAATTGTTAATAAACTATTTAATTGATCATCAATTATGTAAATTGTACATTACTTACTTATTTTAGTTATATTTTTTAAATGCGGGTTGCTAGGTTTGTAGGTTTATAGAGTGGGAAGGTAATTAAGTAATCATTAATTAACACTCAATTATTCATTAATTAATAATTATTGAATTGATCACAAAGGGGCCGATTCTGATCCGGGTCGGAAGGGCATCGAATGCGATCCGGCCGGAAAAACTACGAGCCGTACGCGTGTTTTCCGCCCGACTCGTACAGCTGTACGAGCGAGCCAGTACGATGCGAGCTACATGAAATTCACCGACAGAGTAGTTTCCGGGTCCGAACCGCTCCGTACGTCTCGGTCGTAAGCTAACCGTGGCGTGCAATGGATGCGATTTACGACCGAGCCAGTACGATGCACGCGTCGGACAGCCTGTGCGAGCCGGAGTGTCCGGCTCGCAACAGCTCCCGGAGTCGGACTTCGGAGGTCCGCGTCGGACCCCCCGACACCCGTAGCCGTATGACTTGCGCACAGGGGTAGACCCATGGGACTCCCCCACACAGGCATGTACAGTGCGGATGGCACCGATGCATACCCACTGTAGGGGGCGCACTTGTTCGAGACATACCCATTCAGTCAATGGGAGCGCATGTACGCGTCGTACAACTGACTCCCATTGACTTCTATGAGAGTCCGACCGAACTGAGTCCAACAGCATACGTGCGCATTGTACTCGCTCGGTCGGACTGTAGGGGTCCGGCTCGGTCGGAAAATACTCCGAATCAGACTCGGTCGGAGTGCTTTCCGACCCAGATCAGAATCGGTCCCAAAGTATATAAATGTATAATTATATATTTTTGTTATGATTTAGGTGCAGGCTGCTGGGTCTGTAGGGGTATAGGGTGGGAAGTTGATTAAGTAATAATTATTCAACAATCAAATATGAAGTGATTATTTAATTGATTATCAGGTATGTGAATTTTGCTTATTCATTTTGGTTATATTTTAGTTGTGGGCTGCTAGGTTTGTAAGTGTGTAGATGGCGAGTAAATTAAGTATTAATTAAATAAAGTTTAATTGATAATTATTTAATGTTTTATTAATTATGTCAATTGTTAAATATTTTATTTTGTATTTATTTATATAAGTTTTATATAGCGCTAGCTAGACCCGAAGGTGTCAGAGTGCTTTATATGGTCAGGAGCGAATCCAGTGAAACAGGAACGCAATAAACATATTAACAGAGATATAGTAGATAATAGACCAGGAACAGTAGTCTAAGAAATAAAGTATTTGTTGAGGAGGAGGAGTTTCAGGTCTTTTTGAAGCCAGGGAAGGAGGGATGCATCGCAGATCGCTAGGTAGAGAGTTCCATATGCTCTGAGCATTTCCAGAAAAAGAGCGAGACTTGGTAGATGATTTTTTTAGATTGGGATGTAGGACAAAAGTGTGTTGGAGCTTCTCAATGATCTAGAAGTCCATGATTTCGTAAGCTTGTTTTCTAGGTAGTTTGGGGAATGTGAGTGGCGGGCTTTGTGGATGATACAGGCAGTCTTGTAAGTACATCTTCCTTCGAGGGGAAGCCAGTTGAGGCTCTTGAGAGCAGGAGTGATGTGTTCAAACAGTTTGACATCCGTAATGAGCCGGGCTGCCATGTTGAGAACTGATCTCAGTGGTGAGAGGTGAGATTTTGGCATCCCTGCGAGACTGGCATTTCCGTAGTCTAGTTTGGAGAGGACCAGAGAATATACCACAATCTTGAAATCATCTACATGGATGAATGGTTTAAGCTTCTTGAGGTGTTTTAGTGCGTACATCGCTCCTTTGGCTGAGTTTTTAATGTGCTCTTTCATCGACATGTTGTTGTCCAAGCAGAAGCCCAGGGATTTAGCGGAGTTGGATGGAGTGAGAGAGCAATGTTAGGCGTTCAGGTCGCTGATCAATTTGGGAATAGGAAGATGGTTGCATTTGGGGTAGAATAGGATTATTTCTGTTTTGTTGGGGTTCAGTTTAAGGTGATTAGAGAAAACCAAGAATGAATCTTGTTCAGAGTGACGTTTAGATGTTAAATGTCACTGGGTGATTTGATTTTGTAGTAAATTTGAGTTTTATCCGCATAGAGGTGATATTTGATCCCTGCTTGTTTCAAGATAACCGTAAAGGGTTTCATGAAGAGATTGAACAGGGAGGGGGAGAGAATAGAGCCTTGTGGCACTCCCAGGGTGAGCTGTGTGGGTTTTGATAGACATGAGTTGATTTTGATTTTTTTTACATCGATTTGGATTGTTTTTACATTTTAATATATACAAATATTTTTATTTTAATATTGTTTATTTTAAGGGTTTAATATTTTTTCTAAATTAATAGGATTGATCAAGCATGTAACATGTTTGTAGAGAAGTGATTTCCCCACTATTGCCTAGATTGGAGTGGGAATAGGCAATGTAACCCCTCCAACTTCCCACGCTTTCCCTACTGCTGCACAGACTGGAGGGGTAATTGTTAATTAAACCCCTCTGAAGTTCAACGCTTTCCCTACTGTTGCACAGATTGGAGTGGTAAACCTTGCCCATCCGAAGTGCAACACTTGCATTACCGTTGCACAGATTGGAGTGGGAATAGTAAATTTGAATCCTCTGAAGTCCAACACTTTCCCTTCTTTTGCGCTGTTTGGAGTGAGAATAGTAAATCTAACTCTTTGGAACTCTAACACTTTCCCTACTGTTGTGCTGTTTGGAGTGGGAATAGTAAATCAAACCCCTCGAAAACGGCCTCTTACCTTACTGTTGTTTAGACTGGCGAGGGAATGATAAATGTCACCCCTCCAAAGTCCTACATTTTAACCCTGGGCGTCATGCTCCGCTTCGCCCACGGAGTGCACGTAGCGCTGCCTGCTTCGCCGTTTACGAAGTAGGCGTAGGAGGCAGCGCTACGCACACACCGTAGCGAAGCAGAGCTGCCCGCCACCAGCCTCCCGACCACCTTAATTTTAAAATAATTTAAAGAAGGTTAAAGGTAAATAAACCACCTTACCTTCAGCGCGGCGTCCCGGGGCTCCCTCTTCTTGCTGACGGTAACTTCTTCACGCATGCGCATTTGCATGAAGAAGTTACCGTCAGCAAGAAGAGGGAGCCCCGGGACGCCGCTCTGAAGGTAAGGAGGTTTTTTACTTTTTTTAACCTTCTTTAAATTATTTTAAAATTAGGGCGGGTGGCGCGTAGTGGGGCTACGCGGAGCGCGCGAGTGTGCGTAGATTTTGCCACACTACGCGCTGCTCCACATAGCCCCACTACGCCCACTATGCCCAGGCCTGCTACATTTCCACTACAGTTGCATAAACTGGAGTGGGGATAGTATATCCAATATTCCTAGACTCCATTACTTTTCCTAATATTGATAAAAAATATTTTTATAATATTTTTGGTAAATGTATTTTTTTGTTTTTTAAAATTTTTGTATTTTATTTATTTGGTAATTTATTTTATGAATTTTTATACTTTTTTATGTTTTATTTAAATATATATTTATAGATAGATAAATATAAATATGTATGTATACATACAAATATATGCTTTTTGTAGTAGTAAATGTAATAAATTAACTTAAAAACTTTACTATAATGTAAAATATATATTTTTAATAATAGAGTTACAGTATATATATATATATGTGTGTGTGTTTACATAAGTATATATTCATATTTTGGGTCTGATTATGGGTTTGGTGGTCCACTGACCACAATACCTGTGGCGCGGTCCGACCGCTGCGAGCACGGTTGTTCGACTGACGTATTACGAGTTGGTCAGATTGCCTTTGTATAGACCGCTGCTGAACCATCCAGACCGCCAGCACACTGGTGACCACCGGGTTCGCGGTGGGCGGAAAGCAGCTGCCATAGCATGGTACAGAGGCGCAACATCATCATCGTATTACGAGTTAGCTTTCCCACAAGCAGACCGCTGCGGTCAGACCGTCATCTTCAGGTTGGAGGAATGGAAGGATTTGCGTTGCCTCACGCACCCCTTTCCTCTTCTTCCCATCAGTGTTCGGCGTGAATCCCATTCTCCAGGTCCCCCCTTTACAGCAGCATCTTCACCCCGATGAATACAACCCTGTTGGCGGTGATCCACAGGTAAGTTATGTTATGTTAAATGAATTTATTGCGCGCACAGCTACTCGAGAGTGTCCCAGCGCGAGTCTAGTGGGGTGCCATAGTAGACTTCAGATAAAAAGATGAGTTTTCAGATTTTTTTTAAAGCCACTGGATCCTGAATAGTACGCAGAGCCAGCGGGAGAGCATTCCAAATAGTAGTTGCCTTCACTGAAAAGGAGCCACCCCCTATCCTCTGGCTCTTGAAGCGTGGGACTTGGGCAAGGTGTAGAGATGCAGAGCGCAAGGCGCGCGCAGGGGCATAAAAAGACACCCGCCTCTGTAGGTAAAGAGGCCCGCATCCATGGAGAGCGCGATGCGCCATAATCAGTAATTTAAATCTCACTCTGACTGCTACCGGTAGCCAGTGATATAGTCGAAGCTGATTCTGTACACTGTCCCTGGCTGACAGCCCCGACAGCAGTCTGGCTGTGGTGTTCTGGACCACCTGTAGCTTCTTCAATAGATAGCCCGGAATGCCAGAAAAGAAGGCATTGGCATAGTCCAGCCGAGACATAATCAGAGCATAAGTCCGTTTCGTAGCCTATACCCATTGCCTGGACTGCCCACATACGGGTCAAACTCTGGTAATGGGGTAGTGGTATTTTTCCACATGTATAATGCATGTGTGTGCATACAACACATATGCAGTCAAAATGCACACACAGGCATCGATATGTATGGAAACATATAATACGACAGTCTGAAGACTAACGGCGCAGCGGTCTACTAGTGGACAAGGTTTGCAGGAGATCAGACCGTCAAACTCGTAATCAGGCCCATAGTATTAAATATTAGTGGAATGTATTTATTTTACATTACATTAAAGTTATATATTACAATATTTACGATTTATTACTTTAAACTATATACATTTAAAAAATGATATTTTTGTATGTTTTGGACAATATTAGTGTGAATTAATATTTTATTTCTGATATTTTTGTACATATTGTTATAAGTACAGGGACACACAATTTTGGTAAACGATATTTTTGACACAATATTTGTGTCAAATGATATTGTTCACCTCGATATTGTGTCAGTGATCCAGTGTTTGCATTGTCCCTTCTATGATGTCACCGGATCAAAGGACAGAATACATCTCTTCCCCCTCCTAAGTCCGTACTGGAAAGTGGAGCTTTTCTTATTAGCTTCTCATGAGGAGGTGAAAATCCGGCTCCTTTGTTACACAGGGGTATCATTTCTTGAAAGTGCGAACTGCGATGAATTGAAGCTCCTGCTATATATCCAGCTCAACATGTTTTTTGCTGCATTCTCTGTCGAAGATTCCACAGAGTATTTTGCAAAACTTTACAAATAGGAGACTGAAGATTGCTTCATGAAAAGGGCCTAAGAATGGGCTACTTTGGTCTTGGGTTTATCTACAGATCATTCAAAGGCGTCACGAACCCCAATAACATTTTAGCGGATTGCAGGAAGGCGCTCGACCTCTAGCTATGCCAGTGATGCATGCTTCCAAAAGAAGCAGTGATGCATTTAGCGCACTCTGGATACAATTATCCTGAAAGTGGGGTATATGCAGAAGCAGAACATTTAGGGGTTCACACCAAAGATCAGCACTAAAGACATACAGAGACCCTGCAATTTGCTATAGTAGAGCTACCCTGGAGAGAGGTGATCATCAATTTCTAGGAGAAACAAATGAGAGACTTAATAACATGAAGGATGTATTTGGTAGGTAAAGGATCCAAGCACGACCAAAGGTAATACAAGGGGGTAAAAAAGAAGATTGTCTTTTCAAAGCCCATGCAAGACTAGGGTCGGCCATGCAGCAGGGGAGAAAAAGCTACACAGTGGGATCTAAGAAGTGTTTCCCATCCATATATTAAGGTGTCATAAGCAACTTTGTATACAGCCGTCACCATTTATCCTGTTTGTTATCTGGAATTTTCTAAGATTGAGTCATCCTTCCTCATTGCTTTACATTAGCACTTTGGCCCTTATTCAGTTTTATCTTGTAGGTTCATTAACATGTAGTTGCAAAGATTCCTTTTATACCTTCAGTGTTTATGCATCATGGGACCCGAATACCTGAATAACCTTCTGACCTTCCACCTCCTCACCAGACACCTGCGGTCTGCCTCCCTGGCACTCGCCACTGTCCCCTGAGTCCATTGTACTCGAGCGGGAGGGCACACTTTCCCCCACCTCACTGCCACAGCCTGGAAAGACCTCCCCATCCAACTCCGACCCTCCTCCTCCCTCGCCAAATGCAGGAGCGGCCTCAAGACCTGTATGTTCGAATAGCTCCCCCCACGCAGTGCCTGGATACCCCTGTAGTGATTGGTGCGCTTTACAAATACTGATTGACTTATTGATTGATAGATTGATTGATATAATTTTAAGCCTCTGTGTTGTGCTTTACTGAAGTAGTTCCAACATGCACTCAATAATGTGTATCATAAGAGGAAGGTGTCCACTGGTGCACGGCACTTTGCAACTTCTATATTTTAGTTCTATCTTCTTGCTTCCTGTATGTTGAGCAGCGACGGCCCGTGTAGGGCGTATTACCGGGGCGGTGACGTGGGGCAGAGGAGGGGCAGGGTGGGGGGCTGCAAAATGCGGCATATGGCCGATTGCAGGTAAGTTACGAAAAAAAAAGAAACAAATTTCGTTGCGCGCGCAGCATCGCCAAATGCGATGCAGCGCGCGTAACAAAATTCGTTTTATTGGGTTTTTTTTCGTAACTTACCTGCAATCGGCCGTATGCCGCATTTTGCAACCCCCCACCCTGCCCCTCCTCTGCCCCACGTCACCGCCCCGGTTAAACGCCCTACACGGGCCGTCGCTGATGTTGAGTGGATCTTGCTTAGTACCTTTACGCCTTCTTACTATTTTACAAAAGGCCTCATGAGATCCTGTTTAGAAGGATTCCTGTTTTGCTTACACTCTTTGAACATTTGGGTGAAATGAAGACCCATGATAAATGACCAGGACTTTGCCTAACTTCTTCAAGAGGCGTTTTACAATATAGAGAGTGTTTGAGGTGCACAATGTGCATTCCTTTTGCTGTTAAAGAATGCCCATCCCCTACAGCCTGTTCGATCTCAGTGGTGAAGTCAGACTTTTGTCACTACAAGTCATTTCTATGCTGCCCACCTCCTTTGCTCCCTATCTGGTGTGTCACTGTTCTTCCAATCCCTTCCCATAATGTCATATTTTCATAACAGTGTTCTCCTTAAGTAATAACAAATCCCATCCAAAGCTACATATGTCTTAAATCTTAAATTGATTGTTATGCTGGACTTGGTGCAACAGACTTGTTTCATTGAACCATGGCCACAGTTATATTTCTAGGATGCTGTGCAAGTTCTCTCTATGGTATTTCCCATCTGATCTTTATAATGTACTTCAAAATCTATGACACCCATCTTTCTCTCTATGCAGCTTTTCTGATCTTCACCCAGATGGATTCTTTGTCAGTTTCTCATCTATCACATTTCATTAATAAGATCTGATCTATTGCAGGTGATGTTAATAGTGAAATTCAACCTACTTGCAGCTGCTTACAAGCTTTGCTTAAAGTGAGAATCACAGAAAAGATGGGATCTATGGAGACTCAGCCACAAAAAGAAGGACTTTTGAAGTGGATCTGCAATAGGAAGAGAGAGCAGAAGGAGGGATCCGCCTCTCAAAGGGAGATAAAGAGAACAACTGATCTTGCTGCTCATAAGATTTGATGCAACATTTGATTCCCACCAGAACAGTCCAAATAGATTACTTTGTTTTGACTCAGATTTGGAAGATGAAGACTTAAATCCGCTACTGTCGCCCTCTAATTTCCAGCATCTATGCAGTGACGTACCATGGGATGCCACCTTGTTGTGGGACCAAGAACTGTTTCTCAAAATTGTCAGAAAAGGTTCAGCAGCAGTGACAAAAACAGCATTGTCCCCTTCTACAAGCAGGCTACACACCTCCCAGCTCTTATTTCCCACTGACCTGCGTGGGCTGCATCCTTTTAAGACCTTTGCCATAATGCGACTCTCACTATGATTTTTCCAACCACGTTTTGCAAAAACCCTACATTTGAATAAGGTACAACATCTTTTTCTTTTTTGTTAATCAAAACGTCTTTTCTTCCTTCCTTTCATTCTTCTTAAACTGATGTTTACCACTACAAATTTGCATGAAATTATAGCTGATTTTTTGGCAGTTTGCTACAATTGGCTGACAGGAGTAGTATAGGTTGTATACTACTCGTCACCATGTATTTTTTGACAGGTGGCCACGCCCCTTTGACCACGCCCCTTTGGTCCGTGTGTCTATATTGGACGCGTTCCAAGTCTGATTTTAATCGGGGTTTTAATCGGTCCTTATAACGTATTGATAAGATTATAGCATTTTATTGTTTTATAGGTCGTTATTTTGTGAATCATGGCTTATAAAATGATACGGCGATGAAATCAAAAAGCGTATAAAACGATAAGTTAGGATTTGTGAATCAAGGCTTATAAAATGATACGGCGATGAAATCATAAAGCGTATAAAACGATAAGTTAGGATTTGTGAATCAAGGCTTATAAAATGATACTGCGATGAAATCAAAAACGTATGAATCGACCACGCATGCAGGAGGGTTGCTAAGAAGTGGGGGTAGTGTGAAATACGAGTCTACAAACATACCGCGGGGCGTGTCTAGTATGTTCACAGAGGATATAAGCCAGCATTCCGAGGACCGTGTGTTAAGAAACCCCCGCTTTTTTCCGACAAAGAAAAGCTCGAGCTTTAAGACAACTTTGAGAATGTCTTGCTCTAGCGTGGAAGCGGGGCCCCTTGGAGAAACTATAACAGCGATGCTGAAGGAAGCGGCAAATGCTGCAGACGACGCTGCAGAACTCGACGATAGTGATAAGGAAAATTGCGCGCCAACAACGCCTGCGGGTACTACGTCGGAGATGTCGTCGGCGATGCTGAATAAAAAGCCCGAGACAGACGTCGAGGCATCGGCTATGCCGAATATAAAGCCCGAGACCGGAGCCTGCGAAGAGGCGGTTGGTGGCGTTGCTAAAATGGCGTGCAATACCTCCGATGCTACAGACGGCGGTGGAAGAGCGGAACCAAGTGAAGATGACGAGGGTATTGACCTGCAAGAGCCTGAACCCGAGGACTCCAGCGACTGTACAGAGATGGATTCCGGAGAAGAATCTGTAAACGAAACAGAAAAGTGCGAAGTTGGAAAACGAAAAGTAAGTACGAACCGCAATTTTTCGGCAAATCCTCTGGGGTGTTTAAGAGTGTGATGATGAGGCGTGTAGTTGTGAGGAAGGCTGAGGTCGAAAAACCCCTTTTTTCTTTTTATCAGCAAAAGAGAGGAGGAGGAGCCCCAGGCGACAAAACCGCTAGCACGACTATGGAAGTCACACAGCCATCGCTACGTTTTTCATGTCTCTGCTGCTCAAGACAGAAAAAACTTGCCGTAACGCATAAAAACTGCAGCTGTAAGCGCTTAGACGCAATTGTACAATTTTGTCGTGGTGAAAGTTGGAGCACGGATCGATATCGCGGACTTTTGACAGCGATAGCCGCGATCATAAAATTGTGCTTAAAGGCGGGGTGGTACGACGAATGCGAAGGTTGTAAAATTGACGACCCGAGTCAGTTGCATCACGACTGTCTCACGACGGGTGATGAATATGAAGACAGTTTGATACGGAAACTATGTTACAAGCTGGACCCCTATAAGATTATGGCGACGTTGGGGGCGGTCTATGGCTTGAAAGAAATGTCAGTACCCGAAGATTGTAGTAAGATGATTGCGAATGTTTTAAAGTATATTAAGAGAGTACAGTCCCCATCAGAGCATGTGAAAAGTATGTATGAAGCGGGTGATGAAGACATACGCTTGATAATGAAACAGCATTTGAGAAGGAAGAATTACCGTAGATATTTTAAGATCAAGTATCTTTACAGGAGTTTAAAACCGAGGAACATGACATTTCTTAATGTAGAGTAAATGAAAACATGATGATCTTCGCGATTGCTACTATTATGTATGTGTGTTTTTCCGTTGCAGGAAAGTGTGTTTCGACACATGGTTGAGATCGGCGTGCGACCGAGCGTTAGATGCCTGGAAGACGCTTTTTATTTTCTGATCAGAGCAAAGATGGCGTACCCCAAACCAGTGTTTCGCCCGACCGCGCTATGTCGTAACAAGCGATGTGAAATCATCGAAGAGCTTGAAAAAGAACTGGGTCAGAAACCTAGAGGCTTTTACGACGTTGAAAAGAGCAAAATCTTCTTGGGCGCTGACGACGTGCTCGAAGATTGCATCGACAATTATATCAGGCGGACATTTTGCACCCTAGGAACTACTCTGAATAAGAAACAGTTTTTCAATTTCATGAATACAATATCTGATTTGTTTTGTCGAGCCTTCTTGAAGGGGCGTGGGGAGGATGTAAGAAGACTGGTACCGTTCATAGCTAGCAAAATCCAAATATTGATTCTACGTCACGAGTTTTTGAGAGCATTGTGTTAAATATCTATGTTTTTATCGTTATTATCGTTTATAGCGCTGTACATTCCTATATTACCAGTTTAAATCATACACTGTTTAATTCGTGTGTTATTAAATAATCTACTATTGTAAAATAAACCGGCTTCTAGTTCTGATTATTTGATAAAGAAAAATAATAAAACAAAAGTGAATTAATAGAATAGGGGGGCGGGAGTAGGGGTTGCGGTATTTTAGTTCAAGAAGCGCTACGATGCAGAAGCTTTTCAAAAGAGTTTATTACAACCCCTCGAAAGTTGGTAGTTTTGGCGGTGTAGAAGCCTTGTACAAGGAGAGCAAAATCCACAACGACGGTGTTAAAAGAACACAGGTACGCGACTGGTTATCGGGCGAAGATGCCTACACGCTACATAAGGGGTCGAGAAAGCGCTTTCAAAGACGGCGTGTGATAGTCAGCGGCTTAAATCATCAATGGCAAGCGGACCTTCTAGACGTCCGTGAACATGCCGCGGTTAATGATGGTGTAAAATTTATATTAACGGTGATAGACGTACTGTCAAAGTATGCATTCGCCGTTGGCCTGAAGGAAAAATCGGGGAGCTCGGTCACAAAAGCCTTTGATTACATTTTCAGCAGCGGGAGAATTCCTAAAAAGTTACAAACAGATAGAGGAAAAGAGTTTGAAAACAAGACGCTAAAAGCTCTGCTGAACAAGTATGGTGTAAAACATTTTGTTACAAACAACGAAGTGAAGGCGGCGATTGTAGAAAGATTCAACAGAACTCTCAAGGCACGAATTTGGCGGTATTTTACAGCGTACAACACATTTCGTTATATAGATCGTTTACAAGATTTTATTGAAAGTTACAATCATAGCTATCATAGAACCATTAAGACGTCCCCTGTAGAAGTATCCCCGCAAAATGAGTTGAAAATTTGGAGAACTGTGTACGGGTCCGTGTTCACCAACAACCCTGTTTCAAAAAACACTCTCAAAAAAGGTGATCATGTTAGGGTATCTAGATGCAAGGGGGTATTTCAAAAGGGGTATGAGCAGACTTTTACAGATGAGATCTTTGTGATAGACAAGATTTCCAAGCATTCAGGCGTTACAGTTTTTAACTTAAAAGACTATGCTGGGGAGGAGGTCGAAGGGTGTTTTTACAAAGAAGAGCTGCAAAAAATAAAACAGGATCAAGATCGTGTGTACCGTATTGAGAACGTTTTGGCAAAGAAGGGGCACGGGGCACAAAGACAGTGCCTAGTTAAATGGCGGGGATGGCCTGATAAATTTAATAGTTGGGTCTCTGAGAGTGAATTAAAGGATATACAAAGTCTACAACAGCGGATATAGGCATTTAGGTACCGCGGAAGCGCCATGGAGGTCGGACCTTTTTATCTGACGCTCCCGAGTAACGCGTCTTTGGACACTTTCCCTAATAACAAAATTTCAAATTTTACGGTGAAACTAGCAAAACCTATTCATCTACAAGGAGATTGGGAGGTGGCCCTAACAGAAATTCAGTACCCGCACACGTGGGACACTTTTGAAACAGAGGATGTTAGATTTACGGTGGTACGCAAGAAGGAAAGCGCCCACGAACTTTCTTTCCCGCCGGGGCACTATGACAACATACGAGACATTGTAGAAGTAATGAATAAATCCATTGGTAACATATCGGAACTTGTTGACCTTAGATTAACGTATGAACCACGACTTCGAAAAGTGCAGTTGAGGAATGCTCAAGACTACGGTATTTTGGTGCGTGAAAAACTGGGGAGAGTGTTGGGGCTGACGCCTAACGTTCACCACTCTTCATCAGCGGGGAAAGCCTACACGGATGTACACGGCGGATTTTATATGATGTTTGTATACTGCGACGTGATAGAGCATCAGAGAGTGGGGGATAGCTACGTGCCTCTCCTCCGGTGCGTGGAAATCACAGGCAAGAATAATAGCATGATAAACATCATTTACACCAAAAGAGATTATGTACCGATCAGCAAAAAACATTTTCACACAATAACTTTGGAACTGAAGGACGATTTGAACACTAATATAAGATTTAAAGTGGGTAAAGTCATAGCGAAGCTTCATTTCAGGCCGCGACGTGGTGAAGTGTACTAGAATAATGATTTTACCTGAAAATTACGGCGACGCGTCGCTCTATAGGGATTACTATAGAGCACAAGCCGGCTCAGGCCTCCCGGGGTTCCACGGGGCACCTATTATGTACGGGGCGGGTGTTGGCGGTATATTCAGAAGCCTTTTCAGAAAAGCAGTACCGCTTTTAAGAAGAGGGTTCCAGTTGGTAAAACCGCACGTGAAAACCGCTGCAGCAAATATTGCCCGAGACGTCGCAGGGCACGTTTCGGGGGCGGTGATGAAAAAGTTTACCAAAACGGGTCAAGAAGGCTCAGGTTTAATCTATCTCGAAAGAGGAAGGAAGAGAAAAAGGGGTGTATCACTAAGGGGGCCGCCCGCGTTCCTTCAAAGCGTTGTGAAGCGCCGGCGACCGGCTCAAAAGAGTTCGCTTAAGACCCGGAGAAGACACGGAAAAAAACGAGTCTCTAAGGGCAACATATTTTAAATCGGACCATGGCCTCCGTCCCTTGCGGTTCCCAGGAATGCACAAAGTCAGAGTTGGACCTATTCCAAGTACCACCAACGCAAACCAGCATTGAAAGTTCTCTATATGTCGAAGTACCGCCACTTTCAGCCCTGTCAGACACAGCCCCCTTAGAGTTCTTCATAGCTCGGTCGGATGACTACCTGGACCTTTCAGCTACCCTGATTTATCTGTCGTGCAAAATTACTAACGCAGACGGATCCGATTTGGACGCCGCAGCCCGAGTGGCGTTTTCTCCATACCCCATAGCCTCACTTTTTAACCAACTGGATGTGAGCCTCGGCGACCGGCTCATCAGCCAGTCAAACAACACGTATCCATACAGGGCTTATCTCGAAACGGTACTTAATTATGGGGACCCCACTTTAAAACGCCAACTTTCTGCAGGTCTCTTCTACAGAGACACCGCTGGAGAGCACGAGGACACGACTTTAACCGGTGCTAACGCGGGATTTAAGAGCAGAGCTAGCTTTACAGCCCGAAGTCGTAAAGTGGAACTGATTGGGCAATTACACTGCGATTTATTTTTCCAAGACAAATTAATGCTTAACGGTCTAGATGTGAAGATTAAACTGATTCGAAATAAAGACACTTTTTGCTTAATGAGCGGCGACGCAGAAAATTACAAAGTGCATATCTTAGCGGCGTCACTATTTGTGAAACGTGTCAAAGTGAGCCCGGTGGTGCGTTTAGCTCACGCCGAGACTCTGTTAACCAGTAATGCCAAGTACCCCATCGAAAGAGTGGAGCTCAAAGTGTTCAGCATCCCAGCCGGTGCGCTACTATCGAATACTGAGAATATTTTTTTCGGATTTTTGCCAAGAACTGTAATAGTAGCGCTGGTCGATAACGCAGCATTTAGCGGTGAATATGGCAGAAACCCCTTTAATTTCAAGCATTATAATATATCTCACAGCAGCCTCTCCGTAGACGGCCAAGCTATACCGGCAAAACCATACACGCCGTCATTTGGAACTGGGGGTGTGGCTAGAGAATATTTGGGTGTGCTGCAAGTTGCTGGGAAGTACGCATCAGACCGACCCTTCTTTGTGGATCGTGTAGAGTATTCGAAAGGCTATTCTATGCTGGCTTTCGATCTATGCCCTGACAACGACGTGGGTGGCGGCCATTTTTCGATACAAAAATCAGGCAATGTACGTCTGGAGCTCCGTTTTAGCGCCGCTCTACCGTCTACTATAAACCTTCTGATTTACGCTGTCTTTCAGAATGTTATACAGATTAACCATAGGCGAGAGGTGCTAATCGACTATATGTGATGAATACGTGGCAACTGGAACGTTTTCTCGCCAAAGACGAGACGGCAAAACATTCATTTTTAGGTGTATTCGCAGCTGACACTCTACCAATGTATCTGGGTAATCGCCAGCGACCGCTTCATTTAATAGTTAATACAGACGGTAAAGATCAAAGGGGTCGACACTGGTTAGCAATATTTCTAACGGAAAAGGACTCTGAGTTTTTTGACTCCTATGGCGTGCCACCAAACAGTTATCTGTACCCCAATACCATATGGCAATTTTTAAAAAGAAACACTTCAGGTCTAATAACATTTCATGAAAACCAGATTCAGGATGATGTATCATTTACCTGCGGGGCACATTGTTTGTTTTATTTATTTCATAGATGCCGTGGTGTAGACTTTGAAAGCATTTTAAAAATGTATTCAGCTGATTTGAAGGCAAATGATGCTCTAGTAACAAGGTTTGTGTTGAGGCAATTACGCAGATTGAAAAGAGGCCGTGTAAATAACAGACCGATGCAAAATTGTATTTCATTCACTGATAATATGCATGTTTACAGTGTTTATGATAACTAGCAGACATCCACAAGGTCTATTTTACGCTCTCATTGGACTTTTAAAATCATATTTGTACCGAACATTTTTACTCTGTGATATAAAATGTATCTAAATAAATTGCATGAAAAAAGCCCTTAACTTTACGTGTCGGTCTGACTTTTTTCAGCACCTAGCTGCCACGTTAATGCACAGCTGTTATATTCATCCTGAAATGCTTAGACAGGCTATTGTACGCATATGGTGCCTAGTGTCCGGTCGAGGTTTGCAAAAAAAAATGAATGAATAAAAAAAAAGGGGGCCTAACTTTACGTGGCGGTCTGACTTTTTTTCAGCACCTAGCTGCCACGTTAATGCACAGCTGTTATATTCATCCTGAAATGCTTAGACAGGTTATTGTACGCATATGGTGCCTAGTGTCCGGTCGAGGTTTGCAAAAAATATGAATAAAAAAAAAAGGGGGGCCTAACTTTACTTGGCAGTCTGACTTTTTTTCAGCAACTAGCTGCCACGTTAACGCGCAGCTGTTTATATTCAACCTGAAATGCTTAGTGGATTGTACCGTTGTGAATTGTGGCGGGAAACTGTCGGGTTTTGGGTATAAAACGTGAGGTCTGCAAGAACATTCAGGCTGGAGCTCTCAGGAAAGCTACGACGCTCCAACCAACGGCGCTGGTGACACCTTCATTCTCCCACCACATCGGTCGCTTGAAAAGCTGAAGCCCCTGAAAGATTTCACCACCTGATGACTGAGCACCGTTTCCATTTATGAACATGTCTGAGGACCAAGAATTGTTGGTAAGAAGATTGTTTTATGTTTTTTATATAATCCTCTAGCTCTTTTTGAAGTTGCGCTTCTATTAGCGTCATCTCTCAAAGGTTAAATGCTTTTTTATCAGGGATGTAAGCTTTTTTTCCGGCTCAGACTGTCACACTAAGACGAATTAGACCGAAGTCCCGGGCAATGTTCTAACATGTGGTTCTAATTAAGTCTTTCGCTCCTCTGTCAAAAGGTTTTAAGCAATAGATAAAATTAGGTGAAACTCGGGGTGTTTTGAATTAACTGTAACTGCTAGTCAGGAACCGTGAAAGATGCATAAAAAAAAGCGTGTGTGTGTGTGTGTGTGTGTGTGTGTGTGTGTGTGTGTGTGTGTGTGTGTTTGGTTTTTTTGCCGGACCCCGTCTGAAATGTTCTAGCATGTGGTTCTAATTAAGTCTTTCGCTCCTCTGTCAAAAGGTTTTTAGTAATGTTACAACAGCTGGCATTTTAAGCAATAGGAAATATGACATGATACTCGGCGTGTTTAGATTTTGCACATGCTCTTACCTCAAAGACTATCTGCTCATTGATCCGTGTTTTTAAGTCAAGGACTAGTCCGCCTCCTTGCTTTACAGATCATGATTTAATAGCGCCCGAGGTCTTAAATAATGTCACTATATAGCCTGGGGCCAGCGAGCCGGGGTTGAGCTGCGGCTTGAAAAGCAAATAATTTGACAACTAAGGTCTGGGTCTATTTCTGCGGTCGTGTGTGTGTGTGTGTGTGTGTGTGTGTGTGTGTGTGTGTGTGTGCTTTTGTTTGCATGAGCTTGTAAATACGTATAGCGGTGCTTTCAAGTAATTTAATTTAAACCGATATAGGAAATGTGTTACAGCTGTTTGCATTTTTGTCTTCGCAGGAAGTGGCCGAGGCGGCAGACGCACTTTTATTCGACACTGCGCTTGAAGGCCCTAATCCTATCGCAGCCAGTCAAATTTGCGGCTTCAGCGCGCATGCTGGTAAGAATTAATTCTCTTTTCTACTGGTAGTATGTTCTATCATAGACCATGCTGATGTGCGCGTGCTTGTGCGTGTGTGTGTGAGTGTGTGTGTGTGTGTGTGTGTGTGTGTGTTTGTGTGTGTGTGTTTGTGTGTGTGTGTGTGCTGCCACCAGCGAGCTTGCGCTGCCACTCTCAGTCTAGTTGTAGCACTGATGACTATTGAGGACTCTTCCGACTGTTCATTGCTTGAATTAAAATTGTGTTTTTTGCTCTTACTTAGATAAAACTGATGATGCAATCTCCATCCAACACGTGCAGCAATCAAATACACAACAACCGGTTGTACAAAGGAGTTCAAGGTTGCCGCCTGACGATCTGAAAAGCAAAGGTCAGAAGCGTAAAGAAGCGAGGCGGCGAGGGCCACCACAAACATTGCAGGGTGGTTTTGGGGGGAGTACTGTTGGGGGGCCTGCATTGCATGAGTTTCCACCGGTGTCTGTAAATGGTGGCGGTTTGAGAAAGAGACACTCTGGCTGTAAAGAAAAGGGTGATCAAAAGCGCAATAGGAAAGCGAATGCTAATGATAACAATTCTGCTACTCTACAGACCTTCCAGGTTTCGAATTCAAACACGCCTACCCCTGGTTGCGTTCTCCCCAGCCGAAATTCAGAACAGATTCTAGGTGTCACAACGCACCCTTGCAGCGATACTCCGGTATTAGTGCACCCCCCACCTACTCCTACCCCCAAGTCTCACTCTCAACCATCAAAGAACTTGCATGCGCAACCAGCAAACGCCATTATTCCCCCCGATGAACAAGAAATAATTTCGCTGCTTGACGATGATGACTGTTGGGGGGAAAACGCGAATGTACCCGTTCAACAAAACAGATCAAAAGCAGGACCAGCTGTACACAGCGAATGCTCCAAGAACCCACGCTCACAAGGGGGGTGTCACACAGATGTTACAATAGGAGGAGGACCAGCCATCACCATCCCCCCAGTAAGGGTCGCACCAGGTGCTATTCACCATAATTTAAAGACTGAAATTGCCCACAGTGCTGCAGCAAACGGGGCGTCCGCCGCGGCGCTACAAGCTCCTAGACATAACCCCACACCACCCCTAAACATTACCGCAGCAACATCAGCATTCCACGATATTTTACCTTTAATAACAAACCTTAGGGGAAGCACTCTGAACACAGCACCTCTCTGCGAAGCTATTATTTTTGCTTTAAGTAATCGTGATACAGTAGCTCAGATACAAGCCATTGAACGCATCAAAGCAGGCATCGTACTTATACAGCAAAATTTAGAGAAATCACTTTCAGCTGCTTTAGTAACTGCTCAAAATCAGCTAGAGTCCTCTGTCTCCTCACGCGCCATAGATGACGTCCTAAGTGTCAAAAAATCACTTAACGTTGAGATAAAGACACCACTTGACCCCCGCAGTGGGGCTGCTGCTGCTGCTGCTGTTAAAGCTTCACTCCCCAGCGACGCGGCTGTACTTCAGGCAATTTACGCCATTTTTCCCCTAATAAATACCCTAGAAGGATTAGGCTTGAACTCTGCACCCGTCAGTTCATCCGTTTTTAATGTTCTACGTGTACAGGAAGCTTCCGGACATATCGGCGGCATAACAGATGTCAAACTAGCAGTAGAGGACGTGATCCAAAATACTCAGACTTCACTCGCATCTATTTTAGCAGATGCCCAAGCCAACCTTGATTCCTTGAGTCTCGACTCGGGAAACTGATAATGACCCCCAAAGAGCATAGGTCGCCGAGAAGGTCTGAAACTACAGTCGCCAAACGTAAAGAGAAATGGTTAGCCGCTAAAGTAGTCAGAAATCGGTTAGCCAAAAACCTAAAAAGAGCCAAAAACCATTTGAGAAATATACGCCGTAATATTCAAAGCAACAATGGGTATTTACCACCGAGCCCCACGCAGTTAGAGCAAACACCTCAGAGAACAGCTGTCGCTTGCGATAATTCTAGCATCAGTAACAACCCTGCGCCGGTGTTTTTAGAAAGCGTGCGACAATATCAAAGAGTTATCAAAAAATTTAGAGCTATAGAATTTTATGAAGAATTTCGTTTTGTCAATCTTCATCTCATAGATTCTATTAGACTGGCCCTAGAAGCGGTTATTAACTCTATCCAACTGCTGCTGGACCAAATGGCCCCAGACATAGGCCCCAACGATTATGTACAAATTCGCCTGAGCGGCGGTGGTCTGGCTAACTCTTTTTACACTCGCAGGCTACCGCATCACGACCTAGATGCCTCAGATTTCTTAAACAAAATTGTTGACATGATGAATAGCAATGCAGAGATTCTGGGGTCACAAAGTTTAACACTTGTTGTGACTGTGATAAAAAGTAGGGGCGGCGGTGCCAGACGGGCTCTAAATTCTGTATTGTTTACTAAGATCATTCAAAAGAAACGTCGATGGTTGATTGATTTGAACAACACAGCTGGAAATTTGTGCCTGGCGGGGTGTTTGGCAGGGTTATTGGCTCACGGTCAATCTACGGATAGAACGTTGACAGAGCAGGCACAGTTAATGCACGATGCCCTAAACATCCCCCCAGATACGGATGTCTCTTTGCAAGACATAGAAGCATTTGAAAATTACTTGGGTGTGACGATTAAAGTATTATATCACGAAGGCGGCTGGCGTTATTTCACCAGCGGTACCGCCAACAAATCTAAAATTCTGTTTGTTCTTTTACATGAAAGCCATTTTTACGGTGTGAAAGATATAAAAAAATTCCTCGGCGCTAGGTATTACTGCGAATATTGCCATTCGGCCTATACCCACAAATACAATCACTCGTGCGCAGACTTCTGCAAAGCGTGCGTTACGAACGATTGCCATGACATTGCCAACGATCTCCAAAGGTGTCCGCGGTGTCGACTGTTTTGTCGTTCTTCGGAGTGTTTAGAGCGTCATCGTGCTTTAGCCGTGGCGGGGGAGGTGAGCTGTCTCAGCAAAAAGTTGTGTGATTCGTGCGGTCTCTACGGCCCCGAAAGTCATGAATGCGAAGGCCTTGAATGCGGTGTCTGTAAAGCCCGGGTGTTTTCATTTGATTCACATCTCTGCTTTATGAGCAGACTCAAACCGCCGACCAAAACAAATGATTATATATTCTACGATATGGAGTGCCGTCAGGAAAATATCATTCACGAGCCAAATTATATTTTTGCCAGACATATTAATGGTGAGCCTACTTGGGAGTTTTCAGGTCCTACATGCGTCAATGATTTTATCAACACATTCATTACACCCCGATTTCAAAACTATAGTTTTCTCGCACATTTCTCTAAAGGATATGACTGTTATTTTGTAGTGAAAGCTCTAGTGCTTGAAAAGGTGGCAATGTCACTGATCACTCAGGGAGGAAAGCTCATGTGCGTTACAACCAAAGTACTCAATATCAGGTTTATAGACTCTATAAACTTTTTGCCCATGAAACTCAGTAAACTTCCACAGGCAATGGGTTTCCAAGAGTCTAAAGGGTATTTCCCGCATTACTTTAACACTTTGCAGAACCAAAAATACGTTGGTGCTATGCCCTCAGCAGAATTTTACGGTGTAAACTATATGTCACCCTCTGAGAAAACAGAATTTGTGTCCTGGTATGAATCGAACAAAGATCGGGAGTTTGATTTCCAGAAGGAGCTGTCTCATTACTGCCAACAAGATGTGAACATTTTAAGAGAGGCGTGTATCCGCTTTAGAGAAGGCGTCATTGCCATGTCTAGCAAGCAAATCTTGGTGAACCCGGGTCAGGCCAATGAGTATGCCTATGTTGACTTCATCGACCCCTTTCAGTACATCACTTTAGCTTCAGTCTGCTTGGCGATGTTCAGATTTTGTTTTTTAAAACCTTACACATTAGCGTTGCTACCTCGTGATAATTATCACAGACAGCAAAAGAGATTCTCAACACCCGCTATTCAATGGTTGATGTATTTGGAATACAGTGAAAAAATCACCATCCGTCACGCTTTGAGGGGCGGGGAGCTTAAAATTGGGTCCTATTTTTTAGATGGTTATGCCAATATTGACGGGGTCCCTACTGCCTTTGAATTTAATGGTTGCTTTTTTCACGGCTGTCCAATTTGTTACGCCGGAAACGATTTTAACAAGATGACCGGTTGTACATATGGTCAGTTGCTTAACCGCACAACTATTAAACAGGAGTTTTTAAAAAGACGCGGCTTCAACGTCAGAAGTATTTGGGAACACGCGTGGCGTGAGCAGTTAACATGTAATCTAGATCTGCAGACTTTTATCAAGGATCGTGACTTACCCGAGCCCTTGAAACCGCGTGATTCTCTCTACGGAGGACGAACCAACGCCGTTACTCTTTATCGAAAGGCCTCTGGTGATGAAAAGATTTTTTACTATGATTTTACCAGCTTATACCCCTTTGTTAACAAGACAAAAGTCTACCCTGTGGGACATCCTAAGATCCTTTATAAAGATTTTGGAGCCCCTCAAATGTATTTCGGTCTAATCAGATGTAGAATTCGTCCGCCTAGAGGACTTTTTTTCCCGGTGCTTCCTTACAGATTCGAGGGAAAACTATTATTTACCCTGTGCCGCTCCTGCACAGAAGCCAGACAGACCTTCCGGTGTGATCACTCTGATGACGAACGTGCTCTGACCGGCACCTGGTGCACTGTAGAAGTGAATGTAGCTCTGAAAAAAGGCTATGTGATAGATCGCATTTATGAGATATGGCATTTTGAAAATGTTTCTAGTGATCTGTTTACCGACTACATCAACTTGCACCTTAGAGACAAGCAAGAAGCTTCGGGTTACCCCCAGTGGTGTAGTGATAATGCCGAGAAACAGAAGTACCGGAGGGAATATTTTCAGAAAGAGGGTATTCGATTGCGCTCTAATAAAATCCATGTGAACCCCACTAAAAGACAGATTGCTAAACTGTTTCTCAACTCTCTATGGGGAAAACTGGGGCAGAGAGAAGACCGCTCAGAAACTACTCTAGTGACAGAGCCGGATGAATTTGATCAGTACTTTTTTACTTCCTACTGCGAGGTGTCATCTTGCGAGTTCATAGATGATGATACCGCTTGTGTGTGTTGGCGGTATACCAAAGAACATTACCCGCCTTCATGCAACGCTAACATATTTATTGCCAGTTTCACCACCGCTTATGCTAGATTGGAGTTGTACAAGCTCCTGGAGTTGCTTCAAGACCGCTGTCTTTACCACGACACAGACTCTGTGATTTTTGTGAGCAAAAAGGGCGATGTTAACCCTCCGGTGGGTGACTATCTGGGGGAACTCACTAGCGAAACACCTCCCGATGAACACATCACAGAGTTTGTTTCAGCCGGCCCCAAAACCTACGGTTACCGCTTATCAGGCGGTAAAATCTGCTTGAAGGTGAAGGGGATCACCCTCAATGTTCAGAACCGCGAAAAAGTAAATTTTCAAAACTTAAAAGAGCTGGTCACTCAATATGCCAAGCACGCCGAAAGAGGTGAATGTGTTCCAGAAGATGAAAGCTTAGTAGTGCAGCACCCCTGCATTGTGAGAATTAAAAAACGTTGGGATATTGAGACACGCCCGCTTTGCAAAACGTTGAGGGTTGTATATGATAAGCGCGTTCTTAAAGAGGACTATAAAACCCTGCCCTACGGCTTTTAAGAGTTATGCAGCCTCTGTGTAAACACGGGGCTAGCGAGAAAAAGGACTTTCCGCTTTTGGTGTGTATAGTTTATTAGAGGTTGTTTAAAGTATGGATATTAGATTGCAACATCCGTTCTCATGCATCCTCGCAGGTCCTTCCAATTCTGGTAAAAGTTACTTTGTAAAAAAACTTTTGGAAAATGCGCATCAAATGCTGACCCAGCCACCCACCAACGTAGTGTGGGCCTATTCCTGTTGGCAGCGGCTCTATCAAGAACTCGCGCTAAAGCTTCCACACCTCAAATTTGTCGAGGGGCTCCCCGCCGCCTTAAATGATGACATTTTATTTCCACCCTCTAGTGTTAATATGTTAATTGTAGATGATCTAATGGCCTCTGCTTGTGACAGCGGTGAAATTGAAAAAGCTTTTACTCAGTATGTTCACCATCGTAATCTTAGCATTTTATACATTGTGCAAAACGTCTTCTGCCAAGGTAAGAGCTCACGAACCATCGCTCTGAACACCAAGTACATGGTGCTTTTCAAAAACCCCCGAGACAAGCTTCAAATAACGACTCTAGCCAGACAGATGTACCCGGGTCGCTCTAGTTTCTTTCTAGAAGCCTTTGAGGACGCCACTCAGAGCCCCTATGGGTATCTTTTTGTAGATTTAAACGCCGGCACGCCGGAGGATTACAGATTAAGGACCGGGCTTTTCCCACCGGATCTTCCTGTTGCTTATACTCTAAAAAAGTCCTACCCGGCTATAAAAAGAAGATAAATAAAAAGCAGCGCTCCAGTTTAGAGCTCCAACACACTCATGACCATGTCCAGCCGGATAGCGCGCAATCTAGCTCTTTTAAGACTGTTGGTTTCATCATCCCCACAACAAAGGAAAGCTCTTCTATGCTCCGCGTCTGACGATTTAGTAGCAGCGATATCGGAGATAGCCCTAAATACCTTGAAGGGCAATGTCCCTTTGAGTCCTCAACAGATCCGAGTGCTTAAAAAGAAAAGTAATCTTGTTAAAAAACTGAGCAATAAGAGGATCTCTATTAAAACAAAAAAAAGTCTTGTCAAGCAGTCTGGGGGCTTCATAGGATCGCTGCTAGGCATTGCTATCCCGCTTCTCTCGGGCCTGCTGCGCCGCCGGTGATGGCTCACATTGAAAAAATGTATCTCGTTCCTAAACATCAGCTAGACAGAATGCGGAGTCCCCCAAGCGCCGATACCGACATTAGAAAATCAGCCACGGATCTGTTGGACGCTGAGATGCGCGAAATTCTTCATCGTAGTGATTTACCGGTGCACGAGAAAGCTAAGCTTTATACCGCTATCCTTCAAAAGTATCTGAACTTTGTCCATCATGGTAAAATGGAAAAAGAGGGCCTGACTTTATTCATGCCTGAAAGTCAAGAGCCACCCGTTTCACCGGTCAGAGAGCCAGAATCACACGCCTTTAATCTAGTTAATGAAATCCTTGACAACGTTAACCCCCGGCACAAAAAGAAAGCAGAATTACTTCTTAATAAAATTCATCAAAATAAAGACATCGCTTTCTGGAATGATAAGGGGGAACTTCTTTATAAAGGTAATGTTATACGTGGTTCAAACCTGCATGATTTGATCAGAGGCGCCACCCAAACACACTCTTTTGCAAATAATAAAGCGCCTGTCGGTTGGGATGCCTTCATGCAGAGCCTAGCAGAACTGAACATTCCGACATCGGTGCTAGGAAATGGTGGTCATCGTATCCACTTAGAAGATTTAAAGAACAACGCCGTTGCACCATTTGTTATCCCTTCTCCCCCCGCATCACCATTTTCACTGACCCCTCGAAGAGCACCGACGCTTGCCCTCCGTGATACCGCTGACAATGCTCACGAACCCGTAACAACACACGGCCAAGCACTCCCGCCAAAAAAAAGAAAACACTTCGCGAGATTGCCATGGTTGTCTGTTTAGCACCCGTGACTTATAATAGAGACCTATGCTTTTTACTGGGTAACTAAATATTTTTTTATGTAAATACCTCATCTGTATCACAACATATAGTTTTTGTATAATTTTATGCCCGGTGGCCATACTGCGTATTACTGGTTGATGTTAATACGCTATGGTTTCTTGATTTTTATGTACATCATTTTGTTTTCAGTGTTGATACTGTGATTTATATGCCAAGGTGCATAATGTATTTGCTAACTACGGCTACCTCATTATTCAACTATAAGCTTAAATATGTGAATTCTATATTTATATATGTATTATCGCTATCCGTGATTATTATAAGTTAACAACGATAAGCTGTGATTCCTCTTTTAAAAAATTTATGTAACTTCCGCATATTTGATGTCTGCTGTTGATACTGTGATTCATATGTCTTGGTTTATAATGTATTTGAGAACTACCGCTACCTCACTATTCAACTATAAGCTTGACTATGTGTTTTCTATACTTTACAAATGTTTTATAGCTATCTGTGATTATTACCGGGTACCAAAAATATGCTGTGATTCCTTTTTTAATGTAACTTCCGCAGATTTTATGTGTGCTGTTGATACTGTGATTTATATGCAATGGTGCATATTATATTTGATAACTACCTCTACCTCATTATTCAACTATAAGCTTGATTTTCTTTTTTTTTTTCTATTGTCACTAAATGCTGTCAGTATATGTAATTCCATATAATGAAACTGTAATTACATAAAATGTGATTTTCTGTTATGTAAAAAATGGTTTCAATTAAATTGTAAATATTGACCCAAAATAAAACTTCTCCGAGCTTTCATTTTACATTTAATAAAAGCAATTTGTTCTAAAACGCGTTATTATTCTTTTCAATAATGTGATGATGGGAAATGTATAAAATATCATTTTAATTCGTAGCTGCACCCCATATATCCGATTACTGAGCCCCCATAAACACGCCTAAAGCAAGACATGCCCGGGCATGCCTGGTCGATTTATACGTACTGAGTCCCCCATAAACATGCCTAAAGCAAGACATGCCCGGGCATGCCTGGTTGTTTTACACGCTTTATGATTTCATCGCCGTATCATTTTATAAGCCTTGATTCACAAATCCTAACTTATCGTTTTATACGCTTTTTGATTTCATCGCCGTATCATTTTATAAGCCATGATTCACAAAATAACGACCTATAAAACAATAAAATGCTATAATCTTATCAATACGTTATAAGGACCGATTAAAACCCCGATTAAAATCAGACTTGGAACGCGTCCAATATAGACACACGGACCAAAGGGGCGTGGTCAAAGGGGCGTGGCCACCTGTCAAAAAATACATGGTGACGAGTAGTATACAACCTATACTACTGACAGGATTCTAACAGATCGTGGTGTTGAAGGGGCATCCGAACAGTATCCCAGGTGAGACTGTAAGGGTTGATCCATTTGTAATAAAAGTGTCCTCACTCGAACCAGATTGCCTGCCCATCCAAAACAACCAAAGGATGGCCAACAACTACCCGCCTTCCTCTATCATTTTTCACCTACGGTTTACTATCAGCTAACGGAGAGAGTGAAGAAGGAAGGGATACAGAGGAAGAGGTTTGGAAAGCTGTCCCAGGGGGTAGGCTATGGGTGGGTGGAGGTGCCTAGTAGCATATGTATCAAAGATTTTGTATTCGCAAATGCTGCGAATCGCAAAAAAACAGCGTTTGCAAATACAAAATCGCAAAATGTGATGTATGTGTCATTTTCGCATCGCATTATTATGGAATCGCAAATTTTGCGATTCCTTAATTTTGCGTAAGCATTTAAGGAATCACTAATTGCGATTCCTTAAATGCTATGTAACACGCACCCAAGTTGTGCGATTCTCCTTCAAGTTCGTGGTAATTTGCGATTTCTTTGAAAAATGCAATTTTTGGTATTTTTCAAAGTGCCATGTGGCGCTCATACATGTCCTTGGGCATGTATGTGCGCCATATGCGCACACATGCTCATTTCAGGGGTGCATCAGGGTGTCATCATGACACCCTTGCACCTTTGAAATTATTCTCAATTTGCGATTAGCAAATTGCGATTCGCAATTTGAGATTTACTTCCCATTCATTCCTATGGGCCTCCTGGCCCATAGGAATGAATGGGAAGGTATTCCTTAATTGCGATTTCGCAATTTGCTAATCGCAATTAATGAATATTAAGAATTCGCAAAATATGTGCGAATTTTTAAATACATCCCGTTTTGCAATTCTCAAATAGTGATTCTCAAAAAATCGCTATTTGAGAATCGCAAATACGTTTTTTGATACATATGCCCCTTAATGTTTAAGCTTTGTAACTTTGAGTAGCAGTTTCTCATTCTAGTGTGTGATGTTTCACATTTGAACATGTTGACAATGGGCGAGAAATGATGAACACCAGTAGCACCAGATTCAATTCAAATCTTTCTGATTTTACTTGTTGCCCCATTATTTCTGCTAAACAACCAGAGAAACAATGTACTGATGTGCAATGGGTTACTTGTAGCAATCTATTGTCTCACATTGTTGCATTGTCAATTCATTTCCAATGGAGACACATAATCAGCTTTTGTGTCGCTCCCATGCCGCAGAAAGGCTGAGGCAGCGCGGCGCACAAGCAAGAAAGGACAAGAAACACGCTTAGGCATTAAAAGTCTTCCTTTGAAGATTTACATTGCTCAAGCTATTTATGTTATTAACCTACTTTGTCATGGAAGTTTGTCTTATGTGAGGCCTTGATCACAAATGTGGAAGGAAGCAGAAGAACAAACAGAAATAAATACAGTGAAATGCAGGCCACCCCCTCCCTTGATCACACTGTGATACTTAGCAGCACTGTAAGCAAACATTTGCAGATCCAATCAAAAAGTTTAAAAGGGAAGCACTCTGGGTGAATTAGATGCTAACCAGATCTAAATGAGAAGAGATGCTGAGATATCCTCAGCCAGCTAGGAAGCCAATATTATCAGCAGCACATAGGTAATTAAGCGAATGAGCTCTGCTTCTATTGAACAACTGATGCAGAATTGATAAACCTAATTAATAATTAACTTTCTGATTAAATATCAATTTGAAACAAGTGTGATAACATGCCACTTGCATTTAATTTTTGCAACCTTTTCTTCTTTAAAGGGCCATCATTTTGAAGGTTCGTTGTCTTCTGCTTCACGTGCCACAAAGATAGCGAGAAGAAATGTATTAACTTGACAGCAGGCGAGGGGGATGGATCTGAAGGCGCGTGCGTTCCCATAGGTAAAGGGAAGTGAAGGGCAGGCGAAGGGGAGCTGCGCAGTGCGGCCCTCCCTGAAGACAGTCAAGATATATGCTCTGTTTTATAAATCTAGGTGCAATGGAACTATTTATTCCATAATATATTTTTAATTGAAGCAAAGGTTATTCAGTGCCAAAACTATGTGTGGGTAATATTCAGCAGCTCAGCTGCTGTGTGATGGTGCATCAGCAGCCCAGCTTCTGTGTGATGGTGCTTCAGCAGCTCAGCTGCTATGTGATGGTGAATCAGCAGCCCAGCTTCTGTGTGATGGTGCTTCAGCAGCTCAGCTCCTGTGTGATGGTGCATCAGCAGCCCAGCTTCTGTGTGATGGTGCTTCAGCAGCTCAGCTACTGTGTGATGGTGCATCAGCAGCCCAGCCTCTGTGTGATGGTGCTTCAGCAGCTCAGCTACTGTGTGATGGTGCATCAGGAGCTCAGCTGCTGTGTGATGGTGCATCAGCAGCCCAGCTGCTGTGTGATGGTGCATCGGGAGCTCATCTGCTGTGTGTGGTGCACCAGCAGCTCAGCTGCTGTGTAATGGTGCATCAGCAGCCCAGCTTCTGTGTGATGGTGCATCAGCAGCCCAGCCTCTGTGTGATGGTGCTTCAGCAGCTCAGCTGCTGTGTGATGGTGCATCAGCAGCCCAGCTTCTGTGTGATGGTGCTTCAGCAGCTCAGCTGCTGTGTGATGGTGCATCAGCAGCCCAGCTTCTGTGTGATGGTGCTTCAGCAGCTCAGCTGCTGTGTGATGGTGCATCAGCAGCCCAGCTTCTGTGTGATGGTGCTTCAGGAGCTCAGCTGCTGTGTGATGGTGCATTGCACTGAAACTGGGCCCGACCCTGCCAGCCATGTTTGCCACATTTTCAGCATTTGCCCTCGCACCCCTTTGATATTTAATTCCTCAGGCTGTCGAGGTTTCCTCGTATGAGGGTGAAGTGTTTCGAGCATCGCGTTCTGTCCTGTTCCTACCACTTTGTAGTGTCCAACGTGTGACGTAAAGTCTGAGGGTTGTTCTCGATCGCACGAGGACACTGAGAGCTCTTGGTAGCTGGGAGGTTGCAGTTCCTTATTTGTGGAGCTCTGAGGGCATAGATTACTCTCTGCTTACGGTCCTTTGGGGTGATGTGGGTGTCGTTAATGATAGAATGGCAGCAGGCATCACTGTGTAGGGCTTAGAGTCCGAGATGTGACTTTTTTTGAGAGACCGCCAGGGTTACATTGAGACAAGAGTCTTTTGTGATTGTGGCAGTGCTTGTTGATAGTGGCTTCCAAAACGTCTTGAACTTCAAGGTCGAAAGTAGTATATAAAAGAGGTGTTTACTCTTTGTGTGGCCATTCTGTGTCTTTTCACACCCTCTTGCCCTAACACAAACACACACACGCATACACACACAGCGTGCACACACACACACGCACATACACACACACGCACACGCATGCACACACACACACACACACACACACACAGAATGAGAAATATCCACCTTTTGCTATTAATGCTTTTTTGAAGTGATTGTATACTTTTTGCGAACCCAACTACACTGTAAGCATGGGTGGAGTTCCGCTATTTGGAACTCCGCAAAGTGCAAAAAAAATCGGCAGTGATACGCGGAGCTCCGCATGCGGCTGAGTGCGTTAGATAAATGCCGTTCGCTGTGATTTTCAGTGCCAGGTGCTTGTCCGCACTGTGCAATCATCGCGAAAGGCACCATGCACAGCGCAAACGAGCGCTGCTTTCTTTCTGCTGCTCAAGTAGATTTGTACTCGAGCCACAACTTTCTCAACGCGAACAGACAGTTTCTCAGCGCAAGCGGTTGCAAGCATATGCACCCTCTCACAATGAGAAATCTGACCGCCCGCATTGAGAAATCTCACCAAGAGGTTGATTTTCCACGCTCGCGCTCGCCATCTTGATGTTGACAATCGCGAACGAGGAACAATCTCACCAGGAGTTGGATTCTCCTCGCTCTCGCTCGCCAACTTGTTGCTGATGAACGCGAGGGAGGAAAAAACCTCCTTTTCGGAACTTAGCGAGCTCCGCATAACGCGGAGTGCGGAAAACTCACTGCCCAGACTTACTGCACTTGAGAAAGACCGAGCGGGGCTTGTGCTTTCTCCACGAGTGCATCCTGGGCCAATGTCAGTGGGCTACATATAGTATTCATTAAACTTGGTACATCAAGCAATTACCACCAACTAATATTATGAATGACTGACATGGGCTTTTTGTGACTCTGGCATGGTATATTTTTTTAATATAAATCTTTTTATTTAGTTTAATGAACACAATCCAAACTTATTTTCATTCTGATTTTTCTCTTAACAGGCAGTAATGTGGCCAGGCAGGGCCTTCGTGGTTCAGTTCTTACATTTCATTTCCTATGCGTACTACAGTCACGACGCGAAGCCTTCATTTGTGATATGCTTTTGATTTTACTGTAGTGACTCCGTATTATTTGCAAAACTTGAAGGTTGGTGATTGTAAACTAAACTGGTAACTATTCCTACCCGGTCAGTATCCCTTCATCTCGATAATTAAGAATCCCTCCCTCGTATCTTATTCAGTCTTCACCCACCCCATTTGTCAGTCCTTGTTCAATGGACTTTGCCCCTGCACTGCCACCCAGCACCAGTAGGCAGAGAGCGTCGGGCAGGCCCACACCATGTGTATGAATCTTACATCGACCATCGAGCATCGGGCGTGACTTGTCAGTGGTACCTTTTATAATGGTTAGTCTGTGTGGTGTGAAATAGATGGTATGGAGGTAATTAAGGTAGGTATATTTAAATCTGGAGTCTCCACAAACTCGGTGTGTGTGCTGTAGCACAATTTTCCATTCTTTGGCCATCAGTTCCCATCCCAGTGTGCCACCCCAGTGTGTTAAAACCCTATTCATGGGTCTCATTGCCTTTGAGAGGATAGTCTTGAGGAGCCAGGACCCCAGTTTTCTGCCATTTCCAAATGTGAGAGGTGTTTGCAGGGCGTCTTGCGATTTGGGTTCTCTCTGGCCATTTTCCCATGTGGCCTCTATTAGGCCCATGAGAATACCATATGTAAGACACAGGGTTCCCGGCAGTCCATCCTCGCTCATCAGATCTGAAAAGCTTTGCAGTGCGCTATTCATGAAGCAGTTCCTTATGGTGAATATCGCGCCCTCTGTCCATTCGGCCAGCTGTCGAGAGGTGAGGTATTCCCCCTGACTGTGGGAAGTCCCACCAGCGGGAGAGTTGGGGTGTGTTCAGGGGCTATTTTTCACACTGTCCTTCTCCAACACCTCATTGTGATCACAAGCATCTAAATGTGGTCTGATGCGTTAGCTCTCCTACCCATAATTAGGGCTGTTAGAGCCTTCTCATCCAGGGGATCTCCAAGGGAGCCCAGCTTCTATTTCCTCTCACCTCCCAGCCACCGGGCCAGCCCCCGCAGTTGCGCTGCTGAATAGTAAAGTTCTAGGTCTCCCTAGCCAACCCCATCTCCCCAGATGGCCGTTGGAGGAGACAGAGTGATATCCTCCGTCCTCCCCCGTCCCATATCAGTTCCAGCAGGAGGATGTTTATAGTTCTGAACCAAACTTGTGAGATACAGATCGGCAAGGCCATGAACAAGTAAGGGACCTGGGGGAGTATCCCAATTTGGGTTAACACCACCCTAGCCTGAGGTAGGGTCAGTGTACTGAGTCGAAGGCCTTGTGTAGATCAATGGAGACAACCACTGCATTCAGGTAGGTCTCCGAGGAGGTTTCCCCAAATACCCAGAACAGCTGATGTATGTTAAAGAAGGTATTCTTGTTTTGGATGAAACTGTTTTTTACCTCCATGGATCAAGTTGCCAGTAAACGGGCATAGCTGGTCTTCTAGGATTTTGCAAAGAATTGTATAATCGAGAATCAGCTCAGATAATGGTCTGTACGAGGCTATGTCATTGGGGTCTGTGTGTGGCTTAGGGACCGAGACCTAGAGCGCATCCTGAGCCGTGTCTGGGAGGAGTCCCCTGACATAGGCCTCCGTGTACATTGCTGCCAGGCAAAGGACTAGGATTGCAGAGTACTCCACAGGGAGGGCATCGTTACCGGGTGTTTTCTTCTTGGCCAGATCTTTCAGGAACCCCCGATTTCAGCCTCTGTAATGGGTACCCCTAGATAGTTGCAGCTATCACACGGCAGACTTGGCAGTGGTAGTCCTTCCAGGAAGGCCTCAATCTCCATCACCGTAGCCCAATAGAACTCGCTGTAATGCTGGGTAAATACCTCATTATATCTAGTTGCATTTGCACCAGTCCTCCCTCTATGGGGCTGCTCTTGTTCTCTGATCAGACCAGCCAAGCTAGCAGCCTTCCTGTCTTGTCTCTCTCAGTGTGAGTAGTGTGTAAATAATCCCTATTCCTATGTGTCCAAAGCCGTTCTTGGAGCTCACAGCATTGATCACACATATGTTCAAGCTGTGCCATCTAGGATGAGATAGAGCGTCTTATTCCAAGTTCCGCATCTCTCCCTCTATTATGAGAAGTTCTTGCTCCAATGATGATCATACCCCAATGGGGTGTTGCATGCACCACCTTTTCATGCTTCCCACTCCGTATACTGATGGGCTGTGGATTGTCGGTTGTGATGGAAATTGTCTCTTATGGCATCTGCTAACATTTAGCATGTCACAGGTCTTGGGGTTTTGTAGGATCGGGGGGGGGATACCAAGTGTGTATGAGTGTCCAGCAGCAGCCCTCATGCAGACTCAGGAGTTCGGGAGTAACAGGTTGTGGCCCGAGATAGTGTGGGCCAGGTATTCTATGGTGACAGTGGTTTCCACTAAAGCAGGAGTGTCTAGGAACTTTTCTAACCCACATGAAGGCCATGTACAGCTAGCCTGCCATATATCATGTAGTTCCCAAAGCGTTACCCAGTGTCCAAAGTGTTGTGCCACTTTATTATCTGGTGAGTCATTTATTAGGGGCATGGCTCTGTCTAACTCTATGTCCAAAACACAGTTGCAGTCCCCTCGCAATAGCTTGGGAGGTTGTGCTTCCTGTGCTAGTACCTCGGATAATGTGGCAATGTTTGGCGAATATATGCTGCCCAGCATCACCTGTATGCCATCCAATGTTCCCCAAACCAGCAAGGATCTACCATCCATACCAATATGGGTAGAACATGAGTGAGAGGGAACACCTGGTTTAATCAGTGTAACCCAGGCAAATGCTGAGTATCCCATGGTGTCAATGTGCCCCCTACATCACCTCCTCAGCCATGGAATTCCTGTTTGGTCTAGGTGTCTTTCTTGTAGCAGGGCTATGTCAATCCCTCTACACTTGAGGTATGCCTGCACTTTGTGTTGTTTTCTCATGGATCCCATGCCCCTCATATTCCATGTCATGAGTGACAATGTATTTAGCAGGTAAGGCCGCCATTAGTGTTTTGTGTCAGAATGGGTGGGTGTAGTCGTGTCATATATGAGTGAGGGAGTTATCATTGACTAGGTAAGGCTCAAGAACAAGCCATAAAATTCCCCAACTTCCACTCCCCAGGGCAGAGTGACTGGCGTAATCTGCCCAACAACAGTCAACTGTGTAAAGGTTCAGAAGGTAGGGCTCCCCAACATGGAAGCGCAGAGGTAGGAGGGGGTTAGGATTTCCCATACCTGGAGGACTATTTGGCCTGCCCATGTATCGATGCAGTCTCTGGAGTTGTTAAGTTTGGGGTTCTCTCTGGTCTGGCGGGGTTCTGCGAGCATAAGATTTCCATGTGGGTCTGAGGGTGCCAGTCCCCTTCAGCTCACCACGTCCCTCTCATCCATCAATTTAAAGGTCATCAGCAGACTGGAGAGTCAATTTAGATCTGGAGTGTTGCTCTTCACTAGAAGACATCGGCTCTGTGCTTTCCCGCTGTGTTTCATTCATGAGGTTGCTTGGTGACGGGGGCAAATGCATGGAACGGAGATGCCGTCTCAACCGCGTCTGACTGGGATTCTGCTGCTTCTTCCCTCAATGGAGGCCGGTCTGTTGGTCTGTTTCATCATCTTTAACATTTGCGCTTTAGTGTGGTGGCCACCTTTTAGAATTTATGCCGGCTTTGTACTACTCTAGACAGTCTCATGTGTCTGCTGGGGCGTCAAAAAATTTAGTGCATTCATCTACCATGACCTTTAACGTGTTGAGAAGAGCAGCATGTATGAGATGCCTACCTCTCTAATTTCCTTCTTGACTCCCAGGAATGAGGACCCTTGCCACTGTAGGCCATGGTGTAATCTGGTTAGATGTGTACTCTGCTATTTTCCATTTGTAGAACCAGCTTGCTGGACCCTAGTTATATGATCAGGTCTCTGTCATTGTAGTGGAGGAAACAAGCCACTACTGCTCAAGGCAGTGCCCCAGGCGGCAGGCTGGTACCCTATGAGCCTTTCCAGCGAAAAGAAATGGGACAATCCCTGAGGGGCTACTTCGGTCCACATCCTGCGTTCCAGGTAGGCAACCCTATCTCTGCCTTCCACCTGTTCTGCAAGGCCCATCAGCCTTACGGTATTGTGACAGCTGTGGTCCTCAGTGTCATCATCTCTGTTCTCCAGCCACCTCACTTTGTCCATCAGTTCAGTCATCTGTGTCCGTAGCATCTCACTCACCACCTCCTTGTGTCTTTTGACCTTACCTGCTAGCTTGCAATGGTCGTCGCTCAATATGCCCAAGTCATTTGCCATTTTATCAATTTTGTCCTCGAGGTTCCCTCTAGTGCTGTGGGTGGCCTCCAGGATCCTGTCTAGCTTGTCCTCTGCATTTCAAGAGTGGTCATGGTCAGTGTCCATCTGGGATTGTGGGGGGTAACCCCAAGGTGGTGTGGCATCAGCTCCATGAGGGCTCCCAGGGTCCTTCACTGATCCTGTTCCTCTCATTTTGTGGGTAGGGCACGTCAGCAGTGATGTCTGATTCACAGGGGGGGTGAAGTCCTGGGTCGCCCAGGTTACATCTAGGTCAAAAAGGCCCCTCAGTCATATTGGGTGAACCCCTGTGACTTTGCAGCTGGTCCCTTGGCTTCCTCCTGAGATTGCAGGAATTAGTTAATCGGGGGTACCCCGGGGCCAGTATGTTCATACAACAGCACCAGTCATTTCAATGGGCCCGGGGGTCTCCCCTTCATCATTGAGAGTGGCAGGGTGCTCCCCGATAGCAGGTGCAGCCGCCATCGATATCCCTATAGGCGCAGCACCACTGTCATTTTCAGTCAGTGTAATGGGTGCCATCGGCTCCCACCCGAGCGTGGCAGGGTGCTCCCCGGAAGTGGGCACTGCTGATACTCCTGTAGGTGATTTCCTAATTTAATCTTGAGTAGCCCTATATGGGCTGCAAGGTTTGATGTCATCCAAATATTGCTTTCAATTGGGCCAAAAACTAGTCATAATTGGCAAGGACTCTTATTGATAATTTAAGTGCCAGATCTAAGTGTAGTCCACTTAACTGTTTTGTAGCAAATTAAGCTTGCAACTTTATTGTGTATTTCTGTAATTATTGTATTTGTTCTTATCTGCTTTTATGGTTCTTCAAACTGAAATAAAGATGATGATGATAATCAAAGTAGCCACCGAAACCATGGCTTCTTCTTTAGCGAGGCAGTACAAAATGAAAGTAACCTTTGTGGTATCATTTGAAAAATACTGAGGTCTTGAGAGGAAATTTAAATGACAATAGGCTAAGAAGGACTGAACATATAATGGATATTTTTCAGAATTGGGCTAGTGGAGAGGAGGGATTCCCATCTCTCATAGCTATTGAAGGGGCTACTATAGTATGACTTCCCCAGGAACTACTACTAGTAACATGATAAAGGTCCTGGCGAGTCTGACTCCTGGCTAGCATGCACAAGGCTGAAACGTAGTAATAGCTGGAACCATCTCCTTGATGGGATTCTCAGCGCAATCCATGTTGTATCTGGTGACCTGGCAAACTGTCAAGCTCTGCCTAAATATGTAGAAATGTTGAGAATCCCTACCTCACCAGAGGAACAAGGCAAAACCGAGGAAAGGTAGGAAAAGACACAGGAGCGCTTGCTGCAGTGCTGCATTTTCAGGAATACCCAGCCTGCGCTGATGTCTGTTAGTGGTCTGATGTACCCCTGTGACTTCAGGCCATGGTTGGAGGGACTTCCTGATCTGGGGTGATGGTGGCAGTAATGAGACTAGACTTCAACCAGGATGCCACCTCTGATTGCCAGAACCTCAAGGAGCAGAGGCTCCAGTACAGCCACAGAGGACTTGCTAAACAAAGAACACAAAAAGTAAATAAGGAACAAGCCCTGATGGGAAAGAGCAGGGAAGGAAGGAAAACAACAAAGGTGATAGGATGCAAGGGCGAGTACTTGAACTGAGCAAATGCGGAGAGCCAATACAACCGCAAAATGATGCCGGGCAAGGAGACGTGCAGTTCATTTAAATACTGATTCAAGTACTGTTGACCTAGATGTCCCAAAGGATGGCCCACCCCTGCGGTGGTGGTTAGCCATCTGGTGTTCCTCAGATACTATTGCCCAGTCCTCTAAAGTATCCAGCCCCTTTCCATTCTGAACAACACAATTATATGACTAAAGTGAGGAGTGATGTGGGCTTGTTGTGATTGCGTACAAAGGTTCTGAGTAGGTAGACCTAGCGCATGACTGTCTCTAAGGACCCCTTCTCAGCTTCCTACCGACCTGAAAACCTTATAGGTTTAGGGCAAGCATCAAACTTGGGCTTAGAGCAAAGGTTAGACTTAAAGTTAGCATGATGCATGGTTTTAGTTTTTATGCTGATAGTTAAGCATAGGTTTGGAGTGGGTTCGTTAACTTTTTAAATTTTTTTATACATTACATGATTAATTTTCATGATTACCATAACCATTGAAATTAGGTGAGCCATATTTATGGCAAAGTCAAGAAGTGCAGCAAGTCACCTCCCTGCACTGGTGCCATTTCGGCTGCCTAGCTCCAACGCAGGGACCCTTGCACCAAAGTGCAAGAGCCCCTGCGCTGTAAGGAGGATTGTGTTTTTTTGCAGGAAGGGGCACCTTCCTGCACAGACCCAATCCCCTGAGGCATTTTTCCCTTTCTTTGTGTATTGCAGAATGCAGCACTAATAGAAAGAGGAAGTAAAGAGGAGAAATAAATGTATTTCTTCCCGTCACGTCTCACCTGGAAAGGCGTAGCGTTTTTGGCACAATCCCAGGTCTACTAAGTTTGACAAATCTGGGAATGCATCAAAGTCCATGAATGTTGTATGGGAAATCTCACGCAAACACCCATGGAATGCCTCCCTTGTGCAGAGTAATGCAACACAGCAATTTGCGCTGTATTGCGTTACTCTGGATTTATGAAGCTACTCTGGGCCACACAAGAGGGCCTTGTGGGGCTTCATAAATCGAATTTTGAGCCTGCGCCACGCATACACCATGTTATGTTGTGCAAGTGAGACACAACCCCACTCATAAATATGCTCTAGGTGTTTGGCAATTACCTTTGATATTTTGTTTTCACTATATTTTTAGCGTTACAGTATAGGTTGGCGAGCATGAGCGAGGAAAATCCAACGCTAGACCACCTCCAAGTGAGATTTCTCAAAGTGGGTAGTCGCGGATGGACCCGACCTCTCGCGTTAAGGAACCATCTGTTCACATTGAGGAAGCTGCCACTCCAGTAGAAAATCTACTTGAGTGGCAGAAGCAGCGCCCACCCTTCGTCAAGAATCAGCGTGAACAGCGCAACCTAGTGCACTCCGCCGCTTCCGGTACACTGCATAGCGCAATTGAGGCCTAATTAATATCTTTCAGGATATTGAGAATTGTGTGGTCATCCAAACGAATCGCTCCAATTGGGGAGCTTGAATGTTCCTCCCACACGAGCCACGCAAGCATACTTCCTTCTCGATCACCCTCTCTGTGGAGTCTGGTGAGGTATTGATTGTAATAGAGCCACCCTAGGGGCGTTTTGAGATTCGCAGTGTTCTCAGCACAACTGGAACAAAGGTGCAAGGTATTAGGCTATGGTTGGTCATTCTCAAGTTGCCTCATTTCCTGTATCTCCCTGAGTAGTGTAGGCTTGATCCCCCATGTGGCTGCAATACAGTATCCCCTCACCACCACTTTGTGTGCATCCCATTCCAACACCGAGTGACAGTGGTACTAGTGTAATGATCAAAGTACAGTGTCAACTGCGTGGCCAAGTCCTCTCGGAATGTGGGATCAAGGAGCAAAGCAGTCTGTAATTTCCAAGTCGGAATGCTGGATGAGTGCAGCCCCAATGCACCAATGGCATCAATGGGCAGTGGTCGGAGAATGTGCGCACCACATATTCAATATGGTGTATCAGGGAGACACGTGATGAACTACATAGAGACATATTTCAGCAAATGTGAACATCGTGAACTGGGAAGTAGAAGGAAAACTTGTGGCTCTCCGGTTGTTGGAGGCGCCACACATCACACCCCTACCCGTTTGGTCAGGCAACCCTGAAGATGCTCTGAATTTCTTTGGCAGGTGCCTGCACCATTTTGGGGGGGGGGTGGGGCGGTGGACCAGTCTCTAACTACATCCAAGGCACAGTTTAAATCTCCGCCCCACTTGGTAGGGACATGGGGTTGTACTGCAGGGCTAGGGTTAGCTCGTCCATGAAGGATCACTGACATAATATCGATTACCAAAATATCCCCATACACAAATATCGACACATAAATATCGATGTCAAACATATCAACATCCTATCTTTATAATGTCAAGTACAAAAATATTGAAATAATAATATAGATGTAAAAAATATCGATGTACAAAATATCAGTTTTTTATATATAAAAAGAATGTTAAATAAATTAAATTATTAAAATTAACTTTAAATTTTTTTATTTAGATGTAATGTACATTTTAACAAATATAATAAATAAATTTAATTAAGACTAAGGGGCCGATTCCGATCCGGGTCGGAAGGGCACCGAACGCGATCCGGCCGGGAAAACTACGAGCCGTACGCGTGTTTTCCGGTCGACTCGTAGAGCTGTACGAGCGAGCCAGTATGATGCGAGCTACATGAAATTCACCGACCGAGTAATTTCTATGACCTATGGGTCTCCCCAACACAGGCATGTATGGTGCGGATGGCACCGACGCGTACCCACTGTAGGGGGCGACTTGTTAGAGACGTACCCATTCAGTCAATAGGAGCGCATGTACGTGTCGTACAACTGGCTCCCATTGACTTCTATAGGAGTCCGACCGAACCGAGTCCGACAGCATAGGTGCGCATCGTACTCGCTCGGTCGGACTGTAGGGGTCCGGTTCGGTCGGAAAACACTCTGGAGTGCTTTCTGACCTGGATCGGAATCGCCCCCAAATGTAAACAAACATATATAAAATGTAATATATAAATGTATTTTTACTTTAAAACAATTAATAAACTAATAATTGTAATTTATTTTAAAATGTTATAAATATATAATAATTTACAAATAAATATATATATACATACACCTATAACATAAAATCTAATACAAAAATTATATTATAAATTAAAACATTAAAATATTTCTTAATTTTTCAACTTAGATTTTGCACACCATTGAGTGCAACAGTATGGAAAGTGTTGGATAGCGAAGGGGTAAAATTACTATTCCCACTCCAGTGAATGCAACAGTAGGGAAAGTGTTGGATAGCGGATCAGTAAAAATGACTATTCCCACTTCAATGAGTGCAACAGTAGAGAAAAGTTTGGATAGCGGAGGGGTAAAAATTACTATTCTCACTCCAATTACTGCAACAGTAGGGAAAGTGTTGCATAGCAGATAGGTAAAAATTACTATACCCACTCCAGTGAATGCAACAGTAGGGAAAGTGTTGCATAGCGGAGGAGTAAAAATGACTATCTCCACTTCAATAACTGAAACAGTAGGGAAAGTGTTGGATTGCGGAGGGGTACAAATTTCTATTCCCACTCCAGTAAGTACAGCAGTAGGGCAAGTGTTGGATAGCGAAGAGGTAAAAATTACTATTCCCACTCCAATGAGTGCAGCAGTAGGGAAAGTGTTTGATAGCGGAGGGGTAAAAATGACTATTTCCACTCCAGTGAATGCAACAGTAGGGAAAGTGTTGGATAGCGGAGGGGTAAAAATTACTATTCCCACTCCAGTGAGTGCAACAGTAGTGAAAGTGTTGGATAGCAGACAGGTAAAAATTATTATTCCCACTCCAGTGAGTGTAACAGCAGGGAAAGTGTTGGATAGCGGAGGGGTAAAAATCACTATTCCCACTACAGTGAGTGCAACAGTAGGGAAAGTGTTGCATAGCGGAGAAGTACAAATTACTATCTCCACTTCAATTACTGCAACAGTAGGGAAAGTGTTGGATAGAGGAAGGGTAAAAATTACTATTCCCACTCCAGTGAGTGCAACAGTAGGGAATGTGTCGGATAGCGGAAGGGAAAAATTCACTATTTCCATTCTTGTGAATGCAACAGTAGGGAAAGTGTTGGATAGCAGAGGGGTTAAAATTGCTATTCCCACTCCAGTGAGTGCAACAGTAGGGAAAGGGTTGGATAGCGGAGAGGAAAAATGTACTATTCCCACTCCAGTGAATGCAACAGTAGGGAAAGTGTTGAATAGCCGAGGGTAAACAAATTACTATTTCCACTCCAGTGAGTGCAACAGTAGGAATAGTGTTGGATAGCGGAGGGGTAAAAATGAATATTCCCACTGAAGTCAATTCAAAATTTAAAACAAGCAAAATATCAACTACAATGCAAAAAATGTTGAAAACAAAAAAAGAAAACATATATAAAAATAATAAAAGATAGAAACATATTATAATGTAAAATAATTCTAAACATTACCTACAAACATTATTTTATTAAAATTTAAAAAATCATTTACAAACAAATAACTATATTTAATAGAAATTAATTATAATCAAAAACATTAATTTTTACATAAAATTAATATTTTTATTTCCTACCCTATAACACCACACAATTCACAACACACATCTACATTTCAAAATAAAGTGCACCTCCATGATTAACATAATCAAATAATCAAATCATATCAAATAAACAAATATTATTAATTAAAAAACAAACTAAAACAGATAAAAATTAATTTACTCATCAAACATTACCCCTATAAAACAAAATTCCACACACAAAAAATAAGTAAACGATTACCATAAATATTTATCAATGAATGAATGAATAATAATGAGCAACAAATCATTAATTAATAAAATCTAAAATACGTTCCACCCTCTACCCCAATAAACACCACAACACACACCTAAAAATCATTACATAATTTCCATAACTAATTTTACATTATTACATCATCAATTAACAACTTATTAATTAATTGAAAAGATTTTACTTCCCACCCTTTACCAATATAAACCCCACAACTGACATCTCAAATTAATTACACAATTGGCATATTTAATTTTTAATTAATTACTTACCATTATTTAACAATTAATTATTAATTTTAAATAAATTACTTCCCACCCTATGCCCCTATAAACCCCTATAATTGCACAATTAACATAATGAATTACCAATTAATTAATTAATTCATATTAATTAACAAACAATTGATAAATATGTATTAATAAATTAATTCCCACAGTTAACACTATAAATTATAAATTAAGTAAATATAAATATATAAAAAGGATTATATTTATTAAAATTAAATTACTTTCCACCCTATTACCCTATAATCACACAACCCGCTCCTACAAAAATGACACAATTAACATAATTACCAATTAATTAATAATAATCAACAACCAATTAATAATTAATTAATAATCAATTAATTCCCACAATTAATACTATACAATCTAAATTAAATAAATACCAAGAAATAAAATATATTAAATAATTTATTATAATTAAATTACTTCCCACTCTATTCCCCTATAAACCCACAACCCGCTCCTAAAATAAATAACGCAATTAACATAATTACCAATTAAATAATTAATAACAATTAACATTTAATTAATAATAAATGAATTAACACAATTAACACTATAAAATCTGAATTAAATAAATACTAATAAATAAAAAATATGAATTAATTTATTATAATTAAATTACTTCCCACCCTTCTTCCATATAAACCCACAACCCGCTACAGACTGAAAAACGCAAAATGTAATTAACATAAAATGAATCATTACTAAAAATGTAACACATATATTAAAAAACAAAAGCAATACTTATACAAAAAAATAGATCACATACTATACTAAAATACATAACACTTATTTAAAAATCAATATTTTAAACAACTAAGGGATCTATTAGGACGGCGGGAAGTGGTATTTTCCGCCAGCAGCGGGCCTCGCGCCCGCCATATTAGTATGGCCAAACATAGACCATTTCCCGTCTGCCGCGGTGTGACGCACATCGCCATCAAAGGGCGCCCGCCACCGCGTTGGTGGGAGCCAATGGAGCCTCACCGCCGTGCTTAATGATGTCCCGTCCGCTGTACAAATCAGGATACCACAGCGGAGAAACCGCCCAACTAGAGATGGCGGAAGCTCGACAGCGGAGCGCGAAACCTGATTCCCGGTCCAGACCCCAATGGATCCAGCTCTTCATGTCTTTCCGGTGCTGTACCTGATACATCACCAGCAACTCATGGACCGTCGCAGACGCCACCGCAGGTACGCAACAACACAATCCTGCACACAACCACAACACAGAACTCATGGGCTGATACAGGGTCCCTGGCCACACCAGACATCCTGGTGGGGACAGGAACACATCCACAAGTGTACCCACACATATCCTACCTGCCACCAAGTCACCCGTCCTCAGCCAGCTCACACATCACCGCGATCTCCAAGTAATGTCCCTGTCACGTCACCGCAGTGGTCAAGACAAGGGAAAATATGCGCACAATGCAGAAGGCAGGGCCAGCGCCAGGCATGGGCAGGGCACAAAGTACACAGGGCCACACTCCACACTCACTGCCCCCCCCGAATGAACATGCCATGTGCACCCCCGTGTGCCACCCCCATGCCCGACAACAAGCTAGGTGAATCCAAAACCCTGCACCACACAACAAATAACTAGGGAGACAGCCACAGCAGGAGTGGCTGCAGAGGAACACACAGCACAGAAGCACAGGCCCAGGGCAACACACACACCACATTCATGGCAAGAAAGCTGAGTACAAGCACAAAATGAACACACACACATACAATCAACAAACATCCTACTGGACACACAGCCTGCCAACTCACACAGACATACTCCACACTGACACACAGCCACATACACACACCACATGCCAACAGCAATGGAGCACAACATATAGGAAAGCCAAAGTGAGGTGCACACAAATGGAAGGCCAAGGAGACAACCAACAAGCATGTGTACATCACATGCAAGACAAGGAACAGAGAACAACACCCTCACCCCATCAAAGCACACATGACTGGCACAGTGAGTGAACTCAAACCACAGTCACCTCAGTGCAACAACTCAGGGAGACAGCAAGGCAACCCATGTATAGGCACAGGGATGAAAGGAAGGCCCTAAAGTCAAACTGTGAACAGCCACACATATGTACACAACAATTTCACAGGAGTATACCAGCAGCACGACACACAGGGCACATTTACACACTCTATGACTGTCAAACACAAGTAGGATTCTCCACACATACCTCCCTCACACCTGCAGCACACAACCCCAGTGCCAGACACACAGAAGGGTGTCAATAATATCCAGTAAATACACATACAAACAATGACACTCCCTGGGGGTATCCACAAACATCACACACACAGGGATGCCAAAACCAATGTCTGCACAAAAACAACTGCCAAACACATAGCTCAACAGAAACACACACAGAACCACAACAAGACCTCACATGAACTGTGCAGCCAAACTGTGGGAAGGCAATGGGAGCGCAGACACAACAGGAGTGCACAACCACATCAGTCAGGAACAATTCACAGACAACATACCACAACACACACAAGAAGTGCACCATCACAGAACAACACAGCCACATCAAACACACAACAGATGCACATGACAATAAATCATATAGGAAACACAGCAGGACATCAGGGGATGCACACCAGGCCGGGACAAGGCAACATACACCCACAGCACTGCATGCAAAACAAGCAGTGTGTGCACACAAAACATAACAGTCCCACACAGCCATGAGTGACACACCATGAACACCCACAACAACAAGCAAAACAGCACACTGACATCACACTCAGGAAGTCAAGCAGTACCCCAGCATACACACATACACCTAACACAACACCCACAGATGCACAAGTCTGGGACACAAAAGTGGAAACAACTTGACCAGAGGACTGGCCAGCACAGACAGTTGAACTGCACATGAGCAACCATGACTGCTGAACAGTACTACAACAACACAGATAACTAATTGGGGATATGCCATAAGTGGCACAGTTCTCCTGGACAAAGATCTGTACCACAAAGCAGAGTGTCACAAATTAAGTGATGGTGAGGCACACACACAGGCAACACAAGGGGACAGCTGACAACAAAGTGAAGTGGCGTGCACTTCAGTAGTGGACATGGCAGGAGTGTACCATACACAAATAGAGGGAGTGCTGACTCACAATGTCAAGGCATCTGAAGCACAGATAGGGGATGGTATGACACCACACACTCGAGGTCGAGGTCATCAATAACCTTTTGAGAGAATCCGAACTCGCTACCAACACGCCGGCGGAGTTCATAACAGCCCTCATCTCAATGGCCCTGACGAACAACTTTTTCAGGTACAAGTCCTCCATATACCATCAGGTCCAAGGTACCAGTATGGGGAGTACCTTCGCTCCTAGTCTGGCAGGCCTGTACATGGCACATTTTGAGGCGACCTACATTTTCACTGACACGAACCCCTTCAATGAGAACCTTGTCACGTGGAAACGCTACATCGACGACATGCTGATCCTTTGGAGGGGCCCAAATACCCTAGCTAAGTCCTTCCACGAATGGATCAATAACCAGGACCCTCATCTACGCTTTACCATGACGGCTAACACGAAGGAGATTCCATTCTTGGACCTCAATATCAGCATTGAAAATGGAGTATTGCATACCACCACCTACAAAAAGGACACAGATTGCAACAGCCTCCTTAGCTACAAGAGTTTCCATCCGAAAGCGTTGAGAGAAAATTTACCCTACGGCCAATTCTTGAGGATCAGACGTAACTGCAGCAGGATTCATGATTTTGATTCACAAGCTAACCACCTGGCTAAGAATCTTATGGATAGACATTATCCGGGTGAGGTCATCAGAAAAGCCAAAAAACGAGCCAGAAACAACACCAGAGAAGGCCTTCTGGAAACAAGGATGCCTAAGACCAACGATCTCATCACTTGTGTCACAACCTTTACTTCTCTCTCAAATCAAATCAAGAAAATTGTCAACCGGAACTGGAGAATTCTCAACAGTGACACCCTGGCCATCGAACCACCCCGGTTTGCTTTCAAAAGAACTAGCAACCTCCGAGACCAATTGGTACACACACGTCCCCTTACACCACAAGTAACCAGGGAGACGACGTTGTGGAACACCCCGGCTGTAACAGGACACTATCCCTGCGGGAACTGCGGCGCATGTTCCTCCACACGGCACACCAAGTCACTCCAACTAGGGAACTTACGATGGGAACAGCGCAGACATACAAACTGCAACACCGCAAACTGCGTGTATCTTATCACATGCCCTTGTTCTCTACATTACATCGGCATGACCACCAGAGCAGTTAAAACTAGAATCAGTGAGCATAAAAGTACAGTACGACGAGCACGCTCAGCCACTAAACTTACCAATCATTTTTTGGAAAAGAACCACCCGTGTGAGGCTATCCAGTGGACAATCCTAGAGGCTAATCCTGGCTGGAACAGTGACTCCCTATTTAGACGTGAACAACGCTGGGTCCACCACCTCCAGACCAATACCCAGGGCCTCAACGACGATATCCCCTGGACAGAATTATGATTCACTCATGTAATGAACATCAGAGCAGCGTCCTTCTGGGATAAACTCACTCACCTCTGTGCGTACATGGTCTCTAATTACCTTACCCCCACACCGGGATCTCATCTCACTCGCCTGCAGGCAGGCGTCTTTGTGATTTTTTACATATGTGTACGCTGACACTCATTACATTCCATATTTACACCTATCCGTGGTTTCCCTTTTTCATTGCCACCGTGGATCAAGGACATGCCCATCCTCCTTTTTGTGCATTTTCATGACTTTTTGGTGCTCAATAACCAACATTTAGAATTGGGCGCTTGAAACTGTTTTGAGACAATTCTGGGTTACCTACTGATAAAGTTTGTAGCTTCCAAACTCTCGAAAAATTCGAACTACACAGATTTAGCCTAGGCGCATGCGCACCTCCGCACCCCAGTGGATCATGACACGCACATGCGCTGTCGATATCTTCCGCACCAAGGACACCACGTGATCAACCCGGAAATGGGCGGCTACCCACTCAACGTAGCATAGCTAAAAGAAACGGCAGATGCCCCCAGCTCTCTACCTTCGAGCAGGCGTCCGGACAGGGTAGGCGAGTCACGCCGACACCCGAGTTAAACCGTGAGTAAATTACGAATGCATTGCCTTGAGTGACTTTACAGCGTACGCTTGCATGATAACGCCACGTTTATCACAAGACGACTTATTACACGTCTTTTTCCCTGTCTCCCCCTTGCTCATGGCGTTTTTCCTGATTACCACAGCCCAAGAAGGTGCGGGCATCCCACGCCATTAGCTCATGAAGAAACTTTTTCTTTGTAACTAGATAAGCAGATCACTACATTCCTTCTGTGCTCAGCTGTCTTGTTTGTTTGTGTCTTTGCTCCTGGTCATGACAATTAGTTCAGAGACTTGACCAGGTGTGCTCCTTGCCTCTGACACCACACTACGATTTCGGGACCTGACCAAGTGTGGTCATGAGGCGCTGTGTACAGGTGGTGCGTGTCTCTACTTGTCCTTCAACCAAAAGGGCATTCTATTTGCTGCCGCGACCTGGTCCGGGGCGATCCATATGTAGCGAGGAGGTTTTTTCATCCTTTGAGCCCGGGCACTATCCCTTTGCCTGGTGGATTGGGATTTCAATTGCCTCCTCCTCCATTGCGCCCTGTCACGGTTTGTGGCACTACCACCCCTTGGGTGTTCATTAATACTTTTTCAGATCTCGCTTAGATCACTCGTGTTCATTGTCTTACCCCTTTTCTTTCGATTACCTCCCCTGCACCCTCCTTGGCAGGGCGAACATACCAGAGGACAGAGTACTTTGCACCCTGACCCCTATGTGTTATATTTTTTCTTTTTATGTTTCCACAGGTCATATTCGAAGGGGGCATTTATCTTATTAGGATATATGTTAGCCACTGACTAGTAGCTGTAGGCTTCTCCCCTTCTTCTCTTTCCCCCACTTATTAGACTTCAAGTGGGCCATTGTTACCCCACCTTTAACACAGACTTTCGTGCACTCAGTACACTCCACCTACACTCTTGGTCCTGAAGAAACGCCAAGGATCGTTTGACCGTTTTTAGGCGTGAAACATGTCGACCTTTAACACAGTTACCAAGGGCACATTGCGCCCACGCTGGTAACCCCTAACCTACGGGTTGTTTTACTCTGCCAAGGGTACCTCCTTATTAAAAACTTTTTTGGCTACCCTTAGGTATTTTTATTCGCACTGCACGCACGCACTGCCCTTCACACCCTACCTGTTACCCACACACCCACATGCACCCATCGGCAGCTCTCTAAAAGATCTCCGTCAAAGAGACCCTCCGGGGGACCCGTAGAGCATTGCACCGCCGGGCCGACGAGGAGCAACTGCCCAATGATGAAGCATGACATCCCCTGGGATGTGTGAGGGCTACAAGAGACAAGTTATGTTTCTCCCAAACCCATGACCTGACACTTCTCTTCCTCCCTCTCCTTATTTCTCTTTTTTGTCCCCCTAAGTGTGCGGACTACGTGTTTACTAATTGTATACACAAACCCTGGAACAGTGCCCCTTATTTGATTTACATATGACACCACACACCACATGCCACACTGGAGGCAACAAAGCCCCATGTGACAGCAATGCATGAGCACATCACACCCACAATGTCAGTGTGGTTGAGCAGGTATGCACAGTGAGTACAAACAGTATCAAGACACACGGCTGTTCAACAAAACAAAAGCCTGACTTGCCAGTCACACACTCTGCATACTCACAATTGGCTAAAGCAACAAGTAGGAGTCAGCCAGAACGGCAAGGACACACCAACACACTGCACAGTGCACAACATACAACTCACACATGTGCACACAATCACAATCACAGGCCTGAACAATCACACAAACAGGCATTCTTTTCCTGGGTGACACATGTGTGTAGTTGCCATTGCATGGGCACACACACATCAACACTCACGATAAACCCCCCTTCACACTGCTTACGTCTTGACCACCCAAGTGCACACATCGAAAGTAACCCATGTGACTAGGATGACTGCCCATCACAACATGACCATACACCTACACTGCTGGGCACACAGAAAGTAAGAAGACACATACATGATGATCCTGGCCAGCCTTCCTACAATCCAGTGGAAAGAATCACACACTGTGCTGGCAGTGCCCCCAAACCTGACATGTGTACAATATAGCTAACATGGAGAAAGAATGATAATGAGAACGGTATTTCATCGTAAACCACCATCATTGTACCCACAAGCATCAGAGTCAGGAGGAAATGAAGTCTCTATCACACCTGAAAAAACTAGAAAAAGTGAGACAAGCCATTAGCAATGTTGAAGTGGCATACAGAGCATGTGGCACAGTAAACCATATACACACAGGAAAGACTTTATTCAGTAAGGACACTGCCAAAATAGACAACATGAAATTGTACAGATAGGCCCCATTAGAGAAGAAAAAGGCACAAAATGCAGAGCTTGTCCATGAGAAGCTGCACAGGCAGGGGGCACACAGCAGTGAACGACAAGGCCAGTGGGCAGGACTAAGTGCAGAGTGAGTCCATGAGAAGCTGCATAGGCAGGGGGCAAACAAACTGCAGTGAACAGCAAGGTCAGTGACCAGTCCAAGGTGCAGACTGAGTCCATGAGAAGCTGCACAGGCAAGGGGCAAACAGCAGTGAACAGCAAGGCCAGTGGGCAGGACTAAGTGCAGAGTGGGTCCATGAGAAGCTGCACAGGCGGGGGGCACACAGCAGTGAACGACAAGGCCAGTGGGCAGGACTAAGTGCAGACTGAGTCCATGAGAAGCTGCACAGGCAGGGGGCAAACAGCAGTGAACAGCAAGGCCTGTGGCCAGTCCAAGGTGCAGACTGAGTCCATGAAAAGCTGCACAGGCAGGGGGCACACAGCAGTGAACGACAAGGCCAGTGGGCAGGACTAAGTGCAGACTGAGTCCATGAGAATCTGCACAGGGAATGTGTGCGACTGAACCCTCCCATGGTCAGCAACACAGTCAGGGGGGTAACAATGGGCAGCACAGGCCCCGCTGTGGGAGAGACAGGTGTGTGAGGATGACCAATATTCAGACATGGCTGTCTGTCAGGCTGGGAGCTGGCTGGGTGTCGGGCACAGTTGGAGCACTTGACTGGGGAGAGAGAGGCCCAGCTGAGGTAGAGCTATCAGTGGCTTGGCAAGCCGGAGGGCTGCTTGGACCAGGTGGTGTAGTGGCACGTGGAGGTGGAGTCATGCAGACGTGAGACACAGTGTGGGTGGGAGATTGTGGAGGGGTGCCTTTCCACTTCTTGGGGATTCTAAATGGCTTGCCTGACTTAGGATCAATGGGAAGTGGTGTGGACACAACAGGCACACTCAACACCAAGGCTGCAGCATGTGCAGACGCTGGCCCTCCCTCTGGGGACGTGCTGGATCCAGCGGTACGCTTTGCCTGGCCTTGCCTTTGCCCCTCCATCCCCTGTTTAGCAGCTGTTCCCCCTATAGTGCCCTCCTTTCCCTGCTTCACTGGGCTTGGAATGGGAGTCGAGGTAGTGGGTGAATCTGCCTTGGAGCCCTTCCTTTGTATACCCTTGGCAGGCACCACCCTCTCAGTGGGCACGGAAACTGTCTGCTTGTCTTTGCGAGACGCTTTTGGGACAGGAGAGTCCTTGGCAGGGGATGGCTCTGAGCCATGTGGCACTGAGGTCTGCTTCTTTGCTTTTTGGCCACTGGTGTCACATGACGGGCTTTTGTCTTTGCGCTCTGGGGTGGCTTTGGTTTTCTGTAGGGATGGTGTCTGCGGCCTGGACCGTTTGGGCTGCTGCTGCTGCTGTGTGCTACGTGTGCTGTATCGTGACCTTGAGCCCTGTGGAGCATGGTCACTATCGTCAGACGTGGCCACTGGCATGGGGGTTGACAAAGGGACTGGAGCTGGATTACGAGATTGCGCCAGTTGAAGGGCTGCCGTCACTGCGGAGGACAAAGACTGGACAGTCCGGTGCAGCCCACCCACGTCTGAATGTATGCCCTCCATGAAAGCAACCACCTGAGCCAATTTTTTGTCGTGGTCTATGAATGCATTGAGGAGAGCTGTCTGGCTTACACACAGCTGGCGCAAAAGGTCCACAGACTCAGCACTAATGGCAGCAGGGGGGACAGAGGCAGGGACTTCGGTGCCTGGTGTGAAGGAGACTCTTCCCCTCTTACTGGTGCGAACACGGGCAGCACCAGAGGAAGTGGCTGGGAGGGTGGGCACTGTACGCTGTGTGGTGGAAAATGATGTAGAGTCCCCGTTCTATGTGCCCGCAAACATGGCTGCGTCACCGCTGGCATCAGATGATGTTGAACTTTGCGTCTCGGGCTGCGGTTCATCCAGCAGACTCCTGACCCCTTCCGAGGCGCTGGTCACATCTGCGTCACTGGGCTCCTGTGCAGCTGTTGTGCTTGTTTCTCCACCACTGGTGTCCGTCCCCTGTTCCTCCGTGACCACGGTAGATGCTGCATGAGAGAGAGAGAGATGTAGAGTCAGTTTAGTGGCAGCAACAGAACAAACATATGCAAGCAATGCAACCAGGAAGATGACTAAATCTACAGGTTTCACGCCACCCTGTGCATTGACATTGTGCCAACACACTTTTGTTACTCAAACAGTGTGTGTAAACAAGAAAACCAGGCCTAACTGAGCCATGTGATGACCACACAACACAACATCGTGCATGTGGCTCCGTTCAAACAGTAACACAAATAGCTCAGACCTGAAGCCGGCCACCCAGAATGCTATTGAAATGCCCAGTACTCGAATTCCCGTAGGAAGCACAATGCATGACAGCTGCACCCAGCACAGAGGCCACGTACAAGCCCCTGCAGCACACAACCAACATCACAAAGCCCAGCGCTGGCACAGGCTGTGTACACATGCAGCCACACACAGCCAAAGTCACCCTTCCCAGAATAGTCACCCCTAATTTGCTGCTGATGCTCCTTCAATCGTGCATCCAGCTCAGGGTGTGTCACGGCCAAGATGCGGCACATCAGTGGTGTCATGCTTCACCGTGCCAACCTGCTACTGCAAGGGAGCAGCCCCAGTGTCATCTCCGCAACGTTCTTTGCCAGCTGTGAAATGTCGTCCCACCTCTTGTGGCAGTGGGTGCACCGGCGGTTTGACACACCCAGGGCCAGCACCTTGGTCGCAATGGCCCTCCACACGGCCTTACGCTGGTGTACTTTGAGCTGCAGGCATGGTAGACAAGAGTGGGAAAACATCAGTGACACAGTGTTATGTAACAAAATCTCCCAGTACAGTAGCATGATACTGACTCATCCCAACTCCACAGAAATGTCTTGCAGAGACAGGAATGTATCTCACAGGGTACATCTGCATGTGAGAAGCACACATAAATGCATGCAGGTGTGAGGGGGGACAAGTACCTGCACATCTCACATACAAGCAGGATGCCAGCACAGAAAGCCATGTGTAGTCACATGTCAACATGTGTTTGGGGGAGACTCTCTGTGTCCAACACTGCGCAGGCCTCAACGACCTTGCCCTGTGAATAGCACACTGTGTCATGGATGTCACATTGAGGGACATGATCTCACAAACCCACACCCTTCTCACAGGGCCAGTCGTGTGCAATCTACAGGGCTGATATAGCTCATTGATGGAGAGTCCTGCAGAAAACACACATGTACATTCAGTGATGGGTCCTTGTCAGATTGGACGGTGACTGTACAGGCCAGGTGGGCTCACACTGAGATGGACAACAGGGGCCCACACAGCCATTCACACAAGCAATCACTGTCCTGACTCCTGCATTACCAACTTGCTGCGTAACTGTATGGCTGACAAGACAAGACATGTCCCTCCAATCTTGATGTGCAGGGAGGGAAATGTGTGAAATAGGCTACACACCCCTTAGCCATGGAGACAGCATGTTAGGCAGTGCATGACCCAACACCACACTCTCCGGCACATACTGCATCACACCGACTACATGTGTGCCCCCATGCACTCTCACCCCCACTGTTGAAGACTCACCACGACATTTGGGGCACCATATAGCCTTGGATACTGTGTGAGCACCTCATCCACCAGGACCTCGAGCTCCTCGCTTGTGAAGGGACTGGCACGGATCTTCTCAGTCCTTGCCATCACTGTGGACATGAGACAGCAGCAGCGGCAGTGGGTGGTGAGGGGTCTCAGGCACAGTCCCTGGAGGCAGCAGCAGGTGAGGGGTCTCAGGCAGCAGTCCCTGGAGGCAGCAGCAGGTGAGGGGTCTCAGGCAGCAGTCCCTGGAGGCAGCAGCAGGTGAGGGGTCTCATGCAGCAGGCTCTGTGAGCAGTGGCAATATGGGTCTCTCTCTCACACATATATGGGCCCCTGGTGTCGTTTATGTGGTTCTAAGCTGCTGCATTTGGTGTTCCAGGTCAGCCTTTTTCAAATGCATCCAATGACCGGCTCCGCGGTGGCGGAGCACGCCTACCACGATTTTCAAAATTGAATCATGCTACAGCGATAGCGGATCCCATTGGCTGTAAGGGCATGGTCCATGGCGGTGACACACTGCAGGGGCCAGGCGGGCGCTACCGCGGTGGTGCATCTTTCAATTGCATCCAATGACCGCCTCCGCAGTGGCGGAACACGCCTACCGCGATTTTCAATATTGCATCATGCTACAGTGATAGCGGATCCCATTGGCTGTAAGTGCATGGTCCATGGCGGTGACACACCGCAGGGGCCAGGAGGGCGCTTCCCCGGTTATGTATCTTTCAACTGCATCCAATGACCGGCTACCGCGAGTTGGGTGCCATACAGTGACATGGGTGACCGGGATTTGGGTGGTGGAGCATGCCAACCGCCATTTGGCAATACATATATATCAGTGACTACCGCGATTGTGTCCCTGGCATTGGTGGTGACACACCGCAGGGGCCAGGCGGCAGCTACCGCGAGTTGGGTGCCATACAGTGACATGGGTGACCGGGATTTGGGTGGCGGAGCATGCCAACCGCCGTTTGGCAAAACATATATATCAGTGACTACCGCGATATTGTCCCTGGCATTGGCGGTGACACACCACAGGGGCCAGGCAGTAGCTACCATGAGTTGGGTGTCATACAGTGACATGGGTGACCGGGATTTGGGTAGTGGATGATTGTGACAGTACCAATGGACACATCATGCTGTGTCAATGGCCATCTGTCAGTCATCCACAGTGCACAGTGTCCCCATGGTTGATGGGACGTCACAGTGCACACAATGCCAAAGTGCCATGTACCCCACTGATGAGCACCCATGCCATATTTGTGTATGTGATTTCTTAGAATGGCATGTACTCCCTCACATGTCATTTGTGATATTGATGTGCCTGTACACAGGACAGTGTTGCTATGGACTCCCTAATGTGTACACATGTTAAGGTGTAAAAGCGCAGGCAATATCACTGTGAAGTATTACAAGTTGAAGATTGTCCATATGTGCCTGTTTGCTTATGTTTGACCATGCACACACTCGTCATGTACGCCGAGCCTGTGGTCACTGTGTTGTTGATGTGTGCCAGGTTCGAATAACGCCTGAAGGTGTGTCAGGTGCAGCAGCTAGGTGTGAGACAGTGGTGTTGCATTTTTACACCAATGCTGGATGATATACTCCCAGGCGTGCCCATGGTGAACGTGGCCATATCCATATGTTCATTCTCATATGGCGAGTATGATTTGGATGTACTTGCTGGGTGTCAGTTGACAGGTGTACGATCAGTGTAGCTGAAGGAGTCCCTACATGTCAGCTGGTCTGTAACACAATTTAGAGTCATTGTTGGCGTTGTGTCCGTAACGTGAGATGCTGCGCCCATCTCATGATGTATTGCATTGACATATGTCCACTTTCATCTCAACTAGGAGGAGACCAAATCTGCAACGTCCCTTTACGGTGCTGGCAGACATGGAGAATGAGGAGATCATCTGGCAATTCCGTCTGAATAGAGCTACCCTACAGACCCTTTGTGATCAGTTGGAGCCCCACCTGCAGCCTTGCCGAACATATCCAACAGCTTTTACCCCCACATCTAAGATGATGGCGGCCTTGCATTTTTTTGCCACTGGATCGTTCCAGCACATGGTGTCCAGCGCAGGTGGGATGTTGCAACCCATGTTCAGCATGGTGCTATGGGATGTCCTTCCTGTCCGCCATGATGAGATACAAGGACACATATATCCATTTCCCCAGGGGGCAGGAATTGGCTGCTGTGAAGGGAGATTTTTATCCCCTTGGACACATCCCCCATGTGGTTGGTGCCATTGATTGCACCCATGTTGGGCTTGTACCACCACAGGCACGTGAGCACATCTACCGGAATAGCAAACATTTCCACTACATAAATGTGCAGGTGGTGTGCCAGGCAGACATGATCATCTCGCACGTGTGTGCCAAATTAACAGGCTCGGCTCATGACTCCTACATCCTGCAGAACAGAATTGTACCCCAGCTGATGGCTAATCTGCTTCCCGAGCGTACATAGATTGTGGGTGAGTATGCCTAGTCAAATAGCGTGCTGTGTGTGTGACATGCTGTCCTCTGACCCAGCCACAGTGCAATGTGTATCTGTGTTTGTCACACATAGGTGACTCTGCATATCCCAACCGTTCTTGGTTGCTGAGCCCACTGCGGAATCCCAGGACAGCAGCTGATGTCCGCTACAATGATGCCCATGGGAGGACACGTCGTGTGGGGGAGCGCACCTTTGGTCTGCTGAAGTTACATTTCCGCTGCCTGGACAAGACCGGAGGTGCACTGATGTACTCACCCGGGAAGGTGTGTCAGATTGTAGTGGCATGCTGCATGCTCCACAACCTAGCCATTCGCAAGGAGATCCCCCTGCTCCTGGATGCTGATGAGCAGCAAAGGCCCCCGCCTGCAAACCAACCCGTGTCCAGTGATGAGGACAGTGGAGAGGAGGAAGGTGTTGACCTGTGTCAACAGCTCATCACCCGCTACTTCACTTGAAGGTGAGTGACAATGTACAACAGATCCATTGTCTGATGATGTTGCTGTTGTTGTGAAGGGGTATGTGGGCTTTGTGACTGCAGCCGGTTGTTGACTCTGTGGTGGCTGACAATGTTTCTGGAACAGGGCAGTTTTGGACTTCGACAGGATGTGTGTGTTGACACTTGTTGCCCATTGTGATGTGTGCATTTTGGATCATCTTGATGGTAGGTGTTGTGTGATGTCTGTGATGCCACAACAAGACTAGTGAATGTTATGTTGTGTTTTCCTAGGTGCCTTCAACCTCTCCTTGCCTACGTACATTCCATACTCCTGGTGCATTGTAATCATGTTGAAGACAGTACATCCTGCAATAAAGACAGAGCAGACACAACAACATGTGTGTAAGGATTTTTTATTTACAAAAGTGACATGTGATGGGGTGAAAATTCACACTGAGGTGATTAGTGGAGCAGTGAGTTGTCAGTTATGGTAGATGAGATAATCGAGTTGCCACCAAATTTATGTGGTGACCCAGTCCAACAGACGGATGCCATTCACAAGGCAGTGTGGGGAAGGACAGTCCAAAACGTCAATGCAGTGGTGAAGAGGGTTGCCATCAGGGCTGGCTCTGTGACTGGCGTTTGGCAGGTGCTTTGCCTTCAGATACTCCCAGGGTTTTCTTAGGATGGCCCCTCCGTCGCTTGGCAGGGAGGGCCCCTGTAGGGCCAGTGGGATCTGAGGACTCACCCCTCTCTGTGGCCGCAGGGGAGGATGGTTAAATGTCATCCTGCAGCCCATCAGAGGGAGGTGGAGGTGTTGGTTGTGGTGCAGGCCTGTCCCTCAGTGTCACTTGATGGCCCAAGAGGTCCACAATTTGTCCCATGCGGGTGTCGATGGACCTCATCAGCAGGATGAGCTCGTGCAACAGATCGTCCGACCGGCCCGTTCGTCCCTGGGCCCATTCATATGCTCCAAGGACTCTGGTGATGTGGTCCAGGGATTGGGTCCCAGCCTCTTGTTGTCTGTGGGTGACCCTGCCCCTCCCACCTTCCCTGCTGCCACGGACCTGTTGCCTCACCACTATAGGCACCTACATCCTATCCCTGCCCTCCTCAGTCGGGTGTGTGGGGTGGTCATCCTCTGGGACAGGGAGGGTGTTGCAGGCAGCACTGGTGGTTGTGGTGGTGGACACACAGGTCATAACAGCAGGGGTCTGCAGTGACGTTGTTATTGCAGCAGATGTGGTGGGGGGGACGATGGGGTCCTGGGACCTGTTGTGCCCTGGCACACCAGATGGGCCGGCTTCTAGCTCATTGTCCAGAGAATACCGGGAGCCAACATCCGAGAGTCCATGTACCCGGGGAGGGGGGGGGGGGGACTGGCTGTGCAGGTTGCTGGTGTTGTCCTCTGCAGTGAGCTCTTGGTCACCTGTGGGTCAGATGGGATATGGTCATTGTAGTGCACACAGAAAGCTTTGTGTTAGCTGTATGTCGTTCACTGTTTGTACACCACACAGTTGACTAATCATCACATTTTGTTGTATGTGCACTACTGTGCCTCCTGACATGGTACTGTGGTACATGCATTACTTGTCAATGGTGTGAGTTGTCAATATCTACCATGCGCAACGTGCAGGATTTCTGAATACAGGGACATGTTGCCATCTAGGGACTAGCGCATGAAAACATTTCTGTGAGAACTGTTTTTGCTCACTCTGCCATGTCAGACGTTACATCTGGCCATGAACAGGCCATTGTCATCTCCTGCATATCTTTGTCTTGTCATGTGCATATCTGTATTTGTACCACCAACCATGCTTTCTAGTTTCTCATTTGGTCCTTGCTGCTCTGGCCCCATGGCACTTACACATGAAATGCAGTGCTGTGCATGATTGTGCCCAGACTTTCTTCTACATGTGCATTGGTGTGTCACACTTTGGTTGCTGTGACAGTCTCATTGGCTTAGCCGTGTGCACACTGTGAGTGGCAATAGGATTTGTGTGTATGTGTGTGCAATGAGAGGGCTGGTGTTGTCATGTGGCACCATGATTTTTGCGGACACTGGCTGTGTGCACATACTGGCTACTTACCTGTTCTGTTTTCACATTTGGCTTTGACTTGACACATCTGTGTGTGTGTTTGGTGGAGGCTTGCATCCTGCTCAGGGTGTGACTAGCAAGCATGATATGTCTACCTACCTGTTATTTTGTTTGTGGTGATACAATGGATGACACATGCATCTGGGTAGGAGGGGAGGCTCCATCGTGATGGTCTGGAGGATGAGTTGGCCTGGGGTGAGTTGTTGTTCCGGCATCCCAACCCCAGACAGACCTCCCAGGAAAGATGTCTGCCTACCTGTTAGTTTGTTTGTTGTGGGACCATGGCTTCCATATGCTTCTGGGTGGTGTGGGGTGCTACATCCTGCTCAGGGGTGGGACAAGGGGCATGGTGGGAGTTGTAGTGCAGGCCTCCCACCCCCACACAGCCTCCATGGCAAGATGGCTACCTACCTGTCAGTTTGTTTGTAGTGGGCCCATGGCTTCCTGATGCTTCTGGGTGGTGTGGGGTGCTACATCCTGCTCAGGGGTGGGACAGGGGGCATGGTGGGAGTTGTGGTGCAGGCCTCCCACCCCCAAACAGCACAACCTAGGAAGATGGCTACCTACCTGTTAGTTTGATTGTAGTGGGACCATGGCTTCCTGATGCTTCTGGGTGGTGTGGGGTGCTACATCCTGCTCAGGGGTGGGACAGGGGGCATGGTGGGAGTTGTTGTGCTGGTTGCCTGTGCACATGCCCCCATGATGATGTTCCTAGCTACGTTTGGGGTGGATGTGAGTGAGTGAATGTTGGATCAGTGAGACATGTGTTGGGGAATGTGTGGTGCATATGAATGTACTTGAGCATAGGGGGTGTAGCTTTGTAGTTGTGCAAGCCAGGACATAGCAGTGTGGTGGAAGTCATTGTTTTTACTTACCAGCCTCCACACCCGACTACCCCTGTGAGACTTTCTGGATGCAGTATGGAGAGCACCTTCTCCTCCGATGCAGTGAATGGTTTTGGTGGGATGGGAGGGCCACCGCCAGTCCTCTCAGTCAGCTCATGGTTCTTGCTCCTCTTCTGTTTGACAATCCTCTTCAGGTCTTGCCACCGCTTCATGATTTCATTTTTTGAGCGCGGGGTGGTCCCTACTGCATTGACCCTTTCGACTATCCTTGCCCACATTTGGGCTCTTGTGGCTAATAGTGTCTGTTGGACCAGGCTACCACACAGTTGTGGTTCCACTCTGACTATCTCATCTACCATTACCTTCAACTCACTCTCTGTGAATTTTGGCATTGTATGTGTTGCCATGGTGTGTGATGTGCAAAGGGGTTGTGGGTACAGGGGTGTGAGTGGTGAAGGGGGTGATGTGTATGGTGTGTGATGTGCAGGGGTCAGAGGTGTAGGTGTGGAAGTGGTGGTGATGTGTGTGTGTGGTGTAATGTTTTGCCTCTCCTTTCTGTTATGGTTCAAGCTCTTCTCTTCTGGAGTGTTGCAAAGGATTGTGGTCTGGGAAGGGGCTGGTTTTATACTCAGCTATGTGGGTGTGTCCAAATGGGTTATTTCTGTCAGATGTGTTGTGTGGGTTGTCCTGGGATTTGTATTTTTGTATTTGCCATGTGGTTGTGTCTTTGGGGTGTGTTCTGTGTTTTGGGGGGCATGGCTGCTTTGCTGTGTGCACTTTGTGGCCTTGTTGTGGGTTTTTTCTTTCGCCCGCCATGTTTGTTATGGAGCGTCCGCAGCGTCCGCAGCGGTGGGTGTGCTGCAGCTCTTCCTCCGGCTCTCCCATTCATCACTGTTAGCGACCGCGGCGGTTGGAAACTGTGGAATGTACCGTGTGAACTTTGGGGTTATCCTAATTTCCATGCGGTGTCTCCGCTGTCCTGGCGGCGGTTTTATTATTTACCGCCATGAATGCAACCGCAGCGGACGGGTTTTGGCCATCTCCGCCCGCTACGGGCGTTTTTTCTTGTCCTCTTTCCGCCGCGGACGGTGTTTTTTGGTGGTTGATCCTAGTTTTGACGCCGAATTTTCCATGGTACCGGTGGGCAGTTGATTTCCGGATCCATGGTGGTCGGGATGGTTTTCCGCCTGCCATCCAATAGGCCCCCAAATTTTTGCAAACGATATTACTAACTTCGATATTTTCAAAAACAATATTGTTGCAGGGATTCTGCTGATACACAGAACTATGCGAAGAACCCCAGGACCTCAGTGAATTGTGGTGTACCAGAAACTCACCTCAGAACCCAGAACCCAGTATCCGGCTAGCATAAGTGTCCCATTAGTTATCCGAGATTTAGCTCGGCGGTCCCAATGTGTAGACAACCCAGAACAAGCGACTCAGTACATACTCAGGAATGGTGGGAATCGGAAATACCTGTTCGTATATTATTCTCACATCAGTCCACAACAATAATCAACAGAGACACGTTGTAAATAAAAGGGGTTTATTTTTATAGACCACGTGTCCTAAGATGCAGTACTTTGGCTAATACAAGCAGACAAATGATTAATATCAAAACCAGCAACATAGTTACAATACCATAGAATATAAAAGGGGTGATCATTTTATAATGACAGTGGATACTACCACCTTCCCTTTACTAAGAAGCTAATATTATTATTATGCTAATAGAAGGTCTCTTAGGCTTGAATAGGGGACCCCATACCTCAAAGATCAGCTTAGTGAAATCACATCACAGGAGCATCAGGAGACTTCTCGCAGGAAGGCTCGTCTTCGGTCTGAATAATAAACATGATGTCTGTGATACTAAAAGCACTAATTTTCAGGCATTTGCAGCTGCGCGTGTGTTATGGCTAAATAGTGGGCCGATCAACCTAGAGTGAAAAACATGCATTGTGTAATACCCCAGACTGTTTGTCACACCATGTACAGACCAAGGTCGCTGCGCAGAGCTTGGGATAGTAGCAACAGATCGCGCTTGTGTGAAGCAAGTCTCGAGTCAACAGTCTGTTTTAAGAAATAACATGTAAACGCAGTGCCGTGTGCAAAAGCAAAAAGATGGCTTTCTAACATCTAACGTGGTTATGCTAACTTAACAATTCCTGTACGTATTCAGAGAGAACTCACTACACGCCCCCTTGATCGAAGCACTATTTAGTAGGCAAGAAAAGAGAGAACGCAGAGTTCAGTTTCGTCAGAGCAGAACAAGGCGTAACCAATTCAAAGGTTCAGAATGAGTTAAAGTCTGAATTGAAAAAAATTGAAAAGCAACAGGGGAAACTGTGGAGTCCGGAAAAAAAATATAATCACTTAAAAAAAAAAAAAAACTCAAAACAACCATCATGGAGAAAGCAAAAAAATAAATGCCGCGGCAGGGTGCTGTCCAGGAGCGACAGGTGCCAAGGACGATAGTTCAGTCAATCCATGAACGTATAGGCAGCATATGTGGCAACCGCTTCCAACAAAAAATCATTTGCAGGGCCAGCGAAAGTCTCAGCCATCCAATCCATCAACGAGAAGGAACACACGTGTTCTTCAATCAGCGGAGCTTCCAGCACGATCAGAGGGCACCCGGAATGTTCCTCCAAATAGCTCATAGCCAAGAAGTTGTAGGCAGCTGTAGAGATGTCCCAATTACCCAGGATCCCATGTGCTGCTCCACAAGCCATTATCCGGACACCAGAACAGGTCAACTCGTGAGACACTAAGGGCCTCATTAGTCGATCGAAATCCGGCACCGGAGACACCAGGCTGGTCAAGCACAAATCCAAAGGCCATTCAAAGGGGCAATCCAGGCAGTGTAGCACAGGCTGCACGCAGGTGAAGTAGCAATACCGGAAGGACAATCCATACGCCAGGCTTAATGTCGCCAATGGCAGAGTTCCATAAAAGTCAAGCATCCTATCCCGAAGAAGCTGCAGGCGGGACAGGTGCACGAGTGGCACAGATGGAGCAGCCATTTCGTAGTATGAAAAGGAAAAGCAGCACACCTGCCGCTAGCGCCAGAAGTAGCGGAACACCTCCAAAGATGCTCGAGAACAGAGAATGAAAAAAGCCCGGAACCACACCAAAAATAGTTCGGAAAGAGGTCACGAGACCCGAGCCCACAAAGACACGCAAATCTCTGATGACAGTCCGCGAGTCAGCACTTCTTTGTGGCCATACCCACAGAAAACGTGTGCACGAATCCACTGCAACCAAGATGTACTTGTACGCAGTATCAGAAGAAAAAGGACCGCAGTGATCCAAATAAACACAACCAAATGGTTTCATCCACCGTCACCGTGAGGTAACGGGGATGAGGCGTAAATCCGGCTAGTACCGGCCAAGTGGCCCCCGCAATTGATAAAGGGCCCATTCTCGGCGGTATAACCACATGGGGGAGGGCGCCATTAAACCAAATCTGATGTTGCCAAGCAGATATTGGTATCTCCTGTGTCCTATAAGGCGCATAGGCAGCAGGCACGGCAGTGGCAGTGTAAGAATGAAATGTATTATCATTACCACTGACTGCCGGAATCGTCACCCAAGAGTAGAACAACTCAAAGGGGTGAGCCGCATCGGCTCCCACCACAAAGATGACGTCCATGCCCGCGTCCGGCACCCCATACTGCGTCAAGTGACGTTTCAGGGCCGCACGGCTATGCGCCGCAATATTAATTGCCATAAGGACAAGCTACACTTCAAGTATTCAGTAGCACAAGGGTTCAATAACCTTTTTAATAATCAAGCTTGAAGGAACCTATATCAATAGAACTAGGTAGGTTTGAAATCCGTCAGACTTGTTATCCGGAAACAAGAATGAGGGTGCTGTGGACTAAATGTAAGCACTACTAAAGCGTTTCAACTCATAGACCAAACGTTAGGTGCGCCATGTTGCAGGGATTCTGCTGATACACAGAACTATGCGAAGAACCCCAGGACCTCAGTGAATTGTGGTGTACCAGAAACTCACCTCAGAACCCAGAACCCAGTATCCGGCTAGCATAAGTGTCCCATTAGTTATCCGAGATTTAGCTCGGCGGTCCCAATGTGTAGACAACCCAGAACAAGCGACTCAGTACATACTCAGGAATGGTGGGAATCGGAAATACCTGTTCGTATATTATTCTCACATCAGTCCACAACAATAATCAACAGAGACACGTTGCAAATAAAAGGGGTTTATTTTTATAGACCACGTGTCCTAAGATGCAGTACTTTGGCTAATACAAGCAGACAAATGATTAATATCAAAACCAGCAACATAGTTACAATACCATAGAATATAAAAGGGGTGATCATTTTATAATGACAGTGGATACTACCACCTTCCCTTTACTAAGAAGCTAATATTATTATTATGCTAATAGAAGGTCTCTTAGGCTTGAATAGGGGACCCCATACCTCAAAGATCAGCTTAGTGAAATCACATCACAGGAGCATCAGGAGACTTCTCGCAGGAAGGCTCGTCTTCGGTCTGAATAATAAACATGATGTCTGTGATACTAAAAGCACTAATTTTCAGGCATTTGCAGCTGCGCGTGTGTTATGGCTAAATAGTGGGCCGATCAACCTAGAGTGAAAAACATGCATTGTGTAATACCCCAGACTGTTTGTCACACCATGTACAGACCAAGGTCGCTGCGCAGAGCTTGGGATAGTAGCAACAGATCGCGCTTGTGTGAAGCAAGTCTCGAGTCAACAGTCTGTTTTAAGAAATAACATGTAAACGCAGTGCCGTGTGCAAAAGCAAAAAGATGGCTTTCTAACATCTAACGTGGTTATGCTAACTTAACAATGCCTGTACGTATTCAGAGAGAACTCACTACAATATTTCTTACCTTAAAGTTGATATTCTTGACCACGATATTCTTGCTGTTGATATTCCTGTATCACGATATTTCCGACTCGATATTTGTGTATGTTGACATTTAAAACCCAAAATTCTGTCTGTGCATCGTCCATGAAGGAAGTGTGGTGCACATCGGGAGCATAAATAGCACTATATCCAGCTGTGCCTCCATCATGACATACCTGCCCTCTGGGTCAACCTTGAGGGATTTGTGGATGAATGGGACCCATGGGGCTATCCAGATGAGAACCCTTTTGTCATAGGTCGAGATTGTAGTGCCATATTCCTGCCCCCTCCCTTTTGTGCACCGCGTTTGCAGTTCCATCAGTGTTAGGAGGAGCATCACATGCATGTTTTTCCGCTTAAGGTAGGTGTAGACCCAACAGCATCTAATCAGATTGGCCATACCTCTCACGTTCCAGGTCAGCAGGTTGGATTTGGGGTTGAAGGTCTTGTTAGGTGTACTCATGTATCCCATGTATAGAAAAGCATGGGGGAAGAAATCCAGACCCCCAGACACCCGGTCTACCAAGGCAGGGTCACTCCCACCTCAATGTGTCAGGGTTGCAACCACTTGTACGTGGACATCTCCAGAGTCCATACAATACCAACAGCAAAATCAACAACAAAACCAATCCCCACCCACCAGACTGATATTATACCCCATTTTCTGCCACATTAGAACATACTATACAACCAAACAAAAACAACTGGCAGTGTAAAATCCCACTCCATTAGGGTACACTGGGGCATCGGCAGCAAATAAAGATACAATCAGGCTCTTTTTTCATTCTAAAAACCCCCATATTGTGGGGTCCCCGGGCCGATCCACCCCCTCTTGTTAGTTACATCAATTGAACAGCAGGGCATTGACCATGGTCACCAGTATTACCACCCTGAGAGGGCCCCAATCAAATATCACGGGTCATCCGCCATGTGAGGTGTCAGTAACGGTCCGTGAAGGTCATCACTAGCAGAGACTACTGTGCCACAAGTGTCTGAGCTGGTGTCGGAGGCATCATCGGAGAACAGGACCACAAAGGGGTTGTGAGCCCGCAGCAGTACTCACTCCACCACACGCGCCTACTCCCTGGCCACCTGTTCAATGGTTGGCCTAAATTGCAGCCTCCGGGACGGTGTCTTCTCGGCTGTGGGGTCAACCAACTCTCAGAGGTCTGGGACTGTTCTGCCAGACCCATAGTGTGTAACCAACTCCAGGTATTATTTGGGGTTGTGAAGAAATCGGTAGTTACCCCCAGCTTGGCTGGGAACAGGAGAGCATATTTGATCCGCAAGGGGCATAGTTAATCTTCAATGCTTGTGAATGAGGTGCGTGGTGTTGTACTTCCACAGAATAGTCCGGGTATGCAGAGTTCTCACAGTTCTCAAACCACCAGCGGCCCATTGTTTGGAATAACTGTAAGAGCAGGTCTCGGTTCCTATAGTCGCATACCTGGGCTATCACCAGATGTGGCCTCGCTCCTGGTGGGGGAGTTTGACCCGGTAGGTGGTGATCCCGCTCGATGGAGAAAAACTGCGGTATCCTATAAGCAAGCAGTGTCTCCATCAGTCATTTCTCGATAAAGAGTTCCATATTGGGACCCTCAGAGCACTCAGGGAATCCCATTAAGTGGATGTTATTGCAACAAGAGTGTCCCTCTGCAATGCCGTTATGTTCGCTTTCATCTCCTGCACCTGTGTCTGCAAGTCTTGCACTGTGGGGCTCATCTCGGTCAAGGCGGATTCATTTTTGTCCACCCGCTCTACCAGTCGTCAGTGGTCCAGGCAAAGCAACCCAACTTCCTGGGGCACCGTGTCAATCTTGGTTTCCAGCATAGCTTGTAGGATCCGTTCAAACTGAGAAGAGTGTTTGTTTTGTGGGGCCTCAAGGTTGCGTAAGGCACAAACCCCCCCAGCTTGTGCAGCATCTTGGAGCTATGGCATCTCGTCAGCCAGGAAAGAGTGCCTGGGTTGCTTTGGTTTCATCGTTGTCCCAGACCGCCGCAGGGCCCAGGTCCCATCAGGTTGGGGCACCCCACAGCTATGCACTAAGTGTTCGGAAGTCCATGACATTACCTGGGGCAGGGCAGATTACTCCTGGCACTCTGGCCTAGGCAGATCACTCCTGGTCCACTCGAGTCTGCTCCAATCAAAGAGCACAGTGTCACAACCTCATCAAACCACCAGATGGGGTGGTTGTAGACTGGGGTCTGAGCCACAGTTTACCGTGCTGTGTGGCAGGTTTGTTTGGCTTTTGCCACCAGCTGTGGCATCCGGGTTAACCCGGTCCCACGCCAACTGGCACACTCCTTTTCAGGGCTGGTGGAGAAGAGGAAGTCAAGTGTCCCCAGGTACCACAGAATCAGAACAGTACTCTAAAAATATGGGTAGGAGGTGACCTCACCATCTACCCTCCCCATGTCTATGCAAGCAGAGACCTCCATATAGAGGCAATGGGAAGTGCTTCCCTATGACCACTGGCCCCACCATGCGGTACAGTGACTCCTAGCCCTCCCAGGCGGCATAGCTTCACTCACTGCTATGCACTTTCCTACTTGGGCTCCCACACCAGAGACTTCCTCACCCGCAGCCAGGGGCTGCGTCTTGGCTCCAAAGCAGCCTCAAGGGCGCTGGAGCACCGCAAGTGCAGTGCAGGGCCGGTCGCGCCGTGTCACGAGGGGACTGCGTCCAGCTCACTTCACCCATTTGCGGCGGCCTCAATGCATGCCCCCAGTTTCAGGACCTACTCTGCCATGAGACTGCATCTGCCAAAGTCTGTTGGGCCACACGGGCAGCGGTGCACTCACCAAACGTCCGGGTGCCAGCTTGTGGCCATGTTAGTGAGGTGTTTCTCTGCAGCAGCGGCCCAGCCAGCAGCATTTCGCTATGTGGCAGAGTCTTTGTGCCGCCCACCTCTACGTAGGTGGCACTGATCATTGCACCAGTCAAGGGGCCAAGAGAGGGGTCAAGTTAGCCTCCGAGATGGCTAGAATGGGCCCGGGGGTCTAGGATACTTACAGGATCGGCAAGATGGAGCATGGAGCTCAGACAGAGACATCTGCCTCGGCCGCCATCTTGGCTACGCCCCCACCTACAACAGACTTAATGATGGGTGGTGTTATCCACTATGTAAGAAAATGCCTCTTTTCGCACGATCACCCCCAAACGTTTGGACTGATGCTGCTGGTTTTTTGACTCTGAAAGTGCACTGGGATCTGCCAATCAGCATCCAGTGCCAGTACTCTAACCCTGAAAAAGCATATGTGCAATTGAGTGATCCCCAATTAGTATAGCTTACTTATAAGTCCCTAGTATATGGTGCCAGGTGAACCAAAGGCCTGTAAGTTAAGTGTTCCTTTTGGAACTGAAGCACTTATTGTGCCACCACAAGTGTGACAATGCAAAGCATGCCTCCCAGGCTGCCATTGCAGACTGGAAGAGCGGTATTTAAACTGCACCCTCGACGTTTGCATTTTAACTCTTGTCAAAGCCCAAATCTTCCTTTTTAATATCTATAAGTCACCCCTAAGACAGACCTAACACATCCTCTAGGTAGGGTGTATTATATTAAAAAGAAGGACGTGTTTTGATGACTTTACATGTCTTGACAGTAAAAACCCTTTATAGTTGTTTTTACTGTTGCAAGGATAGTAGCCCCATTGGCTAGTGGGGTTACACGCTGAACAACCCAGAAATGCTAACTTCCAGATGGGACTACTAAATCTAATACTTCAAGTATCAACATAATTGTTGCCTTCAACCCTACTTGTTGCCCAAGTAGAATCTATTGTAACTATTTCACAAATAGCAACTTTGGAAAGTTGCCCCTTAGTTGCCTGAGTTTTCCTGTAGCCATTTTCTATTACGAACAGCTGCTGTCCTCGAGACAGCCTTTTGCCCTCCTTGGGGGATGTGAGAATGAGTCTCAGGAAGAGGAACAAAGTATATGCAGAGGGAAGAGGTGTGACCTTCTACTGGCAGGATGGCAAAATTTGGTGTGAGCACAGGCAGCGATCTTCAAAAGGGAAGCCACCTTTGAAGGTCAAAAGATAGTCACACTAGGAAAAGGCTGCTCCTTTGTTAAGGCAGACAGGGTGGCATCTCAGGCAGGGAGGGATGCGCATGCCAAACTGGTTTCCAGGGGTAGTGTAGCACCCATGTAGCCACACTTTTAGGTTGGGCTGATGAGCTCCACACACCAAGGGGATGGTCATGCATGTTGGAAGTGGGTTGAATAGTGCACTCTGGGATAGCTAGACATCACACTTCGCAGGAAGTAGTCATCAGGCGGGAGGGGACTTGGTAGCCTATTGGCAAGTTAGTCGCCACCACCCCCTAAGCTCATAGTTGACATAAAAGTGGCACCCCCGGCATCCAGAGCTTAAATCACTCATGGGCTCAAAAGAAGACCAAAGAAGGACCCAGCAAAGGGAAATTGCACCAAAGACTGGACTGCACCTGCTGAGCCAGAGGACAGGCAAAGAGAGGACCATGCCTGCGGTGCCCCCACTCATGGAAAGTTGCCTGCATGTGCCGAACAGAAGAAGAGGCACATAGATTCAGTTGGCTGACTCCCAGTTACAGCCACATGGCCATAAAAACTGAGAAGCTTGCATCCTTGAATGCCCAGCACCAAGAAGCCTGACCACTGCTGGACGCCGAGGTGCAACCTGGGAGACCGAGTCCTGACCCTCATGAGGTGCGCATGAGTTCACTTGACTAGTTTAGGCTATCAGAGTGTGCTGGACCAGTGGAGGCTATCAGAGTGTGCTCTGGTCACCCTTCCAAGAAATTATTGCCAGTTAAAGTTAACCACAAAGCAGTTGGTCAATGGCAACTGGGCCTGCACTGGACTTCACCTGGACCCCATTGGCAATTGACTCATGATGCCAAAGACTCACCCCCAAGTTCAAAGACCAAAGGGTGGTCACAGGAATGTCCACCACACTAGCCCAGCATCCCCAGCATCTTCAGCATCTTTTATCCCTTGCATCAGGACCACTCCATTGACTTCAATAGCGGGCCTGCCTAAGGATTCAAAACTGGACTGGAGACTGCTAAAACTGACTGAATACTGTTCCCCTGGACCTGCTTGGTCCCTGTGACTGGTCCCCTATCGGAGTTTGCCCGTCAAGAGTGACAGGATAGTGTTTTGAACTTAAGAGGTTTACTTTAAACCGTTATCGTGGTGGATTACAAAGATTTATTACATTGAGTGAATAAACAGTGATTTATTTTTTCTTCCAAAATTCAGATCCCTAGATGCCTCTGGTGGATTTTTGCTATTCAGGTGTCTCTTTAAACATAAAAATATAACCTATTTTTATAAATTGGTGTCGGAGTTTTATTGTCTAGTATTTTCTTCTTATTTGCTGTTTTAGTACTTATTAATGCTTTACAGTTGCTCCTTTGAGAAAGCCTGACTGCTTTGTGCCATAGTTACCAAGGACTAAGTTTTTTACAAATGAACTTGACTGGACCTGATACAAAATTGTGTCTTTACTACAAGGTGAGGTCGCACAACCATGCCATATATTAATCCACAATTTCTCTCAAACATACAACATGTTTATCTGCCCTCTAGTGGCCCTGGGACCTGCACAATAATGTGTAAATTTGCTATTATTCTGTGGTGCATTAGTCAGTTAAATAACTTTATTCGATTCAAATGAATCATAAAAAATGTACACAAAAAAGAAAACATACATTCGAGAATAAAAAGTTTCTACACAAAGATTTAGAATATACAGGACAAAGACAGATTACGGCCTGATCACACGACCCCTGTAAATTACTTTTACATTGCATAACGTTTCCTTATTATAAAAACAATTTTGATAAAACTAAGCACAGAGCTGCAAATAGAAACAGTTGATAATGACCATAAATATTTAAAACCCTTCTTATAAGAGCTGGGACGAATTGTATTTAAAATCGGTTTAAGGAAACGCACCCTGGGGTCTTTGTATAATGTGCAAAATAGCATAATGTGCATTGTACTTTGTTGTGTTAAGCTATTACACGGACAGGGGGTAGTCTCTCACACCACCCCGCCTGTTTCGGAAAAGCTACAAGAAAGTGCAGGGTGCCTAAGCGAAATCTGGTCATTAAAAAGCGTGAATGAGCCTGTTGGGCGAAAGACAAATAAAATTGTTGCCGATTTGGGGGAAAACAGTGCAATCTTTCCGTAGCTCGGTGTGATATTCTCAAATCAGATCGGTATGCATCTTTTATAACCATTTTCATAATAGATCGTCTGGTCTCTGGCTTGTCATAAAAGTTTTCTAGTCCTATCTTATAAAAAGTTTGTTTAACATAACGTAACCACGGGACTGCCATTGCATTATCTAAATTCATACAATCTCTTAAGATGCATCGTGAAAAGGAAAGTTCTTCTGTAATCCAAATTTTCCCCCATAGAAACAGGGGGGCCATATGTATGCTATCTACAATATAGTCCACGCCCACCTCAAAATGGCAAAATGATGTTGGGGAGCTATTAGGGATAAGTAAAAGTCTCTTTAGAAATGTATTCTCTAATGTTTGAATTTGTAGGCTCTTATGGTATCCCCATACTCCAGCACCATAAGTGGCCCCCGACAAACATTGGGATTTATACAAAGTTATAAACTCAGCTACGGGCAAAACGAAACAACCCCTCAATGGCTCTACTAGTTTGTTGTACCCTGGATACTAAAAGTTGGTCCCAATTTAGGTTAAAGTTAAAAACATTCCCCAAATAGGAACAAATGTTCACTTTGTCAATAACTTTTCCTTTAACTGTATATTTTCGTGTTTTTGTTAATTTTGGCCCACAGACCATAATAAAAAATTTCTTAAAATTCACCTTTAAATCTAATGACAACATATACTCAGTAAAAGCGTCCAGGCACCCCTGAAGGCCATTGGCTGTCAGGGCCATCAAGACTGTGTCGTCAGCATAAGACAGCAGAGGTACCTGTTTGCCTTCTATTTTTGGAAAATCCAAATGTTGATTTAGCAGAAACTGCTCAAGGCCATTGGTGTATACCAAAATCAGAAAAGGAGCCAATATGCAGCCTTGTCGTACTCCCTCTGTTGATGCAATGGGCTTGGTCTTTTCTCCCCCTGGCCCATAACGGATAACTACAGAGGTGGAAGCATGTAGTCTGCATAGGAGGGTAACGAGTGGTCCCTTAAAGCCCAGATCTTCCATTAATGACCACAGCTTCCCCCGACACACTGTGTCGAAGGCGCTGGATAAGTCCATGAAGGCCAAGTGGATCGATGCCCCCCTGGCCTTCATGTGCTTACCCATGATCATGGACAGATTGAGACACTGCTCAGTTGTTCCCATTCCCGTCCTAAACCCGCACTGGGTATGTGATATTAGGCCGGAAGTATTAGCCCATGACTCTAAACATGCAAGGATTACCCTTCCCATCACCTTGCATGTGGCATCTATTAGAGAGATCGGCCTATTGCATGTTGGGACATTTTTTTTCCCTTTTTAAAAATTGGCATGCACCAATGCATTAATAAAAATGTATTAAGACAGTACAAGTCTAAATATACCCAAAACGCTCAACCAGATATGCACCACTTATCCACCTGGACTGCTTTAAGTAGTCCTGCCAATACTGCAGAACTGTATTACAACCACACCATTCCCACTGATTGTGAACTGCATCTTCCACTGTCAGGTCACCCTTCCGCTCCATTCTCCTTGACAGTGATTGTCAATGCATTCCTAAATGTGCGAGAGCCAAAGGAGTGACTCTGAAGAACACCTTAGTCTAAGGTTACCAGATGACTCGACACCAGCAGGGATGGAGTTCTCCAGTCCCAGGAAAGTTAACAGAATCCCTTTTATCTCAAACTAACTAGAAGATGGAGATGGTAAGGGTCTGGGGGCTTCAGGAAAGCTCTCAGTTACCTCCATAGGCCCAATGTGAGGTTTGAGACTTAAAAGGATACATTTGGTGGATTCTGTTGCTAATACTCAAGACTACGCCCTTAGAGGGTGATGCAGCTCTGTGTGGTAGGAGCACATGGTCTCGTATTGGGGAAATGAGGGTAAGGGTTAGAGAAACACTGGCGGCATCTACTGTGGTTCAATACTAGCTGTGGTACTTATTCAGACACACACCTACTTGCACATGTCCTTCCAGCACTGCCTGGGCCAATGGGCAGAGGAGATAGTTAATACAAGGCTTAACCAAAACTAGCCAGAGCCCCTCGCTCCTGTCCAGGATTACTAGTTTGTCACTAAGAAAGTACCTGTAACAGGCTGAGTTCCAGTAGACCTCAGGGAATCTAGAGAGCCTTAGGACTGGGAAGTGGATGACTCGTGTGCGGCAGCTATGAAGCCAGAGGGATGTTATGAGAGAAAGCTCAGGAGAAACACACTAGGCAGGTTGATACAGAGCATATCTAAACTCAGGAATACTCTCCCTCTCTCGATTTCTTGTCAAGATTCACATCCACTGTTTCGTAAGGCCTTAAAAACTTGGCTCTTGGGGGGCGTGGCTTGGATGCCGCGCAAGATGGCCGGCTAGGTACGGAGCTCTGCCGCATCGACCACCTCACGGCGTTTTTTCCCGATGTAAACGGGACTGCTACTGAGCGCCGTTGCCGGATTTGGCTGGCGGAACACTAGCGAAATCGGCGGAGCAGCTTTTCATCGCTTGTGGAGCCGTTTTCGCCCCTCTCCGCGATGAATTCCCTGCCCCTCACGGAGCCGCCATTTTGAAGCTCTTTCGAGCATCGGAGCCTCTGCTCACAGGAGCTGTCACTACACGACGTGCCACTGGACACCAATGAACTTTCAGACACCGACTTCACTTCAGGGGTGAGACTTATTTATATTGTGCAAGACACCTTTACTGCGTTTTTTCTCTCCTCCTCCACATTAGAGGAAACGGCGCTTCACCCCTGACAACTGGATGTTTCCCGCCCTAACATGCTCACTGCTCTGAAATACTTTTTATCCTAAATTTCCTCCTCATGGCGCTATGATAACAACGTTCTCTGAGACTTTTTGCCCGTTTCTCCTGCGCCTCAGCTACTTCAGGATGCTCCTTCCTGTCCTTCCTGTGCTTCCATTTTAGTCATTCTCCCCTTTTTGTACTCGTTATTTAGCATACTCTAATTCTCTGTTGCCTTTTCCACTGAGTTACGTCTGGGTGCTTCTCCCTCTTTTTGGAGATATTTCTGGAACATTTCACATGCACCTTTAGTCTTCTCACAGGGAATTGAGACTATATTGTCGCACGTTCATTCCTTTCTATGGTCAACTTACGCAAACCTAAATTTGTCTTCATACCATCGAGGAGTACTTCAGGTGCATCTTCATCTGGTACAAATAGAGCCACTGTATCTGCGAAAATGACGACTCCAAAATCATCATTGGCTCATACTAACACCAGTAAATCTTCTCCACCCGCTCCGGCGGGCAAACGCCTCAAGCAAAATTCTCCTACGCCAGAAGACAATCCTTCTCATTCTTCTATTGACCAAATTCTAGAGGAATTGCGTGCGCTGCGCCCATTTATTGAAAAGACGAGTACAGATATGCAGCTTTTAAAAGATAAATGGGAAAATATGGATGCCCGTCTCTCTACTGTTGAACAGCACCTTCCTGAAGTTCAGTCCAACACACAACGTATAGACTCTTTAGAAAAAACGGTTCTCTCACTCCAAAAGCATACAGAGGATTTGGAAAATCGAAATAGGAGGAATAACCTCCGTATTTACAATTTGCCGGAAAATCTTGAGGGGGATAATCCAGTAACTTTCTTCACCACTTTCTTGTCGAAACTTCTGGACCTACCACCTTCCACCTCCATTAGTATACAAAGAGCCCATAGACTAGGTGCCAGAACGGGCTCCTCCTCAAAACCTCGTGGAGTCATTATTTTATTTCTGAAATACACAGATCTTTTATTGATTCTCTCAGCCGCGAGGAGTAAAAAACAAGTGTCTTGGCAAGGTCAACGAGTATATCTATCTCAAGATGTCTCTAATGTCACCGCCTCCAGACGTAAAGAATTTCTGGCTATGCGTCCCTCTCTGCGCGCCTTGGGAGCAAGATATGGCTTGTTTCATCCTTGTACTCTCAGAGTCACCTATCGAGAAAAGACTTGGTCATTTCAGGAACCTGGAGAATTAAGGAACTTTCTTCTTCTACACAGTGGAGAAGGGATGGACGCCTCCTCTTCTGCTTCGACCAGTGGCTGAAATTGGACTTTTATTGCTTAACTTGTTTGTCTTCCTAATGGCTTGTCTTTGACTTCGTGTATTCTCCTTACTTCTCATCTCAGTTCTTACACTCTCTATTCGTATCTCTTCTCTCCTTTATCTGTTTCTGGCATCTCCTATATATCCCTCTTTTTTCTTTTTCTACTCTCTGGACTTCTATTTTTCCGTCTACATGTTATGTATGTTAACATTTTTCCCTTTTTTTCCTCCCCAGACGGATATGTATTGGATACTCCTCTCAACACCTTGTCCCATTCCATGTTCCTTTTGTGCGGTCTCGATGTGGTTCTCCTCCTGATCCTGGTTCGTACGTCTTGTAAAGCATCATCACCTCCCCACCTTCCCCATGTGTATTTTTTCTCTTTCAGGTATGTTTAACGCAGTCATCCTTCTGGATTTGTACTGTCTTCTATGCATTCTCTCTTCTCTTCCTTCTTCCTTCCCCACTGGTCTCCCTTCCCTTTTCCCATCCCTCCCCTCCTCCCTTTCCCTTTTTCTTCTCCCTTTTCTACCTGTTCTTCCTTCTTCCTTTTTGAAGAGTTTTATGGTTAATACTTCTATACAGTTTGAATTATTATTACATGTACAGTATGTCTTTGCAAATCTTGATTTAGATCAGTTTAGTAAGCTTTCACCTTCAAAGTTGTTTCATGGAATGTGAAAGGATTTAATCACCCTATCAAAAGGCAAAGAGTACTCTCCCACCTTTCCTCTTACAATCCAGATATCGTCCTTATCCAAGAAACTCACCTATCTGACATCGAATCTTTAAAGCTAAAGCGATTATGGGTTGGAACTGTTTTATTTTCTTCTGCTTCCCAAAAAAAGAATGGAGTAGCCATTTTGATTCATAAGCGTCTCCACTGTAAAGTAGTTCTAGAAGAAAAGGATGACGAGGGACGCTGGGTCTTAGCTAAACTACTAATTAACAATATTCCACTTACGATACTCAATGTTTACGGTCCCACATGTTTTGACTCCTCTTTTTGGCCCTCCATTACAGCAAAATGTATTCAGCGTAAAGATGATGCTTTTCTATTGGGTGGAGACTGTAACCAGATCATTGACCCATTTTTAGACCGAAGATCCTCTGTTCGTTTTTCTCCTCATAAACCTCATAAACAATTCCTTGACACTATCACCCAAACTCATTTGGTAGACTCATGGAGACTCACTCACCCTGACGTTATGGATTTTTCCTTCTTCTCTCCTCCTCATGCTTCCTTCTCCCGCTTAGACTATATCTTTCTCTCTTCATCTCTTTCTCAACACCTTATTTCTTCCTCTATTGAACCGATTGTTATCTCTGATCATGCTCCTATTATTACTGTTTTTGACCTTCTTCCTCCTACTCCTAAATCTTCTCGCTGGCGCTTCAACCCTTCTCTTCTTACTGATCCTCTTTTTTCCTCCTCTTTTCGTGCTTTTGCTTCTGAATTTTTTCATCTTAACTCTATGCCTGATACCCCACCTCATACTCTTTGGGATTCCTTCAAGGCCACAGCCCGAGGTTTTATTATTGATTTTGTCTCTAAAAAAAAGAAAAAATTCCTTCAAAAGCGTAAAGTCACCCTTGCACATATTAAGTCTCTGGAACATCAATTCTATACTTCCTCTGATAAGATTATGTCTCCTGAATTGCTTAAGGCTAAGATTGCCTTTGACAAACTTACCACAGACTCTGCCTCCTCTTTTCTTCTCCGGAGCAGCGCGCGATTTTATGGAGGTAGAAATAAATCAGGTAAACTGTTAGCTAATTATTTAAAATCTCGTAAAGAACGTACTAATATTGATTCTATTTATTCCCCCTCTAATGTACTTCTTCATACCAATGCAGAAATTTTGGAACAATTCCACTCTTTTTATGAAACTTTATATACTCCGGAAAACCCTCCCACCCCAGAGCTTATTCAATCCTACTTTGACAACATACCTCAACCAGATACTTCCCACCTTAATATTTCGGCTGTTGATTCTGACCTTACGATTTCGGAACTGTCCTCTGCTCTATCCTCCCTCACTAAGGGGAAAACCCCAGGACCGGACGGCTTCCCAGTTGAATTCTACCTGCATTTCTCAGACCTTCTTTTACCCCACCTTCTATCTCTATTTCAGTCTTTTTGTTCTACTGGATCAGCCCAAGGCTCTTTTCAGGACGCTACCATATGCCTTATCCCTAAAGATGGTAGAGACCCTAAGTTCTGTAAAAATTATCGACCTATATCTCTAGTTAATGTTGACTATAAAATTTTTGCGAAACTATTAGCCCTTCGCCTTGACCCGCTCCTACCACATCTTATAGGGAAAGAACAATGCGGCTTTGTTAAGGGCCGCTTGACCTCGGATAATTCTAGACTCTTTCTTAATGTTTTAAGTAAAGCCCCTTCACTATCGATTCCCCTTGCAGCCATTTCAGTAGATGCTGAGAAAGCCTTTGACCGGGTTGACTGGTCTTTTCTTCTGGCCTCCTTAAAATGGCACGGCTTTAACCCTAAATTCATATCTTATATTTCTTTGATATATTCTATGCCCAAAGCGTCTGTTCTCGTTAATGGTCAACTCACTTCCCCATTCACTCTTCAACGTGGTGTTCGTCAGGGCTGTCCCTTATCACCTCTTTTATTTATTTTAGCGCTTGAACCTTTCCTTACCTCCATACGCAATAATCCATCCATCTCTGGCTTCCCGTACGGTAAACGTCATCTTAAATTGTCTGCATATGCTGACGATATTCTTTTATTTATTTCTGACCCGCCTACCTCAGTCCCCGCATTACTAAACGAATTTCAGAAATTCTCCTTGGTCTCCGGTTACAAAATAAACTCGGACAAAACAGAGATTCTTCCTTTAACCAAACTGTGTCTCCCCCACTTTTTCACGGCTACTGGCTTTGCTTGGAATTCTACAAAAATTAAATATCTCGGCGTTCTTTTTTCTAGCTCTATATCCTCCTCCATTCAACTCAACATGAATGCAGTCATATCTAGGATAGACTCATTACTCACCTCTTGGAATCCACTATTTCTTTCATGGTGGGGCCGTCTTGACTCCATCAGAATGATGATTGCCCCTATATTGATCTACTTATTATCCATGCTCCCACTTCGTATCCCAAACTCCTATTTCCGTCGCATTGATTCTACGTTGTCCAAATTTCTTTGGAAGCAGAAAAAAGCCCGCATATCGCTTTCCAACTTACGTAAATCTAAACTTAATGGTGGTACCAACTTTCCAGACTTTCGCCTCTATCATAAGTCCTTTTCCCTTCGACAGGCTTCCCGCTGGTTATCTCAGGAACCCTCCCCTTTTTCTCCCCTCTGGCTTTCTGTTGAACAGGAACTACTGCTTCCGTACTCTTTCCAAGAAGTAATTCGTTTTACCTCTAAAGCCCCATGCCTTAATCCCCTTTTATTCAAGCATACTTCTTCTCTTCTGCGCCCTTTAGTTTCACCTTCCTCAGTAACGCAGGAATCCTTCCTACTATTGCCTATATGGTACAATTCACTTCTATTAATTAACAACCGACCTATTGCATGGCCCTCATGGAGAGCGAAAGGTATCATTTGGATACGTCATCTTTTTGATGGGTCATCCCCTTGCTCATTTCCTGCATTTCGGTCTCAATTCCACTGCCCTCCTTCTTTTGCAAAGAAATTCCCTATCCTTATGGAAACCATTCTAGATCGTTATTACTCTCTCCCCTCTGAAGACCTACCTACCTCATCTTCCTCTCTACTCACTGTCCTTTCTACAACTCCTAAAGCTTCCATCATTTACCGGTACTTTTCAGCCCCCAATCCAGATCGTCTCAAATCAAAATTAGAATTGTCCTGGGAGAAAGACTTACATTCTTCATGGCCGACTTCTCTCTGGGACAAAATATGGGCTCGATCCTTGAAGATTTCCCGTACTGCTTCTCTCACTCAATCCCTATTTTTCTTTTACCACAGACTATACCTTTCTCCTCTTTCTATCTCCCGCTTTCAACCTGATGCTGTATCTAACTGTTGGACCTGTAATGCCCCTTCTGCAGATCTTTTCCACCTCTTCTTCTTCTGTCCTTCAACTCGTATTTTCTGGTCTCAGCTATTCTCTCGTCTTTCTCGCATTTTCAACCTCTCTATTCAATTTTCTCCCTCTTTAGTATTTCTTGGTAGCCTTTCAGAGGATTTAGACCTCCCCCCACATTCTCGCGGTCTTTTTGACCTTATGCTGGCTCTGGCATTACAGCATATTGTCTCTAATTGGAAATCTCTAAACAAATTGTCTCTCAATTGTTGGTGGAATCTTGTATGTTACTCACACAGACTTGATGTTGCCTTTGCTTCCTCCTGTAAACCCTCCCGAAATGTTGAATTTTACTGGCTACCTCTTACTCTATACCTTGATCAATCCGCCAAAAAGAGTTACTCTCCACTATCTTCAGATAATTTCAAGCCCCCCTGATCACATGTACTCTTGCCTGCAGTTTTTCATGATATCTTTCAGTCTCAATATTGTTATTATTTAGCTTTATATTGACCTTCTTCATACTTCTTTTTCATTCATGCAATTACTCATATGATGGTCTTTTACTGTACTTTTTGATTGCCTTTGATTGCCATTGACTGTATTTCCTATTATTGCTTACCCATCTTCTACGATCAATACCATGTTTTTGTTTTCTTCTCTCCTCCCTTCCCCCCCCTCCTTCCCTTCCCATCATTTAAAATGCTTTGTTTTTCATTGTGATATTGGCTGCTTCTACTTTCTTTGTTCCAGCTTATACCTTTGTTCTCATATTGGCTGATGTCACCTTATTGTAATACTTATTTTTTCTCTAATAAAGCTTTCAAACATAAAAAAAAAAAAAAACTTGGCTCTTCACATTCTAACAGCTAATTTCCATCTTTGCTACTGATGACCGCCGGTTCCACCCCTAGCGCCTTCACGCCTTTGGGCAAAGTTCGTGCTTTACAAGATCAACATTCATTCATTCATATCTGGTACAGTTAGACAGCAGATTCAAGAGCGAGGAGCCAAACAAGGTGGACAAATGCAGAGGGCAAGAGACAAGAAAAGTTAGGATGAAAACAACAAGGTGCAGACAAGGAGCAAATGGTGGGCAAGGACTATGTGTCGAAGAGCCATGCAACTAAGGAGTTACAAGGCAACTGACCACTTCTTTTTGCCGTTCTTGAATTTCCTTGGACTCCTTTGCCTTCCCTCTTCCCATGAAGATTGGACTCTTTAGGGTTTTGACCTGGGAGGCTCATCTGAAACATATGTGCCCCAGCCACCACTGATCAGCCATACCAATTATCCATTCTCGCTTCTCCCCATCATTTCTCTGTCATGCCTACCTCCTGTTCTTGTTGGCCTCCTGCCGTCTAATGCCCCTAATCCTGGTGCTCAGTCTCAGTGACAGCGACCTGCACACTCCACATTCCGTAACTCAACATCCCCCAACATCCAACCTCGTTTAGATTCTGCATATGTTGAGCATCCTTGATCGAAGGAGCAAGACTTAGGGAGAAACTTCTTTTTGAAGACTTCTCTGAATAAAGCTGTTAGCCCACCGTCCCAGCACTGACTGTCAGACCGTGGAATTTAAAGGAAAGAGCAATATTGTTGTAGTCATTGCACAGAACTCTATGAACTTTTCAACTCTTGTGTCATGTTCCGGTTTTTGGATTTTGTTTGGTCTGTCAGGTAAAACTCTCAGGTGTGTTGGGTCCTTTCCTCCACCACATCCCTTCCAGCCATACATTAAAAAGGCAATGGAAGCTATTATACCTTGTCGTTTGGTTTTAGTACTTTGATTGTATCAGCAAGGCAAGCATGAAAGAGAATCTACACAGAGCTTCGTGTCCATTGTGTGCAGGTTGTAACTCACAGGGCAGGATTTTTTCTTGTAAAAACAACTGAGAGCCACAGTTTGCTCAGATCTCCAACACAAGCAGTACCTGAGCAGGAGCGGGGGGGGGGGGGTCCAAGAGACAAGTTATTCGACACAATTGCCCTGGAGAAGTCTACAAATGCAGAAAGTATTCTAGCCTGTTCAAAAGTGTTAAACTGAGTTTTCAGCATCTTTCCATATGTACTGACCTATACATAGCGCTCAATATAAAATCAGAAAGTGCTTTATTCGGTTAATAAAAAGCTATCAAAGCATCCAATTAAAAACATTCATGAATAGAACATCACAGCAAAAGGTGTAAAAACTGCTATAAAAAATAGTTGGGCACACAACAATATATTAAAAAGTAACTCACACAACAATTCATAAGATAACTCATATCAAATAAGTAAAAACCGACAGTGTGACTGCCCAATATGCGCACAGCAACACATTGCTGGGTGCAGGCTTAAAAAGAGATCAAATCTAACAGTTGCTTATTAAAAACATGATTAAAACATTAAGAGCATGGTGAATAGACGCTAAAAACAGAGCGCTAAAAATGGTTCGTAGGTGAATAATACCTCGAAATTGATAACACAAAAATGCATTGATTAAAGCAACCACAAGATACAATATTAGCAGGTACAAAAGTGCAAAGAGCGCTTAATATAAGTTTAGCATATGTAGCTACAAAAATCACGTGCCTGCTAATTCACCCATGGCTCCTCACTCTTTTCATGTTTTGACACTCCCTACTCACTACTCACTACTCTTAGCTCCCAGACTCAAATATTTGCACCTTTTAGCACAGATTCCCTCCTTAAGTGGAGTTCTCCCTTTCTCACTCCAAAGGGAACTCTCCATCTGCAACCTTGTAAGAAGTTAAGATGAATGCTCCTCACACAGTTCTCCAACAGAGTATCAAAATGGCAGCCACCAGCCAGGATGCACCACCTCAGAGGCTTTTAACCTGTACATCAACATGGTCATGGTATTTAATGAACAAGAGCATGTCCGTCCTTGGATCCCCTGCACCCTGTTTTGCGTGCAAACAGCACCATCCTAGAACAGTAGAGCTTGCATGTAGAAGAGAGACTCACAGCCTAATACATTAACAATTTTGAAAATGGGGGGGGAGTGGCTTGGACGGCAAAGGGACTAGACGCCTGAATCCAGCGCTCCGCCAAACCTGGGAGCGAGCAACAAAAAGAACACGCTAAAGCCGATCATTGAAGGAAGGAGGCACACCGAAAGTCGTCCGAGATAACAAGGAAGAAAGTGGCCCGAAAACGCGATCCCAACCCAAGCAGCCAAGGGAGAAAAATACGGAGAAGAGAATCACCCGGAGCGAAGAGAAAGAATCCAAGATGGTGCCCGCAAGGAAGACCCTCCACCGCTGCCGGTTCTGTTTCTGATCATGCCCAAACAAACACCGGAGGACTAGCAGCTAGCTTACGTAAGGTTAGTGCTGGGGGCCTCCCGTGGAGAACACCATGGCATCGGTAACAATAGCAGCAGACTCTGGTGGGGAGGACAGTCGCTCATTCGCGGAACGAAACTGAAACCACAGAAGGGGGCCGCCATCTTAGGTCGGACTACTGGATAAACAACTCGGTCTGGAAACAAGCTCTCTCATAAGTGCGGGAAGAACTACAATAGGCTATCATCAATGAAAGCTCCGAAACCAGCCGCAACCACCAAAACGAAAGTAGCGTTCAGTGCGAGCCGCCATTACAGCTAGGGAAGAAAGACAGCGGTACCCAAACCAGCGACTATAGGGAAAGAGAAGCACCTCCAGCACCACACTGCCGGAAAAAAAAAAAAAACTTCAAACGAATACTCTTCTTTTTTTTTTTCCAGAGTGGGTAGTCTTTGGCGGAAAGAAAGCGCCGACACAGCCGGTCCTGTCATAGAGCTACAGCAAGCGCAATACAGAATACAGAGGGAGTAAAGACTCCAAACCCCCACTCATGGGCACTCGTACATGGCACAGAGGCGCAAACTACAACAAAAAGAATCGGACAGTAGTGGATCCAACAAGTCAGGGGTGACTATTTCACGTGGTCTCAAATTTCCAACAAATAAGAGAAATCAGAAGGAGAAGAGTGAGCAAAACATGATAGGTTGCAATAACTCAGTGGGGTGCATAACGAGGGAGTAAACAAACGATTAAGCCAGGCGAAGTTTAGCAAGGTTAACAAGGAAAGCAAGAGGGTAAAATCAATCACCAACATCTCCACGAACAACAATACAGCCCTTCAGAAAAGGTATAAGCTGGCAGCGGACACGGCTACTACGGTTGTCCACTACAGAGTAATGTAGATTAACAACCAGCTACCGATAATTGAGCAACAAGAAAGACGGCCAGTACACCCTGTTCAAGCAGTTTTTAACCCAGTAACAAAGGAGGTCGTGAGTCTGAAAAGGGCAATCACAGGCTAAAAGGGCAGAAACCTCAACAGCTCAACGCCAACAGCACAATAATCCCATATTAAGTGAGGAGATCAACAAGGGACGCATAATTTTTCATCAAGGTGTGGGTGCAAGATAGTAACAATAGAACGGAAAAGGAGAGGAAGGCTCAGCCTACAACCAGAGAGAAGAGGGATATCAAGCATGGTTGGCACCAAAGGGAGATTCACGCAGCAGCCAAAAAAGAACAAGAGCGACCCTCTTGACTCCCCTATCAAACAAAAGAATGACATCAACACCACGCTGGACATGATCCTGAAAAAAACTGGCGGATGTCCACGACCTAGCAAAATCGACTAAACAAACGACTGATGCTATACAGCTGGAACTGGCCTCGGTCAGAGCTGGCATCCATGAGGCGAACAACGGGCTAACAGAAGTAGAGCAGAGGGTGATCGATATAGAGGATGGTGAACAAAAAGCAAACAATACTCTGTTAGAACTACCCAAAACCACTGCAATACTCCGAAGACAAACAGCAGAACTAGATGATCGCAACAGGAGGGGGAACATCCTGAATACTAGGGGTCGCCGAAGGAGAGGAAGAGAAAAGCGGGTCGTGCATCGCTTATATACAAGACATGATCCCTAGAATTACTAACATTAAGTTTGACCAGCCCTTCAAGCTAGATAAGGCCTACAGAGTACCAGCCTTCAAAAACCCAAATAAGGTGATCCCACGCCCCATTATATGCAAGACTCTCCGTTTACAACACATGGAAGCCATCTTCGCAGTGGCCAGGAAAAAACAGAATATTCAGTGGAATGGCCAAAAAATAATCCTTACTCAAGACTACTCCATACCCACAGTGGACTTAAGGAAAGGTTTTCTGGCACAGTGAGACAATTTAAGGAAGGAAAACATAATCTTCTCATTCATAGGCCCTACAAAGTTCAAAATCACCGACAAATGCAGAACGCATGTTTTTGAGGACCCCAATGAACTGACAAGATACCTACAAGGTCCCACACAGCAGGAATTGGAATTCTCTCAAGCAAGCATGAGTAGAGGAGAGCCTCAGCGGATCTAAGAGTGGAATGAATGACTGTACGAAATCTCAAAACTGGCTATGCGGACAGTCTCTGAAGCCTGGTTCTACCGCTACTTTAACTCACACGATCTACCTCAGACAGGTCCCTATCTTCACATTATCTACCTCGAATGGCCAAACGGCCGAACCTACCTCAAGAAAGGAACTTGAAACTTGGACCTTAAAACCGCCCCATCGGGAGGATTTGAAGTCTTTGGGGCTGCGACTTTAACAAAGCGCGCAAACAAAACAAAACAATTGATGAGACAAAGAAGATATATACGAGAACACTATAATCACTATTATCCTTTTTAAGAAAAATTTTACAGGAATGTATAAGTGTGAGTGTATTAACCATGAGTGTACCTCCTTATTGTTCAATAGGGGAATATAGCATGCTAGACAAGATATGCAGAAGCAGTTAGGCTGGGGACAGTAACTATATAGATGCTCGGGCGTACAGAACCAAATCTTCCAGGGGAAAGCGGAGCTGGATCTTTGCTGTCGCACGTCCAGAATTCTATGTGTAAGAAGCAGGGGGTGGGGGGGAGGGGCTTGGGGGGGTTTCATTTTTTTTGTGTCATGTTAGTAATGTTTGTCAGGCACACATGCTTTGTCTCTACCCACTGTATCCTATCCTTTTTAAACCTTTTCTTCTACACTTTTGCAATCATGGGAGAGAATGACATAAGGTCTTGGGAGGGAGCAGTGAGGAGGTGCCAATGGAGGGCGGCACAGGTAGTACACACCCGAAGCCCCAAAGGAGAGAGGGGCAATACTGAATAGAAAGAAAAAATGGCTTTGGTTAAACAACCAATACCTAGCATAACATAATGGCAACAGACAACTCGAAAGCACTATCGTCCAACTTAAAGATAGTCTCCCTTAATGTTAAAGGTCTCAATCACCCAGTTAAAAGAAAAAAAATACTTGATTACCTAGCTGAAACTAAAGCAGATATCTTCCTCCTACAGGAGACCAGACTATTCCTTGAAGATGCAGAACGGATTAGGGCGAGATGGGTTGGAAAGATTGCCTGCTTTCCGGCCATAGGAAAGAAACGGGGTGTGATCACTCTGATAAATAAGAACTCCAAAATAAATATAGAAGAGCAGAAAAGCGATGAGAAAGAGAGAGCACTGTTGACACATTTGAAAAGGGGGGAAGAATACATCCATGTACTCAACATCTACGGGCCAAACGCTGACGATTCCGTTTTTGGGATGGCATCTCTAAAAGGCTGGAGGCACTCCCACAAAATGACCTAACTGTGATGGCAGGTGATTTCAATATGGCGTTAGACAACACCATAGACAGACAATCACAGCGCCACTCACTACCCCCAGGTGCACACAACGTACTAAAAAATGTATGTACCAGATTCAATCTTAAAGACACATGGCGGCTTAAACACCCGGACACAAGAGACTACACTTTTTATTCAAACCCACACAATTCATACAGTAGAATTGATTACATACTGATCACAGGTACACACACCCACTTAACAGAACACACAGACATAGCCACAAGAACGGTCTCAGACCACTCCTGCATTAGCCTACTGCTGTGCGGGCGTCACAATGAGAATCATCCACGAAGTTGGAGATTCAACAGTGATTTCTTGTCAGACCAGAGCAACAGAATCAAAATAGAGGAGGCCATTAAGGAATACATTAGTTTTAATGACACTGCAGACACAGATCCGAAAACCATGTGGGACGCATTAAAAGCCACAATTAGGGGGACAATTATGGACATTAAAGCCAAGATGAACAGGAACGAGAAGGCACGGTTGCGACAACTAGAGATGGATATCCAAAGATTAGAGGCAACCCATATCTCAGACTCAAAGAACGCATGTGCACTTACAGAACTCACAAAGAAGAAATACGAATTCAACAGAATTCTGAGCGAAAGAGCGGGTATGTGGATAAACAAATTTAAAGCAATAAACCTATGTGAGGCTAACAAAGCGGGGAAGCTCCTGGCCTCTTACCAAAAACATAAACAAAGACAGCATACCATCTCATCTATCACGGACTCACAAAATATCACACACACAAGACATAAAGAAATACTAAGAACATTCAGTGAATTTTATCAAGTACTCTATAAAAAAGACCAAACACTGGACGAAAATGGATGCACCGAGTACCTAAACAGACTAAACCTCCCAAAGATAACACCAGAAGAAGCTCACACCCTAGTAAAGGAGATAAGCTCAGCTGAAATTGAGATGGCAGTTAAGTCCCTTAAAGCTAACAAGGCACCCGGGCCAGACGGAAACACAGCAACCTTCTATAAGACTTTCTTAACTCACTTACAACCCACTATGAAAAAAGTATTTAACCACTGCGAGGGGGCAGGGATGGTCTCACATACCATGTCCGAAGCTAATATTATAGTCATCCCCAAGGAAGGCAAAAACACCCAGTTGCCCCAAAATTACAGGCCTATCTCGCCGAATAATGTTGATTGCAAGATATATGCAAAAATTCTGGCATCAAGGCTTAATATGGTACTAGCACAACTTATAAGTAACACACAAGTTGGCTTCCTCAAGGCACGCATGTCACACGATAACACCAGACTCCTATGACATATTTTAGATAGAGCTGCCAAGTCCGACAAATCAGCGGTGACCATCACACTAGACGCAGAGAAGGCGTTCGATAGGGTATCGTGGCATTTCCTAGAACAGTGCATGCGGACCTTCAACCTGGGAAACTCTTTCACGCGGAAAGCAATGGCACTATACGAAAAACCCACGGCTCGCATAGTAGTCAATGGGGCTGTCTCAGAGCCTTTCACCCTGCAGCGAGGGACAAGGCAAGGTTGCCCTCTGTCCCCCTCGCTGTTCCTACTAGCTCTAGAGCCTCTGATTAAGGACATCGAGGCCAATGAAGAAATGAAAGGGGTCACCATCAATGAGGTCACAATCAAACTAGCCACATACGCGGATGACATTATCGTTGTCACAGAAAGCCCTAAATCGTTTATCACGGCCCTCATGGAATCCATAGATAAGTATTCAGCCCTCTCCGGCTATAAACTCAACAAAGACAAGTCAGAATGCAAACCGCTCAACATACACACCACAAAAGACATACTGGGGAACTCGGGCCTCACCTGGCAAACTAGTTTAATAAAATACCTGGGTATATACTTTGGGAATTACTTAAAAAACACACTGGAACAAAATGAAAAACGAATGCTGGACAAGATAAAGACGCTGTTGGAGGGCTGGTCACCTAAATTCATTACTTGGTGGGGGAGGATAGAGTGAGTAAAGATTATGGTCAACCCAATGGTCAACTACCTGGCAAATATGCTCCCTCTAATACTCACTTTCATCGCAAAATAGATAAGATGCTGAATAACTTAATCTGGCGAGACAAAAAAGCAAGGATAAGCCTTAAAAAATTAAGATTGGGGAAAAAACTGGGGATGTTAAACCTGGCGGATTTTAAAACCTTCCAAATGGCCTTCTTGGCAAAACAGGGGAGTTATTGGATCCTGCCCGACCAGGAGTACACACTAGTTTGGCTGGGACTAGAGAGAGCCATACTAAGCAACCTTGAACCCTTAGCCCTACTAACAGCCAATAAACACATGCTAGTAGCAAACCCAATACTCAAAAATACCAGAAACGCCCTACTGAAGGTAGACCAGAAGATGGAACACAGCATAAAAAAACTTGAGATGGGAATCTCTGTGGGCAAACACTAAGATAAAATACAGGGGCAAACCGCTCTCTATGGATTCGTGGGGAAGAACGGGGATTTCACACCCTATACAACTCGAAGAGGGAGGGAATCCCACCACTTTCAATATGCTAAAAATCAAACATAATTTACCAGATATAGAACTTTATAAGTTCTTAAAAATCAAAACAGCTCTTACCAAAGCGAGACTTTCCGATACCAAGCCGTCAATTATCCAATATATGACCAACCTCAATAAAATAGGCCACCAAGTATCACACCTCTATAGACTCCTATGGCCCAGCTCAACCAAACTTAATGAAAAGACATGCAAATACTGGGAATCCCAGCTTGGAGACACACTTAGCAAAAACGAGACCCAGATGCTATGGTCCTCCCCCACGCAAAGTAAGATTTCCCCGGTACTAGCTCAGACAAAGTTCTGGACACTACACAAAGTATACAGGACCCCAGCTCGCCTGGCGACCCTGGGACTGAACGCCAATGACCAGTGCTGGAATTGTAACAAGGGAAGGGGGGATCTGACCCATCTCATATATTACTGTCCCAAAGTCAAATTATACTGGGAGAAGATCTTCGCCTTTATAAACAACATGTTAGGATGTACTCTTAAAACGGAGTTTGCCACCCTGGTAACGGCCTCTGTTAGGACAGATGTAGACTCACAACAAGACAGAGACTTACTCGATCTTCTACTAATAGCAGGGGTAAAAATGGTACTCAATAAATGGAAAGACACCTCCAAGGCATCGTTCAAGGGATGGCTCAACTGGGTGACGTACCTCAGAGGAGCAGATACAGTGGCCCTACGAGACTCACCGTGGAGGCAGCCCGGCAGGAAAATGTGGGCATCCCTGGACAAGTACCTAGACCCCCATAACCCGCCCTGAAAAGGCCTAGAATAACGACCCGGATAGTAACCCACATTGGACTGAGCAAGCAGGCTGACTCTCCCTTTATGAGATATCTCTTCTCTCTCTCTGCTCTGGTTCCTTTTCCCTGTCCCTCTCTGTGCTTTCTGTGACCCATGCAAGAACAGTGGGTGGGGGGCAGCCAAAACAGACAAACTGTACAATAACTAACATAGCCAACATGAGCTGCCCTGTTTTTTCAACAAGCGATGCAAAGTGCATGTTTTTATGTTTTATGTATGTGCTATATTTTATGTTATACGTCATTTGTATGTGACAAAATATTAATACAAATATATTGAAATAAAAAAAAACAATCTTGAAAATGAAATTGAAAAGTTTAATTTCCAGTGACTTTTTTTAAAAATGTGTAACATGCCAATATACTTTATTTTGTTCTAAACTTAATTTTATTTCACATTCTCACAGATGCACAGACAGTTAAACAACACTTTCCGTCGGAGGTAAGGAACCCAGCTTTTTAACCACATTCCAGAGGCAGTAGTAGTCGTCATAATGGAATGGTTGAAACTTAACTCAGTTAATATAGAAGAACTGAATGTGTGAATATTTGAACTCCACTATACATGAGAATGTGAATATAAATATTAGGATAATAAATACTTTAAGCAGGCCACCTAAAAAGTTTCCATAACAATTGTACTGAACAATATTTTAATTATTCACAAATGTATTTTCTATTATTAATTCCAATTAGAGATAGTTATGTAAATGATATAGGACAGAATATTTGTGTCATACAATATTCCGGCTACAATATTCTGGTACCACACCCTTCATTGTCGTTCCCCTATTCATGATTGGTAAGATTGGAATTTCACATGCAAGCACCAAGAGATGGCACTAAAACTCTTATGAGGTAATCCCTTCATATCAAACATGGCGCTACTATGTCAGAACAAAGGGCCCGATTCACAAAAGTAATAAAAGCCGAAATCCTAACTTTACGACTTTCGGTATTCCCAAAAGGCATTTAGGAGTAGTAAAGTTAGGAATCCTAACTGTACTACTTCTTAATGCCCTTTGTGAATATCGAAAGTTGTAAAGTTAGGATTTTGTCTCAGATTACGCATTTAGGAGTAGTAAAGTTAGGAATCCTAACTTTACTACTCCTAAATGCCCTTTGTGAATACCGAAAGTTGTAAAGTTAGGATTTTGTCTCAGATTACACATTTAGGAGTAGTAAAGTTAGGAATCCTAACTTTACTACTCCTAAATGCCTTCTGTGAAAGTCGTAAAGTTAGGATTTTGTCTCTTATTACTTTTGTGAATCGGGCCCAGTGATTTTAATTTAGTCACAGGGCAATGGAGCTCTTCACAAGTAACAGTGAATAGAAAACTGTGACAAAAGAAACTGTGAGAATTTAGTGTAAGGCAGTGAGCACAGAGTATGAGATTATGAGTATAGAGTACAGAGTATGGAGCAAAATGCTTTACAGTAACAGTGAGTTAGGGTGGTCCAAAAGAACTCTGGTAGGAGTTAGACTTGCAGTCATACATTCAAAACAAAAACTATAATACACCTAATGAATCTGTAAGAAAGAGCAACCTGATAACGGAAACCTTTCTCTGCACCACTTAAGCCATCATTGTTTTCTCATAAAATAACTGCTGATTTAGCTAATTCATTAATAATAAATTGAGGTATTTAACACTCATTCCTATTCATCATGACATTTGCACACGTTGTTTTCATTTAAAATATAAAATGCAATTAATTTACTTCAGTCCATCATATTCTCTCGGTTGATCAAAAGAAGCAAGTCAACTTATGACACCTACTAGTAAAATACTCATTTTTAGGAGGGGCTCATTAGGGTTGCTGAGTTATTCAGTTTACGAGGTGGAAACCTATGTTTGGGACTCATTCCTGGAGCGGTGCTGGGGCACCCTTACATTTTGGGCTGGTGCTAAATTGGAGGAGACCCGCAGACTGGTCTAGAGTTCATGTTTTGAACATTTCTTAGCAAACCAGATATGAGTGTCTTCATGAAGGTGGTGATCAGTGGCAGCTGGTCACATTTCAAAGTGGTGAGGCATAAAAGTCAGGGGATTTACTATGTAGCGAGCAAAGTGAGAGAGCTCGACTAACATAAGGGGAATTGAATGGGTTTCTCCCTGTGAGAAAAGTTTGGCAAATGGCACATTTTAAAGCTAATTTTAATAAAAGAACTTTGGGAGACAAGCAAGGTTTATAAAGCACTTCTGAACCCTTAGTCTTGAGTGAGTTGACATTTTTAACAATATTAAAAACAACTCTATCTCTTAGTGCATTAAATATGTTCAACAGTTATTGTTGTGTACAATTGTACAGTGACATATCTAAGGTTTAATGATCTTACCTGCACGCAACAACCTACTATTGATTTCTCAAAGAAAGAACTGAGGTTTATTAAACCCCAGTAGCGGCTCCTGGAGGGAGCGCTGCGGGGCGGTGGGGCGGTGCGGGGCGGGGAAGTAGCAGGGTGGGGGGTAGTAAACTACAGAATATGGCCGAAAGGAGGTAAGTTACAAATAAATAAATGAAATAAATTTTGTTGCGCGCGCTACATCACATTTGGCAATGCAGCGCGCGCAATGAAATTAGTTTTATTTATTTATTTGTTCACTTACCTCTGTTCGGCCGTATGCCGTAGTTTACTACCCCCCCCCCCCACCCTGCTCCTCCACCACCCCACCGCCCCGCAGCACTCCCTCCAGGAGCCGCTACTGTTAAACTCTCCAACTATAAGCCTCTTTATATTGTCTTGTTTGGATGGCTGTTTCTGCATCATTATCTTGCTTTCTTGCAGGACCTCTTGAAGATGCCTTTTTGTGTAGAAAGTACTGATCTCAGGTTCATCATAGCAACCCAGAAGGGTTACTTAAAGCAAAGGGGGCCAGTACTGAATTCCTACCCTAGTTGCCTGGTCCTTTTTACCTCCAAAGAGATACTCCAGCAAAGACCACCAGGTCACACCCCCTCTGAACAGAAACACAAGCAACAAGGACTTTGGCAGAGGCGTTCTTCGGCCTCAGAAGAGTTTAGCAGATTATATCCCTACAGCATCCAAAAGGGTTGGGACTGGGTGTGCCCATGCCCCTCGGCTCAGCGTTGACGCATCATGATGAGAAATCCCTCTTTTTTGCTGCTTATTTCTGTGGGGCCTCCATAATCACCATGTGGTTGAGTTGGCTGAACATCAAATACGGTAAATCACAGATTCTGCCCTGCATGTGTGCCTTCCCTCAGGTTAGGGCTTCTCCCCAACCAACTCAGTGCACCCTCTCTGTCTCGATGAGGTCCTGTGGCACTAACAGTACTTCTATTCAGAATACCCGCATTTTCACTTCTTGCAGTTCCGCGAATTATTTTCAAAGGCATTCTTTTTTACCAATCATAATTCATAGCCCAGCTTCAGACATGTCTTCTCCTCTCTCTGAACCAGGGCCTGCTTAAGCACTGGTGGCGACCGCATCGACAATCTGTTGTGGCGCCTCCCCTCCCCCCCACTTCCACCCCCCCCCCCATGAACTCCTCGGATTCCCTCACTACCACCCGGAAAAAGTGCCACTCATCTCTCCATATTCCTTCTCTCACACACACATTTCATTGGTTTTAAAGAGCTGGTAAGGGCTGGATTAACTAATCCACTCAGCCATACACATACAATACAGATCTGTTTTTTGCAGCAGGCATATTAACCCTCTGTGCTACTTTATGGCGAATCAAAACTGCCACTAGACAAAACTCTGATCTCTCCCTCTAACAGGAACATTAGTCACAAGAGTTATCATGACATTTTTATTGCTGCCTAAAACTGGACACACAAGGAACTGTGCAGCAGGTCGCACTGCTCTAAAGCCGGCCCTGCTCTGAACCACTGATGCACATGGGACTGGGGCAGAAGTTACAGTCCTGCAGCCTCAGTTAAACCATTCTGTTCTTATTGTACAACTGAACCAGATGTTACCTATTCCTCCTCGTCCCCCAGTGGTGTCCGAAGGCAGCTTGTGGTGTGCTGGCAGAGCTCCTTTGAGGGCTTTCAGTCACTAGGCTGACTCACAGCATCATGCACACTTACTGTGCGCAGCCCCACAGTGTTCTCACTTTTTTGCAAGGCAATTACTCGGCCAATCCTGACATTTATTTTTAGCTTGCAACACTTTGCATTCTGGTACTTGCAGTTCATCATTTAAATGTAGAACTACAAGTACCAGAATGCAAAGCAATGTGGTCTTAAAGGCCAAACTCTTATGTTACCCACAACAACGTTACCTGAAGGAGGTTACCTTCACCTTATCACTAAAAACATCAGTATTGCCATCCTCCTCAGTGTCCATCCAATCATAATTTCGTTCATCCACATTTCTCTCATTCACCATGCTTTTACACTTGGATAAACTACTCATATGCCCCACTTTCCCATCATTCAACAACGTGGAATTACGGAACATTTTGCACACTTTCAAAGTCCATGAAAACCGACTTTCTCCTTTACACACTTTCTTCTCTCTTCTTACATTTTCTTTATGACCAATCTCCAAAGGTATGACTTCGGTTCCATGTTTCTTGTTGTACCAGGTTTTAAAAGCTTGATGTGCCAACACCATTTTTCTCCTAAAATTCTCTGGAAACCGTTCTGCTTTTTAGCAGAAGTCACCCAGCGCCAATCTTTGAGGATTGGTACATGCCCTCTCATTAAAATAAATTGACTCTGCTCAACAACACTACTAGGAATGATTCTACATGCCCAAACCATTTTCATAACTTCCTTTTCCCACTTCAACCTGTTATTTATAGCCAGCTGTATAATGCCTTAATGCCTTTAATATCCCTGTTAAAGCGTTCAAATAAACCAATCCCTCCTGGATCGTATACCAAAGTGATTTTATGGGCAATTTCATTTTTTTATTTTTATTGAAATCTCTCTGAAACAAAGTGTGAACCCTTATCTAAAATAATACACTTAGGTAATCCTTTATGCATGAAAACTCTATGCAACAACTGCAAAATATTTTCATGCTCAGATTTTTCTACAATCTCTACTTCAAACCATTTAGAGAAATGATCCACCAAGACAATAATAGACTTACACTCACCATCTTCACCATCCAACACGGGCCCCATAATATCTATACCAAGTCTTTCCCTAGACATACTAGGGCAAGAAATAGAAGATCAAGGTGGGCAAAAGGTTTCTCTAGTTTCTCCTATCTATATCACCATCTACACCAGGCCACAATATAAATATTTTTTCTTTGTTTGGTATTTGATACTCCTAACCGTCCCTCATGGCGTAACAGAATATTATGTCTTAGAGTTTCAGGTGGTACCGCGTTCCCACATCTAAATACCATATTATTTTCTTCACTTAACTCATTTTTCACTTCCCAAAACACTTGCTCTTCCTTACAGACTTAATTTTTACAGGCCTACATTTGTTCACAGATTCCCAAAATGGCTTTAAAATGGTGTCTTTATTCACATATTCTTTCCATTCATTAACAACGATACAATATTTTCCTTCATCAAATAGTCCAGCCATGCACCCTTCATCACAAAACAATTCAAAACTATCACCTATTGGTAATGGCATCCTATGAACAAAACCCACAACCCTCTTTTTCACTCCAGGGATATAAAGACTTCATACTTGAAATTCAACAATTTCACAGATATTCTTGATAGCCTGAGTCGAGCATTTTATAAACCCTCAGATGTAAGAATTGTTGTCAAAGGTTTGTGATCAAATCTAAACTGTTTAGAAAATCCCCATACAAATTGGTGGAAATGATTCAAGGCTCTTGCACATGCCAATGTCTCTCTCTCTCTCTCTCTCTCTCTCTCTTTCAATTACTGAATATTTCTCTTCAGCTGGAGGTAATTCTTGTGTCTTCCTTGGAGTACCTCCTGTCAATCAAGCCACGGCCTGCTCTCACTCTATGGCAGGAAGGACGCCAACCTGGTCTGTGACTCATATAAAAGAGCGCTGCGGCCAGGAAAAAGAAAACATTTGATGTAACAAGGCACCAAGTGCAGTTCAATCAGGGTATATGGCGGCTCACAAGGAGGGCGGGGTGAACGCCCCAATGGAGGGACCACTCCTGGTGGTCAAGAAACTTTAAAAAGAGGATGATTCCCCCATCTTGCCATAAAATTTAAAATCTTCTATCGAGGAACATTAAGGCTCAGTTTCAAAGAAAACGCAAAGGTAAGTATTATGCTAGAGCTTTTCTTTTACAGGTATAAGAGATTATCCTGGTTATTTATTTATTTATTTGTCTTTCCTTTTTCTCACATTTACACAGGACGGTAGGGTGACACCTGGGTCACCCCGGTCACATTGACAGCATCCCATTCTCTGTCCTTTATTTTCTCTTTCGTCTTCAAAATATCATCCCTCAGTCCATTCATCCACTTTCATCAACAAAAAAGTGCAATTGCTCAAAACACAGGACATTTAATGAATCCATTTGGGCTGCGATTCATGGTAATGCTGCTTTTCCTAATTCTGCGGTCTCAGTGGGCGAGGACATTGAATATTTTTAGGTCTGATGTTAGCCAGTACCTTTTGATTTTACTAACATATACCTACTTATTGGGGCATTCATGTGTACATCCATTGGGCTGTTATGGTGCCATTTATGTATTTCCTCCACCCACTACAGCAATCATCAATTGACAGTGGGACTGCCAACTTCATCCACTAGATAACTTCGCTGTGAGGGTCGGCATTCTGTTCTTTCTGAAAGAGCAAATCCTCACTCAAAGGGGCCGATTCCGATTCCAACTGTAAAACGTACCGTCCGACACGGACCGGGAACGTAGACCGACCGACACGGACCGGCGCCGTACGACCTGTGCAGTACGATGCAATGCATGTGAATTACAACCCACTCGCACGGAACATGAGCCGAACGACCGACCCGTACGAAAATCAGTGATTCGCCCGTAAAATGGCCGGGAATCCTACTGACCGACACGCACCAGGAATTGACGCGACCGAAACATACCTGGGATGCACGAGCCACGCAGCACGATGCCAAACGTGTGAATTGAGACCGACTCGCACAGAGCACGATCATGAAAACCGAGATGCACAGCAAATAGTGACTAGCAAACAACAGACCCCTCTGCGTCCGACGCGTACGACAACGTTGAAAACAGCAGAATGTCAGTGTGACTGACTCGGGTTAGCCCGTGCGAGCCACATCCAGCATCCGACACGGTCAAACAAACAACTCCATCATGCACAACAAAAGCAAAGGAAAAGTCCCAAAAAAAGCCCAAAAAACAAATGACAAAGCCAATGAATAAAAAATAAAAAGAACAAAGACACACCCACAACTCCACCTATATAATGGCAAGAAAGCCCTACCATGATCCTTTGCAAACTACAGGCATAGGACAGCAGACACCACCACCACATTGCAGAGACACACCACAACTCACACAACACACAACTACACCATTTGCAGCACTTAAAAACTGAATCACATATTCACTGACCACACTCACATACACCCCTCCCATCAATTCCCACAACCACCCAGCACCATGCCCCCCAAGAAGAATCCAAAGTTCACAAATAGTGAGTTGGAAGTCATAATTGACGAAATACTCAGGGTAGAGCCACAGTTGTTTGGCACATTGGTCCAAAAGACCCCCATGTCATAGAAAACCAAGATGTGGGAGAGGATTGTCGATAAGGTCAACGCACAAGCACCTTGTTTGCGCACAAAGGATGACATACAGGACAGGTATTATGATGTGCGCAGAAGCTCATCGACAGGGAACACAACCTGAGCAGGCAGACTGGCGGTGGCCCTCCTGCCAAACCAACGCACTTCAGGTCCTGGGAGTAGAAGGTGCGGGCCATCCTACCACCGGAGAGAATACATGGATTAACAAGAATACCAGAGCCTGGTGAGTACACAACCAATTTACTCAACATTGTGTGGCAACACACATATAGCACTGTCAAGGGAACTGTGAAACAAATTATCGCCAGCAAAGCCATAGCAACGGAAAGGCAAGTATCCTGTAATGTGTATATCAGTTACACAAACACAATACCTGCCATCCCACAGTAATATGGAACTACGTCCTAACATGTACAAACCTAAAGACCAATACTGCAAGGCATGACCAGATATAACCAACAAACACTGTCATTCATTTTGTCACCACTGTCACACCACCTCACAGGAAAGCTGAGTCAAAATGAAGGAAGGTTGGGCTGCTTGGTATGTGCATGTAGCAGAAAGGATGATGGGAGTTGCAGTCACAGCCACCAGTCCCCCACCCACATGTCCCTGCAATCTCACACTGAACCATGCTCACCTCACAGGGAGTGCAAAAGTACTGCCAAGATGCCTGACACTAGGCCCTGTTGTGGAGAGCACAAGGCCCTGCTTGTTCCTGGCCTCTACCTGCAACAGGACACCAATGCACAACATCCTGAACTTAAATTGTGACTCACTGCAATGGAAGCATGCAGCATGGTAGGATATCTGGACTGGGGGAGGAGGACTGCCAGCTCTGACTACATCTACCAGCAAGTACTTGCACACACACCCCCCTTAACAAAACCTCCACACAACCCACCTGTTATAATGCATTCCCTCAGAATTCATTTGAATATCCCATAAAGATTGACCACACTGTGTTCTGCTGTGTGAAGGACATGGGCTTTTCAGGACTTGAGTGCAAACAAACACCAGGACACCACTGCCTGCCAAAATGTCAGCACAGGAACACCACCACATAGGGAAAACGATCCACAGGAAGGAAGCTCAGGAATTGTGGGAAGGTGGGTGGAGCCAAAAGCATGATGGGAGTTGCAGTCACAGCCACCAGTCCCCCACCCACATGTCCCTGCAAGCTCACACTGAACCATGCTCACCTCACAGGGAGTGCAAATGTACTGCCAAGATGGCTGACACTAGGCCCTGTTGTGGGGAGCACAAGGCCCTGCTGGGCCCTGGCCTCTACCTGACAACAGGACACCAATGCCAGACATCCTGAACGTAAATTGTGACTCCCTGCAATGGAAGCATGCAGCATGGTGGGATATCTGGACTGGGGGAGGAAGAATGCCAGCTCTGACTACACCTACCAGCAGGTACTTGCACACACACACCCCTTAACACAAACTCCACACAACCCACCTGGTATAATGCATTCCCTCAGAATCCATTTGAATATCCCACAAAGATTGACCACACTTGGTTCTGCTGTGTGAAGGACATGGGCTTTTGAGGACTTGAGTGCAAACAAACACCAGGACACCACTGCATGCCAAACTGTCAGCACAGGCACACCACCATATAGGGAAAAAGATCCACAGGTTGGAAGCTCAGATATTGTGGGAAGGTGGGTGGATCCAAAAGCATGGTGGGAGTTGCAGTCACAGCCAACAGTCCCCTACCCACATGTCCCTGCAAGCTCACACTGAACTATGCTCACCTCACAGGGAGTGCAAAAGTACTGCCAAGATGGCTGACACTAGGCCCTGCTGTGGGGAGCACAAGGCCCTGCTGGGCTCTGGCCTCTACCTGACACCAGGACACCAATGCCAGACACCCTGAATGTAAATTGTGACTCCCTGCAATGGAAGCATGACACATGTGGGATTCGCTGGCCTCTGTGGGTGAAGGAGGTCCGGCAACTACTCCAAATGCCATCAAGGCCACATCAAAACACACCTTCTCAGCCAGAACAAAGTGCACCCTTGGGACCAGTCACTCCAAAAGTAAATGCCTTGGCAAGATGGATGACACATGGTCATGATGTATGAATTGTCTGCAAGTCACACCTATGCACTGGCCAACTCAAACACATCTGTACTCACAGCCATTGGAACTGTAGGTATAATCCCACTTCCTGGAGATGCAGTGTCCCTGTGGTGTCCCCTGACCTGGCTGTGAAGGTGTGTCTTGTAGATGACAATTGGGGAGATGTAAACATAGTAAATAGCAACAAGCATACACAATGTCACCTGTACATCATTGACATTGGACACCTGACAGTGATTAGAATGGACACACACATAGCTGACACTGTAGCATGGTGTCATCCAAAAAATGTGCAGTTGTGAGCTGCATTTCAATCCCACATCGGTCTGCGTTATACGTATCATTCATACAACACATCATTCACTGTCATGGAGACCCCAAACACAATGGCTAACCTGGACTGCATCTGAGGAGGCATGCAACTCACAGCAGCTGAACTGTAACACACACACCTCTGCCCATCACTGTAATGAGCATTGAAAAGCAAGAGAGCTTCTGTGCCCAATCCCTCTCACTGTGGAGAAATTTGATAAGATAGAAGGCGTTAGCACATACAAAACTCAGCACAAACTTCATTAGCTATGCTAACACCATGACCTGTATGAAAAGAGATGTGAACTAGGAACACAGACAACAAATTAGTATCTCGGCGTTGGTCGGAGGGGGAGAACATGGCGGCCATGAGTTAAGCGGTCGCTTGCCGTGCTGAAAGCCCCTCCTGCCCTTGATGTCGTTGTTGGTGTCGAGGTAGAGGTATAACGCCGTTCAAGAGAATATGACAGCGCTTGTGTAAAAGCCACGTTACTGAGGTCTTGAATATTTATTTATTTTGTGATGTGCGTTGGTACCTTGGTGGACCTGCTGTGCTGCCTCGGAGCTGAGAAGGGGCTGGAGGTCGAAGGCACGCTGGCTGTTCTGCGTCGGACAACACTTGTTCGTTTCCTGTAACGCGAGCGGCAGAGACAGCGCCTGTTGGGTGGTAGGTGCCGCCGCCTTCACCCTGGCTGAGGAGGCCGTGCAGCAACATGCCGCTCTGGAGGAAGGTTCGGCCGTGGAGATCATAGAGGTAGCGGTGACTGTTCCGGAGGGGAAGCAGCGTCAAACACAAGGTAACACAGTTAACCTTCCAGCGAGGGAGCCCCCAGGCGGTTATATTCCACCATATTGCCTGAGAAGGAAAGGCAAAGAGGTAGAGCAGTCAGAGGATCTGGTTGGGGATAAATTTGAAATAAATAATTCTGGAAAAATGGTCAAAACAGGTAGACCAAAAAAAACAACATCTAAAATTAAATCACAGACAAAACAAGAAAATAAGGAGGGTAGCGCCCTAAAAAATATCACAAAATGGTCTTTTAGTAATGTACAGCTACTCGAGGGGGAGTCAGTGAATAATTTTGATAAAAATATCGACAAAGTTTCCTCCCCCTATCGAACATATAAGGGAAAAGGCCCAAAAAACACCAAAAGTAAAAACCTCTTCTCAGGGGCTAAAGTAAAAGGTGACTCCCTCACTGAGGTAGTACTTTAAGGTCTTACCTCAAGTTTTGGACGTGATAGAACAGGGAGAAGCTCTCAGGACAAATAGTGTGCAGCTTCATCCCTCCTCTAATATGGCTACTGAGAGTTCCCAGCTGGTTCCGGAGCCTTGCCCTCAACTAAGAATCAGTGCTGACATTTCGCAAATCTCGCAAATCTCTGCTCTACCACTGAGTTCATCCATCACATTTGAGCCACAGCCACAGTTACAACCGCAGTCACAGTTACAGCCACAGTCACAGCCACAGCTGCGGAGTAGATTGCAGGACGCTCAACTCACTCAGTCATCAGTAGCCTCTGAATCAAATGAGATTACAAATTTGAAAATTCTCCAGATAGGTGGAAGAGACGAAGCGGTTATGGCCCGTGGAAGTAAATACAGATGTGGGGGCAGGGGGAAGAGAAGACTCCCCCCCAGGTACTGGGTTAGAGTCCTTATTCCTCACTATGGCATTGGATATTAAAAAGGGTTTTGCAACTTCGGAGGCAAATCAGAGGGACATTAGGCTTTTTTGCGAAACCCTAGAAAAAAAGTTAGATATACTGAACTCCAGGACAGGAGTTCTAGAAAACTCGGTAGAAGAACTTTAGACAGAACTGGGGGCAGCTAAAGATGATAACCTTGTTGGCTGAGAAGAAATCATTACTTCATAACGCATAAATCTTATCTGTCCCCTGCCAGACTCTCTAAGATGTCCAATGATCCACCGGCAAGATGCAAAAAATGTAATATGGAAAAGGCGCCGGACACACATATGTTTTGGACTTGTCCGGATATTTCGGGATTTTGGCAAAAGGTGTCTTCCACTTTGTCGTCTATTTTAGAACAGCCAGTTCATATCACCCTTAGCCTAATAATTTTTGGTATCCAAATGGAAATCTCTGGATACTCTAGGAGGTTTCTCTTCTTTGCTATCCTGCTGGCTAGACGAGAAATCTGTAAGAAATGGGCAGAGGCCTCGCCTCCCACACACGCTGAATGGCTTTCATCAGTCTACAAAACATCTATAATGGACTTGGCCAGACTAAAAAACAGTAAGAAGAAAGCAATTTGGGAATGTCTATTAAAATGGCTTCCAGTTCATACAGCAGATTAACCAATTCCTTCTATGTAATCGGTAAAGATTATCTCCTCCCTTTTCTTGTCCTATGATTAGGCCTTCTGGAAAGCTCCTAGACCGAGATGGACGGATCCCCCTCCGTATCATTGGGTCCCTAGGTAGTAGTGTTCGAAGGAAGGTTCTGTCCACAACTCTGGTCTCTGGTTTTATCAAAATCTTAATAGAGCATGACCACCCTCTCATACACAGCAAGAGGTCAGCAACAGGTCAGATGCAGGTGCACCACTGGTAGGTTGGCAACATGGTAACACTCCAAAATAAACCTACTTCTCCATAGTGAGTAACAGTGGAGACCGGCAGATCACCAGTTTGCGGGGGTCAAAGGCAAATGAGGATAAAAAAATAAAAAAATGAGTATCTCACAATGGATCTCAGGCATACCGTACTGCAACCATGTTGCACAGACACACAAATGTGACGCACAGAGGAAAGAAAAGAATCACACAACACATGCCCCAACCTCGCAACATACCCCAAGTGTAATTGTACGTATGTCATTGGTAAAGCACAAATGTGGACAGGGATAATACAGCAGTGTCAGGCATGTGATGGAACCTGAGTGGCAATGGGCAACAACAAACAATTGATCAATACATGAGCTGGTCATGCATACAGCTTGACGTGCACATCAAAATGCTCCAGGTTGCCATTACTAAGTGCTCCAACAATATCAACCTCTGTCTGTCACAACTTAGGACAATGCAATGTGGAGACCCTCATAATGATGTTCAGTGTCAAAGGTCATGTGTGTGAAGCATTCAGGTCTGTAGAAACATAACATACATTGTGTGTCTCCTCCATACGCAGGGGATGCTGGGGACACAGCAGGTCCTGAGGAACAGTCCCAGTCCCAGACTCTGGCGGACCCTGAGCTCCCCGGTGTGGATCACTCTATGTCCTCTTCGGACGACGACCTTGACTGACCTGGCACCTCCAGCGTGACCCATCGTGCAGCCCCAGCAGCAGTAACATCAGCACCCCCCTCAACCACTCTTGCCACATTGGACACCAGACAGAGTTCCCATGCCGACACGGACAGGCCCAGGCCCCAGAACAACAATGGAACAGGTACACAAGGCCCCCCGGAAGCAAGGGACAACACCACCGGCACTAACACTCAAGGGGGCCCAGTGTCGGCTGGGCTGGCCACGGCTGGGCCTGCCCGTGTGGGCCGGGCGGTGGGAGGGTGGGCAGGCAGAGGAAACGGCCTGCAGAGGGGGCTGGACTGCATGATAAGCCACACCTGGGACGCATCATAGATGCGTACCAGGAAAGCACCGGAGGGTTTGGACAGGTCATGGGGATCTTCAAGGAACTCAAAGAACAGCAGGCTGCCCATCATGCCCGCTTGGACTCCCACATGGCCCGGGTGGAGTCCAAGTGGGACAAATTGGATGAACTAACAGCGGTGCATAGGGACATACTGACATGCCTCCGCCAGATCAGCACCAACCTGACCACAACTCCCTGTGCGCCCACAACATCTGTTGCCACAACATCCGCAACAGCCACAGGGAGGGAGGAGGACTCTGGCGGAGAGTCCTCGGCACCGCAGCAGCCTGTACATGAGGGTCCCCTGAGAAAGAAGAGGGGTCGTCCGAAGAAGGGCAGTTGAGACGCTGATGGCCATGCATATCCCCCAGGCACCCAACACCTGCTCCTGTTAACGTCCTTTGTGTGCAAACTAGTTGACCTTGTCGACCTACATCAAAATCACCCACTTGACATGGAGGGTCAAAGTTGTGACAATGCAACAAATGACTGTGGATTCTACTCTGGACATTTCAATTACCAAGACTACCAACTGACCTGTGAACTTTGGATAACCATCGCATTGTACAGCACTGCAAATTCCGTTCACCATCCTTACACATGTTTGTAAATAAATTCACAATCACCCAATACTTGCCTCTGTCGTGATTCCTACTTGCTTTGTTCCATGGCGATGATGAGCTGCTAAGGAACACTGTGCATGCAAACTAATACATCAATGCGAACACCGTTATGTGAGTCATGTGAATGTGACACATATGAGGGAGACACACCACTAGGACAACACAACACATACTCACCAGGGCCCCTAACTCCTCGTCAACACTGATGTCAACAGGGAATACAGTGGAATGCACACACACAACACCCATCCTGGGTCATTGGCAAGCAGCCCACAGGTACAGGATGCGAATTACTGTTGGATGTGTGGACACACACGGAGCACATTTCAAAGTGAAGGGCTGGTTTATTAAATATTCACATTGTGAGAATTCCACAACTGATGCACGTTAACCTCACATGACAGTGATCAGAAAATTAAACATGTGGTGAACGATGAAAGTCCAGGAGTGTGTGGCACATCATTGGTTGGGACGAGTACTTGCACTCTGGAACAAGGATCTGTGTCTTGGGGTTCAGACCGCACCACACAGCATCCAAAGTACCCTGTGAAGGACAGACAGAAAACACAATGAAAAACACAGATTTACAGCAAACAACAACAATATACACGCCCAAAACAAAACACTAACTACCCAGACACAACCTAACAAGCAGGTAAACACTGTGAGTACAGACTACCAGAAAGGACACATTACAGCAAACATACTGACAAGTAGCATACAGCCACACTCAGTCAGCACCAGTGCACCACCAACATAGGTCATGCCGAAACAATACTTTGACAACACATACCTGTATACTGACATTCATGAGAAGAAGTTCTGGATCAGCTGGCTCCGAACATCACCATCACCCTCATCATCACTGGCATCATGCCCCAGACCAGGATCCTCCACGGCTGGCGGAGGTTGGTCATCGTCATCCTGGATGAGAGGCAACCACTTCCGCACTGCCAGGTTGAGTAGCATGCAGCCCACAATGATGATCCTGCACACCTTCGCAGGTGCATATGGGAGGGCCCCTCCTGTCTTGTCCAGGCAGCAGAATCTGTTTTTCAGGAGGCCAAATGTCTGCTCAGTCACTCTCCTGGTCCGACCATGTGCCTCATTGCAGCGCATCTCCGCTGGTGCACATCAGTTGAGCGTGAAAATAGGGTGTGAATCAACTTTAGCAAACACACACAATGCTAAGCAGTCAGTACACACCAAGCCAGGAACGCTGGTACTGCATCTGTGCCATCATCGTTGGGATGCGACTACTCCTCATTATGTAGGCGTTGTGCACTGAGCCCGGGAACCTTGCACACCCATGGGAAATGGTCATGTCCGCCAAACAAACCACAAGAGCATTTATAGAGTGGAAATGCTTCCTGTTCCGGTACGTCTGCTCATGTGCCTGCGGTGGTACCAAAGCCACATGTGTCCCATCGATGGAGACAATGACATGTGGCATCCTGTCCAGGGCATTTAAGTTCCCCTTGATGTCAGCTAGCTGTTGCGCTATGGGGAAATGGATGTACTAGTCGAGGAAATGCAACATTGCCTCCAACACATCCCGAAGCACACGGCTGAACATAGTCTGTGACATCCCACCAGCAGTAACAACAGTGTGCTGGAAAGTACCTGTGGCAAAAAAGTGTAGGGCTGCTATCACCTTCACCTGGGGGTAAGCGCTGTAGGTTATGTCCAGCCAGGTTGCAGATGTGGAGCCAACTGCTCCGCCAATTCTTCAATCAGTGGCTTGGTGAAGCGGTACCGTCGCATGCAGTCACGTTCAACCATGGTTTGCAGGTCCAGGAACGGTCTGTGGACATTTGGTCTTCTGCAGTACATAGGAGAGCAAATACAGTTTGTCATCCCCCCTATCTATGTGCCAGTGTACATGACAAATAGCACATGATACCACATTACAGGACACAAGAACATGATGTGTGTGCTGTTGGGTATGGACACACATATCAGATACATGGCCATCATCTGACATCTCAGCTCTACAGGGCCGCACAACAAGGTCCCTGTTGTGCTGTGAGCAATCAATGGGCTCCGTCACGGTACATCAGTACGAGTGTCACATACCAGACACACATCACAGGGACTAGTGAGGACAGATGTCTACCCCACATCACAGGTTCCTGACAGACACACACAGGGACCTTGTGTCGCAACATGGACACCAGCATGATGTGGCGTCCCATGTGCACAACACAACGCACACATGACACACACATGAAGTGCCCCCTGATTTCATGCCAGCTCACACATGGATATCTGTGACACACAGACGCAACTTCAACTCACATTGACAATAGACTGGGATGTTGTGAACATTTGACATTGAGCACATGAAATCTGAGTCATCTCTGCATGGAAATGCACACATACTGTGGATGAACATCACATATGTGGCACTGTGACACCCTGTGAAGCACCTACCATTCCACTGAAGAGTCAGGGTGTATGTCACATGACATACACAATGTACACCGGGAACTGTGTACATGCCTCATGCACTGAAATGTACTGTTGTTAAACACAGTGGTTATGTGTCCAGCCAACAATTGGATCTGTCCCCATGACAACCTGCCCTGCCTGGGAGTGCGTGCCACTAATTGAAACATACAAATTCACATGTTTACCCACATACACACACAGGTAATGCAGCCTGACATGCACTTTGAGTTACTGTGTCACAGACTGTATTGTTGTTGTGCCCATAGGTCAATGGCAAGCTATGGTGTGTTGCACGCCTTAAACAGTTACTTTTATGGTGACTGACGCAGGTGACCAATGCGAAAGATGCGTTGGACTAGGGAAGGAGCCGCATGCACGCCTTGCACGCACGCCTTGCACAATGTCTTCAATGTGGACTGACGCGGGTGGACCGAGCCGCACGCACGCCTTGCATGCACGCATTGCACAATGTCTTCAATGTGGACTGACGTGGGTTGACTGAGCCGCACGCACGCCTTGCACACACGCCTTGCACAATGTCTCCAATGTGGACTGACGCGGGTGGACCGACCGGTACGCACGCCTTGCACGCAAGCCTTGCACAATGTCTTCAATGTGGAGTGACGCGGGTGGACCGAGCTGCACGCACGCCTTGCACGCATGCCTTGCACAATTACTCCAATGTGGACTGATGCAGGTGGGCCAAGCCGCATGCACGCCTTGCACGCACGCACGCCTTGCACAATGTCTTCAATGTGGACTGAAGCAGGGGGACCGAGCCGCACGCACGCCTTGCACGCACGCCTTGCACGCACGCCTTGCACGCACACCTTGCACAATGTCTTCAATGTGGACTGACGTGGGTGGACCGAGCCGCACACACGCCTTGCACGCACGCCTTGCACAATGTCTCCAATGTGGACTGATGCGGGTGGACCAAGCCGCAAGCACGCCTTGCACGCATGCCTTGCACAATGTCTTCAATGTGGACTGACGCGGGTGGACCAAGCCACACGCACGCCTTGCACGCATGCCTTGCACAATGTCTTCAATAGGAACAGACGCGGATTTGAGCTTGGTACGAATCGGTTTCTTGAAAATCCGTTGGCTGCCTGCAACAATGTTTCAGACTCGTCATTGCACTGCTTTTGAATATTTCAAACGATGCGGAAGGCGTTTACGAGGCGTGCAATGCGATGGATTGGCCAGATTCATAGGATGCAAACGTGTTGGACCTATCGCTTTTGACACATGGGACTGAATCTGCCTCTGCAGCATAGATATAAGTCTGTCTGTTCACCTGGGAGCTCACTTGCCTGCACTACATGATCAAGATTGACATCTCTGTTACCACTGCTGCTGTCTCTGCATTCTCTGGCTCCAAGAATGGCACGTACTGTGGAGAGGGCCCCAGCCTTCACAGAGGAGGAGAACAAGGCCCTGCTGTACAGCCTCCTTCCACAGTACAGCAAGCTGTATGGGACACCAGGGGAGCAGGTGAGTGTGCACTCCACATCCTTTAATCATTGTGTATGTTGTCTGACTGGCACCAATGAAATTGTGTTCAACAGTGTCTAGCATGCTCACTGAGTAGTTCATACCCCGCAGGGTGTGTAGGTCCCTGTAGTGGACAGGTACTGTGCATGAAAAGTGCATTTTCACACGGTTGTAATACTCAGGCAATGTTTCCCTGTAGAAAATTCAGGACAACTGTCAATCACCATAGCTGCACTACCTGTGTCCATCATATTCCCTTATGAGAAAGACATGTATATCCAACTGTGTGATGCACAAACATGTGGCTTGCGTGGTAAAGGACTTTTTCTACCCTTGTCATCCGCACAGGTTGATGCCCACCAGAAGCAGGAGATCTGGCTGACCATTGCCCGGGCTGTTCGTTCTGTGGGGGGCCACAGACGCCGCCTCTGCAACTGCCAGAAGAGGTGGCAGGACCTTCGTGGCTGGACCCGGAGGCTTGCCAGAGTCCAGCTGAAGCTGTCGCCTCCTCGCAGAAGGGGCGGACGACGGACACTGACTCCCCACATGCTCAGGATTCTGGCGGTGGTCTTCCCAGACCTGGATGGGCAGTTGAAGACCAGACAGCAGCAAGGAGGGGGTAAGTGTATGAATTCTCTGTGTCCAATGTATCACTTGCTCTTTGCACGCCCATATCTTGGTTACACTTCCACAGATCTCCTGTCTGCTTGTACAGGAGTCATGTGGCAAAACTACGTCATGTCCCATCCTCATCTGATACACAGGTGTGCTCCTTTCAGGCTGTGACTTGTGTAACTTGGGTTGTGTGTCCCTGCTGTTGTACAAACTTAACGTTGTGAACATCATCTGCGACCGGTGCATTGTTTTGTCTTCATGAGTGAGGCACATGATTTCCATGTGTCTGCACAATGCCTGAAAAAAAGACATGTACTCTGTGTGGGCAATTGATATGTGTTCCAATTGATGTTTTGGCACACCATTTGTGCCAGGGGTATTTGACACACAGCCATGTAGCAGAAACAAGAATTTATGGGCCTCAGAAAAATGTACATCATGTGTTTCACACATGCATGGACACATGCCTGGTGTCCAGGGTAATCCCATGTTGCACATGTTCCTGGACAGGTATGCCTGCTCCGGACATGAAGTACACTCTGTTCTTCTACTCCTGGGTCTCAGCCTAACATTAGTGCATTGTGAAGTGTGCTATATGGTGTCTGCATCAGTGTCATTGTGAGGTGGCTTAGCCTCATGCAGGCACATGCATCAACGGAAAAACCGGTCGCAAACGGGCAGATTCTCAGAATCTGCCCCTTTGCGACCGGTATTTTTGCATTTGGGATGCATCATCCCAAATGTAAAAATCGCAATTTAAGGAGTCTCTAAATTGCGATTACTTAAATTGCGATTGCATTTAAGGAATCTCAAATTGGGATTGTTTAAATGCAATGCATTAAAGTAAAAAAATTAGCGATTTCGCTAATAGGGGGAGCAAATTACCATGAAGTTGAACTTCATGGTAATTTGCAAAAACTTTGAAAAATGCAGTTTTGTGCATTTTTCAAAGTTTCATGTTGCGCACACACATGCCCTGTGTGTGCAACATATGTGCACAGATCAATTTCAGGGGTGCAAAAGGGTGTCATTTTGACACCCTAGCACCCTTGAAATTGCATGAGCAATTTGTGAGTACCAATTGGTACTCACAAATTGCGCTTGCAATTTCCCATTCATTCCTATGGACCTACAGGTCCATAGGAATGAATAGGAAGCTATTCCTTATTTGCGACTCGCTATTTGCGAGTCGCAAATAAGGAATGTGTAGGAATCGCTATTATTATAGCAATTCCTACATGCATAGGATTTTGCAAGTCCTTTATTGCGAATCCTTAATATTCACAATTAAGGACTCGCAAAATCCTAGCATGATGCATGTGCCCGTTAGACTCCTGTGGTGTTGGTCATTTTGGTTTGTGCAGCTAGCTGGGGTGTGGGAAATGGATCATCACAATGGGTTCATGCATAGGTATGGAATCACTTGACGGTGCATAATGTTGTATTGTACATCATAGTGCAGGCAGTCTCAATTCATTCCCATCGTGCTGTGATGTCATCATGCTTACAGATTGGTGCTTGGTGATCATCAGATGCCGGAAGATGTGGTTAGCATTGGGTGTACCTGTGCACTTGGCATCTGCAGGGCTTAAACTCTCATACATGTTAATGGTTGTGACACAGTGCAGAGTGTTTAATTTTGGATGCACTGCCCCTGAGACTGAAGACAGTGCTGGCTGCTTAGCCATACTGGGCCGTAGCATGGTATCCCACTTGCTGATGTGTATCCCGCAGTGATGTCAGTTGTACAGCATGCACTCTATTGTGGCATTGACCATCAAGACATGCGCACATCATGGTGTCTTGTGAGTAAAGCATATCCATTTTACTGACAATGATTTTGGCCATCCCTTCTCATGACACATGTACTGAGTCAGTGGCAGGAGATGGCATGTGTTAGTCCAGGCAGATTTAAATCACGAGTCCTGCAGTTCTGAGATATGTCTATGTGGTGCTTGTGCACATATATGAGAAGTGGTCTACAACATGTCCCAGGCAGATGGGTCCATGGAAGGGCAGGATATGAGGGGCATGGTTGACTGGCAGACTGACAGGGGTCATTTCCAAATGATGTCTCCACGTTTCGCAATATCTGATACTTGATGCAAAGTCATACTCTGTGATGTGCTGTACTGACTGTGATGTGTCAGGCGAAACAGGTGACTGATGTGGATCTGTTTATCCCAATTGATTGCAGATACATCTACGGCTACAGGACGAGACAGCTCCATGGACCAAGAGGAGCCGCAGAGCCAGACTGGGTCAGCTTCAGAGGAGTTTGAGGGACCCAGTGGCACAGAGGGTGAGGGGAGCCACTCGGAGGATACCTCAGCTACAAACACCTCTGCTGAGGAACACAGCATTTCCAGTGAGGACTCCCTTGTGGAGGCGGGTGTCAGCAGACCCCAGACAACATCTAGTGAGTCTGTCCCCGCTACCACCACCATCTCCACCCTCCCATCTGCTGCCATCCCAGAGTTCCGTGGAGGCCCCCGTGTGAGGGAACATGTCTCCTTTGGTCCAGGCACCGCACTCCCTGCCCCTGTCTCCCCTGCTGCCCTCAGTGTGGAGCCTGTGGACTTACTGAAGAAGCTCCATGTAGGGCAGACAGCGATGCTGAGTGTCCTCCATTCCAACACCACTCTGTTGACTCAACGGGTGTCCTTCAGGGAGGACATCTCATCCAACCTGTCTGCCCTACATCGGACCATTCAGTCCTTGGCCTCCACACAGACGGCAGCAGTGTCCCTCCTCCAACAGTCCCTCACCCCTCCTACCTCTGCCCCACCCACAGTCAAAAACAAAATCCACAGGCACGCACGCTCCAGGGACTGATGGCACACACACTGGGGATGGGTCACAGATGCACAAACAGGAATCCACGAGCACTCCGCAGACCTCAGATGCCTCTCCCTCCGAAAGCACTTCCCCTGCCTCACCTGCAACCCCCCTTCCAAGCAGCTCTTCCTCTGTGACCTTGGCCTCTTCAGAGGCGTAGCTAGAGCTTGTGGCGCCCGGGGCTATCGCTCAGATTGCCACCCCTGGGGGGGGAGGTTGCTGGGGAAAAAGGGTGGCAAGCACTTGAAAGAGGACCGAGAGACACGTAGTATCGCCGCTAATAGTTACCTCGATCATGCAAGTTACATGCACATACTTGACACGGTCCAAGGCTACACAGTTGAATACACCGGTGACTGGCAGTACAAAAGAGAACACACAGACTGCATGATCTATATGGGGACTCAGAAAAACCGCATGTGACATTCATCAGAGAGCTGTGTGAACAATTAGCTGGTAATCCCCTCAGCACAATGCAAACATGCACATACATGACACTGTTCAGGGATCCATCATCTAAAGCTGACATTAAATGACCATTCATCATGGTCCCCCCATTAAAGCAGTGCACTTTGTGATCTGCATGGTACATGTTCTTTGCAGCAGGCACATAAATTTCCCCTGTGCTACCTTTCCAGGAGTCAACCCTTCCACTAGACAAAACTCGATCTCTCTCTAGGAAGAACATTAATCACCGAAGTTATCATGACATTTTTATTGTTTCTGAAAATTGCTAGCCCAGGAAGGAGGCAGCAAGTTTTTTTTAAACCATAATATACTTGCAAACACTACGCACCCACCCGAAATAGGTACCCAGTGTGGTCACACCGTTCGCACCGCCCTAACCTACTCAAGGTTCATGTGACCTCAGTGACAGAGTCACAGTGACTGGATCACTGTTGCTCTAGGGTGTGCTGCTTTGTAGGCCTGCCCGCAAGACTGGAGATGAACTTCAGTATGGATTGTGGTGGACAGGCCTTCAAGGTTAACTCACAATTGACACCACTAGGGCACACCTGCTTGTGCTAAGACATCAAGCATTCTAAGGTCTAGTGGGGCCTTGTAAGGTCTAGCATGGGAATATGCTCCCTCAGTAGAGTGGTCTGGTGGATTGGTCATGAAGGCTGAACATAGTTCCCCAGTTCCAAATTCGACAGCTCTGGCCATAGTGCCACATCCTCTCCCCCACTGAACACCATACTGCCCCACTGAGAGAAACTCGCACTGCCTTCAGCTACAACCTAATTGAGCCCGCTATAAACACTTGGATGTGGCTCAATTCAAATTATGCACTTGATAAGAGTAATATATTGCCTAAAAAAAAAAGTTCAAGCAAACACTCATAGGGAATGCAAGATTAAGTAAAGCATGTGAAATGTAGGCAGAAACAACATGGTTACCTTAACGATCTCTCACTCACTATTCAGAAATTAACGAGTGGTTTTACCTGAAAAGTTAAGGACATGACTACAGGGCCCTGAAGGGAACCGTTTCAATCTCCATTGCTTATATCCTTACAAAACGTAAGCAGTATGGTTTAAAAAGACCACATCCATAAACAGAGCAATGGTACGCATTTTGTTTTCCAATCCACCCATCAACCCGGTATTTCAGTACCTCCAGGAATGGTACACTTTCCCACCAGGGGACAACAATGCTGTTCATAGAAAGACGAGAAAACAAAAGTAGCGCTTCACTGCAAAGTCTGTAAAGTGAAGCTGATGTGTTTGGATGTGAATAAAACCAATCTGGCCACTTTGCAACCACTCTGTCTTGCTTTATTTAGTTATATATTTATTTTTCATATTTAAAACCTTCTATTTCTCTCCATCCCGCTGCACTTTGGAATAGAAAAATGTCAGAAAAAGGGCATTTCCTGCAAGAGTGTTTTTCTTTTTTGGATCCATTTCACAGGGAAGCAACTAAATGAAAGAAGGAAAGAGAGATTGTGAACCGTTTATTCAAGTTACGGTTTTCAGTAAGTGAGGAGCAAGGCAGAAAGAGAGGAAATAATAGGAAGAGAGGGGGGGAGGACAGCTGCCAGCACAGAAAAGAAGAGGACATTGCCCAAGTCCTATTTCTCCTCTGCCCGTCCCCGAACGTCCACGAAAGCAAGCCGAGCCTTATCTGAATGCCTTTGTCCGCTCCCAAAATAGTGCCGCCTGGGGCAGACCGCCCCCACCGCCCCTCCCCCCTAGTTACGCCACTGGGCCTCTTCCCCACCGATCCATCTGCTCAGATGCACAAGGGGAAGAGGGAGTCACCACTCACAGGGGGGAGATCCCCTGCCACACAGACACTCTCCCCCAGGCGCCCCGACACTGAGGCCCCCATCCGCAAGTACCTCCTGAGCAGGAAGAGCAAGACTCCCCCAATCCCGCAGGTCAAAGTCACATTCTCCTTCCTGCAGCCCCCAGGCCACCACTGCACAGGTCCCCCCGCCACACCCTGCCCCTGGTTCCCCCACACACCAATACTGCATCCCCAAAATGATTAGGCCATCGCCTCTTACCACATGCACTTCCACCCCACCTCACATGCTCAGCCTGTTCCTGCCACTGATGTGGGGATCGTGTCTCCCCCTCTGTCCGGCCAACCTCACCTGAGCCCCATGACACTCCCTTGGAGTTTTGCACTGCAGTGGAGGCCCCGTCCCAACCATCTGACCTGCCCACTGCAGTGGTGCCGGTAACAACCCCATCTGACTTGGGCCCTGCATTGATGTCAGCACATACCCCATTGTACTTGGACCCTGGCCCTGGTGACGGCGCCCACAGTGTCAGACACCTCCGCTGCAGTTGCCAGTGACACTGCTGCACCCACCAGACCTACCCTGCCCCATTCTGCTGTCCCCTGATCCTGTTACTGTGTTGCCTGGCCTGCCCCTGTGTATGCCCCTCCAAGGGGAGATGTCCCCTGCCCGTAGCAGTGCAGGCAAGCAATGGTTGACGACTTGTCACATCTCACCCTGTGAGGACTCAAGAAATGGACTGGCCTTTGGCCTTTTGACATTGTGGTCTAGACGGTTCCAAAGAGTTATGTCCCAAATAAAGTCAATTGTTGTTATCCAGTGTTGTTGCATCAAATGTATATGATGTTGATGATGAGTGTCATGGACTAGCTGCTGCACAGGTGTTACACAGGTATGACAGAATGATTGTTTGATGGGATGTACTCCATGTGGTCCATGAAATCTGTGTACTTTTCAGATATGTATCCATGACATCTTCAGCTGCATTTTCAGGGTGTGATGTTGGCTACATGTTGTGGGCCGGATTTTCTCGTTTGGGTTGCTACTTCGCATCTTTAGCATACACTGTTGCACATAGGTTGTGCTTACATTTGGGCACATGGAAAGACTCCCTGACTTGGACAATCTCCACTGGACAGGCATGTTTGTGCACCCATGTTACACAAGTCATCTGTGTCTTCAGTTCAACTAGGTCTACATGTGTATTGCATATGTGCAGATGACTGAGGGAGGACTCCCGTACACAAGCTTCTGTGACCATTGCTTTTCTTGAGTTGTAATAGTTGGATCACTGGGCAAGTCTGGTGCTGGCATGACAGGAGCCTGCACAGACAAAATGTGGCACAGCTGACCTTCCCCAGGAGTGCAGTCCCATCATGGCATTGTGTCATTCCATGAGATTGCCTGGGCACATGGTGTGTGTTGTGTGAGCATGTCTGTGTGTGTTCACTTCCCTTTTTTGGATGCAGCCTGTGTTCCAGACAGATGTACCTGTTGTGTGGACTTGCTGACTTGGCCTGTGTTCATCTAACTTCTTTGCCCTGCCTTTTCAGGGATGTAAGTGCATGATAAACTACTCGTAATTAGGCTGTCATCCCTGGCTGTTTTAGTAGTAAATTCCAGGGAGGTTGTCCAACGCACGTGGTTACAACAAACAAATGATGGACGGAATGCTGACAATGCAGACATTCTCCCCCAGTCAAGAGATCTGGGTTAAATCCATCGTTCTTTTGCCCACTACGCCACCCCAGTTCAGACATGGCCATATGCAAATCAGTCTTGACCCTGTGCCTCATAGGAACAGTCCAGCCCGAACTGCCAAGCCATGTCTTCCCTGGACCGGAATCAAGCATCCTAGGACCGGTTTCTGGCTATCAGCCGTCATCAGCCAGGATAGCTTGGCTCCAGTGGCGTAGTGAGCACGGGACCCACGTCTGGGCATACCCATCCCACTTAGGGCGAAAAGCGTTACAACAAACAAATGATGGACGGAATGCTGACAATGCAGACATTCTCCCCCAGTCAAGAGATCTGGGTTAAATGCATCGTTCTTTTGCCCACTACGCCACCCCAGTTCAGACATGGCCATATGCAAATCAGTCTTGACCCTGTGCCTCATGGGAACAGTCCAGACACATTCTGGATTACCATTGGCACTTATGTGTTTCCAACATCATGTTGTTTTCCCTATGTGGTATCTGTGATTGACAAGCTCACTTGTGTATATGTGCGACTACTCCCTATCATTAGGGTCATTGCTGCTATGTTGGAAGGTGTCGTCATTTGTGCGTTGTGGCTCTCCTGTAGTTCAACATTGGTGCAGGTGTCTGGCAGGGTTTCGAATGAATTGTGTAGTTTTCACGTAATGTCGATGTGCCTCATGCTGTGCAGTGTGGCAGACCTTCACAGGTGTTGTTGTCAGCCCATATGTGAGGATTTGCAGCTACCTTTGATCCCCCACCACCTCTGGGATTGTAATGTGTGCATGAGCAATATCACCAGTCCCTGTGTGCCTAGCTGATGCACATTGTTGCAGATCAAGGTGTGTGGTGTTGATGTTGGCAAAATGGGAGTGGTTTCATGTCTAGGCCCATAACTACTTTTTGCCCATTGTTTGCAGGCCATGGCCAGTGATTTATGTTTATGGAGGTGTGATGTGAGTTTGTGGTCCAGGACACCTGACCCAGGATACACATCTGACTGTGCTACGCAGTATGGGAAAACCTAGCTTTATCATCACAGGGGGATTGGCGTACAGACTAATGTCACTACAAATTAGGGTACTAGAGGGTAGTGCTGTGTTGGGTATGTCTCTTGCTGTGTTGGTTGCTGTTCCACCCACCTTGTGTCACATGAATCCTTTGTGATCCCGCTTACCTGACAATGCCTGCTTGCCCCTCAAAGGTGTGCCCAGTCAAAGACTTACTTTTGCATGGCTCAGTGAACACATGTGTGTCATTGTAGTTCAGCCCACCGTCATGCGTTGTGCACTAGCCTGGGGACACTGTGACACACCCACGTGTTGTGTATGATATGCAGTGTGTGGCTGCCTGTCTGTTTTGTGCATCTGTGCCTCTGCATTGGTATGGCTTCAGCGTTCCATTGGGGGGAATGTTGTTTGTGTGATTGACCCTATTGTCCAAGCGTCTTGTAGGTCATCATCCTGCACATTGGTCATGTTTGGTATGTCCCATTGCTGCCATGGTATGTGCCTTTGTCACCTAACATCGACAGTCTCCACAGGATTCTGCAGTTTGTGCGTCTGTTTGTAGAGATATGTGTGTATGCATCATGATGCTCACTTTTCACACAGTCTAATTGTACACTGTTGGCATTGTCAGGGGTCATGGCCAATGCTTGTCTGCACATGGCAGAGGAAGTTCTTGTGATACACTGCATTCTTTGCCTCTCATATCTATGTTTGTAAGTGACACAACCACCACATTGGTTGTGGTGTTGGGTGCAGTAGTCACACATGCTGGTCTGGTGATGCTGCTCTTGTTATGTCCGCACTCACCTTTTGGTCACTGTAGTGGTGGGGGTTTTGTACCCCATTTCCAAAATGATCCAACAATGATGGTTTTTTGGATCCCACACTCACCTTTTGCTGACTGTAGTTATGTGGGGTTTAGACCCCATTACCACAATGATCCTAGAAATTGTGTTTTTGTGACCCCACAACAACCTTTTGGGCAGACATGTGATGTGAGTCACATTGTATGTTCACTGTCGGGATCTGGGTTGTGGCCATTTTGCACACACAAACATATGATCTTGCCAAGATGTTGGGGGATGGTTTGCTTGGTCAACCTATGAGTGGGGAGGGTAGTGGTGCAGGGCATACAGCCCCCTATGAATGGGGAGGGTAGTGGTGCAGGGCATACTGCCCCCTATGAGTTGTGGGTAGTGGTGCTGGGCATACAGCCCCCTATGAGTGGGGAAGGTAGTGGTGCAGGCATACAGCCCCCTGTGAGTTGTGGGTAGTGGTGCAGGACATACAGCCCCCTATGAGTTGTGGGGAGTGGTGCAGGGCATACATTATTATTATTATGGGTTTGTACCGCGCTGGACTCGACTCCCGGAGGAGTATCGCCGCGCCTTAGGCGGCCATATTACAGCAGAGGAGGAAATCTAGGCAGTATATCTTAATAGTTCTGAAATAGGAAGGTTTTTAATTGCCTCCTAAAAGGAAGGTGATCGTCACATAGCCTCAAGGACATGGGGAGGCTATTCCATAGGGTTGGACCAGCAACTGATAGGGCTCTATCTCCCTGTCTTGCTTTTTTTGCTCTTGGTACACATAACAGAGCCTGCTCACTGGATCTCAGAGAACGCGAGGGTACATAGGGGCAGAATTTGTTGGAAAGATATACAGGGCCGCTCCCATGTAGGCATTTGTGTATAACACAGCAGATTTTAAACTTCACCCTATGTTTGATAGATAACCAATGTAGCTTGTTAAGTAAGGGTTTGGAGGGAGTGCGAGGAGGCCGATTTAGGACAAGGCGGGCAGCAGTATTCTGGACTACCTGTAGTCTAGAAGTGACTCCTTCATTTGCTGCCAGCAATAGTCCATTACAATAATCCAGCCTACTTAGTACTAGCGCCTGTATCAGAGTTTTCCTAGTTGAATCTGGCAGCAAAGGGAAGATTCTCCGTAGCAAACCTATGATGTGGAAGCAAGAGCCTACCACTTGGTTGCCGTGATGTTTTAGGGAAAGCTCCTGGTCCAATCTGACCCCTAGATTTTTCACAACCTGTCTAGGTTCAGGGACTGGGCCAAGGTCTTGAGGCCACCAGTCAGGAGTCCACAGGTGTTTGGCTTCCCCGAACAGCATCACTTCCGTCTTTGCCACATTACATTGCAGGAAGTTAGATGCCATCCAGTGAGCCACTGCTTTCATCCCCTGGGCAAAGTCATTCCTAACTTTGGCAGTAAGGGTTTTGAAAGGGAAGAGGAGTTGAGTGTCATCTGCGTATGACACTGGGATGAAACCATGGGATCTCATGATGTCTACTAGGGGGGCCACATAGATGTTAAAAAGAGTAGGGCTCAGACATGAGCCCTGTGGTACCCCCTTAGAGATCTCCCTCTCCTCTGATCGATATATCCCCAAAGTGACCCTTTGAGTGCGGTCTGTTAGGAAACTCCCCAACCAGGCTAAAGCCTTATCTTCCAAGAGGAATTAATTAATTGCCTGATGTGTATCTTGTCTGACAAGAGGAAACGTTTTTAAAAACAAAATCTTTTACCTTGTAAATTGTAATTTGTGTTGTAGGGACCCCTTGTTGTCAGATATCTAGTGTCACGCTGTTCTAAAATACATTCATGCACGCATTGAGGGATCAGACGGTGCTTTAAAGTTTGAAAAGTGCTTACTCGCCCGGTCCGACCCATCAGCCAATCACGGGTGAGGAGGGCGGGACAGTGACAGGCCTACACAGGAAGGCGAGCGGTTAGCGCTCTAGCTTCCATTTATTCGAGGGCTATTTAGCCACTCGTTATCCCTAGCACGCAGCGTGGGCGCGCAGCATGGCGCCTAATCCTGCGCCTAAGATGAGCCAAAGACTAGCCCGTCTGTGCCCGTCCGTAACCGGACGGGGCCAGGGCCAGGGGGCTATGAAGAATTGCTCACACACCTCAGAGACCATGCCCGGCCACCGGAGAACCTACAGCTCTCAGGTATTGCGAGATATGAGTAATCACCTCCCGAAGTTATGTAATGCAGTCAGAGAACCCATTTTAGAAGGCCCATTCACCTGTCAGGTATGTCATACACATTTCGGAGGGGAATGTAACCAACTGAATGAACTAGATGGCTTACACTCTAAAGTGCAAAGAACTGTTCCGATGTTTCACAAAATGGACAGCATGCCCCGGGGGAGTAAGAATCTCCTATGAGTGGGGAGGGGAGTGGTGCAGGGCATAGAGCCCCCTATGAATGGGGAGGGTAGTGGTGCAGGACATACAGCCCCCTATGAGTGGGGAGGGGAGTGGTACAGGGCATACAGCCCCCTATGAGTTGTGGGTAGTGGTGCAGGCATACATCCCCCTATGAGTTGTGGGGAGTGGTGCAGGGCATACAGCTCCCTATGAGTTGTGGGTAGTGGTGCAGGACATACAGCCCCCTATGAGTGGGGAGGATAGTGATGCAGGGCATACAGCCCCCTATGAGTTGTGGGTAGTGGTGCAGGACATACAGCCCCCTATGAGTGGGGAGGGTAGTGGTGCGGGGCATACAGCCCCCTATGAGTTGTGGGGAGTGGTACAGGACATACAGCCCCCTATGAGTGGGGAGGATAGTGATGCAGGGCATACAGCCCCCTATGAGTTGTGGGTAGTGGTGCAGGACATACAGCCCCCTATGAGTGGGGAGGGTAGTGGTGCGGGGCATACAGCCCCCTATGAGTTGTGGGGAGTGGTACAGGACATACAGCACCCTATGAGTGGGGAGGGTATTGGTGCAGGGCATACTGCCCCCTATGAGTTGTAGGTAGTGGTGCAGGGCATACAGCCCCCTATGAGTGGAGAGGGTAGTGGTGCAGGGCATACAGCCCCCTATGAGTTGTGGGGAGTGGTGCAGGACATACAGCCCCCTATGAGTGGGGAGGGTAGTGGTGCAGGGCATACTGCCCCCTATGAGTTGTGGGTAGTGGTGCAGGGCATACAGCCCCCTATGGGTTGTGGGGAGTGGTGCAGGACATACAGCCCCCTATGAGTGGGGAGGGTAGTGGTGCAGACATACATCCCCCTATGAGTTGTGGGTAGTGGTGTAGGACATACAGCCCCCTATGAGTTGTGGTGAGTGATGCAGTGCATACATCCCCCTATGAGTGGGGAGGGGAGTGGTGCAGGGCATATAGCCCCCTATGAGTGGGGAGGGTAGTGGTGCAGGACAAACAGCCCACTATGAGTGAGGAGGGTAGTGGTGCAGGGCATACAGCCCCCTATGAGTTGTGGGGAGTGGTACAGGGCATACAGCCCCCTATTAGTTGTGGGTAGTGGTGCAGGACATACAGCCCCCTATGAGTGGGGAAGGTAGTGGTGCAGGGCATACAGCCCCCTATGAGTTGTGGGGAATGGTGCACGACATTCCGCCCCTATGAGTGGGGAGGGTAGTGGTGCTGGGCATATTGCCCCCTATGAGTTGTGGGTAGTGGTGCATGGCATACAGCCCCCTATGAGTTGTGGGGAGTGGTGCAGGACATACAGCCCCCTATGAGTGGGGAGGGTAGTGGTGCAGGACATACAGCTCCCTATGAGTGGGGAGGGGAGTGGTGATGGGCACCCCCCCTAGGTGTGGTGACTGCTGGTAGTGGGGACCATGCTACCCCTGTGGTTTTGCTGTTGCTGGTGGAAGAGATTTAACCCTCTCTATGTGTGGGTAGCATTTTGCATGTTCGTGACGTTTATTTGTGGGGGTGTCTGACTGACCGTCTGCGTTGTGCGCTTCTATTCCTGATCCGGTCATAGATGTACAGTACTTGGATGACCTGCGTGATGGGATTCATTGTTGGTTCATCTCGTACTTGCTGCTCGTTGCTCCGTCTCGTACACGTTGAGAATTGGTCCGTCTCGTAGCCGTGGATCGTGTTGTGATGCTAATCGGACCTGATATGCAGCTCTCCCGTATTCTGTGACGTGCTGCTAGTGGTGACCCGTCCGGCACGTTGGATTTGCGCATTGTACTTGTCCGGCTGGAAACTGCTGTGGGAACTGCTTCCGGGCGACTCGAATCGGCGTTCAGAGGTACGGCTCGTATGGGAAATGCTGCTGGACTCGCAGCCTACGTGTCGGACGGAAGTGTGTCAGCTATGCACATCATACTTCATCGCCCGGATGGACCGGCTCCCGGTACGAGTCGGTGGCAAGGTAAGGCTATGGACAGCTCTTGGAGGGCTGACCGACCCGGATCGGTATCGACCCCAAAGTAGTTGTTTTCAGTGCCAGCTGCAACTATGGCTATACTTGTGTTTCCATGACCAGATATGTTTGAGGTTTTAGCCATTTTTTATATCTTGGCAAATCAAGCATTGCCTCAACCAAAAGACTGGCAGCCAACGCAAGGCCCTTAGGCTTTGCAAATGCTTGTTTTTGTTGTTCCAACTTCAGCCTCTCTGCTGGTTGAAATAAGCAAGCACAGTAAGCACACTACTTGCACACGAATCTTCAGTAAAACTGAAACTTTCAGTCGTTAGAAATGCAAACTGCTTCAAATGCATTTTCAAGACCGGTTTAGGAACCTTGATGTGACCACATTAAATGCACAGCATTCAGAGATAGCCTTTAAAATGAGTCTGTCACAGATCAGAACTGCTTTCTTGGCAGAGCTCTTCATGAAATGCTGACTTTCTTCTGCAAAATGCCTAATACATCCAAAGAGTGATGGTATGGTGAACATGCTCAAAATAACCTCAGAGTAGGTAGGTTAAGCACCCTGGTTGCAGCTCCCCTAAAGTTCTAATGCCGCTTATCTGTTGAAATGCCCCTTAGAAAAGAACTGATATAAAAACGCCTTCCTCCTTTAAACGATGAAATGAGTTCAGTTTAAAGACAGAGTATGACTGATCAAATCGTCACTTCCTGAAGGTAAGTTAAAAAGCTGTAAGGAGCTGAAGACCTATGTATCTGGAAGGCCCACTTTGGAATAGGTTTATTTTGGTTGCATCAAGAGAAAGTAAATCGTTGCATAAAATATTCATTAAGGATGCAGGATCCCACGCTCGAAGAAGTCGAGTAAAAAAAACTGTGACAATTGCTCGAACTGAGGGGCAGATTTATGAGCCCCTTGCGCCACTTTTGCGTCACTTTTCCCATGTTAAAAGTGACGCAAAAGTGGCGCAAGGGGCTCATAAATCTGCCCCTGAGAACTTATCACAGGGTTGTATGCTGTGTTAATGCTTTGTGTACTCACAATATTGACGGTGTCACTCTATTTTGCCTCCCCAATTTCCTCTAGGAAGACCCTGGGAGAAACTGTTTATGCAAAACTCAGGAAAACCGTTTTTGCCCTCATTCTGAAATGGGCTGAAAAAGTAAAACCAGATCTGTGTTGAACTCCACCCAGGATGAGCCCCGACGTGTGCCTGTGACATTTGTGCTAATGTGAGCAGTACAACATGGAGGCTCATCGATTTATGCTGAAGATGGCCCTGGTGAAGGATGGAACCCACACTGTGGTGTGTGGTGGCTGAGTTACAGAGGGCAATAGAAGAACAATGTAAGGTGTTTAGGAACAGTTGTTGTAGAAGAATGACCCGAGGGTCAAATAAAAAAAATAAAAACACACAATGGAAAAAAAAAGTTTGGCTAATGGTCCAGGCAGGGTGCATTATGGAACCAGAGAAATGTCATTGAATTACAACTACTGTTTCATTTTAGAGTTTTCCCTTTCTTTTTAAGAAATGTTCCCATATATTATCTTTCACTCTTGTAGGAGCCTTCTGTATGATGGAACTTAATTTCTTGAAGAGCTTTTTCTTTTAGACAAACAAAAAAGGCTGCCATGATCTCTTGTTTTCCAGTGCAGTGCAAGATTTTCTCCAGTTGAGGCGGGCGGCTTCCTGCTGATTCTGTCCTCTGCAATGGGACCACATGTACTGCTGAGTCTGAAATCTGCTGATATGAATAAGCACCCAAGGCTCTGAGCTTCCAGCTCTGGTGTAGTATGGGCTGTAAGGCATGCCCAGGATGGTGAATTGTTTCACCAAGTCACAGCTTTAGCAATTTCTGCTCATGCTTGTGAGAGAGGATGCTTTCAAGGGTTTCCAAGTGTGGTCACAGTTCTTCTTTGCCTCAAGCTATTGAGCCTTGAGCATGTCTACAGAGAGTTTCCTTTGGCAGGTAAGCTTTAAATACCCGAGTCCCAGTCTAAATCCTCTTCATACCTTTAACTGCTTCCAGATCAGACACCTTCATTCCATGGCACTTACCTGCAATAAAGTCAATGTTTTCTTTACCTTCAAGAGATCACTGCCCTCGAGCAGATGAAAATTCTTTTTTTTGTTCAGAAAAGCATCGCCTTTAGTGCCTTCCATCAGAATTTTGCAATCAGCTAATAATAATCAAGTTGTATAGCAAAACCTTTGCATATAGGAAGGGCAGATACATTGGCACCTTGATTTCCTGATCTTCATTATATAAAGTACTTGGGGCCTCATTTATGAGGTTTTGATGTAGGGCAGTGCCAGGAGGAATCTTGCTGTACTGCCCTATGTCAAAACGAAAGGGCAGGAAAGCGCCCTATCTATGTGATTCGCAATCCTGTCCTTTTCCCAAGCGTTGGCACACAATGGGCTGCCGTGCGCCACCGCAGGCACCCTTGCACCATGGTGGGAGGGTGCCTCCATTGCGGGGCTGATTGATAATGTGGAGGAAGGGACACATTCCTGCACAAAATCAATCAATTCAGGTGACTTCCTCTTTCTAGCATGCTGCAGAATGCAGCACACATATGAAAAAACGCCCCTGGGGTGGTGTTAGGTTCTGACGCATTACCAGGTTTATGATTTCTCGTAAATCTGGGAATGTGTCAAATTCTATGGGTGTTGCATGGGAACATTCACAGCAACGCCCATGGAACGCCCCTTTCACGCAGTGTTCTGCGTGAAAGGGGCACATATTTACAAGGCCATAAAAAGCCATGTAAAGTGGCTTTACGTGGCACTCTAAATATGCTGGGGCACATTGAGCCACCGGAACGCAAAAAAAGTGACGTTCTGGTGCCGCAAGGGCTTGGTTTGTTTCAAATCCCCATCCAATCTCTAGCTGTTCCAGAGCAAATATTTTCATTGACATAGGTGGAAAAAGAAAAACAGTGTAAAGAGACCTTAAAAAAAATGTCCTCTCCAGATAGCATACGTTTTCCTAACTAGAACATCATCAGCGTCAATTCATCAAAACGCCAGTGGTAGCGGAAGTGACTTCACACGTCACCCTCTCCTCATATGTTAATTAACAATTTAGCTTGTTCATTATCTGTCACGTCTTTCTCACATGTTGTTGTCTCTTTCTCACCCCCTCTTTCTATCTTAACTGTGTCTTTCTCATTGATCTTCTTATATTACGTCTTCCCCTCGCTCAACTGACTTTCTCACCTGTTCAGTCCCTTTTTCCACTCTATTTCATCTTTCTGCCAATTCTCTCTCAAACACACATCCTAGTGTCTTTGTCTTTTGATTTCTCATACTTCTCTCTGCAGTGTCTTCTTCCTTTCGTTTTTCTACCCATATTTTGCCTCTGAGTCTTTTACCTTTACCTTTACCCCTCTTTCTCTTTCTCTTTCTCTCTCCTTCTCGCCTCTTTTTTAGGTCTCGCCTACGCAGCGCACATGCGCTGCATAGGAAAGAGACCTTTAGCCGTTGATTCAAATTTGAGGCAAAACGTGCACGCGTTGCATTGCTTTGAATGGCAACGCATGCACGTTTGGGAGCGAGCGGGAGCGAGCGCCGCCATCTGGTAGCAGTTATTGCGCTCGCTCCCGAAGGTAAATGCTGCCTGCTCTTTGGCCGCTCTCCCCCCCACCCCCTACTTGATTAACTTTGTGCGCGAGGCGCGCGGCAATGCTTGTTATCTTTTGACTGAGCATAGCTAGAAGTTGACTCCATGTCATGTGTCCCACCAGTAGGTGCCGACATCCCCACCCAGCAGTGTATTGCATTGTGGGACATGTAGTTTCACTTCTCATCAATATGGCGATTCACTTCTACACTTGCAGGTGAAACTTACAACATTAGTTTGGCTTGTGTAATGGCCGAAGTTAAAGGGAAGGGAACGTGAAAGTTAGAACACCGCTGAGATCAATAATAACACTGGTGAGCGTGCTACAGATCATCACCTGGATGGATGAAGAGCACTATTTATTTCAAATTTGGATAATGTTGCATGTCAACAAATTGAAATGCAGCATTGCAACCTAATATCGTGCAGTACCACATGCTAAAATCTACATTACGGTAAATCTGTGGCGTCTAAAAGCTCAATCGACACCTATACTATCAGTGAAACTAACACTCTTGGCCAGACACAGGAATTTGTTTATCAAAGACGGCTTCCATTTGATCAATACTGTTCTTTCTTATTGAGATGTCAGTTTGGTGTTCTGTGCTAGGAAGCGGCAAGCATTGAAGGGGGTTGCAGAGAGATATTTGGATATTTTCTGGGAGTTTGGTTCAGCCAGGATTGTGGGGCTAGATCTGTGTTGGGTGTTTAAGTGTTGGAAGGAAGCTGAGTTGGTGCTGGTCTGAGCTGGTATGCTTTTGGAAATCTACGTTGAGCTAGCGGTCAGTGGAAGAACAAACAGCACGAAACCGCTACTCACTGTGGAGTGTTGCTGTCACTGCAGTCAGTGGGTTGCAGCACCACATGAGTGGCAGCCCGCCTAGCTCTAGTGGGGGTCACTGCTCCAGCAGCCTTGCTTGTTTATTTCCTGTCAAGGGAGTAGCCAGCAACTTAAAAATACCCCCCACTTTGGTCCATACCTTGAATGCCATTGGGCACGTGAAGTGAGTAAGCCGTACCAACTCTAGATGAGGTCCCTTATTAACGCCTTCTCTTCATCTTTAAGACTTTCCTGTATACAACCGTCTAGCCATCTTGTCATACATTCAACAAACCTTTCACCATTTCGTCCATCCGTCCTTTCATTATTAGTTTTCTATCTATCATCCTGTTGCTCACACTTCCAAACATTCATACATCCTGTTACTGATCCATTCATACAACCGCTTTTCTTCATCGATCTAGCAATTCACCCTTCTTTTATCAATACAGCAATCCATGCTTCCACACCTCCATCCAGGCGACCATTCACACATTCATCAAGACTTTTATCATTCCAACCACTTTCTTTCTCTCACTCATGTAAATATAGTTTTATCCCTTCATCCATCAGTCATTTTGCCCTTGCATCCATCCTTTATCCTTGTTGCCCTTCCTTTTTGTCAGTTTCTTCCTTATTTTCATATGAGGTTCATTTCCCTCTAGTCCCTGGTATCTCTAAATTCCCAATATCCGCTGGAAACTACAGGACTCCACAGATCAATACAAAGTGGAGAATGAGGGGACGGTTTACTCTGCTGTAGTTTTGTGGGAGGCATTCAAAACCGTTATTAGGGGCCAAGGTATCTCATTGGTTGTAGGCCATAAAAAAAGACAAGCATTGGCATAGCCAATAGGTCTCGTCTTTGGGACCTTATAAGGGTTTAGCCATGCAACAGTTGATGTTGTTGCACCAAGGATATTGTGCTGCATAACTAAATACTTATAAGGTTCCAAAAGCGAGACCTATTGGCTATGCCAATGCTTGTTAGGTCGAGCATTCAAGACCTCTTGTATATACTTTAGTATATGCTTTAGTGTATATACTTCAGTATATACTTATATATGTATGTACTTTGTGGGCTCTGGAGATCAGCCCTTGGACTTATCTGCTTCCGCTTAGGGACTTTTTTTTCTGGTCAACTGCATCTATTTAACTGTCTTGATAGAAAACGACTAGCAGAGGTCAGTAAAATACCATAATTGATTCCTGCTGAGTGACTTTCTTTTTAAAAAAAATTCTGGCAACTGCCTCTATTTAACTTTCTTGATAGAAAACGACCAGCAGAGGTCAGTAAAATACCAGAATCACTTTAGCATTCACTAGATTCCAGCCCATAGAAATTGTCTTCCACAAGCACTCAAAGACCCTGCTTTTTTATTAAAAAGAGAGCTTTGGACAATAACATTTCCCGCTGAAAGGCAATATTTCTCTCCATGTGTTCCCATACTTGGCGTCTTACGCAGTTTGGTGCTTACTTTCCCTCCATGTTAAAGAACAGTAGATGTTTCAGCACCCAGGTTAATGTGCTGCATAGCTAAATACATATAAGGTCCCAAAGGCGAGACTGATTGCATTGCAAATGCTTTTTCTTTCTTACTCCCTCCATAAGCTCAGCGGAGGTAGGAAGCATGGAGACGATCCACACCATTTGCAACAGTAAATGTTTCTTTTTCAAGTTAGCCACTGTTCTCCGAGGTTATGGAGTTGTAGGCACAATGCTAGGGGTTGCAGGAGGCAAGCCAGGGGTCGCAGTGCCACCCCTGGTGACCCCTAAATGACATCGACGCTGAACATTGGTATTCCTTGTACTATGATAGTCAGATCACAGAATTCTTCCTTCTCACCATTGTTGGGATTTTTGTGATGCTGCCAAGCTTCAAAGGAATTACAGTCAGAGGTTTTCTCAAATCAGGGATGTTCAGTTGCACCCAAAGGACTCACCTCCACTTGCGAATCAGTTACCACCTCGTTTGAGATTGCAGTATTTGATCAATGTTTGCGACTGCAATTGTGATCACAAACCATTGATACATACACAGTGCGAGTCGCTAATTTTGGGATCCATCGCAGAATAGATTTCATAAATACCGAAAAACTTTTCGCATTTGTAAACCACGTGATTTTGCAAACTTCAGTTATTGTGGTAGCAAAATGTCTTTGTTCATTTGGCCCCTCATTTCTCTATCCTGCAAGCAGTACTTAGCAAACTTGGAAAGCATTTGTTTGACTTTCCCAGTGCTGGCAGGAGGATGTCAGCCATTCGGATAACATTGCAGCCTTCCAGTTCTTCAGGACTGGACTTTCCAATTTGCCAGGAATGCCTAATGCCGATACTTTACCAATAGCCTGCAAGATACTGGTTGTAAACTTGTGAGTTAGGGCCATATGTGTGAACACATTTTCCCATAGACACAGAATGGGTAAAACCCTTTGATACATATGGCCCTTAGTCATGTGTCACACTATCAAGATCAGTGATATCGACCTGCACATATATCGACTCTATCATGTCGACTAACACTCTATTGTCAAGGTGAGCAAACTTGTGCATGTGTGGACATACTAGTCTAACCCCAAATGTACTTACTATGACGATACAATGTAAGTTGATATTGTGGAGGTGATATGTGTGCAGGTCGATATTAAAACTTCAATATGAAATGTGTATTGTAGAGTTATCCTAGACATATGCAAGAAAGCGATTCGCCCCTAGAAGTGAACTATTTTACAAAAGTGTGCCAGAAAAGGCCTAAATAATATATTAATAATATATTATACACCTACATAAACTGCTATACATTAGCTGACTAGTGCAACAACCCTTCAAGCAATTCACAGGTAGGGATTTATAGCAATATGTTTTACAGTAAGATAATTTATAAACATTAAGCTTTTTGCTGTTTTAACAGCTTAAGCAAACAATTATGGTTAGTAGACAAACAGCTTATGTCTTTGGTATTAACTTCTTGCCTGCCGGGGTGTCTGCACACGGTTGAGCAAGGCTCAAGCCAATATTTGCCCAGCCCTTGTGCAAATTTGGACAGGCCCTTTCATTGACATTTGTGACTCATACCTTTCTCATGACGTATATATACAAGTTGTACTGCATGCTCATTACGCATATTTACGCCTCACAATGATGTACTGAGCACATCTTTTTATGATTTATATATATATATATATATATATGTATGTGTGTGTGTAGAGATATATATATGCACAAATATATGTATGTGTGTATACATATTTGTATTTTCACAGATTTACATATTCACACGTGTATATATACATATGCACACATATGTAGATATCCAAAGAAAACCGGGGTTAGTCCTATCTGTATGTATTTATACATGTTATCTTGAAAAAAGTTCTTCAAACAATGTATCAAGTATTTGACCAATATGTAACAGAAAGACGCAAACCCCAAACAAGCTACATGGATTGATAACTAATGCACTGTCACTTTAACACTCTGCGCAAAAGGAGAAAAAAAGCACTGAAAGAAATGTATTTAAATAATCAGGTGACTTCATGGCGTGTCATGTGATCAAGGCTCTACGGAGTTGAAACGCGTCATGCCTGGCATACCTTGAGTAAATAAATCAAATTGTATGCACTGAAATGCGGTCCGTGCTCCTTTCTTTCTGCACAACGAAGCGCTAAAACAGCGGAGGAGTGTTTCAGATATATATATATATATATGTATGTGTGTGTGTGTAGAGATATATATATGTACAAATATATGTATGTGTGTATACATATTTGTATGTTCACAGATTCACATTTTCACACGTGTATATATACATATGCACACATATGTAGATATCCAAAGAAAACCGAGGTTAGTCCTTAAACTCCAGTAAGGCTCACATTCCACAGCTTAGATTTCAAGCGAATTTATTCTGGCAACACGTTTCACCCTCACTCGGGCTTAGTCACGGGCAATTACAATGCGCTGTGCCCAATCACATTTTATAACAAAAAACGTTCAACCATGCCATAGACATAAAGGAAATATTGTCTTTACAGGCTCAGAAGATATGAGAAGGTAATTCTCCTAATTATAAATATTGCTAATTTTGAATAAACTAATACCATGGAAAGTTCAAAACATAATAATAATACATTTGTACAACAATGTTGTTGTTCAAAACCAGTGTTCAACTCAAAAGGTGAGCACATCTTAGAGCATTTTATGGGCAAATCAAGAGAGAAACAATAGGAGTATATTTTTTATTCAGTGATGACCAGGGACACACAGTTATGCACCATTCAATATTTAAGGAAACATCATTACCTTTTGCTTGACAAATTCAAGAGCAAAAAAACAAAGGGTAGATATCAAGTGGCTGAGCCAAAAGGAATTTAAAACACAGATTTCAAATCTTCACTGGAAAACTCTAGTAGTAAATTTTTTAGATCTTGAGGTTTTTATAAGTGACGGTATTTTACACTCTAGCTCTTTTAGGAAGCCCACGGCTGGGAACTCTGTGCTGCATTGTAGTAGTTTCCATCCCCAGAAGTTGAAACAGACTATTCCTTACGCAGAGCAGCTTCGCATGAAAAGAAATTTTAGTGAAGCAAGCTCGTTGACTCAGGCTCAGACGGATCTGACAAGGAGATTTAAAGAAGGAGGGTACAGTCAGACAGTTCTTGATCAAGCAGTAGTAAAGGTGGAAGGTCTGTCAAGGCAAGAAATACTCTTTGGTGAGAGAAAGAAAGAGAAAAAGGACAGGGAACTGAAACAAGACATAAGGATGATAACCGGGTATAATGCCTATCATGCCAGGGTGAGAGACTGCATGAATAGGCATTGGTACGTGGTTAGAGGAGATCCTACACTTAGGAGTGCGGTCTCCAGAAAACCACTTGTCTCTTACAGGAGAGCCAAGTCAATGCGACAGCAGTCAGTGAATAGCAGCCCAGAGTTAATTGAAAACGAAAGCTGGTTGAAGGCCAACCCCGATTTTAATAAGTGCCTCAAGTTCAAGGCTTGTAAACATGGGGTGAACCGGAAAGAAATAAAGTTGCCTTTCATGACTAAACCTTGGAGGATTCCTCGTTCTTTTAATGTAGAGCGACCATGTGGTGTACGTGCATCAATGCACGTGCCCCTTGGTTTACGCACCATCCATATGGCCCACATTAGAATTCTCCAGCGTCTCAGAGCTGTTAAGAATAAGGATCAATCTTATCCAGTTGCCCGCCACATAAACGAGGTCCATAAAGGGAAAGTTGAGGACCTATCGTACTTTGTGATAGATTTGGTACCCAAAAGGAGAAGAGGGGATAATCGTGAAGGAAAGTTGAGACAATTGGAGTCGCGATATATTTTTAATGTTTGACTGTAAGAGTCTGAATGGTCTGAACTCATTTAACATAAGTGGGATTACCTAGATCAGCCTCTTTGACCCATTTTCCTCCACTTAGAGGTAGTTGTATTAATAAACCCCATAAGAGAACATATTGAGAAAAATGAATCTGTGGAACACTTTTTATGACCTTGTTTTAGATTGTCTAAATTGTATATAGACATCTGTTCAATTCATCTGAGTGATGAAAATGCCTAGGAGTGTTTTAAAAGATCATCATTTGGGTTTGAGAAAAGTTATGTGTCTTGGATTGTATCAAAAATCCTGGTATGTTAAGGTATAACTTTTATTGATCCATTTCATTTAACGTTGTGTTTTAATCAGTAGATATTTGCGGTTTTGCACATAGCTAGCGCTGGTTTATCCAGTAATGAAGCATTTGCACTTTATGACAATTGGCAGCTGTAATTGCAACTTTGCACATACTTAGATAGGGACATCATCTTAAATGATATATCCTCTATATTGATTGCCTATAGTGTGAGGGAATACACTGATACTGGTAATGCGCTGTTTGTACTTTAGTGACTCCCAGATTCCATGTTAGCACTGGCACTTTAATCTCTTTTGGCAGCTGAAATTGCAATTTTGCACCTATAGGGAAATGGTTACCCGGGGATACCCTATGCTGCTAATGTGTAGACAATGTAACGCAACTGACATCTTAAAATAGACATTGGCACACAGCACGCAGTACTCCATTTGGGGTGAGCAATAAGTGGTTCAATTACTACACCTGAGAAGTATTGGGCCTTCCGGAGACTCAGAGACACACGCAGATACAGTTGAGTCGGCACCAGACCTGCACTTGCATTTAAAGTCAAAGGTCAGGAAGGGAACTTTAGAAACCGCAGTTTAATATTACGGCATGCGGTAGAATTCAGAACCTATGTCTTCCAGTGTAGTATTGATGTATAGCCACAATGAGAAGGATGTGCTAAAGCCGAGCATGAATGCCGTGTATTGCACAATGTTGATAATGGCAAATCAGGAATGGAAGTTTAGACCGTACTTGGGAATTTGTATCAGGTGATATGAGAAACGCTGTGACACTCGCCAAACAAACACTCAGAAAGGGCTTGGTTGTCTGATACAATAAAGTTCATTGAAAGTAACACAAAAAATAAATAAAGTAAAAAATGCGATTATGAAATGGAAAAACAAGAAAAGAAAGAAACATTACACACAAGCCAAGAGTGTAAACATGTAAAACAATTAAATTTGTTAAGAGATTGTCGCTTGCCTTACAAAGAAATGAAATTTGTAATAATGATCTTTATAATTTGTTTGTAGTATTTTGTCTATGTTTTTGCTACCACGTGATGGTACAAATTCACTTAAAACTGCGTTGGGAGTTTGGCTCTATATGTGATCAAGGCAGGGGACCCTGCCGAAACGCGTCATAGCCCGAAGTTTACAATAAATCAAATGATAATCAAATGATAATACCTCGTGTTCTGGTGCGAGGAGGTGGCACGCTGGTTCTGTTTGTGGATATAGAATGAGAATGTGTATTTTAAGTTAGTGCTCTACAATCTTATGCGACTAGACAATTTGCAAAGCAAGACTAAAGATTAGGTTTGGATTACCAAACAGCAAAGCAGTAGAGTATTACAAAATTAAAAAAGCCCGTCCTTGCAGATGCGTGCCAAGAAACCGAATGCCTACAACACTGAGATTGGTGCTCCACGACTTGTGTCGTCTCGGCAAGGGTGACGAAGGCTGTGTCGCTATTCAACAGTCTTATGCAAAGGTTAACGATCATTGGTACAATCCTTTCTTCATGAAGGTTCTTCCATACCTTGTCTAGGCAGACCGGTGCATGCAGGCTTTCCTGGTGCACCACACACAAGCTGCAGATGGCAGTGGTATGATATTTCCAGTGTTACTATGTGCTCTATGCAGCCAAATGTGCAAACAGGACTTAACTGTACATTTTGCAGCCAAATTGAAGAGGGTGCTTTAAATGGGAAGTATTTAGGTATGTTTAACGTCTAGGCCTTCCTGTGGAATCATACGCAGGCAGAGAGTTAGCCTATCTATCGAACTTAAACCACAGTCTGCTTTCAGAAAGTACCACCCTATATTTTTCAGCCCTGTATACTGGACTGAGCAACTATGAAACAACTATGAAACATGGAAACTGTGCCTCTGACACTTTAATAGGTTCAAGTAGATTTGACCATGCCAGCATGACCAGTGACAACACTGAAACATTATTTCTTCCTATCCATGGAACATTCTAGTGATAACCATCTTAAAACAGTCACACCTGTAGTCAGTATGGTCGGGGATTATATAAGGGTATGCAATCCATGTGTTAGTATTAACTAATGTACACCTTCAGCATTTATCATGTTAAGTAAGTCCCCATTTGTTCTTCTCTCATCTGGGCTATATCAGGCCGGCGAAGAGATGCACATTTCCTCTAATTAAGTTACACGTTGCACCAACGATTCATCAGCATCACCATGCTTCCAGGATCAGGCACACCCATCCCTCATAACAATGTCTTGAGTCCATATGAGCATGGGTTGCTTGTTTGGCTAAGTCAAGGCATCTGTTGTAAAAATGAATGAATGTATTGCTGTAGATTGTGGCTGTTGAATGCTTCATGCATGGCATTGAGAGGTCTTAGTCCTTATCTAAATCCTTAATATGGACAATTTAATGAGCACCAAGATTATCATACTTTGGCTATTTGGGGGAAGATACTAGGGCACTCAAGTGAAGGGAATGCTGGTTTAGAGAAGTTCATTAGGTCAGAGTGTAGTGCAATGCAAGGAAGGGTAAGTCTTTCCAAAATGTCTGCCACCTTGCTACCTTTGTTTGGTCAACATAAGTGTTTGAAGGGGACGTGGAGCCCCCCGTTCTTGAAATGCCACAATTGATGCTGGGGGAACCATGTGTGAATTGGACTGAATTTGGCCAGATAGAAAAATGTATCAATACAGATGAAACAGAGCACACTCCAAAGTTCAGTGAGGTAACAGAGATTAATGTATAATAATAATCCTTTTTATTGATCATCGAATTTTAAAAAATGCAAATTAACAGTAAACGTGTTTCGTTCCTTAAAATACTATGGAACATCTTCAGGGTCAAAACATCAGAATACCATTTATGGTACAGTCCAACATCCATCATGTGTTTCAATTGTCACAGTAATTTTGGTGATGTGCACATAATAATGACAATATTTACCCAGCGTTATGTCGATCAAGAACCAAACACTGAAAAATTGATGGAAAAATGTATGCTGCATTTCAGTGCCGCTGGGGCTTTAGAAGTTGGGCGCAAATTACTGATTGTAGGGCTGGTCCTGGGAAAAGAGCTTCAGTAAAGAAGATGAGAGTCACCAGAGCACAGGCCAGTGGTGATCACAAAGTCATTCTACAGGAGTCATTGGGACCTAGGAAGCTAAATCTATTGACTACAGTGGAACTTGTTAAGAGTGACCTAGTGGAAGTACAGGAGTTTCTTTCTGCTGCTAAAGGCTCATTGGGGCAAGCAGTGGGCTAAGGAGAGACACTGTAGATTACTGGCTAGTGGGAGGACTAGTCTACGATGATGAGATGGGTTGCATGTGAATTGATTATACCAAGGGACCCAAGAGCTCTGGCCACGTTCAGTGGATTGATATGTGGAAGGGTTTTTCTGATGGAATCTCGACAAAAATATCCTCGAAAAATATTGGGGACACCAATATCGAAGTATAGAAGGCCACAATATCACCAAATAATAGGTAAGTGTCTCGAAATTTAATTATTATACACTATATTAATTTTAAAATATATATCAACTTAAAAAGTATTATATTTAAAAATATACCTACAATCCCAAAAATATAAACAGATTTATAATTTGCAGACTTAAAATAAAAATACGTACTTTAGAATAATAAAAATAATATTTAAAAATGTATTTAAACATAAATAATGAAATATTAATAAACATAATTGTAATTACAAATGCTGGATACTAAAGAAATAAAAATCTACAATACCAACATTAAATTAAAAAATACATTAATAAAAAACTATTACACAAAAAATAAAAAACAATTTACTTGAAACTAACATTTAAAACAAAAGTAAAACATATATTAAAGCAATTTTAAAAAATCAGATAAAAAAACATAGACTTGAAAAGGTCAAATTCAATACTCCCTCTCTAACCTAACCAATAGCAGGGAAAGTGTTCAACTTTGGAAGGGTCATATTTAATATTCCCACTTCGATGCAATCAAACATGGGCAATGCATTGACTTTTGGAAGGATTACATTTATTATTCCCCCTCCAACATAAGGAACAGTAGGGAAAGTGTTGGACTTTGGAGGGGTCAGATTAAGTATTTCCACTCCAACATAAGCAAGTCGGGAAAGGGATGGGCCTTGGAGGGGTTAGATTTACTATTCCCACTCCATCATGGGCAACAATAGGGAATGTGTTGGACTTTGGAGGGGTCAGATTTTCTATTCCCTTTCCAACCTGAGCAAGAGTATGGAAGGTGTCGGACTTTGGAGTGTTCTAATTTACTATTCCCATTCCAGCCTAACTAAAAGAAGGGAAAGAGTTCTACCTTGGAGTGATTAGGTTTACTAGTCCAACTCCAACCTGAGCAACAGTAAGAAAAGTGTTGGACTTTAAAGCAGTAAGCTTTACAAATCTATCTGCAAACAGAACAACAATAAGGAAAGTGTTGGACTTTGGAATGGTCAGAATTACAATTCCCACTCCAACCTGTGCAACATTAGGTAAGGTGCTTGACTTTGGAACTGTTTGATTTACTATTCCTTCTCCAACATAAGCAACCATAGGGAAAGTGTTGAATTTTGGAGGAGTCCGAACTACTATTCCCACTCCAGTGTAGGCAACAGTTAGGATGTTATTAAACTTTAGAAAGCTCAGATTTAATTTTGCCTGAACCAAATTAATACAAAATAAATACACATATGTATATAATAAGTAAACATAAAATATATTTCCATAAACATACTAAAAATAGTTTTAGCATTATATAAATTATAAAAAGCTAAAAACATGAAATTTACATCCAAAAGTATACATACCATATATCAAAACATTATAATAATTACAAAACATGAGACAATAGCTTTAAAATTCTCCCAACCCTGTTATCCTAAAACTGTACCAACTACAAAAACCAATTAAATTAATGACAGAACAAAATAACAATAAACAATATTTAAAAAAATAATAACATTATAAACGTGTTTATTATACAAAATCCTAAGCATAATATAACTAATGAAGATGCACAATCATCTAATTAACAAATAAAAAATATATCACCATCTTGTTGGAATTATTGTCTACATAGCAAGAAAAATACATAATCAATAAACAAATTAGCAAATTAAAACTTACAAAAAAGGTATAGTCAATAAGCAAGTAATATTTTTCTAAAATTCCCACCTTATTCCCCTTTAAACCCAACAATTCATCAAAGAAAAAAATCGACATAAAATCAAAACCCCTAAATTTTATTACCAAATTAAAAAACATACAAAAAATAATTAAACATTCCTAACATTAAAATGATAATACGTTATGGCACAAAAACTAATAAAACTCAACTAAATAAGTTACAAGCTTTGGCAAAGCCAATAGGTCTTGTCTTTGGGACAAATTGGTTTTACCAGTGGGTTTATCCAAGCAGAACAGCATCGCTGATGCTGCAGTGCATGGCTAATTAATGTAAAAAAATATGTTTTTTATGAAGCCTGCCTCTCCATGTTGTAGGCATGTGCACCAGGCATGCGTGTGTCTACAAAATTATGCAGTTAAACTTTTTTTCCTTTTTTTGCTACAAGTCTATTTTGGATTGGCAACTAAAAAGAAACAAAATGTGCAAAGCATTTTTTTTAAGCTGGTGTTGTGTAAGCAATATGGAGGCACTGGTTGGGAGACAGAAGCAACATGGGAGACGAGGCACGGAAGCAACACATATGAATGGGTGAAGGCAGATTTTTAAAGCGAGTGGGGAAAGCAACACGGGGCAGAAGCAGCACTGGGGAGTATGTGGGAGCAGAAGCAACATGAGGGATGAGGGGCAGAAGCAACATGGTGGAGGAAACAAAGGTGCAAAAAAGAGCAATATGGAGCTGGCATGAAGAAAGCATATGGGCAAGAAGGCAACGTGGGTGGAGTGGGGGAGAAGCACATGGGCAAGAGAGAGGAGCACATATCATGTAGAAGGAGAGGCATATGAGGGATACAGCAGGAAAACATGTGTACTCGCACACAGTGCTTAAACAAAAAGAAGAAAGTAGTGCCTGAGAAAGTGAGCAGTGGAAGGACACCGTAATGCGTCCTTGCACCACCTGGACGAGGAATAAAAGCCTGCACGGCTTGTGAATAAGAAGCAAGCAAATGAGAGTGACAATGGACCAAACAATGGTAAGCATTGGGCAGGCTCTAAGCAAATTGTAGGTTAACAATATGCTATGTAACAGACAGTGTATGCGCTGTGTTAGGCAAGACTTAAATACAATATTATTTACAGTTCTATTTGAAAGGAAATGATATAAATGACTTAAAATCAATATTATTCCCTTCTTTATTTTGTCCCGCAATATTTTTTACTTCACTATATTTTTGACACAATATTTGTGTCTCACGATATTCTGAAACAATATTTTGGCAGAAGATTGTACAAGGATACAGTAGGGTGTTACCCAGCCCTCACTTTCCAAACCTAGAAAAAGATGTGGCATGCAGCCCCACTTTTCCTGATCCTACCTCAAGATTGCAATGTTCTAATGTGGCCTGCTCACACGGGTGCCCTGTGGACCTATCAGCGTTGTGGACCTGGCTTTGAAGGGGCAAGATGATGCCCTCATGCCATTGGTAAGTAGTTTTATCTTATGTTCCTTGTCATTGCCGTTGCTTTAGGGAATTTGGCGGGGTTAATGATCAGGAGGCTGAAGGGAATCTCCCCTCCAGCTCTCTTTCCTTGAAATGTATTCTACTCATTCCAAATTAGTGAGTGAAAGAACTGCTCTCAAAATGAGGGTAGATGGTCCAAAGTTCAATCTAGGATTCTATTTTCCCTTTTGTACTATGGAAAACTGGAATGCTGCTAAATACACTGCCCTAGATTCCTTTCCGTGGCACCACCTCTCCGCAAGGCATCTTTCCAGTTAGTGACTCTGTGGGCCATATTTACTATATGTGTTTGCATATGGAGATACAATGTAGCACAGACGACAGCGTTGGTTCAACTTTTCCATGCGAAATATACATGCACTGAAAATTAGATGCAAACACAACGTCAAATGGCTTTGCATCATGTAGCGCTAAACCCATGATTATGAATACACACATAGGGCCCGATTCACAGAACTAATTTAAGACAAAATCCTAAACTTACTACTTTTGGTATTCACAGAAGTTAGGATTTTGTCTTAAGTTTGTCTTAAAACAAACTTACGACAGACTTAAGACAGACTTAAGACGGACTTAAGACAAACTTAAGACAAACCTAAGACAGACTTAAGACAGACTTAAGACAGACTTAAGTTAGGATTTTGTCTTAAATTTGTCTTAAGTCTGTCTTAAGTCTGTCTTGAGTTTGTCTTAAGTTTGTCTTAAGTCTGTCTTAAGTCTGTCTTAAGTTTGTCTTGAGTTTGTCTTAAGTCTGTCTTAAATTTGTTTTAAGACAAAATCCTAACTTCTGTGAATACCAAAAGTAGTAAGTTTAGGATTTTGTCTTAAGTTAGTTCTGTGAATCGGCCCCACAGTGAGAGCCAAGGGGGATGTGATCGCTTCATAGAGCTATGTCATCTCGAAGGTCATCGATTAAGTGACAATATGAGTTTCTTCTTCAGACGCTAGGCTATGGATGTTACTAATTGATCTGGTCAATTTTACCTAACCTTTTGAAGTCTATCTAAAGAAATGATTGGCTAAAGTATTCAGTACAGTAGTTTTTCAGCACAGTAACTGAATGCACTGAAATCTTCCCATGGCTCTGGAGGAAGCGATGTTGGATATGGCAGTAAATGCATGGTATCCACTGTGTAACTCTACTACTGTCAGCCTTCAGATCACCTTTCTCTACAAAGGTACCACCCACCATTCCCTTCTCTGTGCATATCCCACAAGCAGGGGCAGTGAGAAAAAGCTTCCAGCTTTCCAACTGTTTCTCAGCATTTCTGATGTCTGCTCTTGGATGGAAATGTTTTTCCTTTTTATTATTAATAGTTATACAAAAGCTAAATTCATGGTAAAAAGTGTTCATACAGTGACATCAGTACAAAATGAAGGTCACCCTTTATGTTACAGTTTGATTTAAACAGAAATGAGAAAGTTGATTATATGGATGAATGCTTGTTTTTGTCTGAGAGTTGAAGGTTTTTCTGTGTTTTGACTGCACTATGTAGTCTTATGATATACTGGGAGGAGTCGAGAGACCAACATAAAAGAAAACTTTTATTTGGGAAATACCTCTGGGCAAGAATAAGTATGTAGCTGTGATGCTGTTTTCAGAGTCTAGCCATCAGCAACACACTAGACATTTGTGTGTATGTTACATTCATCTGATGGTGAAGAAAATGTGAACTAAGGGGCATAGTTACAAGCCTCTTGCTCCGCCGGTGCGTCACTTTTCATATAAGACAAAAGGGAATCACCGGCGGCGGAAGGGGCTTGTAAATAAGCCCCTAAGTTTGTTATTCACTCTCTCATTATGTTGGTTTCACCCATAGTTATGAACATGTACTCAGTAGAGGTTACCTCCAGTTTCCATCAACCAATGCCGCAGCACAGGTCACAGCTGTCCTGGCTCTCTCGTCATGCCCCTTCTGACGATGACCCTACCCTTACATCTGATGTCCCCCTCGTCCACAGCTGTTACGTTACATGCCCACATACTGCCATTGTGAGAAGTCTGTGCCACATCATGAGCCTGCTTTTCTTCAGATGCTGGCCAATCCATAAGGCAACCATTTATTAGGGAGTCTACAGGCATCCCCTGTGAAACCAAACTGTGATGTCCACAACCAATCTCAAGGCATGGTTCTTCATGCCCTCCTTGATCCTCCTTGATCAATATTTCCATTACGGGTAATTTTTGATTTGTATAGCTGTGTTATTCATTGGAACATGTGTCGAACCACACAATTTGAAGGCGTTCAAATTACCCACCGTCTACCATTAACCCCACTATCCAGGGTTATTGTGGGACGAGAAACTAATATTTGTCATTCACAAGTTTGGGGTGCTAACTAGCCGCACCAATGTATCATATGTGCTTCTAATGCCTTTGCGGATATTTATTGAAGAAGTCACATTCCTGGTGAATGCGGGGGATTTTAGGACGAGAGCCCAAGTGGTTTTGGACTCTTTCAAAGAAAGCAATGCAGTACTATGCAAAGGTCTTAAGCGTACTTTGTAACTTTGGGAAGTTGTTTTGCTTTCCCACTTACACTTGATACTCCTAATCTTTAGCACTTCTTTTCCTGCCTAACATACTTGTAGAGAAAAATCCTGCAGGCATCTTCAGCTTGGCTAGGTTAAAATATTTATTTAAAGCTCTTTTCATGAAAAATAATTAATCTTTCTTCAGGTTAGTTTTAATCATTTCTAGCCATCTACAGGGAGCTACAGTTTACTGTGAATATTAACCCTTTCTGGAGAGATGTTCACATCTTTATTGTCTAAACACAGCAATAGGTAGCTGAAAGTGTGCAAGTATATTTAGCAAAAACAATAACGGCACTCCATTGTGGCGAAGCGTTCTGTGTAACATTGTATTGGTTTGTCCCACAAACAAGATTATACCTGAGGTGACTTTTTCAAGAGTCTTAGTTCAAACAGGGGTTACTGGACTTACATTGTAAGAACACGAGTCTTTTACCACTGGTGTCCTGGGGCCTTACCTTACTATTGAGCCCCAAACTGGTCATTAAGTGCACCCCTTTATGAGTCACGCTGACCTGCACATCATTGCGTCAGAGGGCTTTTTGTTCCCAAATCGCTCCTGCCCACCACCTCCAACAAGCTAGTGCACATCGCCCATAACAGCTACATTAGGATTCTGACAGTAATTCCTTCCCTGACACCCTACGCAGCAGAGATCCCACTGAGGAGCATACCTAGTTTCTGACAGACCATGCGTGGGAGGCAAGAAGCACATGGGATCGCCTGTGTAAGCAATCTCTTCTGTGTTGATGCCCTTCGACTCCTTGATGGACTAGCATGTCCTACCAGCAGGCCAGTCATGACTCACATACACCTGCGACATCTCATTATACCAACACTCTTTGCTCACGTATCCCCCTCATTATTCTTTTCCCATTTGTTACATGGAAAGACTATATATCTAATGCAAAAACCTAATAAGTCAGTGTGAGTCGCCCTATAGAGAAGTGTTATGGCTGTCCGCCCTCCCCTCTTTGGCAGCATTGTATGTATGTATGGTTAGGCTCTACCCAGATTCCTCTATAATGGTTGATCTCCACAATCCGTGGTGCTCTCCTACTATGCTCCCATAAGCAAGGAAAATACCCCAGTAGCCTCATAAATGCCCATTATTTCCGCAAATATGTACACTTTACCACACCCATATAGGTCTCCTACTTTAATCATGCCCAAGTGGTGCCGTTCCAGCACTTTGCTACTGAGTTTAGCCGGAACTGCTCTAACGGAGAGGCTTGGTGCTTAAAAGGGATATTGTCTATACTTTTGTCTAAGGCACATCACCCATTGTATTGAGGATGTTGCCAAATGTTACCAGGGCCTGGTCCTGGCTGTGTCAAAATACAATACAGAATGTCATTGACTCTCATGCCTGGCCAGGACCATGATGCCTCTGGTTGAGGGGCTTCCATTCCCCATCGGGCCACCCACTGGAGATGGGCTTCAAAATGGTAGTATTCAAAATTCGAGACTCGTAACTCTCCATTTTAACCAGTAACTGCAACGTTTTCACAGCGACTCTGCCCCTACCTTTACAATATCAATGATAATGCCAGAGCATCCATCTCCCTATAAAGAGCCTGCGGTCACCTATAGGGCAGTTTGGAATAATAGTAAAGCATTGATGAAGAAATTCCACTTTGATTGCAGTCTGGTGATTCTACACTGGTGAATGTGCCTTGGGCTTGAACACAAACATGCCACCCAAACACACTGAACCAACCCCGGCTCCCTGCAGGTTACAGCGGTGATCAAGAAGTGGAGGTCAAAGCCACCGCAGATTGTGATGAGAGATATGAGCCTAACGTCAAGCCTGTCAATTCTCCCAGATTCTCTGGATGAGGCCATTGAATGTGATTGGCGTTCCTCAGTGCCTACTTATACAGGTGCTTCGTCTTCTTCAAGGGGAAACCCTGGGATACATTTATGTGTTTGTGAGTGTGCCACTGCCGGCTCCGAATCTGGGCACGCAGAGGAAAACTAGGGTCTGAAATCTCATTGCTCGACTCGGTGATGCACATCCTTCCCTGGGCTGCAATGAACAGTCTCCTGTTGTTCCTACTACAACTCATTGCTGTCCCCCCTTCTAGGTTGTGTCTTCCTTGTGCAAGGGTACCTCCAGCACCCCTTCTCAGTAGTCAGTCAGCTCCTTCTCTCAAGGCAGGTCTTTTCCTGACAGTTCCTGTTCCTGAACCTGGCTAAGGGGGATGGCAGCCAGTGACTCCAGCCATGGCGTTTCCTGGCCTTCCTTGGGTGGGACCCTTGGTTTAGCAGAATTCTTTGCACATTGGTTGGTGGTGTCTGCCCAATATCTATGCTAAGTTTGACGGCTGAGTTTGTGAATTCCACAAGTTCAAATTTGAAATGGATTTCAGGCAGTTCTTGACTTTTGCATTTTCCTCCCAGACTGGTCCAACCAAATTCCTTTTCTCACAGTATCAGCAGGAAGGTGGAGTGAAGTTTGGAGTCTCCTGTCAGGGTAGACCTAAAATAAAAGAACAAAAGATGGAGAGGTTTTCTCACTTAACAACCTCTCAATCGGTTTGGGTAACACTCCCAGGACAGGGAAGGGCAGAGGGTTTTCCTTAGACTTCAAAGGATCGTCTGTGTCCTATCCTTCAAATGCTAGAGTCTTGTCTTCTACAAAGGACCTTGGTAATGCTTTTGAGGAGCTCCCCAATTAGCCATGCTAGATTCTCTTCAACCTACATCTCATGTACCAGTCTAGTTCAGGAAATCAAAAAGATTTCCTTAGTTCCCCACGTCACATGCAGCAGACTCGCTCCACACATTCTACTGCACGATATGAGCTACACCCACCTGGATGGAGTAAAGGGCCAAGTTGTAAGGGACTCCCAGACCAATTTATAACACTGAGTGGCCACTAGGCAACTCTGCTTGGCCAGTGACAAGTTAAAATGCCTGTCCTGCAACTACTGTCCTGGAAGGAATTCAAGCAGGGGTGAACACTTTCCATACCCATCCACATGACGTTTTCTTGCCCAAAAATACTCATTTTACAGTGTGTGTAGAATCACACAGTACTGGGGCCCTGTCTGTAATCGATGCACCTAATATTTTATGCAGATTATGTAGTAGCCCAGCCCTTTTTTAAATAAAAAAGCTACTACAGCAATTTAGCAACACATTGCAAAACAATATTCTTCTGGTTGTGCACCCTGAGGAATATTTTGTGAGTTGGATATGTTGTTGCTTCTGTGATAGGAAGATAGCCTTTATGGAGACCCAAGATACTGCCCTAAAAGACTTGATGCAAGTCACGTGACCTCTGCTGCTTGATTAGGAGACCGCTCAGCCATTGGCCCCAATTTAGCGTTTTGTTTGCTTCCTTCCTAAGCTTCTAACCTCCACCTAGCAGAGTAGTTCACCCTGCCATTGAGTGACCTCTCACCCCGGGCCATTTCCTTCCTGCTCCAATAGCTCTCCGGCAGCTCTATTAGGGTTCTGTTTGTCCAGCTTAGTGCCACATTATTGAAACAGAGCTTGGACTTAAGGTGCTGGAAAAAGGCATTTATTGACTTAGCCTTTTTCCTGTGCCCTTGCCACCTCCTAGAGCTGCCCTCCTTTGCCAATGGCATACTGCGCTCTGGTCATCCCTTTCTGCTCCCGCAAGTCTTGGAACCTCAACAAGGACTCTGATTGTCCAACTCTGCGCAGTTCGAGTCATATGATTAGACTATAACTTTAAGAAGCAATTCCTTTGCCTGTTTTCCTTTTATCCATGTGTTCATGGCTTTCTTGGTTGTGGAGCTTGTCCTACCCCAACCTCCCACGCACACCACCTAGTTAAGGAAGACTTGAAGCAATTACTTGTTCCATACTTGCTAGAGCAGGCTCTTTAAAAACTGGACATTCAGCAATGTTATGAACATTGCACCATCCAACCCTAGTAGAAAGGGACAAAGTGAGTCTGGTAGGGGCATTACTTCCCTCTTACTCTCCCAGAAAAACCTTTCTGGGAAATCAAGAGCTTTATATTCCACCCATGGTACAGAGGAAGAAGAGAGCATTCCTAATACCTGAAGAGGGTAAGGAGGAGGTTAGCGAGTGACATGCACATAAAAAACACCCACAAAAGAGTTAGTATTCAAACATTTCTAACAGTCCTAACACTGTAGTAAATGTACTCCAAGGTAGTATTAGAGTAAGTCCAACACCACACATGGCTACTCACTGGTAATGCAACACACTCCAATATAAAATAACGGAGGCAGGGAATTAAAATAATACCCCATTGGTAATTATGTTAATTCAGTAAATCATTTGGCTTTAAATATATCTAAAAAAATATGGTGCTGTTTGACAAATCTGCATGCAACGCTCGTCAAACCGGGGGTCAAGAAAAATTATGCTCTGGGTGGGAGGGTCCCAAAAATAAGATTTCCCATGTTAATTCTCATAGGAAAGGTTGATCTCCGATACAGAACAAATTACTAGACAGAGGTACACCAAATTTAGCAACAAGTTAGAACTTTCTACAGAAAGAGTACTTTTTATTATTTCTTGTAAATTTGTTCCGTTTTTTCCCAAGAAATGAACGTTTAAAAAGGTGCTCAAAGTGAGCATGACGGAATTACAGCTGGTAAAATGTTGGAGTTATCTGGACCATTGGTATCCAGAAATGCTATTCAAAGTAAATTGGTTTGTCCTGATTTGCTGGCCATGACATGGAAAATATGTTGTGACAGTCATTATAAAACTCAGGTACTTGGTACCCGAGTCCTGAAAAGAAAATCAACGGCCACTGAAGGGGCCAGGGTGGGCACAACCTGATCCATAGGTCCATGTGGGGGACCAGCCCTCGGTACCACGGAACCAAGCAAGGCCATCAATGATGTACCACAGTACTGGTATTAGTACCGCTGTCCTGAAAAAACATTTGAAAAAAATTAGGCAGGCCAGCTACCATTGTTGGCTGCCTGCAGTGGCTTGGGTGCTGGGCCAAACCACTAAAGGCCATGTTCAGTAGAGCATTGGGCACCCGCTGAGGTTTGGGGGCAAGTTGCCTGTGGGGGTGTTGGGCATATGCTTAAATTTGAATATGATCAATGGACCACAGAAATTCACAGTGACGTTATAGTTAAGTATGATAGTAAGATCTTAGCTTACATTAAAATAACTAGAAATTCACTGAAACAAACTAAAGGTTAGAGCAGTGGTTCCCAAATGTTTTAGAACCATGACCCACTTTTTAGAACGACAAATTTTCACCACCCTCGTAACTGTGATGGACATGAGGAGGGTCGATATCTTAATGCAACTAAAGCATGGAGTGGTAGGACACTGTCAATTACAGATGGCACTTGTTCTATTGACTAACTTTGCACGGACATGCTGTTTTACTGATAAAACTATATAGCACACAAATTATGATGTTTGGAAATTAGTTTTCTGTTAATATTTAGCATTTGCGCATCACCAAGTGAAATCTCTGTCTCCAGTACACTTCAGAGTTACCAAAACAATGTGGTTCATGTTTGCTTTTCCTAACTGCTGAATGAATACAGTTTGTTTACAGGTATCTAGATTTTGTTGTGTGTTGCAAAAAAACGACATCACACTTCCCTTTGCTCCTGCAAGATTGTCACATAATTCAATTTAAAACCTCCTTTCACTTTGCAGTCAGAGAAAGAAAAGTAAATACCCATCCCTTAAGCCGCAATTTATTAGAAGGCATCTAGCCTGTCATTTAACCTCTGTCTTTGAAGCACCAAATGTGAAAGATAAACACAGAATTTAAAGGTCTCTTTATTAATTGCTTAGACTTTCGCGACCCACCAAAAATCGTCAATGAACCCACTAGTGGGTAGTGACCCACAGTTTGAGAAACACTGGGTTAGAGTGATGCTAAGGTAGGTATTGAAATTAGATAAGAACTAATGTGTAAAAAACAAAAAAAACACTGACATTCACCAGTTATAATTTTGTGAACTAACCAAAAACTGTGCCCCATCATGCACTGCTTATATTCACACATATTACATCATTCATGAAATGTTAAATGACATCATTGATGACATCAATGGTGACATCTTGATTGACATCATTGATCATATCACTAATGACTTCTCACTAGTTATAGTTATAGGTGCACTGTTTACAAACGTGTAAAGTTATGGTGCAAGTAGTACTCCATGTTAAACAAGGTAAAGGCTGAGTGCACCTGATGAGGGTTGCAGAAGCATGTTTCAAAGTAGGTTGTGGCTTAAAGCCAAAGCATGTTGTAAACAAATCTTTGAGGAAAGCTAAAGCTTCTGTTGAAAATCGATTATCCACCAGTGGATGTCAGACAAGTGCCAATGTTAAATAGTTGTACTACACAGCAAAAGAGAAATTCTATATAACAAAGAGATGTTAATAATGGGTTGGTTTTTATTTCTAGAACTTTGCTTAAGATTTTGAGGCATTGCAGATTGTTGAATAATGTAGAATGTAGGGTTTTCCCACTTAGGTGAGGTTTTATCCACACTGGGGTTGTAAGCATGGCTCCAAGGTTGAATGCCCTTGTGGTCATCTAAGAAATGTGTGTAGTCTATCTTAACAAACTATGAAGTGTTGTTCCTATGGCCTGGCAGAAGTTGTCTTTTCAGTGACAAATGCATACCTATCAACCTCTTGGCTTAAAATTTCAGGTCTTGTGAAGTCTTTAAGAAGGTGATCCTTTTAAGGTGAATAGAGTACAAACACTTTTTAGAGGGTGTTCAAGATTTAATAAGGGGGTGACCCCATTAAATTCTAGGCAGCTATATTGTTTTTAGGTTGGTGAATACCAATAAAAGGGGGGAAGCACCCACCAAATTTGGGTGACTTGACAGACCTGCAATGTGTTCAGTGTGTGATCAAAGTTATGTTTAACCCTGTGCATGAACTCCGCTCCGCTGGCGGAGTTTGCGAAATTTTGCATACTCCGCGTTCTGCAGAGAACGCGAAGTTCCTGCAAAACTTCTGACTTAGCAGCGGAGCAGAGTTCAGTCCCGGACCCTCCGTGCCTCCCACCCCCCTGCAATAAATATTTTAAAAATAAAATCTACAATTAAAGTAAAATAAAAGCGCACTTACCTTATGGCAGCGTCCCGGGCTGACCTCCTCCTCCTTGCCTTAATCCCCTGCGTCAGACATACGTCATAGTAAGACTGCGCATGCGTGTGCATGCGCAGTCCTACCATGACATGCGGGATTACGGCGAGGAGGAGGAGGGCAGCCCGGGACGCCGCGATATGGTAAGTGCGCTTTTATTTTACTTTAATTGCAAATTTTATTTTAAAAATATTTATTGCGGGGGTGTGGGAGGCGTGGAGCGGAGGTCCACCGAGTTTTTAGCCAACTCCGTAGAGCTCTGCGTAGAGCAACTCCGCTTGCTCCGCCTGGGGTTAGTTATGTCCAATATGACTTGACTGGTGAAAGAATATTGAGCACAGGTGTAGCGTGTTGAATTACTTCAAGTACATAAAGCCTAGAGGATGCTCTGACAATGTTAGCATGACACAATCAGTGATGTCCTCAATGATGTAATATGAGATATCATCAGTAACATCATCAATGATGTCATTTAACATGTCATGAGTGGTGTCATATGTGAAGTCATAAGTAGTGCATGACGGTGTTATGAATATTATGTCTTTTCTACTATGGGTATTCCACTGCTTCCGTTGCATGTGCCAGTCCATCAACCAAAAATGAATATATGTGATTAATTGGATATACATTTCAAATTATTATATTATTATGTTCTGCAATGTGATTGGTAATCAAGCTTTTGTGAATATATTCACAGTATTTAATCTAAAGTCTGATTGCTTATTTTTACAAAAGTATTTTTATATTGATTTCGTAGAGTTTCTAGAAGGTTGACAATTATGTACCTCATTTATTGTTGTTATTCAGAAGAACATAGACTCCCAGTATCAGTCCACTCTCTGTTAATTGTTTATGCGAAAAGTTTTAACAACAATGAAATTAGTGTACAAAACCCAGCACAAATTGTAAAGAGTAGAGGGGAATCTTCGTGTCAGGCGACGGAGGGACAGGCTTTACAGAATCATTTATCTAATTCCAGTAGAAGGCTACTGAGATGGGGGATTTAGCCTTCGCTCACTGACTTATCAGTGCAGCTAGCCTTTGGAGAAAGGAATAGCAGACCTTGCTATTGCACTGAACGTAATCTCTATTATTCAAACTGGTATGAAGTTTTGTACCATCTTTGAAACTTTAAACAGGCTTTATTGTTTGCTGTGTTAGAAAATAATTTAGGGGCTGATTACGATGCTGGGCGGATCGCCCCCGCCGGGCCTGCAGTGGTCACCACCGGGCCCGGCGGGGGCAATCCGCCCGCCATCCTGACTGCAAAGACCCACCACCATATTCTGATGGCTGGGGGGTCCGCGGCGGACGGAAAGAACGTCCGCCACTTTTCCGCCGGTCGACTCGTCAACCGGCGGAAAACGGGTTTAATATGGTGGCGGTGTCTGGAAGACACCGCCATCCATATTACGATGCAGGCTGTGATCAGCCTTTCCATGGCTGCATTGCCGCCATGGAAAGGCTGGTGGTTCCTGCTGTTGGGGGCCCGTTGCGGGCCCCCAGGGTGTTCGGGGGTGGGGGGTGCACATGGGGGGTACCTATGGTACCCCCCTGCATTTGCATGTACAATGTGGCAGGCACCGAGCGGTGCCTGTCACATTGTGCATGTAAATGCACAACATCATAATCGGCCCCTTAGATTTTAGGAGTAGGAAAATGAGAGTAGTATTTCTATGAACCTATAGCAGCAGTCATGTTTGAGGGGTTCCTTTTATTCAGACTTTAAGATAAATGTTGGTGCTGCCATTTTATGTTTCGTCATTGTGCTTACAATTCATATTGTGTGAACAAGACTAGGGTTCTGGTTTAAAAACATCTGTAACATGTATCCTCTGTGTTCTACTGTTCTTGAGTGTGTAATTCCTTAATGAAAGAGGGTTTATGGTTCCACCAGCTATCCTTGTAATGTCTAATGGGATTGATCGTAACCTGATACACATCTCACTTAAATATTGCGAAGTGAGTTGTGAGATGGTTGCAGAACAACAGTTTTTCTGATTCAGTTTGGCACATTGACTTGAAGTCAGGAAGTCTAGACCACTGACCTCTGTGTTTCTAAAAAAATCTAGAAAACGTACCAACAGAGGCACAAGTAAAAGATAGTTCAGTGTAGTAGTAAATACACATGTGAGTAAATATACACTTGTATATTTACCTTTGAGACTCAATAGGTTTTAGCTGGCTTCCAAGACATCATAGGTACCCAGGCCGAATGTCTGACAGAATATCGACGGACAGAAAATCAACCTACAAAAATATCGACACAAAAATATCGATGTCAAAAATATAGAAGTCCTATCTACATAATGGTAAATACAAAAATATCGAAAAAAATATATTGTCAAAATTATCGATGTTAAAAATATAGTTTTTTAAAATGTTTTAATAATTATGTAAAATTAAGTAAATAATACATATAAATAAAAGAAACATAGTTAAATATATTATAACATGTTTAAAAAATAATAACTAATACATATAGGTGCCGATTCCAATCCTGTAAAACCCGGGTACGATTCGTCATACGGAGCGTATTCTCCATACGACTCGTACCCGGGAAATCCACCGTACAATCCAGCAAGTACGATTCGTACAGAAATAGCATTTCCGTACGAATCGTACAAAACACCGTACGGCTAAAAATACCTATGAGTCTGATCCTGGACAGCACGTATGCGACGTCCGTATGGAGTCAGGCAGCGTTTTACGGACCAGCAAGTACGATTCGTCCCTACGTCACTCCGCATAGCTATTTTTTTACGGCTGCCAAAAAAAGCCGGAAAACTGAGTCCGACGTGAAAACGGAGCACTGGTACGTGACGGACAGCCATGGACCCCATCCTACGTGTCATCCCGGCCCTCTTAGCCTACGACCTGGTGCACCGAACTCGACGCACACGCCGCAGAAGGTGAGAACAACCCCAGGGGCCATAGGGGGGTGAGGGACAGGAAACATACCCCCTACCCAAATTAAAACCTACAACATTGAGGACATACATTATCTCCAGGGTCTGGTCACTCCGGGGGGCGTGTCCACCAATCCCAGCATCACGCAACAACGGAAGTGGATGTGTACGCGTACCCCTACGGCAACACTACAACAGTGATACGCACCGTACTCACACATCCATAGCGTGGGTACGGTCCGTAGCACTATATTAGTGTTGCCGTGGGGGTACGTGTGGTACGGACCGTACACACGCCCTCAGAGCGTGTGTACGGTCTGTATCACCATTGTAGTGGTGCCGTGGGGGAATGCGTGGTATGGACCGTACACACGCCCTCAGAGCGTGTGTACGGTCCGCATCACCATTGTAGTGGTGCCGTAGGGGTACGCGTGGTACGGACCGTACACACACCCACAGAGCGTGTGTACGGTCCGTATCACCATTGTAGTGGTGCCGATGTGTGTATGGTCTGTACCACGCGTACTCCTACGACACCACTACAATAGTGATACGGACCGTACACACGCTCTCCTATTTTAGCTGACTTGTTGTGTGTCTGTCATTCCCAGGTTCTTGCGCATGTTGTCTGCTCGTGTCATCTTTGTCCTCCTGCTATTCCTCATGAGTATGCTGAATCAGCGTTCCATGCACGGACATGGGGAAATGTCATTTTGGGTAAGGATTGCAGCAAGGCATTTTGGGTGTGGTACGTGTTTGGAATGTGTGGGGACTGCTTCTGTGCATGTTGTGTTACCATGCATACATGTCGACTCACCATGGGGCACATAACATGTAGCATGACTCCCATGAATTGATAGTCACCCTTCGTGACAGTCATCTGTAATGGTGTTTTGATTCTGATGAAGGCATCAATGTGTGTAAAACTTCCCACTGAAACATACAGGATGCTATGGGTGGACATAGTGTGGGACATCCCCATAACAGGCTCAATGGGGAATAGCAGCCTCTCCGTGTGCAGCAGGAGGTGTTTGGCTCATCCCCTTAACTTGTGTGCCAGTTCATTTGAATTTACAACATCTGTGTTGTGAAGGGGGTGTCCAGCGTAGGTCCCACATGTTCAGTCAAATGACCTGTGAGTCTGTTCATATTGATGCATTTCCCTTAGTGTGAGCCTGAGTAATAAAGGTGTTCCTCACCCTCCAAAGTGCCTCATCTCTGTCAATGCAGGTCTCTTGCCACTTTGCATGCGTCATCTCTGGCATAGTTGGCAATGATTGTGCATATGAGTCTATGTGTAGTTTGGCAACATGCATGCAGTTCTTCATGGCTTATAATCTCTATTGTGCATGAAGTCCATGGTTGTGTATGTATTTGGGCAGGTTGCTCCTCCCAACGGGCCGTCAACGCCTGCTAAGGGTGTGTCTCCTGTGCGCAGCTCGGCCTTCTATTTCCTGATCCTGTGTCAGTCATCTTTGGTGATTGTTCATCCATTTTCTCTGGGTGAGCCATGAGTAACCTGACACTCCTTCCTTTACGTATGCCTGTTGCAGTTGTCCTTTCTGACATCCTTGTCTTTGTGTGCTACTTTCGGTCTAGTTTCCAGTACATGCCGCCTGCTGCTGCGGCCCCTGCGGCAAGGGCCCACCAAGTTCCCGGATTCTGCAACCCACACACCTCCAAGATGCTCCTCCCTTCCTCCCTCCACCCATTCATTAGGCTGTCATCAGCTTGTCTGTGCCACTGTTGCAACCACGCGGTGCCAAAGGCAGGACCGTCAGCGCATGCAACGTGCACATTGCACGACCCTCATGTCCTTGCATGACCCACATCACACAACAGTCTCATGTTGCAGCCACCCTCCAAGCAATGTCCAACCAAAAATCAACCGCATGCTCTCAGGCATACCCTAAGCGCACACACGACACCTTCGCATGCTGAGTGTGCAACTCCAACTGCCTACACAGCGCTGCCCCGCCTTCCAGGCCCTGTCACACCAACTAGGTCATGTCCTTCCTACTCCACATCGGCTCCATCCACCAGCATGCCATGGGACTCTGTTACCTCCTCAACACAACAGGCCGACACATCACCTTCATGACAGTGACCTGGATAAAAGCATCCTCAGCACACAACTTCTTCATTCCCATCTCAGACGGATACAGGAGTACCCGCAGGGGCGGCACTAACAATCCCGGAGGATGAATTGATATCTATTCCCGAGTACGCACTCAGGGTCACAAATCTGGTTTAGCACAAACACCCTGCAAACCCTCAGAGTAACACTCATCTACAGATCTCCAGGCCTACATCAACAATTCCGCAAAGCCATCAACACGTCCATCGTCACGCACGACCTCACATCCACAGGATACATGTGGCTGTGGGCCAGGAACTTCTGGCTGGATGAGAACCACACCAGCATCCATCATTGGTCCATCCACATTAACATCCACGTCTCTGATGAGCAACACACTGCCACACACCCCGCTACCAATCCCCCAAAGATGCTTGATGTTAGTCAACACAGACATGCTGTGTGGAACACTGGAACGAACACCACCGCCACACCCTGCAACCTCACACACTGGATCAGCAACTGATCCAACAATCTAGCCACGTTGACAGACTTTCCTGTGACGCACATCAACAATTAAGCCACCTGGGACAAGGCAGACCTACTGGACTCATACACGTCTAGCAGGACTCTTGTGCACAGCTTGCAACACAAATAACCATCAGTGGCTTTACAACCCTGGAAAACGGCACACACAGCCATCACCATATCATCAGCAAGGACAATTGGAGATCCTTCAGATGGGGCCGAGGCCATAAAACCGCACGACATCAAGGAGCTCATCAGCATCGTGAGTGCACTGACATCAGCTCTCCATCCAAAAGACACCCCACCCTTGCAAGGCTGAGCCAATCCCTTGCAACTTTCTACCACTGCAAGCTCATGGACATATACGCAAGCCTTGGCACAGAGAGGCAGATCGCACTATTATACGCGGGACCAACCACCCTCAGGTTTTGGACTTCCATCATCAGCAGATGCAACACCCGGCTCATGTGCAACATCCCCTGGGGCTCTCCATCAGGCCCCTTCCCACACAACATCTCAACCACATAATTCCCCAGCCTTGTAGCCCACGTCCAGCACGTCATGTATGTATCATTGGAGTTAGCCACATTCCATGGTAGATAGAGGCATGCAGTGACCCAGGCCCTTCTTAGACAGTGGACGGCAGGAACGCTGGCTCTCAAGGAACATCACCGTGCTTCCCTAGCCTGCAAATGTCATCAGGAAGACAGTCAACGAGCAACTGGCAAACTTCCTCCACGCAAAGAGCTCCAGGCAACCTGCACAAGACGTCTTCCACAGTAATCACCCCACTGCAACCGTCATCATTGCCACCAACACCGACAACTTTGCCCTGCTCAACAATGGTGAGGCCACCCCCCTTGACCTCTCCACAACATTATACATGATGTGCTCACACACTGTCAGCTCACACATCTCCAACACTGGTATCCAGGGGATGGACCAGGATGAAATCACCAAGTAGCTCACCAGCAAGGCCATGGGAGTGGGACTCAAGCCTTCAGCATGTAGTACAGTGGCGTCATCTGGCACATGGCCCAGGGCTCATCTCTCAGCGTGTCAATCTTCAATGTTTCCAGGACCCCCCTCTCCACCATCACATGCGCTCACGACCTCATCATCATCTCGTATGCCATTGACAGCCAGCTTCTCCTCACCCTCACCAAAGACACAGCCATTGCCAGTTCCAACCTTCAAGAAGGCATGAGGTCCGTTGATGAATGGCTGAACATCAGCCACCTGAGGCTGGACTTGTACAGGACTGAGGTAATCATTTGAGGATTGTCCCCTTACAGCTGGGTCAACTCCTTGTGTCCCACCCGCCAGGGCACTGCACCAGCACCCAGTGGCCATGCACACAAGATGGTGTGCATCATGGACTCGTCGCTCACACTTGCCATGCAACTCTCCAGCATCTGTACCTCATGCTGCAACACCCTCCGCATGATGCACATGATCCACAGATAGATCCACTCCAAGGCAAGACAGACCGTCCCCCAGGTCCACGACACCAGCCGTGTCAACTACAGCCCCGCCCTCTACGGAGCAAGTACAGCCAAACTCCCGGACAACTTGTCCACATCCAGGGTGCATCTGCACACCTCAGCTTCAACATCCCGTGCCCCAGCCACATCACCGTCCACCTGAGATAGCTGCAATGGATCACTGTCTGCTGCAGGATGACCTTCACACTCCTCACCCACACTCAGGAGGCAGTCCACAACCCCAGACCCCAAACCAACCTTGGACGTCTGTCATCCAAGACACCGTTGGGCCAACTCCGTGCATCCAACCTTGCCCTGGCCACCATTCTTCACATCCACCGAACTCCAGCATGCAGGAGATAGTTCTCCCACCTGGCCAAACATACCTGGGACTCCCTCCCCGGGAACCTCCACATGAGCCATGACCTCTACGCCTTAATGATACTCTTCCAAATTGGTCTGTCCGCACAGTATTGCAAGCCCCCCCTAAGCAGCTTGAGGCCATCACGGGTGACTATTGTGCTCCATGTCTGTATTGGATGATACATTGTGACCCATGTGTGTCCTGTACCAGACTCAGATCCCAGGGTATGGATGGCTGGAGTTAGTTCAACACTCAGGCATAGTTTGACATTTCCCCACACGTATGTTGTGTACTCATGCAAAATGACTGCAACATCTAATTAAAGGGATTTAGTTTTATTCTCGGTGGGGGCGTGTTTTGTGTGGAAAAATAGGTGCTATACAGTGTGCCTAGAATCCAAAGTTCACAGGGGGAGATGGGATCCTTGGCATTTGAAGTCATCAGAGTCCAGACTACAGTGTTTGTCATTATTGGTCAGACTGTGACCAGCAAGTCCATGTGGCAGAGAATGTCAGTGAATGAAGTGATGCTGTTGTGCATGATGGCCAGGTGCCAGGCCAGGTGACCTGGGAGATGTGGATGGTCTGCTGCCTCTCACGGTCTTTTCCGTGGACGACCCACCTTCCTCGCGGGACCCTCAGATGCAGGCCTTGACGATGTTTGGGACGCTCCGTCGGACGAATCCTCCTCCTCCTCCCTCCCTGTGGCTGGTGGTGGTCTTCGCCTGGTCGCACAGGGAGGGTTGGCCATGTTGTTGGCGATCCGATGGAATGAACGGCTTATGTCCGTTTGCACCGCCAGGAGCTCAGCCAGTCTTGCCTCCATCCGTCCTTGGTGTTCTTGTTGACTGGCGTGTTGCTCGGCCTGCTGGTTCTTAATCTCTGTGAGGGTCGCCACTACCTGGCTGATGGCCCTGGTGTCACGCCGTTCCTAGGAAGCTTGTTTCCGGTCCAGGGAAGGCATGGCTTGGCAGTTCGGGTTGGACTTTTCCCATGAGGCACAGGGTCAGACTGATTTGCATATGGCCATGTCTGAACTGGGGTGGCAGAGTGGGCTAAAGAACGGTGATGGATCAAACCCAGATCTGTTGACTGGGTGTGAGTGTTTGATTGGTTCTGATGCTCCGTCCATAACCACCCCCTTTTGTACCACTTTGTCACGCCGGTATGCCTCCATGATGTTGCGTATGTGTGACATACCGGTCCCTTCAGCTGGCTGGTCAGGTTCTCGCCTCCGCCTGCCTCCACTCCCACCACCCCTGCCCATACGAGCCTGGCCTGCCGTTGTGGGCACATCAGGTCTACGGGACCCCTGAGGGATGGCAGTTGCGGGGTTGTCTGCCTCCTCCTGGGAGCCCGGCGAACCTTGTCCCTCCAGGTCAGACTGGCTCAGTTGTTCAGTGCGGGCAGGGCTCCTGGGTGTCTCCTGGGATGTGGCAGGAATGGGGGTGGTGGTTGGCACAGATGTACCTCAAGCAGGTGCTGCAGGGGCTTGGACACCAGAGGGTCCAGGTGGGTTGGGATCATCCGCGGAGTGTTGAGAGGCATCGCTGCCGGTGGGATCAGGTTCCTCCCGAGCCTGGGACTGTGATTCTTCCCCCCCATTGTTGGGGGGAGATCCATGACGTTGCCCTGTGTGTGAGAGAGAGACGATGTTAATGCTGTTTCATGCGACATCCATGTTTCATACATATTCAAGTTGGCACAGTTCCTCCAGGTAGTTGTATGTGCCTAGCATTCCCCTCAATGTTCACTTGTGGATGGGTATGTTGCGGGGGACAGATTGATATGTTCTCCTGAGTATTTGACATGTAGATTTTTGGCTTGGATGCTTCTTTGGCTATGGATTGATCTTGTTGTGTCACATGTCCATTGTGAGAGTGGGTAAATCCATTGCCTGCCCCGGGGGTGTGTGCTTGTGTAAGGGATGTGTGTGACAGGGCCTGCTGGTGGGTGTAGTGTGATTTGGCAGTGGGTCTCCCAGGTGATGTATCTGTCCCCTCATGGAGCATGCTGCCATGACAGTGAGTGTGAGTTCCTGTCCTAAATATCTGAGCTTGTGGTGTTGGTGTTTGAGTTAGCAGTGGTCACAGGAGGGCCTTGTGCTGCCTACAGCAGGGCCAAGTGTCAGCTACCTTGTCAGTACTTTGCCAGTCCCTGTGCATTGAGCATTGTGCATGGGTATGTACCTGGGCCATATTGGCTGAGGACAATGGTGTCTGATTTTGAGTTGAACAATGTGTTTTGTGAGCCCCACCCTCCCAGCATCCCGGACATCCAGTCTTGGGTTTGTGCTTCGTGTAGCCTGGGACATGGCATGGCCTTGCTTTGTGAATGGGGCATACACATGTTAGTGGCATGAGCATTGTTTTTGAGTGTGGTTGTGTCCGGTGAGGGCTTGGGGGTAGTTGTGTGCATTTGGTGTAGTTGGGGTGTGGATGCCATTACCCCCATGTTACGTAAGTTGTTTGTGTACTCACCAGGCTCTGGAACTCCTTCGACTCCGTGTACTCCCACCGGCGGAAGCAGGGCCATCACCTTCTCTTCCCAGGGATGGTAATGTACCGGTCTGCGGGGCAGCCCACCTCCAGTGATGTTGCTCTGGGCGTAGTCCTCGTTCATTTTCCGCTTGACTGCCCTCCGCAGATTGTACCACCTGGCTTGGCATTCATTCCTGGTCCTTCTGATGGGCGCAATAGCATTCACCCTATCGACGATCCTCTGCCACAGGTGTGATTTTTCGGCTATGCTGGTCTCTCTGACCAATGTTCCAAAGAGCTGTGGCTCGACTCTGATGACTTCGTTGACAAGGATGTCCAGCTCCTCCCTTGTGAACTTTGGATTCTTGTCTGTGGGCATGGTGTGGGGTGAGGGTGTGGATGGTTGTGGGTGTGTGGATGTGAATGTGAAGGTGTGTGTGGGAATGTGAAGAGGGGGTATGTGTGAAGGAGTGTGTGTGAAGATGTATATGTTAAGGTGTATGGGTGCAGTTGTTGGGGTATGCTCTGTAGCTGCAGTGAGTATGTTGCAAAGGCTCATGGTTTGTGTGTGTGGGCCCTTTTTATTGTTCCATTTGTGGGTGTGCCTGAGTGTGAAATTTTTGTGGGTGTGTTATAAGAGGTGGTTGTGAGTTTGGCCCTCTGTTTGCCTGTTTGGATGTGCCAGGTCAGTCATTTAGATGTTTTTTCTACTGTAGACGTGTTTTGTGGTGTTGTGCGAGTCGAATTGACCCTCCTTGTGCTGTTTTACAGTGTCCTGGTTCAGTACGAGTCGTTTTCACGTATATAAGGTGCGTACATACGCAATGTTGTTGTACCGTGCTCGCATATGCAATGTTGTTGTAAGGTCCGTACATACGCGATGCTGGGGGACGGTGCTGGGCTACGGTGCGTCCAAGTACGGGGCTGGGGTACGGTGCTGGGGTACGGTGCGTCCAAGTACGGGGCTGGGGTACGGTGCTGGGGTACGGTGCGTCCTAGTACGGGGCTGGGGTACGGTGCTGGGGTACGGTGCGTCCAAGTACGGGGCTGGGGTACGGTGCTGGGGTATGGTGCATGCAAGTACAGGGCTGGGGTACGGTGCTGGTGTATGGTGCGTACAAATACGGGGCTGGGGTATGGTGCGTCCAAGTACGGGGCTGGGGTACGGTGCTGGGGTACGGTGCGTACAAGTACGGGGCTGGGGTACGGTGCGTCCAAGTACGGGGCTGGGGTAAGTGCGTAAAAGTACGGTGCTGGGGTACAGTGCGTCCAAGAACGGGGTTGGGGTACGGTGCTGGGGTACGGTGCGTACAAGTACGGGGCTGGGGTACGGTGCTGGAGTACGGTGCGTACAAGTACGGGGCTGGGGTATGGTGCTGGGGTACGGTGCGTCCAAGTACGGGGCTGGGGTACGGTGCTGGGGTACGGTGCGTATAAGTACGGTGCTGGGGTACGGTGCGTCCAAGTACGGGGCTGGGGTACGGTGCTGGGGTACGGTGCGTCCAAGTACAGGGCTGGGGTACGGTGTGGGGGTATGGTGCGTCCAAGTCGGGACTGGGGTACGGTGCGTACAAGTACGGGGCTGGGGTACGGTGCGTACAAGTACGGGGCTGGGGTACGGTGCGGACATGGGGGGGTACGGTGCTGACATACGGGGGTACGTGCGGACATACGCAGGGGGAGGGGGAGGCTGTACGACTCGTATCCCAGGCACAAGTTTACCCGGGATACGAGTGGTACAGAGTTCGCTCCGTATGGGACGTTTTACATACGCTTGTGTATTCGGAAGGGCAGTACGGATCGTACTTGTGCGCTCAGACTTCAGTTTTACGATTTGTACGTAAAACTGTCCGGGTAAGTCTCGTAGACCTTTTCCCGAAGCGATTCGTATGTATTTTTCACGTACGAATCGTACTTCACCGGTGGGACGGGACTTGTACGATTCGTACGTAAAAATATACGGATACGAGTCGTACAGGAATTTTTTTTACCGGATCGGAATCGGCACCATAATGTTAATATAAATTAAAAATATACATATAAATTAATACATATACTTAGTCCACATAGTGCAACAGTAGGGAAAGCGTTGGATAGCGTAGGGGTAAAATTTACTATTCCCACTCCAGAGAGTGCAACAGTAGGGAAAGCTTTGGATAGCGTAGGGGTAAAAATTACTATTCCCACTCCAGTGAGTGCAACAGTAGGGACAGCGTTGGATAGCATAGGGGTAAAAATTACTATTCCCACTCCAGGGAGTGCAACAGTAGGGAAAGCGTTGGATAGCGTAGGGGTTAAAATTACTATTCCAACTCCAGTGAGTGCAACAGTAGGGAAAGCATTGGATAGCGTAGGGGTTAAATTTACTATTCCCACTCCAGTGAGTGCAACAGTAGGAAAAGCGTTGGATAACTTAGGGTACAATATACTATTCCCACTCCAGAGAGTGCAACAGTAGGGCAAGCGTTGGATAGCGTAGGGGTAAAAATTACTATTCTCACTCCAGTGAGTGCAACAGTAGGGAAAGCGTTGGATAGCGTAGAGGTAAAAATTACTATTCCCACTCCCGGGAGTGCAACAGTAGGGAAAGCGTTGGATAGCGTAGGGGTTAAAATTACTATTCCCACTCCAGTGAGTGCAACAGTAGGGAAAACGTTGGATAGCGTAGGGGTTAAATTAACATATTTATTAATTAAATGAATTTGGTAAAAGAAATAACATATTACTAATTAATTAACAAAAAAACTAATAATGAATACCAATATAATTTAATTAATATTTACTTAAATAACATTAAATTACTTCCCACCCTATTCCGCCATAAACACACAACCCACAACACATAAAAAATAACACAAATAATGTATATATCAATTAATCAATTTATAAAAAAATTACCAATACTAATAAATTAACAATAAATTAATTAACAATAACAATAAATAAAAAGCATTCATAAATTAATTATAATTAATATTATACATTAATCAATTAATAAAAATTAATAACCAATTAATAATTAATTAACAATGAATTGATAATCAATAACAATAAATAAAATCTTATTTTTAAATATATGTAATAAACATTTAGAAATTAGTCATTTTTTTAAAGTAAATTTTGCGTTTTAGTATCAGAGCGGGTTGTGGGTTTATTGGGGAGTAGGGTGGGAAGTAATTTAATTATAATTAATTAATTAATATGCTTTTATTTATTGCTAATGATTATTAATGTATTGTTAATCATTAATTGGTAATTAATTTTTATTAATTGATTAATTGATATTTAAAACAATTATGTTAATTTTTATGTGTAGCGGGTTGTGGGTTTATAGGGGAATAGAGTGGGAAGTAATTTAATTATAATTAATTGATACGTTTTTATTTATCTTGGTGTCATTGTCAGTGTCTCTCTGTCCCAATGTCAGCAAGTCTCTGAATTTCTTCTTCACTGTCCTAGTCTACCTGTTACTGTAAATTCCAATACAATGTCCTTTAGCTGTCTTCTACACGAATGGTGTGTGCTTCATAACCCTGCACCTAGGTCTGGGTTGGCTACTCTCTGGTGAATCAGTAAATTGCTATAATTTATGTAATATTTTGTCCCGATGTACACACCTTTCTAAAGATGTCAGGTTGCATTATAATGGTGTGGGTAGGCCTAAATGGGAGTGATTGTTAGAGTAGTACTCTGCACTAATCCAGAGTAGGTGTAAAAAATACTACTGTCGACAGTGGCGGCTCCTCCGCTATGGCGGAGGGGCGTCGCCCAAGCTGCTTTCGAGCAGTGTAAAGGAAATATAAAATGATAATAACTTTAAGTTATTATCATTTTATGTTTCCTTTGCGGGCAGGCTGGTGGGTGGAGCTGCTCTGCTCACAAAGCAGAGCAGGTGAGGAGTGTTATGTCCACTCCCAAGTGCGCAATGCCTTTTTGGTCGGCCCTCTCGGGCCACCCAAACCAGTCATGCGCACTTTCCCTTTCTCCATGTGGGCTGCTTTACAGCCTGCATGGAGAAAATGTCCTCCCCTACAGCCCAATCACAACGCTGCATGCAACATAACACTGACAATGACACCAAGATAGGACTACTTAGATAGATTAGATAGATACCTTCAGACATAGATACCTTCTTCTTAAAATATCATGGCCAGGTTTTTCAATGTGGCTGTTCTAATGAAACTTCACAAATGTACATGTTCTGCGTGTCCACTGTGTTCTGCAGGATCAACCTTCCCAAACCGTCAACTCACTCCAGAATGCTTCCTTTCCAGCCTCTAATCCTAAATTTGCAATCAGGAAATTCCACAAATGCTGACTGCCTGAGGTAGGATATGGAATTTGCTATGGAATGACATTTTGTGAACATAACTGGCTTTATTTAGCAGCAAAACACCTACCTTTTTAGGTCTGGGTTTTGACAGCAGAGCTGTCAATCAGGCCTATTGCTAACAATATACATAGAGTGGGCTCTGGATCTGTTCTTTACAACTATTGGCTTTCTTTGACCATCAATCAACAAAGAAGAGACAAAAAGGGCGTTGAAGGGAATACTCCTGGTCCCCTTTTCAGTATATATCAAATAAACGAAGGAGCATACCCTGAGGACAAAAAGATGTCCCCGCGGTATAAAGAGAGGTGCACAAAAGGCGAAAACTTCTCCTTTTTTTAAAAGACCCCTCACTCACCAACCTAGTTGGTGACATGCTTCATCATTGGGGTCCCACCCGAATAGCCGAATGTTATCCGGGTGTGCTTCAACACCTGATTACAGTGGAGCAGGTTTTTTTAGCAGCAGTGGTGCAAGTGAGTGAAATCAAGTGAATTAAAAATTGGCCAGATTTAACTCCCTACAAAACTTTAATATGGAGCAACTGGACAATGTTAAAAACAGTGTAAGATACCGTTTAGATTGACCTCACGTATCTTAATGGTGGTAAAACATGAAAGTGGTCTACATGTTTCAACCTGTTGGCGTTATTTCCAGGTTTTCTTCAGGACCTAGCTGTGTGACCCGAGTGTGTGGTTCCGTGAATTCTGAACCCATTCAATGAAGGTTGTCGTATCGTGATGGTTTTGGTATCAGCGAACCGCGACTGACAAGTGCGGTATGCGTAAGCGTTTTCGTCATGCTACACCGATGGATTCACTGTGTATTTGACGATCTAGTCTGCACCCTTGGGTTCCATTTTGTGCATAACCGCCATTTTGTGGTTGCCCTCACATAGGCTAATGACTACAGGATGACTGTGGCCAAGCGAGCCTCTAGGGACGCATACACCTTAGCTTGAGTTCGTGTTGACTCCTGTTTGACCTGAGCCAACTGACCCTGTTGCCCGAGGCTAAACTTGTTGAGCCAGTACCTTGTTAAGCAGCTGGTCAGATAGAGATCAAAGAGCAGGACATTATTGATTCTATGGCACACGCACACACCCCTCTATCTTGCTTCTCATCTGTTTCTGCTCCTTCCTTTTATGGCCTTATGGCCTAATTATTGATTTGGGTTGAGGTCTTTTATGATGGGCCCGTCCGGCCTGTTCGAGCAAGAATGCTGGATTTATGCCTTGTCATTGGCGGTGGGTTGGATAACTGAAAGTGGGTTTGTCGTTATGTGATGCCTCTGTAAATATCATCCTATGATTGGTCAAATTTGTGGGTAATTGATGCTAGCCAGGAACTTGGTTTTTGGCATAAAAGACGATGCTCCGCTCTTTTAGGTTGAGCAGTGTCCTGAGAACATACACCGTGTTGTACTTCTAGGATCTCTGTTACTGGCTGCAGCTAATAAATTTGATCTTTGATGTCAACAGAAGAATCCCGTGTCTCTGTACTCTAAGACAGGTGAACCCGAAGACTTCGGGCGTGTCCCCTGCGCCGCTGGGATTGAATCCCGGTTCTTCAGTTGGCGCCCAACGTGGGGCGACTTCAGCGGTACTGGTCCAAGCCTGAAGATCGTGAGGAGCTTCGTGTGAAAATTCTGGAGGGAGGCCTACCACTTCATCGACCCCTGTATGTCGTTGTGGTCCGAAAGTATTTGCTGCGAAGTTCCCCGCATTCCGACGGCTACGAAGGACTGCTGCCCTGACTGTCGCCCTGTCTTGGAGCCCTTTGATGGCTTGTAAAGCGAGACGATAGACGGGTCTTCTGGCGACGTCATCGATATTTCAGTTAAGTATGAGTGGAGCGTCTCCCAGACCTTAGTTTGTTTTGGTATCCTTCGGGATCGCTTTGATTTGGTACCTGAAGGCCCCAAAGCCGAGGGACTCTTGTATTCACGAGGCTATCGTTTTGATATTCCCTTGAAGTTTGAAGCTAGACTAGTGAGCGAAGATGCCTGGTCTTAGCAGACTTGGAAAGATATTTTGTTATGATTGTAAAAGGGATTCCCGATTGGAGGACTCGTGTCCGGTGCCTCCGATTGGAACTCCGACCTATGAGCTCTATTTAAAACACGGCGTGGGCCCCATCACGTATAATGATGTATCGATTAGGTATACTAGGAAGGATGGTGTCCTAAAATGGCCCCAATATGGTAGTTATGACACAGAGATTTTAGATAATTTAGAAGTTAGACTCTTCAAAAAGAAAGCCCAGCCGGCAATGTTTGACTCTTTCCGCCTTTGGCGAAAAGAAGCCAAACAGAAGGAAATTAAGTTAGCGAAACGAAATAAGCATGCACGAGGTATGTCGATGGTGCAGGCTGCTATACAGTTTAAGGATAATGAGGAAGAGCAAGGAAGCGAACAGATGTTTAAGCAACGTAAATTAGCGGTAGACAAATGTTATCCAGCTTTGCCGCCTCAACAGCAGGAAGAAAAGAAAGACCTTGCGAAAGATCCTTTAATGTCGCATCTATTAAGTTCACCACCCCCTTATGCTCAGAGTGCTACCGCACCTCCGCCACTTGTAGTTGCGCAACCCCCGGTTGTTTTACCTCCAGTGGTTCCTCAACAGCCAGCTCTCCCTCTACTGGCTACTACTGCTTCGGCGCAGCCTTCTCAAGGGCCGCCGTCTTTGCTACCTCCTTCGTCTGCTACTCCTATACCTGTATTGTCTGTTCCTTCTGTTACTGTTCCGACTTCGGTTCCTTCTCATTCTGCTTGGTCCCCTGTTCTTTTGTCGCCTTCTCCTTCTGCTCGACGGAGAATGACTGATGCAGTTGCTAGTCTTTTTTCTCCTCTAATGGGTTCATTGGGTATGTCTCCTGTTGTAGAGCGTAAGCAATTGCGTAGTCAATTGCCTGGTCCTGATGAACGGACAGTGTTGGATCACTTGGTGCGTAAATGGGTTACCTTTCCTTCGCACTATGATCTTAAGGGTGTTATGGATGTTTTCCATCAATGGGAAGCACGGAAACAGAGATACGTATTTGATATGATGTGTTCTTTCCTTCGTGAACAGTGGGAAGATAGTGAGGTAGGGCAGACTCCGCCTGAGTTGTTCCGTGTGCGGTCCGAGTTTGCGAAAGGAACTATAGTGGGTATTGATGTTGAAAGAGCAGTTGCGACATTGTTGTCGTTTAGAAGTGAGTTTCCTTCTAAGTCATTATTTGAGCCTGATTCTTCAGTTAGGAGAAAGGCACGTCAATACCCGATGCGTGAGGTTCCTCCCGTCTGGAGACCTGGTGATGCGAATGCTAATCCACCTGTTCTGGCACATTTCCAGCGCGTTTTTGGTACATGTTCCATGGAAGCGTGCCGAAGTCCTAGCTCTAAAGCAGACTCTGCCTGCTCCCCGTAAAAATCCTGCGGGGTTTTATAAGGAGCTATCTCAAACTGCGGGTTCATGTATTATGAATTTGGCTGGTATAGATATGTTATTTGGGAATGTTGTTCCACAGCCTATATGGAGTAAAATTCGTCATACGGATCATGCGCAGGAATTAGGTGATACATGCAATAACCTTAGAACTGCAGATGAAAGACAAATAGGTGGTGCTAAACCCGAGAATGTGATTGCTGATCTCCCTTGAAGAATTATTTATTATATGAAGACTTTGATGCCTGCTATGCGTGTCAATTGGGACAAGTTGTCTACATGCAAGCAGAAGAAAGACGAAACTGTGTCCGACTTTTTCACTCGATTTGAAGAGACATTTGCAGACCACAGTGGCCAAGACATGAGTACAGAAGGTGGTCAAAGGTTGTTCGTTGACAAGTTTGTGCATAATTTGCTTCCCGAGTTGTGCAATAGGTTGAAGGATTCTGAAAGTGCCTGGGCTGTTTCTTCGTCCGCACAGATATTGGCTACTGCCCAGTACTATGAGAATAGAAATAAGGATGAAATAGAGAAAGCGGATAAAAAGACTAAAGAATTGAAGACTAAGGTTCTTTTGCAGCAAGCATACCCGCCTCGAAATACCCAGCGTGATTATCAGCAACCCCAACAATATCAGAGAAACTCGCAAAGGTTCGAGTCTTCTCAACAGCGTTTTTCTGTAGGTCCTAATCAGTGTGCGTATTGCAAAGAAGAGGGTCACTTCAAGAATAGTTGCCCGATTTTATTACAGCGCACGAATGGTGTTTCTGGTATGAGAGGTCGAGGTGTTCAACAAGCTCCGCGAGGTTGAGGACGTGGTATGTCTCAAATTGCGCGTTCCTTGCCTCCACAGAATTCAATGAATTGTTTTGATCAACAGAATGGTGCGTCTGGTAGAACGGCTCAGTACTATGCGGATGATTATTACGTTGAAGGTGAGAATATGGAAGGTAATGATTGCTAGGACAGCCACAGACAAAGAGAGGGAGTCGTTTCAGTTCCAGTAGATCATAGTGGAGCTTATGTTGAAGTGATTGCATCAGGTGTGTCAGAGCCTTTTCTGTTGGATACTGGTGCTGCGAAGAGTTTTATCATGCACTGTAAACTCCCTGGCATACCTTTGTCTGGCTCAACGAATGTTTCAGTAGGTTTTTCTGGCGCCCCGGTTAGAAATCCGATTTCTAGTCCTTTGTCTCTTTCTGTTGGACCGTGTGACTTCGAAGCACCCCTCATTCTGACGACAGGTTGTGGTGAGAACTTGTTGGGATTGGACTTGTTGAAGAGATTGTATGCAACGCTTTACTGTTCTCCTTCAGGAGTGCAGCTTACATTGGGAAAGAGAGTGATCTCTCCGATGTATTTGGCTAAAGACCAACTTCCAGCTGAATTGTCTTCTCTTCCTGATTCTCTTTGGGCTACTGGTCCTAATGATGTGGGTCTCTTGGAGATTCCGCCATATGTTGTGACATCGAAGGCGAATGCTAGATTGCCACGCATTCCACAGTATCGTATCTCAAGTGATGGTGAAAGAGCACTTTTGGCGATCATCTCTGATCTAATTGAGAAAGGTGTGATTGAGGAAACGAGAGGTAATGTGTGCAATAGTCCGGTGTTGCCTGTTCTGAAAAGAACAGATTCTTCGCAACCTCCTGTATATAGGTTTGTGATCGATCTTCGCGAGGTGAATAAGATCGTTCTTCCACAATTCCCTGTTGTGCCTGATATCACCGCTTTACTGACTTTGATTCCGGCTACAGCCACGTGGTTTTCGGTGATTGATTTGAAGAATGCTTTCTTCAGCATCCCGATTGGCGTGGAGAGTAGAGATATTTTTGGCTTCTCTTTAGGAGGCCGAAGTTTCCGGTTTAAACGCGCTCCTCAAGGCTATTGTGAGAGTCCATCGATCTATAGTCAAGCTTTGAAGACGTAACTTGATTTGTTGGTTTTACCTGATGGTGCCGCCCTTATTCAGTATGTTGACGATCTTTTAGTCGCCGCTGACAACGAAGAGACTTGTAGAGAGGCTACTCTGTCGTTGTTACGTCACTTGTCTGATTTCCATCATAAGGTTTCTCTTTCGAAGTTGCAGTATTGCCGACAAGAAGTTACCTACTTAGGTCACCTCTTATCGAAGGAGGGAAGAAGATTGACCCCAGAAAGAATTCAAGCGATTGCGAAAATGAGTGTGCCTACGACACAGAGAGAAGTGCGTGCATTTCTAGGTATTACATCGTACTGTAGACAGTGGATTGCTAATTTTTCGTTGCTTGCAAAACCTTTGATAGCTCTTACTGTTAAGGATACTCCGAATCCTATTCCTTGGACTGACAAATGTCAGAAGAGTTTTTCAGAATTGCGTGACGCCCTGTGTTCGGCTCCTGTGTTGGGTACCCCCGATTACAGTAAACCTTTCACATTGTATGTCCACGAGAGAGAGGGATGTGCATTGTCAGTTTTGACTCAACAGTTTGGCGATAAGCAACGTCCATGTGCTTATTTTTTGTCGACTTTGGATCCGGTAGCTAGAGCGTTGCCGAGTTGTTTGAGAGCTACAGCGGCAGCGGCTGTTTCAATCCGACAGTCTGCTGGTTTGGTGATGAATAATACACTGACTGTGATGGTTCCACATGGAGTGGATACCTTGCTGAACCGTACCAAGACACAGCACTTAACTAGTGCTCGGTTGTCAGGTTACGAATTGACCTTGTTAGCAAGTCATGTACATATAAAAAGATGCAACACGTTGAATCCAGCCACGTTGTTGCCGATCTCAACTGAGACAGATGATACCGAACAGCATGATTGTTTTCTTAGGACTGAGGAAGAAACGAAAGGGAGGATAGACCTTAGGGACACTCCTCTTGAAGAATGTGATGGTACTTTATGGGTTGATGGTTCGTGCTTCAAGCTTCCGAATGGTGATACGACTGCGGCATATGCGGTTACGACTTTGCATACGATTGTTGAAGCTGCTCGTATCCCACATAATTCAGCACAAGCGGCAGAGTTGATTGCATTGACAAGAGCGTGTGTGTTGTCGAAAGGGAAAAGAGTGACTGTGTACACTGACAGCCAGTATGCGTTCAGTGTTGCTCTTAGCTTTGGACGATTGTGGAGAGAACGTGGGTTTCTGACTTCGCATGGGACCAAGATCGAACATGGTCAATTGGTGAATGAACTTCTTGAATCTCTTACTCTGCCGTTGCAAGTTGGGATCGTGAAATGCAGTGCGCATAAGAAAGTTACGGATGATGTTGGTCGTGGTAATGCGTTTGCAGATGAAGTCGCGAAAGAGACTGCGAGAGATGTGATGAGTCGAATGTATGTTGTGGGTTCGGCGAGATGGGTTCCAGATAGAAGTATGTGTGAAGATACGATTGAGAGTGTGAAATCCATCCAAACTGAAGCTACAGAGAAAGAGTTGAATGAATGGAGAGAAAGCAAGGGTAAATTGGACTCGAATGGATGTTGGGTTGAGTTGTCAGAGCATCAGCGATGGTTGTTGCCTGATGCGTATGTACTTCCAGTAGTCACGATGGCACATGGAATGGCCCATATCAGTGTGAAAGGGATTTGTAAGTTGTTGGCCCCAGTATGGCAAAATGCTGGAATTCCTAAGTGTGCAGAGAATTTGGTCAAGAACTGTATGGTTTGTTTGATGTACAATCCTGGTAAGGGAACTCCAACTCAAGCTGGTCATTTTGCTCCTCCCACGTATCCATTTGAGGCTTTGCAGCTAGATTTCATCCACATGGAGAGGTGCAACAACCTGAAGTATGTCTTAGTGGTTGTTTGCTCTTTTTCTAGATGGGTGGAAGCCTACCCTTTGAAGGACAATACTGCCTTGTCCACAGCTAAAGCCCTTATTAAGGAATTTTTCCCTAGGTATGGGTTGCCGAAAATGGTCTGGAGCGACAATGGGAGTGAATTTGTGGGTCAAGTGATGAAGAAAGTGTGTGATGGGTTAGGTATCCGGCAGAAGTTCCACGCTGCCAATCATCCCCAGTCAGCTGGTCTAGTTGAGTGCTACAATGGCACGTTAAAATTGAAATTGGCCAAAATTCAAGAGAGCTCTGGTCTACAATGGACTTATGCTTTGCCATTAGCCCTTCTGTCCACAAGAATGACTGTGAATTCGCGAATGGGTCTGAGTCCTTATGAGGTTGTGTTTGGTCGCCCAGCAAATATTTGGGGAGTGCCGCGGCCGACAAAATTTAGTGAAATAGAACACCCTGTATTGCTTGACTACCTGTACGAATTGACGGCTAAATTGCGTGTTCTGCATCAACAGGTTCATGATACTTTGCCACAGGTTTCTGAAGATCCAGGGCACACCATTGAACCTGGCGCGTGGGTGCTCATGAAGAATTTTCAGCGAACCAAGAATGAGCAGCCCCGCTGGACAGTACCTTACCTGGTGTTATTATCTACCCGTTCTGCGGTACGAGTGCACGGTAAAATGAACTGGATTCACGGCGTACATTGTAAGAGGGCCCCGTTGCCTCTGCCGTACGACCGGTGGGTCCAAAAAGGACTTCCTGATTCCGAGACTGAGACCGTGCCTCGTTTTCTGCCTTTCAGCGATGCCCGTTTGATTGGAACAAACACTGAACCAGAAAGCTATAATCTTCTTCAAGAAGCTGTGCCTCCATCGAACCGTTTGAACACTGTTAAACCTGAGCTACTTTTCCGAGAATAGACATTGCCTGGCAAAGAGCGTTATAATTTGCGACCAAGAGTCGCGGGACAAATAACAAATTAAGCTCCTTCTTTGCTATTTTTTTAAGGTTAGCTCCCCTCCGAGAAACTTTTTTGATTTTAGTTTTTCGAACCACCATCCGGGTTCAGCTGTAGGGTCGCGGTGCCAAGTCCTTGGAGTGCAAGCCGAAGACGTTAGGTCGACGGTTCTGGTTGGTCTAAGGGCGTTTTTTGGGATGGAGAGACCTACTAAAAGAATGAGCTTCAAGAACGAAATGTGTATAATAATGAGTAGAAAAAGTTTTTTAATATTATGTCTGTTTATACTGTTTAGTTTAATGATGTTTTTAATTGGATATGTGACATTCTCTATTCAAGTGACATTCATGCCCACTACAAAACCCATGCCTCCTCCTACTGTTTCTTCGCATTCTTTTCACCCTCTGCCCAAACATGAGTCCATTAGGAGAATGGAATTCGCTAATAATTCCTTTGTTCAGCTTCTGCACCAACACCAGCTAGTAGTGAACACAACTAATTGTTGGGTGTGTGGCCTTATGCCCCATACTACCGATAAAGGTATTCCTTACCTGGTCCTGCCATTTAGCTACAATGGTTCTGTGTGGGCATATAGAACAATGTTCATTTATGCCCGTGAAGTTAACCCCCTACGTTCTGTGAAGGATAATCCGAAGAATAGCGCTCTGGTCAAGGGAATAGTCGACATGATTAGAGGAATAGGTTCTTATGAGACTATCCCGAGAGATGAGACGCCAGCGTATATTGGATGGAACGTTACTGGATATGGAGCTAGTCTGAGTGGGAACCAGCGAGCGAAGAGATCCTCTCCGATTTGGATAGTACCCCATCAGGGTCATTACTGTCTGCAAGGTAATGGCGAGAATCCTAGAGCTCAGCTAGGGAAGAGTGTTTGCATTGAGACATATGTTTTTGCATCCCAGACTTCCCCACCGTTTCTAGCAGCTATGGGTACCTACTTCATTTGCCATGACAGAGCGTATACATGGTTGCCCCCTGATTTCTCGGGCACATGTTTTGTCTCGTTCTTGTTACCTCCTACATTTACAGCTGCGGCAGATTACCACAAGATGAGAGTCGTTAGAGGTGTCTTCAGAAAGGAAGATACCGCAGGACAAGAATTGGGAGATTCCTTGAAGGGTTTTCTGCCGTTTTGGGGACCTATGGTTAACAGCAGGAACATACGGCAATTGAGAGTAGTTGAGTCCACCATAGTCGAAACTGCCGGCGCCCTTAGTAACTTGACTGCTGAGCTCCAATCGGATCGCCTCATGACTCTTCACAACAGAGTTGCGTTAGATGTCATACTTGCAGATAGAGGAGGGGTCTGTAAATTGATCCAATCAAGCTGTTGTGTTTTCATTCCAGACAACGCTCCGACAGTTTTCCAAGCCATCTCCAAGCTACATAAGCTCTCCGAGTCCGTACATGTGGACGAAGGAGATTGGTCGTTAATGGGATGGTTCTGGGGATTGTTATCCACCTGGGGATGGAAGATTCTGATGGTCATTGGGATGGTATTAGCTATCCTTTTCCTGTTCTGTCTTTGTATACAGTGTGCTCCTGCTATTTGTGGCCTTTTCGTTACCTCGTGTTCGAGGAGACCTGTCCAGAGAGAGTTACTAAGTACCAGGATGATGCTACAGCAACATCTCAATGATCTGATGAATATAGACCTGGATTCAGATTGACGTGAGTTTAGGTTATTGCCTATGTAAGGGCAAAAGGAGGGTCTGTGGTTCTGTGAATTCTGAACCCATTCAATGAAGGTTGTCGTATCGTGATGGTTTTGGTATCAGCGACCCGCGACTGACAAGTGCGGTATGCGTAAGCGTTTTCGTCATGCTACACCGATGGATTCACTGTGTATTTGACGATCTAGTCTGCACCCTTGGGTTCCATTTTGTGCATAACCGCCATTTTGTGGTTGCCCTCACATAGGCTAATGACTACAGGATGACTGTGGCCAAGCGAGCCTCTAGGGACGCATACACCTTAGCTTGAGTTCGTGTTGACTCCTGTTTGACCTGAGCCAACTGACCCTGTTGCCCGAGGCTAAACTTGTTGAGCCAGTACCTTGTTAAGCAGCTGGTCAGATAGAGATCAAAGAGCAGGACATTATTGATTCTATGGCACACGCACACACCCCTCTATCTTGCTTCTCATTAGTTTCTGCTCCTTCCTTTTATGGCCTTATGGCCTAATTATTGATTTGGGTTGAGGTCTTTTATGATGGGCCCGTCCGGCCTGTTCGAGCAAGAATGCTGGATTTATGCCTTGTCATTGGCGGTGGGTTGGATAACTGAAAGTGGGTTTGTCGTTATGTGATGCCTCTGTAAATATCATCCTCTGATTGGTCAAATTTGTGGGTAATTGATGCTAGCCAGGAACTTGGTTTTTAGCATAAAAGACGATGCTCCGCTCTTTTAGGTTGAGCAGTCTCCTGAGAACATACACCGTGTTGTACTTCTAGGATCTCTGTTACTGGCAGTAGCTAATAAATTTGATCTTTGATGTCAACAGAAGAATCCCGTATCTCTGTACTCTAAGACAGGTGAACCCGAAGACTTCGGGCGTGTCCCCTGCGCCGCTGGGATTAAATCCCGGTTCTTCAAGTGGTATACACGCGCTAAGGTGTACCCAACCCTTGGTCACTCTGAAACCACACCATGTAATCACAGTATGGTGCCCTCTCATCAATTGTTGAAAGGGAAATTTTGAGACGCAATTGTATCGTGCCTCATGGAAGCCGGGGTCGGGGCGCTGGCTCTAGTCACACTTTTGTCAAACCATGCCGCCCGCTTGTACGCCTATTGTGGGGACCCTTCACGGCGACCCAAGGATCACCGTGTGTGCATTTCCTCGCTATTGTACCAGCTTTCTTTGACCTCCTTCCTTTATCCATTGGTTTGAGACATTATCAATCACCTTTTGGCTCTACCCGGTAGAGTATCCATGCCTCATCTAATGCTGTTCGGTATTTTGGGATTTATCCTTCCACTTTAGTGCTTGAATTGAACTGATTGAGGGACTGCTTTACAACCATAGCTCTCTCAGTCTTCACCTGTTGGCTCTCACCTGTGTGTCTCATAGTAATATGCTAATTTCACATGAATTAGAACATTTATCTCAGAATATATAGGCATTACCAATGCTTGTCATGCTGGTTATCTGTCTTCATGCCTGGCCTGCAAAAAAACAGAACTTCCTTATTTACAAGAGTTTAAGCAGCAAATTGAAGCACTTGTTGGCTCAGGTGGTTCACCTACCTCATACCTGCGAGGACTTGATAGAACTGACTGTTCAACTCTATCACTGAGTACAGGAAAGAAGGGGTGACGAGCATCTGGAAGAAGTCAGGTTCTTAGCCCCCTGTTCCTAAGGTGGCACTGACGAACTGACTCATAGCACCAATGAAGTTGAGCCAATGCAAGTCAATGGCATTCGTGGTCCCTTGTCTCCTGAAGAAAGAGACAATAGATGTAACCAAATACTCTGTTTGTATTGAGGAAAGAGTGGCCATTTCATAAAGGATTGCTGGGCTAGAGTCAGGCCCTTGGACAAACAGGTACAGGTAAAATACCAAGCTTTGCTGCATGGGGACATTGGTAAAGACGAGGAGGCGGAAAACTGAAGTTGCCAAAGAAGGAGATCCCTTGTTCGGGAACAGTAGAAACTGTGATCTCTCCAGTCCTTGCTATCACTGCCCCATACACAGTGGCCCATCTCAACATGTGTGTGACTTTGTGGCTGAGCGATGGGCGTCAATAGAGATTCCATGCTTTGCTGGATTCAGGGGCCATGCGCAACTCCATTGATCAAACAGTTACTCAGGAATTGCGTGTCCGGTGTATCAAGAAACCCACTCCAGAAGCATTCAAGACGGTGGATGGTGCTGCTTTAACATTGGGTCCAGTACGGTATCATACACATTCAGTTATCATGAAGTTCAGGGTGGGGGAGCACTTCGAACCAGTCCAGGTGACCTTATTGATTCCCCTAATTTTCATCTGAGCCTGGGTATGCCATGGCTCATGCTGCATGATTGTAGGAGGCTGGCTTAGTATATGATTCACACTTATTTAAGTGAAGCACCTTGCACTAATCCAGAAAACCCGTATGGTGATTTTAGTGGTCTTAGACATCCTTAGAAAGCTCTCTATGTGGTAGCTGTGGAGAGCAGCCTTCAGGTTTAGTCCAGAAGGAATGTTAATCAGATTGTTTTCCCAGATTTAATCATGTAGTGTAGTTTAAATGGAAAACAACCACACAGTGTAGTTATAAAAATAGATCTATTTATTACACAACACTCACTAACATATTGGTATATATCCTAGCTGGAGATATCAATACAAATGCACAACAATACTTCAATTGCAAGAGGAAGTAAGCGCAATACACACTGGTCTCCAGGGGGAGACAAAACCATAGATTAGGAAAGTGGAATCCGAACTGCGACAAAAGTTGGGACTTGGACCAGGAGATTCAGAAGAGCTGGGGACATAAGGAACCGCCCATGGTAAGAACCCAGGATTCCCACGGAGGCTGTGTGCAGAGTGGAAAGACTGCCGTGTACTCAATAGAAGTCAACGGAAAACTCGCGGCTGCAGTTTTGAAGAAGAAGAACCCTTCCCAGTGGACCCTGAGGAAAACCCGCGGAAGACAGAGTCACCCCACCTGTAGATACTCCAGGAACCAGGATACCTACACCAGGGAAGCCAGATACATAGGTGCGAAGTGACGTCAGAAACCACAATAGACCACAATGCAGGACTTCAGTAAAGATGCCGCTAGAGAAGAAGGTGCAAGAGTCCGGTGGAATCCAAGGGTGGATTCTTGAAGTGAAGACATGCAAGCAGAGGGGACAGAGTCTATGCCCCTCAGAGGTGACCAGGAGGCACGGTAAAGCAATGCCCACCGATGTTGGAAGATGCAGGAGTGATAACGGTGACCTTGTCATTGCAGCTGTGAGGACCAGGCAATGCTGAGGAAGACCAGGAGCCGTGCACAAGCTGTCCCACGTCGGAAGTTGAGAACCAGGGGGTCGTTGTCCGGCGAGAGCACCAACAAGCCTTGGCAGCAGCAACAGACGTGGAAAATTATGAAGGAGCAACGCTGGGACCAGCAATGCCCAAGGGACTCCCAAATGCAGGAGAGTCAGCGCAGGGCACGAGCAAACAGGGGAGCCCACTGAAGCAGAAGACCCTCAGGAGGACCCACAGGCCAAAGGCACAGAGTCACAAGAGTACATCAAGCAGCTCACCAAAGATGAAGGCCCGCAGAGGATGCTGTGAGGACAAAGATCTTGGCAGGACGAAATGCTGGGTGCTAGAGCGTTCTTGTAGCCTGAAGAACTGTGGAGTGCAGAGCCAACAAGCCTTGGCAACGGCAAGTCAATGTGGTGCATAAAGGTTCGTTCTCAGCGGTCCCGGCAAAGGATACTGGCCTCAATGTTACAGAGTGTACAGGTCAGACCTTGTTGCTGAGCCTTTAGAAGTCTGTGGGACATCAGGAGCAGCAGACCAGTCAGCTTTGTTGTGGTGCCTGCAGATGCAGAGAAGTGACTCCTTCACTCCAAGGGAGATTACTTTGGGTGTCCTTGATGCCCACAGGTCTGTTGAAGATGCAGACAATGAAGAAGACTTGCAGAACAGTGAGACCAGGAGCAGCAGGAGTCTTCCTTGATGCAGTCTCGGTTCCAGGAGAAGTCCATATGTCCAGACGGTCGAAGATTGACATGGTTTCAGGCTTGAGTCTTGTTCCACAGTGAATCTGAAGAGCCACCCACAGGTATGTCCTTAAGTACCCTAGGGAAAGTGTTGGAACAACTCAGGCGTCCCTCCTTTGTCCAGTTTCACATCAGAGCGGAAGCCAAGGGTTCCCTGAACTGGCTCCAACTAGGGTATGTGTTGCATCCCTGAAGAAAAACGCTGGATGCAGAAGGGTTGATAAATGCAGGTTTATTCTTAGTAGAAGATCCCATCCAACAGCAAAGGCCACAGCATTACCTGACGCTCAGCCTCATGTATAAACAACTCTATACACAGATAGCACTATGACATAACAACATTCTACTAGATAACCTAGTCAAGAGCATACAAGAATGGAAGCATACTAGCAGAGCATTTCATCATAGAGAGTAGACACTGCAGCATACCACAGTATGCAAAGAGGGCACCAAATGTGCCCTTCAAAGCAGTCTGGTGGCGCTGGCAAGCGCCTCCACCCCAGCCCAATACACTAAGTCCTGTCTGGGGAGGTGGTCACACCTCTCTGCAACAGGAAACCTATTGTTCTACCTTCCACTGCTCGAGCCTGGCTCGGCAGCAGGAGGGCAGAATCGTGTCTGTGGTCGGCAGCAGCGCTAGCCTGCTGTCAGACCATGAAAGGCTGTAACCTGGAGTACAGGGGATTACCCCAAGAGAGCCCCCCAGTACATGAGATCATACTTCCAACACTGGAATCGGTGTTGGGGTATGATTCCAACATATTTGATACCAAACATGACTGGGTTCGGTGCAGCCACAATATAGTTAGACATCTCGTAATGGCTGATGTCTGCTTTATGTTTAAAAATGGCTGAAAATGGCTGAGGGCCCAAGGAATGGATGTCCACCTCTGAACCCCAAAGCTCTCTATCATGGCCCATTCTAAAAACATGGAGTATGCACTAAATAAGAGTATTCTGCTGCACAAACAAACACAAAAACACAGCCTCTTGGAAATGGCTAGCACTCTTAGCGAATGTAGATTAAGTAAAATTATAAACAGGAACTAAATCATTGACATGGATTGCCTTAATGTTTTTTTCACTATTTGTTCAGTAATTGATTAGTGTTTTTTGCCTGTTAAGTTAAGCACATGAACATAGGGCCCAACAGAGATTCATTTCAATGGCCGTTTTGAATTACCCAGTTCACTTTTAAATCCTGCAGAGTGGCAACCACCAGAAGTGCTGGAAACAAACGCATATGGGGACCACAGTTTTTCAAATTCAAAACACTGGTGTTGTGTGCATTTTGTGCCATGAGATATGTTAGGAAACAACGGAAACATGTTCACGAATATTGTGTTTGGTTTCCAAAAGAACTGGCAGGTAATTTGTGTTTTAGATCCAATAACGTGCATTGCTGCCCTGATATCTGTAAACTACCTTCTATCTCTCTGTTCGCTAGTGTCTGCAAGTTTTCAGCAATTTGATCATTTCCAAATGTTCAGTTCAGTTTGTGACTAGCAGTTCGTGTTTTCAGTATCACATAATGCAGACACTATTGCTCATAATGTACACAATCAAAACTTGGCACGGCGCATGTTTAATCCCAGTACCGTAGATTTTATAAGAAAATACAACTGTGTATGCTCTTCTTGCTTTGGACTGTAGTTGTCTTAGCATTAATACTCATAGGGAGTTTGACAGTCAGATCAAAAACTCCATTAGACTGCCCACCCGTGACTGAACCTGCCACCAAACTACCAGTCTCTCAACAAACTTCCAAGAAGTTCCAAAGTGCTACTCCCTTCCCAACCCAATCAGATGGTTTAATCTTTTTTAGGTCTTTCCTGGCGATAGCAGCGCATGCGCTGCACTTGCCATGTGAGTGCCTTTTGCAATCGATTCTCTGAAAGCCTTACATGCACGCATAGGGATGGACAAAGATGGCTGCTCTCGCCATTTAGCCAAACCTAACAGCATGCGCGTGTACGTACGGACAGTGGACAGTCCGACGCCATCTTGTGCCAATAGCTTTCTATTGACATGGCAACCAAGCTTCTTATAAGAAGCTTCGTCACGCTGCCTTGCGTCCTTGGACTTTACTCACTGGGCACCGAACGCCTAAATCGTTGTATTTCTCCTTGCGTCCTTGGACTTTACTCACTGGGCACCGAACGCCTAAATCGTTGTATGCTCTGAGGGTATGCCATGAGTTGCAGTTTGGGTATTCTGTGTGTGTCTGCGACATATGCGTAACGACCGAGGCGTACTCTGGGTCAAATCAGTGATTCATACTCGACCTGCTAAGAATTAAGCACTGTTAGATCAGCCGTACCTGCAGAAGGTGAGAGCAGCATCTCTTCTGGGCAGCCACTACTTTCTTTTTAGGGGTCACCACCTCCGCGCCGGACGAGCTGAGCCACTGTCTTCACTCACTTCCTAGAGGCATTCACTCTGTCAGTGTCCCACCCGCCTCTCTACAGCGCTTCTCTTCCCTATAGTCCCCCCCCACGTGCAGCTCACAGTGCCCTTACCCTGACTCACTCTCCTGCTACCCTTACCCCCTACAGTCCTGAATACTCCCACTTCCAGTACAGTCCTTATTTTCACCTGCTTTCCGGCCCCTCCCTTACTACCCCCTTCTGTAGTATTCCCCCCCACCTCCTGCCTAAAGTGCACTCTTCCTACCTTCGAGGCTTCCTTCCTACCGTAACACTGCCGTCACAGCTCTAGGCTGCAGCACACGCTCAGGGAGGACCCGATTGGCTGCTGATGAGTTCATCTCTTTGTGCTTACAATAAAGCACCAATGTCCAACCAGCACTGGTTCCATCAATGGGAGCTGATCTTTACCAATGAAGGGGCGTGGGCGGGGAGGGGGCTGAGTATAGCATCATCATCATCAATGAGACTCATCCTCGGGGGAGGATGAAGGTCAGTGGTAGCTGAACCTTCTATAGGAGGTGGAAGGCAAAGGGGGGGTCATCTGAGTTTCATCACTGGGGTTCGATACCATCAATGGGAACTGAAGGTCAATGAAGAATGAGCATACCATTATTAATATGAATTGAGCATAAATAAGACTTGTGGCATAATCAATAGGTGCTGAGCTTAATTGAGGGTGAACTTCACACATAGGTCTGGATGAAATGTAATAGTGTCGGCGAAATCTGCATTTTTTGTTGTTGTAATTTTGCATTACACAATTTCATATAATTTTTGTCCATGGGAAACTGGTTTATAGACAATGTCTCACCGGGAGATATTATCGGATCGTTACAAACAAGCATTAAAAATACAATAGGTCTCGCCTTTCATTAAGTTAAAGCCATTTGCTTTGCTATACAATACCATTAGCAAAGCAAATGGCTTTAACTTAATCAAAGGCGAGACCTATTGCATTTTCAATGCTTGTTCTTATCGCAGTTAACTGTTACTTGCAGATGTCTGTCAAAATTACTGACTCAGTAGCAGACTCCACCTGCAATTTATGAGCCTCCAAAACAGATAATCATTAGACAATTGATAAGCAGCCATGTTGACAAGTGAAATTACCAAGATCAACAGTTCAGTTTTCCATTCCACACCCTCTGCCAATTGGAACTGATGCGCGGTTTATGCCTCCTAAGTACAGTCCGCCAATAACTTGTGTGCACCATGCAAATATTTCACCACTCTTCCAGAATTTATTTCCAGTTCTTCCTGTGAGAAATAATCCAGTCATCTGCAACTGATCAAATCCGGCAATTTAAGGATAACAATATGTGCTATGCTATCTCTTTTCCTCCTGGAAGAGAATGAGACATGAACTTTAAAAATATGATAGTGTTTTGTCTGCAGCTTTGAATCACCTACAATATGAAAACAATTATGTTTTTTTTTAAACTATCTTCAGATTCAAATTGAAAGCTAAATAGTTTGGAGGCTGGGACTGAGTATAGGTATTAGATGTCAAATTGTCTAATTTGAGCAGGTGTTGCAGCCTCGCTATCCTGTGTAGTTCATACAAAAAGAGCTTACTACAGCCAGATCAGTCTGCTGTAAATAGCTGAAACTGATCTCTCAATGGAGCCATTCGCCAAACGATTCATATTTACATATTAACACATAGATCTACCCTTAATATTAATAATGTGGAGTTATATTCAGTCTTCCTGACGTCACTGCATTCAATCTCACCACGCGTTCATTGGCGCAAACGTACATTTTGCAAAGTCTAGTGAAGTGGTACGATCACCCAGAGATTTCATTCCACACTGTCTAATTTCAAACCAGTTGTCTGGAAAGTAGACTTTGGAGCCAAAAGGCTCTCAGATAGCAAGGGCTCATTTATCCAAGTTCATACGCTGTGAGGCCTTGCTTATGGTAATTTTGTGGTCATTTTTGCTTTTATTGCCTTTAATATTAATGCAGTTAAACATTCACTGTATTAATAGTAAAAACCCTTGAGACCAATATTGGTCAAGATGTGGCTTCCTGCTTACTAAGCATTATATAGCAAGAACCGTTTAGCTGTTGCAGAATCTGCATTCCCACCTATGCACAAGTCCAGACGTGATCCAACAACGAGCCCTACATAGTTGTATCATGTTCGCTTCAGTAATAACTACAAGCAATCAAGGGATCTGATCAAATTCTTGGAATGCGTCAAGCTCTCTCTTCCGGCTGATGTGAGTCTGATACAAGACCTCAGTGTTCATGGTGTACCTCAGACAGTTTATGCCACCGCTGCCACTTCAGGGGACTAGAATTGGGTTTGTTTCAGTTACATCTAATTTACGAAGGTGACTTGCTAAGCACGAGTGTGAACCATTGCATTAGACCATGTTCCATAGCAACCTTGGTAGAGAACTCGTTAGAGGTTCCTACATTTATCTTTGCCCCTGTATATTAACCCCTTCAGTGCCCGCCCCTTTCCCCGCCCTGTGCCGGCCGTTGTATTAGCGGGTGGGGTCTATGACGAGCTGGACTCGTCATGGGCACAGCGCCACCGCGGCCCATGACGAGTCCAGCTCGTCATGGGCACTGAAGGGGTTAACAAAGCTCTTGGAGAACCCTCAGTGGTGCCCTGTGGTTTTCCCACATTGCAGTCTTGAAACATTGTTGATGTTGACTTCTAGATTTAAACGCCAGAGGCTAGGCGGGATTTCTTTTGTGCGTAAGGCTGCACTGGCATGGAATGCTTTACCCTTGACGCTACGTAGCACCCAAGACTCTGTGATCTTTAAAAAAAAGTTAAAAACCCTTCTCTTTGAATAGTGCTTTGGCCTGTGGTTCCTTTTTCTTAGTTCGAACCGGGACACTCTGCCGAGTATCTGTGCGCGCTATAAATTGATTTAACATAACATAACATAACATAACATAACATAACATAACATAACATAACATAACATTGTAATCTCTTGGTTTATTCTGCTAAATAAGGTATGCATAGATGTTACCAGGACCACTTTCAAAAGACCTCATTGGAACTAGTTTGAATGATATTTTTTTTGTCGATTGGGATTCAATGGCTCCTAAACCTTTCAATATTAATGGCAATGCCTTTTTGGCCACAGACTATTCAGTATGTTGATCATAGAATAGAGAGTCATAAAAAATAGTTTGCCTTCTGTGTCTGGTGGGCTACAAAATTGATAGTTCTGAAGGACACCCAATGGGACATTTTAATGTGGGGGCTCTGAAATGCTACTAATCTATGTACCTGGTAAAGGTACAATAGTGTTAAAAGATAAGTTTAAAGTAATCCTAAACATCAGAATGAACTTAAATATGTCAGTCAGTCAGTATCCCAGTAGGATCATGGGCTCTGTAGTATGTGGCTATTTGAACCAATTGTTGCTTGCCATTAAAAATTGTATTGATGATTAGCTCCTCCCAAAACTGTTTCCCAGCACTAGGTTACAATCAAGTTTCCCATAGCTCTATTGTATGCCTCTCACAGCCTATGAGAAGGTCTAGTGCACATGTGATTTTGGCTGTCTCTACAGAAATTGGTGCTATCAGCTTTGTTCACTTGGACAAATTGTTAGTTGGTAAAACATTTGCACTCGTCTTTTGCTTCTGAATCAAAAAATCTTTTTACTTTCTAACTAGTTGATATCTTTTTTTTAAATTCTTGAATCAATTGTTTTTTTGCACCCTTATTATCTGACAAGGATTCCCTTTTTGAAGTATACTGGGGAAAAGAAGATGTAGTAAATTTACAATAGCTTTCCCATTTAAAGTGTTCTACTCAAATCTTCTTTTTTCTTATTCAGTAACCTTTACTGTAATTGCACTATCCTAACAAGAGCTACCAGTTTCCCGTTTCATTTCGGATAATTCCTAACACTTTAATTTTCCAAGTTGGATTGGTACAAAGATGTAGTTCCATTATTTGATCTTCCCATTTGACCATTGTTTAAATTGAGCCGGAATGGCATCTGGTGCTCTCCCATTTGATGACCTAGGAATATATGAGTGTAGATGCGTTAATAAAGTAGGGTCTTTTCTGCTTTCCTACTGCTGCAAACAACCATGGTAAAACCAGTTTTTGTCATATCTCATCTATGATCTTCACTGTGTCATTTGGATTTTCAATAACCTGTAAGCTGACCTTACAAATCTCCTTATGTTCACCACAGCATTCTGATTTGTTTTCAATATTATGCCCATGCAAGAGAAAACATCACTTATCAGATTATCAATTGAACCTTTTGTGCTGTCAAATAGACAGTAATTATTAGAGGTTTCTCTTACTTGGGTTTCATATGTTAAACGTTGCTGCTTATTTCAATTCAATAGGTGTCGGATTACCCTGCACTTGCAATTTATAGAAGAAAATCACAAGGCCACCTTTAGGTTGCCCCCTTTAAGTTCATCACATATTTCTCAAGCATTATGTAATCAGTAATACTAAGCCAGGTGTTTGAAAACAAAGCATTTCATAATGATGTACATCGGAGTCGAAAACTGCAGTGTTCCAATGTTCCAAGAGAAGATAAGAACTTTAGATTGTGTGTTTTTGATACCAAATTTTATGTTAAAGTTAAACAGCTCTCGATCCGAAGCTAACACAGTGCTTAGACAAGATTGTAGAATCTTCTATTCCCAAATGTTTTTTAAAGTTATCAATTTGATTTGAAGTTAATTTCTATCACCCTTCTGCATGTAACTGACCCTAACTTAATATGTTACCTTGGGAGCATAATTTAAAATATTTCACTTTTTGGGTTTTAAGAAATTGTAACACTTTTTAGGTATTCTAGCTTGAGTGCTTATCAGTCTGTCTAGTTCCTTTTACGGCCATGAGATCATTGAGACCTCTTCCTAAAGACCATCTTTAACACTGAAAGTGTGTTCTCGTGTGCCACACGCCATATAACAGCCTCCAACACCCACCTCATACCCCCATACACCTCACTCACCCAACACACTCAAGACACACAACCATACACACCTGACATCCACTACACCTCACCCCTCCCTGTCCTGCATACTCCACAGCACTTGCTCTATGACTAAACACGCCACTGAAATTTCGGATCTACTACACGACTGCTCACTGGATCTGCTCTTCCTGGCGAAACCTGGCTGACTCCCTCGTCGGCCTGCATCATCGCCACGGCAGCTCCACCAACTTGGAAAGCACCACCAGCAACATGGAAAACGTGGCTTTCAAACTCCTCATGACTGCCAATTACACCCTGAGTGGCAACCTAGTCTACCATCTTCATAGACCATGTGCCAATTCCAGCAGCACCATTGTGGACTTTGTTGTACCCCCTGATCCTCAACATCAGCACCTTCATCTTCCTCAGTCATCACAAATATCACCTAGAGGTCCTGAACGATTCCAATCTCAGACTCACCCGGTGAGTAGAAGGCCCCAAACATGCCGCAGGACACCTGCAGGAACCAATATTCACCAACTTGCACAACATCACAGTACAGAAGTCCACACAGATCACCTGGTCCAGCCATACCCTCATTAACTTCAGCATACCCATTGCACACCGCTGCAGAAACACCATCACCAATTCTGCATGATGGGATTGGAACAAGATCTCAGAAGTATCCTGGTCTTCTGAACTCCTACACTACTGGCCTCAACAAAACAACAACCCGCCGAATCTATCTCCAACTTAAAAGCCTGGAGCACTACTTGCACAATTATTCTGGCACCTCTCAAAGCCAACAAAGCCATGAGAACTAGACCACAAGCAAGTTGGTACAAGGAAGAGCTCAGTGTCATCAAACACCACTGCAAGCAACCTGGATGCAGATGAAGACAGAACAACATCGATTAGAGCACCTACAAATTCGGCCTCAGACGCTACCATCAGCAAATCTGAGCCACCAAATACTCTGGACTCACCGACCGCATCCAATGCAACACCAACAACACTAAAGAAATCTTTGCCATAGTGAAAGACTTCACCTCTCCGGCAGCAAGCTCCACTAGTGTCACCTCCTTTCAGGACCTCTGCGCTGAGCTGTCCCTATTCTTCAGCAAGAAGATCATCAGCATCTATGAAACATTTGAGCCTGAAATGGACCCTTCCATTCTCACAGCCCTTCAGCTCATCTCTACCAACACTCAGAGGACTGCTTGATCAACTGGCCCACCATCACCACTCAAGAAACGGCAATGACCATGCTGTCCATACACTCATGAGCACCCTCTGACCCCTACCCTCACCAAATCCTATCAAAGAACTGGACCCCATCAAAGCAGCCCTCAAACCAATCATGAATGTCTCATTCATCACAGCAAACGACCCTGTCTCCGTGCTACCCTACCCGGCAAACGACATGACAAAGATGATAAATGCCTCTCCACCCACCTCACTGAAAGTCTCCTCCTTGCCTCCAATCAACCCTCATTCCAGCCCTACTCCAGTACAGAGACCACCTTCATTGCTGCACTGGACGACATCCAGATGATCATGAACAGAGGTGACACCACGGTCCTCATCCTGCTGGATCTTTCTGCAGTATTCAACACCGTCTCTCACCCCATCCTTATCCAAAGACTCCACAAAGCTGGCATCCAAGGTCCCACACTTCATTGACTAGCTCCTTTCTGACAGGCCTCACCCAGTTGGCCAGCATTTCCCCCTTATCTCAAACTCACTCAACCTCACCTGCGGAGTTCCACAAGGATCCTCCCTCAGCCCGACTCTGTTCAAAAACGACATGACCCGACTGGCCAGCATCATTGGCGCCCGCGGAATCAATATCCTATCCTCTGCTAATGACACCCAGATCAAACTCTCTCTGTCAACAAGACACCAAACACCCAGAACAAGTTCTCCTCCTGCATGACCGAAGTCACCTGATGGATGAAAACCAACTGCCTCAAGCGCAACACAGACAATACGGAAGTAGTCATCTTCAGCAAAGGCACCTCACTTTGGAACTCCATCCATTGGACTTACAGGGTTAGAACCACACACCTCGCGGCAACCCACGCAAAGAGTCTCAGAATAGTAATCGACGAACAACTCACCATGACCGGCCAAGTGAATGCAGTAGAGAAGTACACAAGCAGTTCACAATGTTAAATTGGCCCAGAACTTCTTCTCAATGCACCCAGTTCTAGGAAATGTTCACTAACAGTCTTGATGGCAAAGAGGAAGCTCAATCAAGCCTTAAGGATTATTAGAGGTAAGGAGGCAACACAATGTCAGTTAGAAAAACTGTATTGTGAGGAAGTCTCCCAAAAATCTTGTGGGAAGAAATAAGACAACAACAGAGCCTGCACTGGCAGAAACTAAGCTGGGCTAGTAAAAAAAAAACAATTCTAAGGTCTGTTGGAGTATGGTTAATAGTGCTACCAAATCATCCAAACCACTCTCAACATCCCATATAACCAACACAGACTGGGTTTCATCCTTAACACTACACTTTGGAGAAAAACAATAAAAGACAATGGTAACCACTTTTGAGGGTTGTATTAAACAAAGTGTGCGAAACATGGAGTGCAATTTAGACATTATTGCTGCCAAGCAGATCAGCACAGTGATATCTCGAGGGCGAAGCGATGGAGTGCCTGGGCCCAATGGTGTCCTGCAAGCTCTGAACAAAAATGACCCGGAGTTCTGGGCAGAAAAATGTGGTACCCTATTTAATTACTCCATGCAGGCCAAAGTGGTCCTGGGCCACTGGTGTAAATCAATAAGTAGCCCAATATTTAAGTGTGGTGATAAATCAGTTCCGTTAAATTATTGGCTGATGGCTTTGTTAAGTTCAATACTTTGCAACAATCATTCTAGATGAACTAGTCTCACCCCTGAGGCGGAAGCCGGGGGCTCAGCAAGGTTTTTTAAATTGCGTGCATTTGTACTGCTTAGTTTGTATTAGTTTTACTCACATTTTCGTCTGCTTTTTAAAAATTGCGAGTGGACTGCATCTCACTTGATTCACCACGCTGCTCCAGCGCAGCCGATGACGTGCTGACGCTGGGAGTAAAGTGTGAGCAGCCGCCATATTGGGGGAACAAAGGGTGCCGCGCCAGTAGTTGGCTGATTCCCGCCCTCTTCCACTCTTCCTCACTGGATAAAAAGAGTATGTTAACCCGTCCGCGCAGCGGGCGGGTGCAGCGGGCGCGCCGGCGGCGCGCCAAAGGCACGCCAAAGGCGTGCCCGTCTGCGCCCGTCCGCGCCGGACCAGCGCCTAGCGCCATAACCCCTGGTCCACTAATTAAAGAACGGATTAGATACTCTACGGCGCAGTTATCGCAGCTGAGACCTTCTAGTGAGACTGTGTGCCCACAGTATGATCCGAGCACCATCACTAGATCAGTCATCACTCACTGCCTTAAATGTAAGTCATTTATACCACTCTGTACCTCCAAAACCTTTTCATTTCACGTCCATAAGTCTAAAACTAAGAACATCCTGTTTTCACTTATTAATGCGCGATCCCTAGGCAGACACAGGCAGGAGATTGTCGATTTTATTCAGGACAAAAAAATTGATCTACTCTTTGTCACGGAGACATGGATGAATGAGGCATCCGATCCTGATTTAGTGGTAGCAGTGCCTCAGGGCTTCACTGTATATCGTCACGATAGACAGGGGAAGAAAGGTGGGGGTCTGGCAATTATTATCCGCAGCAACTTCCAGGTCAGAATCTCCCCCATTCTCTCCAACACTTGCGAAGCTCTACACTTCAATATTAAATTTACCCCCTTATATAACCTTAAAGGAGTGCTTATCTACAGACCACCAGGTCCTCGCTCCGAATTTTTGACCACATTTATGTCACTTATGGAACCCCTTGCCATTGACGATACCTTTGTGGTACTTGGAGACCTTAACTTCCATTTGGAAAAAACGGAAGATACGGAGACCCAGTCCCTTATGGCTGATCTCAGTACTTTAGGATTATCTCAGCTAATAACTGTACCCACACACGAGGCGGGTCATACAGTAGATGGAATCTTCTCCAATACTAAAGATATAATAGTAAGTGATATACTGCCTCTTACATGGTCAGACCATTTCGCCATTCTGAGTAACATCTCCATCATCCCGACTCATACACCTAATCAGCTTCCTCAAACCCAAGAATACTTTAGAGTTTGGAAGGATGTCGATGATGTGACCCTAAGGGCATCCTTAAACAATTCCCGTCCAACCATTTCCACAGATGCCAATATAGCTGTGCAACAATACTCAGATTGGCTAAGTAACGCTGTGGAGACATTAGTTCCTCTCAAATCGATTTCTAGAAACAGGAAAACGCCGTCTGCACCCTGGTTTTCGGAATCGTTAAGAAAACAAAAACAAATTTGTAGGAGCCATGAAAGAATTTGGCGAAGGAATTATGACAGCGAAAGTAAAATTCTATACAAAAACACATTGCTTACCTATAAAACAATGATCAATGAAGCCAAAAAAAACTTTTATGGGGAACAAATAGAAAAAGCCAAAAACTCAAGCAGGCAACTGTATGAGGTGGTAAAATCTTTGGCTGGGAAATTACCCGACCTGGCCCCCCTCCCTTCTCAAGAGCTTTGTGACGCATTGGCAAATTTCTTTTACTCCAAAGTAAACGATATCTACTCTGAGTTCTCAACCGATGACCCACTTATGACTCCGGTTCCCAGTTCTCAAGGTAAACACCTTGAATGCTCACTAAACCAATTTAAAGAGATAAAAGAAGACCAAATAGCCGACATTATCAAATCCGTCAAAACAGGCTCGGCCATTGATCCCTGTCCCCCAATGTTTCTTCATCCAGTAGTTGATCTGATCAGTGAAACCATCATGCAAATATGCAACGCAATGTTCAATTCCGGGATTTTTCCAGACAGTCTCAAGAACACGTTATTAAAACCACTTCTCAAGAAACCCGGTCTAGATAAAGATCTGTTGAAAAAGTATAGGCCTATTGCTAGCCTGCCGTTTCTGGCTAAGGTAGCTGAGAAAGTAATGAACAAGCAACTTTCAGAATACATTGAACACAACGCATTGCTGGATGATTCTCAGTTCGGATTCCGGAAATTGCATAGCACTGAGACCGCCTTAATCAAAGCTGCAGATGACATTAGAACTATTAGAGACCAGGGGGGCACGGCGGTACTGGTCTTGCTTGATCTGTCTGCGGCTTTCGACACGGTCAACCACTCCATTTTGAATGACCGTGTCAGAAAGTTGGGCATTCACACAAAGGCAGGAGCATTGCTTGCCTCTTTTTTGGCCGGTAGAACTCAGGCCGTAACATTAGGCCCTTTCAAATCGGCCGATTTGGTTCTACCTTGTGGGGTTCCTCAGGGCTCATCCCTAAGTCCGACACTTTTCAACATCTATGTGTCGGACTTAGCCAGGGTCATTAAAACCTACCGGATGAGCCTAACAACATATGCCGACGATACCCAGTTGGTGCTATCCATCAATAATGATGGAGAAAGAGTGGCGGCCCAGTTTCAGGAAGGCATGTTGGCAATAAAGGAGTGGATGGCCTGTAACTGTCTAAGGCTGAACTCCGAGAAGACTGAGGTGATCATTTTTGGTAATCTATCGCCCATGTGGTCATCTATCTGGTGGCCTCCATTACTCGGAGCCATTCCAACCCCAGTCCAGAAGGTTAGGAATTTAGGTATCATCTTCGATGAGAAACTAAATTTTGTTAACCATGCCAACCAAACAGCTTCCTCAGCATTTCATAAACTCAAACTTTTAAAAAAAATAATTCCTTTTCTCCCAGAAAGTGCTAGGAAAACTGTAGTGACTTCACTGATACTATCATCGCTCGACTATTGCAACGGTTTATTTGCAAATGCCCAATGTCGGGTACTAGCTAAGCTGCAACTGGTCCAGAATGCGGCTGCAAGACTGCTATCTGGGACCCCCAAATTCAAACCGATCACGCAAGTAATAAAGAATTATCATTGGTTGACGATCAAAAACCGGATTAAATTTAAGACACTATGTCTCACGTTTAAAGCCCTCCATCAGCTAGGGCCAGAGTTCCTTAAACAGAATCTCTCTTTCTACCACCCTACCCGTCAGCTAAGATCCAAACATTCATACCAACTAGTGGTGCCACGGACTAAGACCGTTTCTTGGGGAGACAGACGTTTCATTACCACCGCAGCAAGACTGTGGAATACTCTCCCACTGGTTATTAGATCCACACCCACACTTGTCCAATTTAGAAAACTGCTGAAGACCTGGCTTTTTGACCAATAGTTCCCTATTTTGTGCCTCATTTGTCGCATGTTTTATTTGCTTCCTAAAGAGACTTAAGCCGAGTTATAGCGCCAAGACGCCCACGGGTAAACGCTGCGCTTTACAAATTTCAAAAATAAATAAATAAATATCAGTTGGGCAGAGGAGAACAAGCTGGTCCCAATAAACCAAATAGGTTGTGTAAAGGGGACAGGAACGTCAATAAACATCATGTTGCTCTCTGTCCTAATTGATAAGATGAGGGACAAACACCAGAGTCTACATCTTTGTTTCATGGACTATAAGTCTGCATTCCACGCGATACGCAGGAACATCCTCAGGGCCAAGCAGTAGCAGCTGAGTATACAGGCTCCACTACTGAAAGCAATCCAGCTTCTCCCTACAAAGACATGGATCAAAATACAATTTGGAGGCGTAGACAAAATCTCAAGGAAAATTGCAACAAAGCAATGATTAAAACAGGGCTGCATCCTGGCTCCTTACTTGTTTAATCTGTTATAGCAGAGGTGGCAGTTTAATAAACTCAGGAAGTTTAATGGCTCACGCTAACTGTCGTTCAGAAAAGAATCCAGAATCTTTGCGGGGCACAAGGTGAGGGAAAACCACTAAAACCCCCTAAATGCGGACCGAGGTCCTGACAACTGCAAACAAAGTCTATGCACACGCTACAGTGTTAAATGAAAGTTCATAAGTATACATATGAAAAGATGCAAGCAAATGAAGTCTTGTTAGATGTTCTTCTTGTTTTAATTCAATGAGAAAACACAGTGTCCAGCCAACACATGTTTCGTCCTAAGGGTAGTGACCCTGGACTTCTTCAGGGCTGTCACGTGAACAAATAACTTAGACCTAAAAGCCGGTGATAATTCCTACCCGGCAGGGCATCAGAAAGCTCAAAATTAATCTTCCGAAAATGGCTTTGTGATTCTTGAAATGTAAAGGGCCTCGTCTATTTTGAGGCGTCCTGATGTAGGTTGAGAATCAAAAGTCAGGCGGAAGTGTAAAGATGCCGGAATATGCCTCAGAAGTCTGTCATTCTTCGAGCGAGTACGCTGCGACCATAATCCAAGCACTCCCGGGAATGCGTAGAGACCGGATGCTGTCAATCCATTGAATCACAAAGTCATTTTCGGAAGATTCATTTTGAGCTTTCCGATGCCCTGCCAGGTTGGAATTATCACCGGCTTTAAGTTTGACGGAGTCTTTACTACAAAGATCCATTTGGTTTTGACCATGACCGGCCGGGTTGGAATTATTGCCGTCTTTTAGGTCTAAGTTATTTGTTCATAAGAAAGCTCTGAAGAAGTCCAGTGTCACTTCCCTTGGGACAAAACACGTGTTGGCTGGACCCGGTGCTTTCTCATTGAATTAAAACAGGAAGAACATCTTACAAGACTTCATTTGCTTGCATCTTTTCATATGTATACATTTGAACTTTCATTTAACACTGTAGCGTGCGCATAGGCTTTGTTTGCAGTTGTTTAATCTGTTCCTGGCAGGCCTCGCAAAAGACCTAAATGAGGTTACATCACATTTGCCCCAACTGAGCAATCTCAGTGTCTCTAATTTGCTTATGTGGGTGATGTAGTCCTAGTTAGTCAAACTAAGAATAGTCAGGGCGGCTAATTAATACACTATGCCAACATGCAGAAGCTCATGCGATGGAGATCAACCGCTCCAAAACAAAAATCTTGTCAATAATAAGAAAGAAGATGGTGTTGCACAAGTGGTGCCTAAATGATCATCCCTTGAGAATGTGACCAACTATAAGTATCACTGAGTTATGATGGATTCAAAAGGAATATTTGCTGCACTAAACCCGCACTAATGTTGTCCGTCAATGTTTTTTTCAACTCACTTGAAGGCCCTAGCATCCGACCTGTAGGAATGTAGGATCTGCTTCTTATGGTTACCCCCACTTTTTGCTTGATGTTTCACTGTTTTTGACTAGTCTGACTGGGATTCTGCTAATCAGGACCCCAGTCTATCTGCTTTCTCTTCTAAATTGTTACACATGTTCTTTGGTACACTCCAGATTTGATACTGGGGTACCCTTATAAGTCCCTAGTATATGGTACCCATGTACCCAGGGCATAGGTACCTCAGAGGCCTCCCATGGTCTGAAGCATGTATTATGTCACCCATGAGAGGCCATGCAAAATGGAACTACAGGTCTGCTACTGCAGCCTGTGCAAGATGGTGTTTACACCACTTACGTTAGATATAGGTTCACTATATCTATAGGTCACTACACTTAAAATGTTTAAGTCACTCCTATAGCAGGCCTTATCAATCCTAAATGCAGGGTGCTGGGTTTTTAGTGAGAGGGTGACCCCGCATGAGCAGAGCCCCTCTGCAGCCTTCGAAGACCATTCACCCGGGTTTTCTGTGACTCAGCCGGACGTATAGGTAGAGGTGCATTATAACCTCGCGGTAAATGCTATCTGGAAAACGGCTCCATAGAAACATATTGTGTTTGGTATCAAACACCTTGGAATCATACCTCCACACCGGTAACTGGGGTGGGAGGTATGATTCCACCCTTCAGAAGCAAGCTTCGTGGGATCACGATCACGGTGCCAGCCTTCTCGACCCAGACAGCACAAAATGGATGCTGCCAACCAGAGACACATTTCTGCCCTCCTGCTGCTGAGCCAAGCTCGAGCAGAGAAAGGCAGCACAATAGGCATCCTGTCACAGGGAGGTGTGACCACCTCCCAGACAGGGTTTAGTGTATTGGGGCTGTGTGGGTGCACTCTAAAAGTGCCTGAAAGTCTGCACTGGGGGCACATTTGGTGTCCCTAAGCATAGTCCAGCTCAAACCAGTTCTAGGAGACATTGGCTCCTGCTCTGGCACGAAACTGGACAAAGGACATGGGTGTAACCACCCCTTTGCCCTGACCCTCCCTAGGAGGGTCCCCCGAATCTGCCCAACCCTCTCCCGTGGGTACAAAAGGGCTTACCTGGCTGTAAGACTTTAGATTTTACGTGGAAAAGATTTTACAAGAAGAAACCACTGACCTTTGACCGTCTGGACACTCTGGACTTCGCTGGACTTCGACTAGGCCCGATTTCATCTCCCTCTCTGTCCAAAGCTTTATCTGTGCCCTTGCTCCATACAGGCTCCATGCAGGACCTGTGGTGCACTAAGAACAAATGAAGAATCTCCCTTGGAGTGAAGAAGTCACTCCCCTGCAACTGCAGGCACCGTAACGCAACTGACAGGTCTGCTGCTCTTGAGCTCTTGCGGACTCTGAAGATTTCAGCAACACAGGAGGTGGGTTTTTGAAGATCCCTGAGGTCGATCTGCCCTTCCAGCAATTTTGAGGCCAGTATCCCTTGTGGGGACTGCATAACCTGAACCTCTGTGCACTGCGTCCATTTGCAGTTGCATATGCGTGTTGGCAGTTCCCGAGCTTGTGCATTGGACTCCGTGAGTCCTGACCCTGAGCAGTATTTGAAACAAAGAAGTCCTGCCTCCTGGCACCGAGTGCTCCGTGGGCTGGTATTTTGCAATCTTGCTTGAGGTCCCCTTGCGAGTCCTGGTCCTTCAGCCTGTGGATCCTCCTGAGATTCATCTTGATTTCTGTTGGGCTTTCCTGGTTGCTCCAGATGTGCCCTGACTAGCCATTGCTTGGTGAGTCCCCGGGACCTTGCTGGTCCACACCGCAACCTGCTTGACCTTCCTGCATGGGTTGTTTTTGCCAAGGCTTGTTGGTGCTCCAGTCGGACACCGACCCCTCAGCACTCGACCTCCTTTGTGGGATAGCTCACCTCCGGCTCCTGGTTGTCCTTGACATCTCCTGGTCCTCGTGGCTGCAGAGTCAAAGATCCCTTCTTTGCACCTGAAGCACCCGACATCGGTTGGCATTCATCTACCGAGCCCCTGGTCACTCTGAAGTGACCCAGACTCTGTCCCCTGTGCTTTCAGGTTCCTTCCTTCTAGAATCCAGGCTTGGATTCCTTCGGACCCTCTTCACCTTCACAGCAGCAGTACTTCTTCACAGCCCTCCATTGCGAACTACGGCGGTTTCTGACACTACTCCAGACCTCTGCACCCGGCTCCTCTGGGATAGGTAACTCGGGTACTACTGTATCCATGGGTGGGTGGCTCTCCAACCTCTTAAGTTGCAAAGGGTTTGCTCGAAGTCCTCCTAGAAGGATCCTTAAACTTTAAAACTGTAACCACTACTTTCCCATTGAATTGGACGGAGCCCGCGGTTGTGTTAGCACACTGCACCCATCCTCCATGGGGTCCCTATCTACTCACCTTGGGTGGTTTCTTGGGGTCCCAGCAATTCTACGTGCTCTAGACTGTGTCTTGACTCAAGTCGTGATTGTTATACCACTATTTTAGTATATGGTTTGATCTCCCCCTGGAGCCCACTGTGTATTGTGCTACTTACAACTGCTATATTGATCTCGTATTGTGTGCTTTGTGTTCTATCCTTGTGTAGAGGATACAAGAGTGTTATATTAATAAATACATATTTTATATAATTACTATGTGGTTCTCCTTTCATTTAATCAATATGGGAGGTGATATTCTGGTAAAACAAGCTGCTTTACATTCGTTCAAGATTAAGCCTGAAGGCTGCGCTCAACAGCTACCACTAGGATAGCTTTCTAAAGGTTATCTGTGACCTCATACATCATAAGGGTCATTTGGACTGGTGCAAGGTGTCCACTTTAATTAGTGGACAGCATATACCAAGCCAACTTCTCACACTATCAATTTTGAAGGTGAAGATCTCTGCCAAGCTCCTTCCAACCCTGGCATATGGGCTGGAGGCACTCCATGGATGTCATGCGAGCATGATAGAACACACTATTTTTAGAACTTACAGATATGTATTCCCACGTCCAAAATACACATCACAAGCACAAATACGCCTGGAATTTGAGATTCCTAAATAAGATCTGGCATGATATGAAGCCTATGCGAAGTGGTGTCATAGAGTGAAATCAGCTCGCAGTGGAACCTTAAAGAGAACCTTAAATGAATAGCCATGAAAGAAAAGCCTCTGAGCCCAGCTAGCACATACCTGGAGAGAGCAATGCAAAAGCATTATTAGCTGCAATCCATCTGGGATCACTCTCTAGAGAAGAGTGTCTTAAAAAAAACTATATTTTCGCTGGTCAAAAAGATATCGACGCTTGAATATAAAGCATAATACACAATTTAAGAATTTCACAGCTGTGCATTCTTTCTTATTAGACCTAAATGTATTCCAAACTTATTATCAAATTGGCAATATTGAATACGATTTATCCATGTCTATATAAGGAGCCACTGTTTGGGATTTTCACTGTTAAATGTAAAAAGATGCCATAACAGTATTTTTCTCCTATAATGAATTTATAATTTATATGCTCCATCGGGTGGACAAGTGCAAAAAAAGAGGGTTCGTGCAAAGTGACAAGTAATCAATATTTACAAATAATATGATGGAACATGAATTGCAATGCATGAAAGCAAATGCATACTGCAATGTTTGCATAGTAGGAGCGCAGTAGGTTTTATGAGAACACACCAGACACCTTTTTAACTAATAGTATACCTTGCAGGTGACCCCGCTTATCTGTCCTGATGAAGACCCATTTTAAAGGTTTTGAGTGACCGCGTTCTTTATATAATCTATGCCTGGACTGAAACATTATCCTGAAGGAGGAATTTGATTTATTAAAGCATTACCTGTGCCCTAAGGATATTGAGTAGGATACAGCACTTCAGCTCATGCAGGCTGTATGAAGTTGCTTGCATGCCCTGCAATTCATATTCCATTATTTTATTTATAAATATTGATCACACGTCTCTTTGCGTGAGGACCTTTTTTTTGCACTTTTTAACCAGATAGAGCAAGCATTAATATGCTTTAGATTATCTGTGTATTCTAGAGAAACTTTAATATAGACAATATTTTGCATATTCCTCGGCTCTGTTCTTCTGTTTTCTCCTTTTTATTTCCCAGAGGGTTCAGCATACAACCAATATCATTGTGAAAATGCGCTTCTCTTTTCAAAATAACGTTTGCATTCCCTGTTTGGACCGTTTTGTTGTTTGTGCAAAAAAGAACATCTGCATCCCTGCAGCATACCTCGCATCTCCTCACTCACACCCATCACTACATGGAGGTAGAGACATTTTAAGACATGGGCAGAGGGCTCTGGCCCAGGGCCCCAGCCTTTGAGGGGGACTCTGGGACTCTGATAGAACTCGCTCTGTTCTGCAGAGAGTCTTGCTTCAATGACATTGAATAATTCTTAAACAGATCGTTTTGAATATCATTTTTAAATGTATGTGGGTGATGTGTAAGAGTCTCTTACCGACATTGAGCAGTGTTGTCTTTATGCTTCATGCAACATCCATAAAAAAGTTTTTTTAGAACAAAACAGGACCTCACATATGAGAATTGGGAGGGTGGCACAGAGAGTATTTGAAGTAATATTAGTGAGTTGCTGCTGAGTTACAATACTGAAAACACACGTCACTATCTGTAAACACATTTAGAATTTGGACGAGTGTGCCTGTGCACTGTCAGTGACCTGGCCAAAGAGGGCATGACAGAGATGAAATTGGCTCATAATTTCAATGCTGTCTCGATCTTGGGCCCCCAAAGTACGTCTGGCCCAGGGCCCCCAAAATCCTTAAGATGTCCCTGCATGGGGGAAGACGGCAGAGTGACAATTGAAGTCAGAATTTTTATTTAGTCTATAGTCTCATCACAAAAGTGCCTTGTGTAACAACATTATGGTACATTAGAGCAATCACAGATAGAGTGGTTACATGGAGATGAACCAATGATGATGTAATGATTGAATAGACAAACATTAACATATGCAGCACATTATCAAATGCGAGTGGCTGTATGGGTGAGTGTGTGCTTGTGTGAGTGATAGTATGGATGAGTGAGTATGTGTTAGTATCTGTATGAATAAGTGAGTGGGTGCGTGTATAACTGTATAGGTGAGTAAGTGGCTGTGTGATTGCCTCAATGGGTGTGTGTATAACTGTATAGGTGAGTAAGTGGCTGTGTGATTGACTCTATGGGTGAGTGAGTAGGTGTCTGGGTAGCTTTATCGGTGACTGACAGTGTGTGAGCAGCTGTATGGGTGTATGAGTGGGTATATCAGTGGTTGTATTAGTGAGTGAGATGGTGTATGAGTGGCTGTATGGGCAACTGAGTGGATTTGTGTGTAGACCTATGAATCATCAGTGAGTGGGCGTGTAAGTAGTGGTATGGGTGTGTCAATGGTTTTGAGAATGATAGTGTGGAAGTTGGAGTGGGTGTATGAAAGGTTATATTGGGGTGTGAGTGGGTGTGTCAGATTCTGTGGATGATGTAATCAGTGATGTCATCAGTGATGTCACTGACCATGTCATGAGTGATGTAATATGTAAGGTCATAAGCAGTGCATTGCAGGGGCGCTAGTTATAGTTAGCTCAGCTAACTACAACTGCTGAATTTCTCATGTTTTGTATGAGTAAAATGTCAGCCTATCTATAACGTCCCCGTAACCCCTGTTTTTTTGGTGAATTTCTAAGGTTTTTTTAGAATTATATTTCCTAACTATAATTTCCCTGTAACCTTTGGTTTTTCTGTAAAATTTCTAAGGTTTTTTAAATGCTAATTCCAAACTATAACGTCCCTTCTAACCTTTAGTTTTTTCAGTAAATTTCAAAGGTTTTTTCCAATTCTATTTCTTAGTTGGAACGTCCATCTTTGACTTCGGTAACCAATTGTGCCTTTTGTAAGAGGTGTAAAACACATATATGCACACATGTTACAGTATCTTAGACAATAGGGGTTTATTACTGCACTGTTATAGTCACATTTGTGTAGGAAGTTTATACAAAAGCAATCATTTAAACCAAGTTTACGTTTTTGTGGTGACACCGATGTCACGATGACGTCGGTAACCGCATTAATTACACCTTTTTTAAGAGGTGTTAAACAGCTATGCACACATTTTACAGAATTTAGACACTAGGGGTTTATTACTGCACTGTTTATGGTCATATTTTTGTAGGGAGTTTGTATAAAAACGATCATTTAAACCAATTTTCCATTTTTTGTGGTGATTCTAGGCGTTGCGATTATATCGGTACCTGCGATCACCGCGAATCAATCACAAAATGACAAAACAAATGCTGGCATTCAATAACCACCACCACATTCAAAACGTACAACTGCAAAATAGATTATAACCAACACACTAAACAGATAACTATCTGAAGAACTGTATAATAGCAGGTACAACTCCCTTAATGTCTCTATAACACAGTGTATAACTTTTTTAGTATAATCTATGACTGCACGCATCACTTATCACTAAGTGTCTCATTCACTGTATAAGTATTTAACAGGATCTGTGAGACAATGCATCGGTCTATCAATACTTCTGTAACAAAATGCATGACTGCCTCAGTACATCTATGCGTGGGTGCAACAGTGTCACAATGAGTCTGTGACTGGTTGCGGAAGTCTCTCACTCAATCTGGGAGTAGGTGCATGAGTGTCTTTGTACATTTGTAAGTAAGTATATGACTATCTGACTGGAACTGTGAGTGGATACATGAGTGTCTAAGTGGGTGTCTGAATGAGTGAACAACTGGGTGCATGAGTGTCCAAGTGGATCTGTGAGTGAGTGCATGAGTCTCTCAGTGGGTCTATGACTGGCAGAGTGAGTGTATGAGTGGTTCTGTCAGTGTGTGCATGGGTACATGAGTCTCTGAGCGTATGACTAAGCTGGTGCATAATTCTCTGAGTAGGTCTATGAGTGGCTGTGTGAGTGACTGTTTGGGTGTGTGAGTGTCTGAGTGAGTCCGTGAGTGGATGTAAGAGTGTTTCAGTGGATCTGTGAGTGGGTGTATGAGTGTCTCAATGCGTCTGTGAGAACAGGTGTGAGTGGTTCTGTACACTCTCCAAATAAGTTTGTAAGTGGTCGCATAAGTACCTGAATGGGTATGTGATTGAGTGCATGAGTATCTGAGTGGGTATGTAACTGGATGTATAAGTGTGTGGGTGGGTACGTGAATGGGTGTATAAGTGTCTGAGTGAGTTTGTGAGTGCGTACATGAGTGTGTGACAGTGATCGGCAAGTGTGTTCAAATATATATTTTTTAATATTTTCACCAATATTCACAAAGTCGCTCAATAGTCACGACGTGCCCCGGATGGTACGCCGGGGACTGCGCAGGTGGTCGCGGCATTGACGCAAATATCGCACGTGATTAAAAAAAAATGTTGGACACATGACTTGTGTCACTAACACATCCATTTCTGAAACATGGGGTTAGATTATCTCCACCCTGACCCCTTATGGCATATGCATTCCCAATTAATTGCAAAATCATTGTGAAAAATCCGCGGCCAGAGATATATCTATAATTTTCGGCTTAAATTTCTCCCAAAAACAGTGGATGAATTTGGACTAAATAATAAAAAGCAAAATCTGCGTAACAACATTTACCTTTCTGCCAAATTTGGTGTAATTCTGTCCAACGCTTTGGAGCTGTATGTTCGACAACACGTTCCTATGGGAATTAACATTACAAACGCACCCTTTTCTCGTGCCCCATTTTCTCGGTCCCCACTGCACGGTTCACCCCCAAACTTTCCGGGGAGAGGAGTGGGCCAAACGGCTAGGGAGCTCGACATCGGACCTGGGGAACTGGGTTTGAGTCTCGGAAATGATGCTGAACATCCTGTGATTCTGGGCAAATCACTTAATCTCCCCGTGCCTAACAAAAAATTAATGTGTGTCCTCATCTAACCTAACTGGTGCTATGTAAAGCGCTCTGATACTCGATTCGTGTCAAATTTGCGCTATATAAAACTCTGCAAAAAAAGAAAATGACACATAGAACCTACTTTGACACTTTTATGGGACAATTTCATGAAGTTTGGTCAAACAACACCAAAGTCATAGGCAAGGCAAAAAATGTGTTTCCTATGGAAACTAGGGGCCAGATGTACGACCATTTTTGCATGCGCAAATGGGTTTGTGAACCCATTTGCGCATGCAAAAACAGCATGGGGGATGTACAAACCCTATTTTGCGAGTCACAATTTTTTGTGACTCGCAAAATAGGGTTTTGCGACTCGCTATTAGGATGGGGCGTCCACTTCCTAATAGCGAGCGCAACCCTATATAAAAATGTTTGGCATCCGCAATTGCGGGCGCAAAACACTTGCAAATTACCACCCTCTTCAAGAGGGTGGTAATGGGCTTGAAAAAGGAAAGGGGTCGCCAGGGGACCCCTTCTGCTTTGCAGGGACCACTGCCTGCTCTTAAAAAATAAAACGAAAATGTTTCACTTTTTTTTTAAAAAATGCATCCCATTTTCCTTTAAGGAAAATGGGCTGCATTAAAAAAAATGCTTTATTTAAAAGCAGTCCAAGGCATGGTGGTCTGCTGAGCCCAGCAGGCCACCATACCTGGGAGGGCCTACCATTCCCAATGGGGTCGCAAATTACGAGAGGCTCATTAATATGTATGAGCCTCTCAATTTGCGACTCCATTGGGAATCACGAACAGTTGTACATTGGAAATAGCGGCTCGCAAATTGCGAGTCACAAAAAACTCGCAATTTACGAGGCGCTATTTCCACAGTCGTACATCTGGCCCTAGGTCCTAACTATAACTACCTAGTGGCGATCTATATATATATATATATTCACTTAAAAAACCATAGGTTTCACACATGTTATAGTTAGCTGGACATTTCAGTCGTAAAAAACCATTGAAATTCCCCCGTTATAGTTAGTTCAGATAACTATAACTCGCGCGCCGGCAATCCACTACTCATGACGTCACATATTACATCACTCATGACATGGTCAGTGGCATCACTCATGACATCACTGATGACATCATCCTTGTGAAAGAGTGGCGGTCGCGCGAGTTATAGTTATCTGAACTAGCTATAACGGGGGAATTTCAATGTTTTTTTACGAGTGAAATGTCCAGCTAACTATAACATGTGTGAAACCTATGGTTTTTTAAGTGAATTTGCAAGGTTTTTTTAAATGCTAATTCCTAACTATAACGTGTGTGAAACCTATGGTTTTGTAAGTGAATTTGTAAGGTTTTTTAAATGCTTAGGGCCTCATGTAGGTAAATAAAATTTACCGATTCTTAAATACCGAACCGTACCGAATCGGTATTTAAGAATCGGTAATTTATATGTAGGTAACAAGTCGGTAACATTTACCGAATCGGTAACATTCGGTATTTTCCGAATCGGAATTTACCGATTCGGTAAATACCGCGGTGGTATTTACCGAATCGGTAAATTCCGAGGTGGTATTTACCGAATCGGTAAATACCGAATCGGAAAATACCGAATCGGAAAAACGAAATCACATGACTGTTTGAAACAGCCAATCCTGTGCAACCAAACCCCACCCAAGTAGGAAATGGCCACACCCAGGCAGGTGCACTCAATCAACAGACTCAGGAGAGGCTTGGAGTGCAGAGGAGAGGCAGGGAGCCAGTGGCTGATTGTTGAGACCAAACTACACTATGTCCAGCCAGAGGACAGGAGGGGAAAGGAGGCGCAAGGTGAAATTCAGCCCCAAGGAACTCCAGGTGCTAGTGGAGGAGGTGGTGAAGCAGCACCAGAAGCTTTTTGGGAGGCAATCCCTGCAAGTGGCAGAGTGTGAGAAGCGCACCATTTGGCTGGCAATCCAGGCGCAGGTAAATGCCGTGGGAGTGACCCACAGGGACATTGACGTTCTGAAAAAACGCTGGTACGACCTGCGCATCGTGACTAAGAGGAAGATGGGGGACATCCAGAAGGAGGCCAGCCGGACAGGAGGTGGAACTAACAGGGCACCTGCCCTCACCGAACTGGAGGAGCTGGTGCAGTTGACAATCAAGCCCAAGAGTGTCGTGGGCCTTGGGGATGCCGACAGCTCTGCCAGAGCCGCCACCCAACAAGGTAAGAGGAATGCACAGCAATGTATCCCCCCCTACCCCTATCCCACATCCCCCAATGTGAAATGAGTATCCCACTCCAGTCCATGTGTTACTGCAGACAGGCAATGCATTATGGGAGATGTAGTCAGGGATCCCCCACCATGAACAGAATAGCACAGAACAATGATGCATGGTACAGACATTAGCCTAAAGCAGACAGAGGACAATGTGAGAGTGTTACAACAATTTATTGTCTTGCTTGCAATGCATGCCTTCAGGTACACTGAGCTGATGTTGCATTTCTGTCCACAGACGTAACATCGAGCAGGACTGCAGATGGCACAGGAGAGGGGGCACACCGTCAATCCAGTTCAGCTACGGGCAGCACAAGTTCTGGCCAGAGAGCGTTGCCACTGCCACCATCCCCAGTACCTGAGCCAGCATCCCCAGTACCTGAGCCAGCATCCCCAGTACCTGAGCCAGCATCACCACTCATGCTGGAGTCACCGGCCACATCACCATCCACAATAGTGAGGTCGAGGAGGCGTGCTGCTGCCAGGCTGCGCGTGTTGCACACATCATCTGATGACAGCAGGGGCCCGGAGCCAAATACTATGCCCCAGGATGGGAGACATACCACTGTGCCCTCCACCTCACAGGGAGAAGACACGGGTGCAGGACGGCGCCGCAGGTCGCGTGAGCAAAGTCCACCACCAATCCATCTCAGCCATGGGGTCTTTGGGGGCCTTGAGGCCAACATGTTAAAACAACAGCGCCTGCAAACAAAGGCAGTCATTTCAGTACAGTGGCATGTGCGGGGACTCAGAACAACATTCAGACACATGGACAGGAACATCGGTGCAATGGCGGCGGGGATTTCTGACATGGCAGCGGGCCTGCGGGACGTGTCACAGTCCATGCAGCTGTTGTGCAGCAAGTTGGACGCAGAGAGAGCTGCAAGGCGCCGGGAACGGCAGAGGGGAGACAGGCACACCAGGGCACTCAACCGCCTGGCAACTGCAACATCACTTCTCTGCCGGCGCTCAGTGAACATGCAGGAGGGCCTGACACACTGCAGCAGCGACGTCACTAGGGGGATGGTGCAGGTCACCAGTGCCCTGGAGGTGCTATTGACCAGTCAGGCGGCCACAAGTGGTGCAGGGGATGCTGCAGAAAACATGGACACCAGCAGCAGGAGCAGCATCACACCCCCCCTCCCAGAAACACGCAGGAGCAGCAGGCGGCATGGGGCTGGCACCAGTGAGGAGGCTGAATCCGTGCCATCCCACAATGTAGCGCGTGGCCGCAAACTTTGATGCCGCACCGCGTAGCAACAGACTATTGGGTGACGTAACCCTGGTCTTCACACTTGTGAATGAGCAATGTTACCTGAATTGCATAATCTTGGTTTCGTGGCGTAGTGGCGCTTTATTAAACTACTACATGACAACCAACAACTGCCTGTGTCCCCTTACTTACTCAGAAATAGTTGCATGTGATCTCTGCCCGTCTCACTCTCCCATCTGTTGCTGTTGGCACTCCATCTGCGTTGGCCTCTGGCTGTCCTGAATCATCCTCATTGTCCTCAAAATCTGTGAGTTCCACCTCTGTACCTCTCTTCGTGGCAAGGTTGTGCAGCATTGCACAAGTGGCGATGATCTTGCAACAGATGATGGGTGTGTACTGGCGTGCGCCTCCGCTCTTGTGGAGGCAGCGGAACCTGCTTTTCAATAGTCCAAACGTGCGCTCCACCACGTTGCGAGTAGATTTGTGTGCCACGTTGTATCGTCTCTCACTGTGGGTTGATGGGTGTAGGTAGGGAGTGAGGATGAATGAGCGCACGGCATATGCACTGTCGCCTGGGTGAGTGAAAGGGAACCATCAGTCACATGCCTCAATACACTTTGATTTGCTAGTTTCATGGTGCGTCACTGTTACTTACCTAGCAGGTATCCCTCTCCAAATTCTACGGCAAGCAGTCGTGTGTAGATCCCACTGTTCTGGAAGATGTAGGAGTCGTGGGTGCTCCCAGGAAACTTGGCAACAATGTCAGTGATGATGTTCCCTGCATCGCAGATAACCTGCACATTGATGGAGTGGGTGCACTTTCTGTTTCTGTAGATGTGCTCAGTGGCAGCTGGTGGGCAGATTGGGATGTGTGTGCCATCAATACAGCCAATTACATGGGGGAACTGTGCCATGCGATAAAAGTCAGTTTTAGTTTTCTGAAGGTCAGCCTGTGTGTTTGGGAAGCTGATGTAGTGGTGCATTCTCTGCATCATGGCATCCAGGAACTTCCTGAAGAAACGGGACAGGCAACTCTGGGATACACCGCCCACCGCAGCTATCACCCCCTGGTAACTGCCAGATGTGAGGAGATGTAGGCTGCAGAGCACCTGCACATGTGGTGGTATGGCATGCGCCCTTGGTGTTGGCTGGTCCAGGAGTGGGTGCAGGTCCCTTATCAGGTCCATGATGGTTTGGGGGTGTAGCCTGTACCTTTCATGTATCTCATCCTCAGTCAGTTGGAATAGTGTGATGCGCTGTCTGTAAATGCGTTCCTCCCGTCTCCAAATCCTCAGTCCTGCTGCCTGTAGACGTAGACGCCTTGCAATGACATACAGAGCGGCCATGTTGTCCACGCTGATGCATTTTGGGATTTCTTTTATGCACTGTTGATGATTACCACCTGCTATCAATCTGTGTTAATTATCGACTCTTAATTACCGAATTTCATCGATTTCTAAAATACCGAATTTACCTACATGTCTTTTTCCGTTTTACCACTTCATATTTACCACTTCATATTTACCGAATCGGTAAACATGTATTCGGTAAATATGAATCGGTATTTTAGAACTCGGTAAATATGAATCGGTATTTACCGCTTCATATTTACCAATTTTAGGTTTTTGGCCTCCTACATCTCACTTGACTAAATACCGGTCGGTAACGGGAAATTTACCGAATTTCGGCCGTTACCGACCGGTATTTGGCTACCTACATGAGGCCCTAAGTTAGGTATGTTTTATTATATTTTTATATATATATATATTTTTTTTTAAGGTTTTTCACCATGCGCGCACCCCGCGATTTTTTGAAAAAATAATAAAATGTTTTTTTCACCCTTCGGGGTCCTTCAGGGACCCCCTGACAAAGGCTAGGGGGTCAGGAACTCTCTACCCTGCCCCCTTTTCATGTTCTCCACCTTTCTTTTTGACTGTCACACACAAAACACACAAAATGGCGGCCGACACTTCCTGATTTTGACCGATTCGAACGTTGACTGACATGAAACCACCAATCAGAATTACGATCGCTCACGGCGCGCGCCTATAGATATTTATGTACTTTTAACTGCAATTTTCTCAGGAACTACTGAACAGATTGACTCCATATATGCAAAATGCACATCCCTGACCTGAGTACTACCTCTTTGCCAAATTTCAAGTAATTCTGTTCAGCCGTTCGGGCTATACCTTCGACTAAAGGTCCTATGGGAAAATGCATGGGGAAAACGCGTTTTGGGACCCCCTTTTTTCTCAGCCCCCGCTTAACGAATCACCCCAAGACTTTCAGGGTAGGAGCTGAGCGGAGCGCCCCATTAGTTTTGAAAATTTCGCGAGGATTCGTCAACCGGCGCCAAAGTTATTCAAAATAGAATTTTCAGATTTCCTATGGAAACTTGGTCCTAACTATAACTATCTACTGGCGACCGCCAGCAGATAATATATATATATATATCTATATGTATATATATATATATATAGATAGAGAGAGAGAGATATTTGTTATATGACCTGTCACCATTTAGTCCTACTTCTATATCTGACCTGTCCTAGTTTTTGCTTTTCTAAATCTGGTCACCCTAGTGCAGTCTCACTTACTCGTGGCTATCATATTGATCAAGTACTACCCCTTGCAAATCTCTGTATCTGTTGTTCACATAAGGTCTGTGATAGGTGCTATGTCAAGCCAGCCGTAAACAGCCCCACGATTTGCACCAAAGATTACCTGTGGAGGTGCCCCGTGCACAGGTCTGATGCTGGAATAGAAAGATATACGAAGAATCTCTACTCTACGTTCTTTCGCACGGTAAAGTAAATAAATAAACGCATGTACTTTGCACACCACAGCTGATGCATCGTGTATTCGTTGTGTGTGTCCTGCGTGCGCGCGCCTGTCTCCCTGCCTCTCTCTTCTTGGGTGGGGGTGAAGGGGAAAGGTTAACCGGCGGCTTAACCTCCTAAAGTGCGCCTGCCTCGGAGAGAGTCAACGCACAGCCCCCAGCGTGTACAGTATTATCTTATTAGAGCGCTGCTTTCAGGAGCACGTTGTGTTAAGCAAAGGTACGCAAATTGACAATAAACCTGTCCCGCCGCGCCATGTGTGAGGGCCCTGAAGAGAAACAGAACCTGTAATCAGGTCTGAAGGGGGGGCCTCATCCCGGCAGAGGCGGCTGCTGTCAGCTGCGGAGAATCATTACACCCTCGTCCCCGTGGCAGGGGGGTGTAAATACATCCCAAACTCGGCGTAATGACATTCTGTGCTCCGGGCCGGGGATCTGCTTCAAATAAAGGGGCCATTAGAAGAGCGATTAAAGCAGGGGGGCGGCCAGAGCACAGGGCGCTCCCTCGGCCAGGCAGGGATGAGGGGCAGGGAGAGTAAATCTTCCCTCATCACAGGCAGGAATGTGCCTATGGGCTCTGCCTTGACCCCCAGGGCTAACACATGATCTGTCTGCTCTCCGCCATGGGTACCAGTCTCCAGCGTTTACACTGGGGGATGCTGTTAATAGTTTAAAAAGAGTTTAATTGAAAGTGAGTTGAGGGGTTTGGGCGCCTTGAGGTATAGTCCGGAGCTGCCGACTTTGGAACTGGGGGACCAGGTACGAGTCTCGGCGTCCGCTCAACACCCTGTGATTCTGGGCAAATCACTTGGGGGCATATTTACAAGGGCTTTATCTCCGCTTTTTTGGCTTACAAAGCCAAAAAAGCGGAGATAAAACCAGCACCCTATTTACAAGAGGGTGCTAACATGCATAATCGCACGTTAGCACCCTTTTTCCCAACGCCTCACTTTGCATCTCCAATGAGATGCAAAGTGGGCGTTACTGGGCGTACCCAAGATGGACTACCTTGCAAATATCGCTGATGTTTACATCGCAATATTTACAAGGCAGCCCATATGATTTTAGCACACATTAGATTTTGACGAAAACGGCCGTTTTCGCTAAAACCTAACGTCTGCTAAAATCCTGATTTAGGCATTCCTAACATAGGGGGTGGATTATGCTGATATGACCCTGTGGGTCGTATCAGCAAGGTTATCGCCCTTTTGCAGGGAACATCGCTGGAAAACCAGCGATATTCCCTGCAAAAGGGCGATAACCTCGCTATCTCTGGAATTTTTATCGCCCTGGAGTAACGCGTTGTTAATAACGCGCTACCAGGGCTAAATACCAGAGATAGGCTGCGATAACATAATTATCGCTAAGCACGGCCAGCGTTTATCGCTGGCTGTTGTTAATATGCCCCTTAATCTCCTCGTGCCTACAAAAATGAGTGAAATATCCTTGTGTAATGTAACTGGTGCTGATGTATAGCGCTCCAATACCTATGGTTGAGTTAGCGCTCTATAAAACATCAAAAAAAAAAAAACAGTGGGCGACATGTGCCTTTCTTGTAGATGCGCTCATATTTCTGAAAAAGGGTAAACATGCAAAACTCTATAAACGTAAAACCAGTACACACAAAATACAAACGCTTTGGAGCTTCTTTCTGCGTTTGCTCCGAGCATACACAGCTCATGTATCCATTGTATGGGTCATGCGGAGGTTTTAGGGGTGCCTGGTATAATGGCACAGTTTCAGGGCGCTCTCTGAAGGGGACTCAAAGTCCTGAAAGTCCAGAAACACATCTTTAAGTCGCTGGACATGCCAAGCATCGGCACTCCTTCTGGTCACCAAGCCGAAGCCTTGAGGGCGTGCTTTGGGGCGATGGACAACTGACCGCTGAGTGTTGGAAGCGATGGGTCCAGGTATCACACCCGCTTCAGTATCTTCAGAAAGAGCCGGACTCCTCTTTGTCCAGGGAATACTGCTGTGCAAGGTGATAGAGTCAGAAGCTGGAGCCGGCTACTGCTCAATCCTGGGCTCAGCTTGAGAAGGTGTGAACGGCTTCATCTCTTGGTGACCATCCAACATGGAGACCCTGCAATGGATGGCTCCAATGGAGAGTCCAGGGTCGCTGAGCATCATCACATCTGCGGGATGCTTACTGCGCATCCATACTCTGCCCCATCATTGAGAGGGTTTGCATCTCTGACTCATTATCAGCCTGAGGCGCTCCACCTTGGTTTGGCCTTGGCACTATGGGTGTTCGCCACGGTTTTGGTACCTGTGATCAGCCTCTTGTATAGACAGCGGATTCAGGTTAGTCCCTCACTGGGTATTTAGATCACAGTTCTGTACAGGGTGAAGTCAAGCATTTCTGACTCTGGAGACATGGGGCAAATTGTGAGTTTAAAACTGGTGGCTCTGTTGGGTATTGGTTACGTATCCACCAACAAGTGGTGGCAAGTCAAGGGAACTTCGTGGTTTCAGGATCCATGCCCTACCTGCTCATTGAGTGGAATTTCACTGTCCGATGGAGCTTGGCGGTTGTGAGACCCTTTTTGGGAGGTGTTTATTACGTCTCGTGGCTCAGTGCTTCCATTTTCAGCGTCCACGTTTCAATGTGGCCAGTGTGGAAAGGGTGGTATGTCACTACATTGGTAGGCACAGCAATGAGAGTCACTACATCATGCCTACCACCTCACTTCATTGCAAGAGTTATTTCGTTGAAGATAAGTATTACATTGTATTATATATAGATGCACAGTGTAATATGCAATTTATTACCATTATTCAGTGTGGGAATGTTGCCATTACTCATAAGATATAAGGCCTCGAATGAGCCATGATGCCCCTCCCCCTCCTTCAACAATGGTAATAAATAGCATATTACACTCTGTACATGAGCATTTATGGTCTTATGTCCTGGCATCTTTTCATGTGTACATGTTTTTGACAGCACCTCGGGACCCTCGCAGGTGATTTGTTGCACTTTATAAATATTTGATTGATTCATTGAAAGAGATTAAGATATTTAAAAAAAACAGGATACAAAAAGTTGAATTTGAACAGTATAGTAAAATCACACGTAAGAGACCTTGTTACTATTAGGACACGTTTTTTCAATGAAAAGTAATTGTTACCTGCAATCTGTAAGGCAGTAGGAACTGTATTGCCAATTAGGGTATTATGAATCTCGGATTACCGCTTTCCGTATTACTGAATCCATGTAACTAAGCTATTGGTTTGCTCATGTATTGAAGTCCTTTACGCAGGGTGAAAAGTTTGAGTACCAGGTAACTGTGTCAGATTTTATCTTCCGGAAGGTCTGACAGTCTCCTCAGGGTTTTACAAAAGTACTTATAGCACCGCTCAGATATGCCATGGAGTTGGTGATTACAGAAGTCTCAATGGCACACGCCACCAAAAGGTAGGGCACACACGTCGAACATACTATAGATATACATTGACAACACAATAAGTGTATACCTACGGCACCAGAAACCTCCCAGTAAGTACTTACCCTACAAGTCCGTGCTAATGGGAGAGTGAGCACTCAACGCATGCCACTCACGTTACGTAACATGAATTGGCTGCAGTGCGGGTGTTACATTAAGAAAAGCTGCCGTACAAGTGGGAGGCAGCTAGAAACAAATGAATACATACACAATATAAGGAAAACACTGGAGCACTCAGAGAGCGAACAGGTAAAAAAAGGATTCAACACAAATGCATGTATTGCATATATAAGTATATATATTTAATTAGACAATATCCATACAGTCAACACCTGTTTCGTCCCTAAGGACTTTTTCAAGGCCTATGTATTGCGTGGTACACAAGAAAATATAAATAGAATGACCAAAAAAATGTAGTTGGGCAGACGTGCCAAGGTCAGCTTAATGTGGCATTGGTTAATCAGCAAGTATCATGGACGATAGGTCAGTTATACAGAGGGTCAGTTTTACAGAGGGCTCAGAGTGGTGGACCAGAAAGAAGCTCTCAGAAACATTGAAGATGTCAGTTCTGTAGCCCATGGGAATGAGTCTAGACATGTCATTGTCGCTCATTGTAATCATCGAGGGCCCTGCCGCACCTGTTGAAGGCATGCGAAAACTCTGCCAGGCCGAAACAATTGAACTCAAAAGGTCTTCTTTTCCTACGTGAAAGGGACTATCCAATCAACAAAATTTCATTTTTTTAATGTGGCTGAGTGGTACTCAGTTCATTGACTCGGGGTATTAAAAAGCAGAGTTAACCATTGTGGAATTGAAACCTCAAACTTGCAGAGTGCAAGTGTCAGCTTAAAATAGGTGTACAACTCACTGAGCTATTGTGTCGTGTTGTTGATCTGTGTTTATGTTTATTTACAAGCCCCTTGCGCCACCGGTACGTCACTTTTTCCCATGTTAAAAGTGACGCACCGGCGGCGCAAGGGGCTTGTAAATAAGCCCCTAAGTGTTTGACACAGGAAGGAGCGACCTCTCCAGTATTTTTTTTGTGCAGGCAATAATTTCGACGTGTGAGCTCGATAGGGCGGAACAAGTCCCTAGCTATCCCTTTCCGGACCAAGTGAGTTCACTGTCTTCTCTGTAGCGCCCAGACAAAGGCCTTGTCATTCCTGGGAGCTACAGCCTGCTTTGACTTTAAAAGCTTGCAAGTTAAACAGCGTCCCTGAGGACAGAGCAGTAAGCAGAGTTGGGCAGGCTTACAGGGCCCTGCACAAAATAATGCGGGACTCTGGTTGCCTGTGAAAGGATGAAAATTCAAAAGTGCCACTGAAGCCGATTGTAAAAACCACCTGTTTCCACACTCTGTATGCTAATGAGGCATTAGCGTGGAAAAGAATACGGCAACCACACATTTGGCCTAGAATTCGGCACAATCGCTTCACTGTTCAGGAACAAGCCAGCTCGTAAAGGGCCTTCTCTCCTGTTTCTCTCTTTGTGTGTTTTGTTTTATCTCCAGGGCTTTTGTGGCAGTGGTTTTTCGCAGCCTGATATGGTGTTTCCCTGTCAAGCATGTTCGGCCCACATCACAGCGCTCCTCCGGGCCACACAAGCTGGCTAAAGCGCCTTTGCTACATTGAGCTGTGAAAACAGGAAAGAATTTCCGTTTTTGAAAAAAAAAAACACGAAGCCCGAGGGTGGGAGGTAAACCAGAAATAGGCCGCTGTCAGCAAGCACAGGTACCTGAGGCTGAGGCAGGTAATGTAAGCACGTGACTCTGTGATTGACGACGTCAAAGTACTCGGCATATCACCTAGCCTCGCTCCCGGCAACCTTAGCAGCATTCCTCGCGCCTGTGTGCGCGCGCCATCCTTCAGGCCAGGCTAGAGATGGAAGGCGAGCGTGGAAGGGCGGCATTGTTAGAAAAAATTGTGCAATGAATCGCTGGCCTCCTCAGACTATCAGAGCAATCTCAAAACATCTACTTCGTGTCTCCTTTGCGGACAGTTGGAGGGGCCTGATGTTGTGTTTATGTCCTTGCTGCTATGTGACCTCATTGGGTTCCAACTATTACATTCTGTAACTATGGAATCCAGTGAGATCACGTGCATTGCAGCTCAAGGCTGGAAGAGGAGTGCCCAGCCTGTCCGACTCGATACGGCTGGGTTCTTGAATAAATCCGCTTCTTCAAATTGGATGTATGGATCTTTATTTCGCAACAATGGCGACGAGTGACTGAACCCAGCAATAGCGAACCCACGTTCAAGTTTTTGGTCAGCCCGGGCAGAGTTTAACTACTTCATTTGTTGTCGTTTGGTTTGAGGCACAACAGCTCCCGGTTAAAACCAATAGGAATAGACTGGGAAGTTTGAGGCCCTGCTTTAGAGGGCAGTGTTTTTGGACATGTTGCACAGCAGCACAAGTTGCTGTGCAACACGGCTTGAAGTTAAGAGAAAAATGCGCTAGGACATAGCCAGCGATGCCCGTGCCATAGTGCTATTTTTACCCATGTTGCATAGCAGCCACACTGCTGTGCAATTTGTTAAAAAAAAATAAGCGTAAGGGAGGAGTACAGGAGGGAGGTGTGTGGGAGGGGTAAGCATTATGAGAGTGGAGGTGAAGGGAGCAGCAATAACAGAAAGCGGAAGGAAGGAGGTATGGGGAAAGGGAGTGCGTGGGGGAAGAAGAAATAGCACCTGAATCATGTCGCAGCAAGCGGATGGGCAGTAATTAGGTTGAATCCATCTGTGCTTGGTCCATGCTCCACTAAATAGTACAGAAGTGACGCTTGGACTGTGCTGGCCAATTGGTAGTCAGCAAAGAAGAGTGACAACAAATGGTACACAATGGGCTGGCTTTTAACCCTTTACTGTACTCAACATGTCTCACAAGCGAGAGCATATGCTAGACATGCACTGTGGCAGGTTCAAGCTAAAAATGGTGGCTGTCCATTCTGCCCAGCCCTGCCTTCTGCCAATACATTTAGGTTACAGCGTAGGGCTGCCTTCAAGGTGATGGAGCGCTTGGCACCCTACCATTGGAATGTCATGTGTGCAGGGAGGGACTACAGGCCATGGCAAATGTATGGCCACCCATTTAATGTTGTCAGCCTGTTCCATTTTCAGCAGTTCCTGCTCTGTGGCCATCGACCCTATAAAACATGGTAAACTGTCACGGAAATACAGAATAATGTCCCTGACCACCATCAAGAAAATTCCCATAGCATCAAAGAAATGTTTAATGTATATAATATAAAAATGCCCAAATTGTGGGGTATATTTCGAGTGCCAATATTGGTAAAGGCAATTCCACCATGCCTTCCTCTTCTCCCTTGATCAAGCTTCTCTACCATCCTTTTGATCAGATGACGTATTCTGCTCACACTCGGAACTACTTTTTTCTTTCTCATTCAGCACTCTATGAGAGTGCATGCATTTTCTTACTTTCTTCCTGGTGGGCTGCTTCCCCTCAAATACCAGCTCAGCAGCACGCTCTATGTTGCTCACTTCTCCACTTCCCTCTCCCCATCTTATTCGTTACTTTTTCCACCCCTGCTAGATTTTTTACTGGTTTTTATTTTCAATGTTTTTTGTTCCTCCTCACCTCAACTCTCTGTTGCTCCCTTGCACCCTGACCACTCACCGTTTCTCCTCTACCCGTACCTCTCTTGCTTTTGCACCCCTCCCATTGCATTCATATTGTTTTGGAGGACCCGACGATTGGCAGCCAAGCTTCTCCATTTTAGTATGCACTTTCGCGAACACTTAGCTTTTTTAATTACCACTCCAAGATTGTCATCCGCCATCTTGGAACTCTAACTCAAAACAAATCAAAGCAAAATGGCTGTTGCAGTATGTCGTATGCGTGTGCAGGTGTGATGATGCAAGCATGCTCATATGCCATCTAGCTGGGCCAAAGTAACATGCTGATGTAAAACCCACAATTCCACTGGGGGGATGTCTGGACTCTGATGCTGCCCCGTCGTGCCCACCTTGTACTCAGATGAGGCTAAGAAGCCACTCCCGAGAACACAGAGGGAGAAGGGAATTTGGAAAGACAAACATCACCGAGTAGTACCCTTTCTTGGACCTGGTATGGATTCGTCTTGTGTTCGAGTCATGACAAAAGTAAACAAACAGCAATTACTGTATAGTCTTCTGAAATGTAAAGAATACCACATAGGATATACCTTTCAGAGTTGAGCAACCCTCTGCAGATATGTGTGCTTCTGAATACAAAGGATTTGCCTGCAACATATAACATGAAATGCTAGTCTAAAGTCTAGCTCTTCTGCAGTGTGATGTTGCAAGCATGCAGAATGTAAATCCCTCATTTAACTTGAATGCAATATGTTCAGCAACACCACACCAAGTCTGTTGTTCAAAGTCTTCAGAAGAAATGGAATATTGCCACCCCACAACCAAAACGTACTTTAGCTCAATGGCTTCAGTCATGAAACAAAACCGCCTTTGAAGAAATGTCCAAGTCCATACAAACACACGTGGCGGCCCTCCAGCAACAATTAGTTCCACTGAAGAGATTCAGCTGATACACCAAGGATAATTTACTAAGGACGATTGTGGCATATTTCACTCTGAGAGAAATGGGAGCAGATGAAAAACGGCCAATGGGAAGCAAGGTTCTTCATGGTAGTCGACTTGAACTACTAAAGTTCAAAAATGGCCACCACATTCTAGTTCACTTTTGCTCTCACTTGGGATGCGAGTCTCATGAATATGGATGCCATCTTGGTTAGGGAATAATGTACCACATGCTCACATTTTCGGCTCCCATCTTAGAAGTATAGAACGTTACTAAAGCTACATTTGATATTAAAAATGCGAAATCAATATTCAAGATATAAACATTCTTAATGGTTAAATGTAGGGAACCATAAATATGCCTAATAGCTATTTCCAATGTACCTTGATGGGCCCTTGCGAGGAATCCTCTCTCACTCTGAGCACAAGTAATGCATACTGTGTTGATGTTCCTGAAAAAAATGACGCATATGTGTGCATGCGTAATTGTTCTTGCATGCATGTCATTGCTTTTTTTTGGCCTTTTTCTCTCCTTATTTGAAGGTGCTGAACAGCAACTGTAAGAAACAATGACAAAGACAATAGGCCTGCTGAAGGCGCGATCTATTGACTATGCCAATGCTTGTTTTTTATAACGTGCCCCTGCTAATTACAGGGTCTCATAGCTCTTTTGATGCATAATGTGTGTCTGAAGTTGTGGGTGTGCATGATGTCTGTAGGAAGGGGGCATCACTAGAGTCTTGATGAGCTATATGCCATCTTGCCAGCACAGTTCCCCACTGTATTTTCAAAACCGTAGCGCTGGGTCCAGCGAGAGGCTCCCTCTTATTGCATGCCCCGATGGAGGAAGCCTAAATGCACTTGCAGCAAGACTCCTGAAAGGTTCTCTTTCAATTAACTGCGGGGGGCAATTGAAGTGTCCCCGCGTGCACCTAGCCTGCAGCCTGATAAATGCGCCTTTACCATCATCAGTAGAGGAGGCCTGGAGGCCGTGAATTGGAGGATGGATTGAATGGTTGGTAGACGCATGTTTCAGCTCACGGATAGTACAGGGGATCGGTCCAGCTCATGCCCATTCCTCCTGCCATTGAGTACATACCTCCAGAGTTGGGAGAGCTACTTAGGTGTTGGATGGGGTGGGTGGTTGCTTCACAGGTTTTTAGCAAGTCCCTCACTAAAGTGTTCATCAGGGTAAGAATCCATAGCTCACAGAGCAGCCATGCAAACCATAACTCACACGCCAAAAATACAAAACTCATAACCTTATCCTTGATGTCACAGATGCAATTGTAAATAATCTTACAGAAGAGATTACACATCACATTACCATTATGAAAGATTATTAATTGATGTCACAGATAGAATAGTAAATAATCTTACAGAAGAGATTATCCATCACTTTACTATTAATATTATGAGAGATGACTGTAAATGTATTTCTATTAATTGTTTTGAGTATTTGTTGTTATTGAATGTTGTTGCTCTGCTGCCATGTGAGGCAGCAGTTGGCCCCAGAGCCTAGCCTGTGGCCCGGATCGGTACCTACCAATGGCACATGCGGGGCCTTCGGCAATGTACAATGGCAACTGTCCAGAGGGCCTGGCCTTCAGACAATGCCAGTGCCTAACCTACCACAGGTGGCCAACCCCTACTTGGCACAGTTTTCAGATGTGTGCAGCAAGGGTTGGCCAAAGGGCTTGGCCTGTGAATAGGCAGTGCGCCAACCCAAATGCAGTCAGGTGACCCCCACTACGGAGATGGGCCTCCTATTCTTTGGGGGTCAGCAGACCCTGGAGCAGGGTTCACATCCCTAGTGAAGCTCCAAAGGTTTGCAGACTCTTGTTGGGCATCCTGTGGAGTTCAAACCAGAGTATTTGGTCCACAAACCCAGCAGGAGGTGAGATATTATTTACGAAGACGTACATAAATAATATAAAAATAGGTCTGGTATACATTACATTCAAATATGTGCTTCGGGCATGACCTGGTATTCCTGAGGGATATTGTGCTGTAAATAGTTTAGATTAACTGTGCCTTGTAGCTGTAGAGATGGTACACAATCTCCCTCTCAATCATGGAATCCCTTAAACACTTCTGGATAAAGATACCCTCATCCTGGACACCAACCTCACCGTGAAGTCCCAGGCCAACACCATCACCTCCACATACTTCCACATCTTCCACATGTTACTTAACATTTTCAAGTGGCTCCCACTGGACACCAGACGCACCATCATGCAGGCCCTAATCACAAGCAGATTGGACTATGGCAACGTACTGTACACCAGACTCGTTCTCCATCTCATGCTCTGATCCCACACCACACCACTCCTCAGAGAGCATCACTGGCTCTGTATCCAAAAGCGCAGCCAGTTCATGCTTCTCACACATGCATCCAAGTCACCTCACAACATGGGGCCCGTATACCTTAATCACCGGCTTCACTTCCACCAACCCACCAGATATTTTCACTCAGCATTAATCTCCCTCGCACACACACCCCACATCCACAGAAGTAGAACGGGAGGCCCATCATTCTTCTACCGAGCTGCCAAATCCTGAAACTCCCCCAACACATCAGGGTCTCCTCCTCACTTCTTGAATTCCGCAAGAAGCTGAAGACCTGGCTATTCAGCTAGTCTTCTTGCAGGACCATCAAGACTGCTTGTACTCAGGCAGAGCCTCACCCCATTCCTCCTCTCACCTACTCAGCACCTGGGTACCCTCATGGGTGACAAGCAGCACTCTGCAAATCCACCTTGCTTACAGACAGGAATCTGGCATTCAGAAAACCAAAGGTGAGTCATTATTGGTGAATAGGTGAACTAATGGACCTGATGATAACTTGGGGAAGGCACAGTTTATATAGTGAGTTATAGAAAGTGTTTGAGCATGCTTTGTGCACACAAATGTGACCAGTGAGTAATTATTTTTGTTAACTATGGCAATTGGTTGCTCCTGTAGAGGTTAGCTTTAAGACTCACATATTGCTTTGGGAGTGGGTGTTTCTGAGCAGGGTTCTAGGGGAACACTTTGTTCAGATAATTCTGAAGTAGCTACTTGTTTCCTTTCTGCTGCAACATGTTTGTACTCTTTTTACCCTCTGTCGCTTGTTTTCTTGGTCCTTGTGACGTTTGTTTAGTATTCCTGACCTTGTGTCTTACTGTGTCAGAGTTTCCTTGACCACATTACTCTGATCTATATGTCTCCAAGTCCATTGCCTTGTCTTTTTGTTTGAAAATACAGAAGATGGATGCCTCTGTCATGTGTTGCACAAGGTGTAGAACCAAATCTTTGATCTGTAGATATGAGATGCTAAGCTAATCCCCTGTCATGTGCCGATGCTTAAGATTGATCCCCGATCTGAACACGGTATGAAGTGTAATTTTACTCAGTTCTTTAATAGTTCAGTAGACGCTTTGTCCATGTCCAGTATACAAGTTAGTAGTAACTGGTTGTAGTTTTTCTGGATGGTGGGTCTCCTTGGTGGGGAGTGCCTCTTGTGAGTGTACCCCAAAGCGTCTGTGAGAGTGATCAGCGGGTCTTATATTTTGGTTATGGCATGTGTGTCAATGCCACCCCAGTCCTAGGTTTGAGAAATATGTCGCTTATCTCTCTCAGTGTGATTGTTTTCTCATTGCAAAATGCTTGAGACTTCTCTGCCTCATTCTGACTGAAGTGTGTGAGACATATTTTGGTCACTGCTTACCAGACAGTGTATTTGTCTGACTATGCGAAAGAAATTTTGGGGACTTTCAGAAACTTGACCTGGGAATGTATTCCGCCTGTGGCTTGTTATTGGCTTTGTGGATTGTTACTCACGTTTTCTGCCTATCAATCTGCTGGATTAATTTGGTTGCAACTGTGTAGCTTGAGTTCGTACCCACCCAGTGCTAAAGCCGTGTTTACAGTATTCTTTCACAAACTCATTTTCTGTGATAAACAGGCCTTTAAATCTTGTTCTTATCTCATCACATTTGCTGGGCAAAATGTCAAGGTGTGTTTTCGTGGAAGCTTGGTGTTTATTTTGCTTTCAGCTGAATTAAAGTGAGAGCGTTTATAGGAAAGAGGAATGCTACATACATTTCAGTGCTCAATTTATAAAAAAATAAGTGCCAGGGCTCTTGATAGATTGCCCCTGCCAGCGCTGTCAATGATGGTTACGACACAACTACTAACCATCACACTCCAACAAAAGTGACAATTTGGACTATATCAGGCCCTCAAAGCTATAAGAATGACTTGGGCTGCAGGTAATAGTAATTTTTGATGTATATTGAATTAATAATTAACTTTTGTTGTGGTCATCTCTAAATTGACCAGACAGCGCCACCTAGTGGTAGACTGTCTCACGCACCAGTGTTGACAATTATGTGCCGGTGCCGAGCACCTGAAACCACCGGCTCAAATTAAGCACTGTGTGTACTTTCTCCATGGAGCCTGCTTTTGCCATTCTTTTCAATGGTATTTTACACATAGCTATCTCAAACGGTATCTCGTTCTTCAGCTGCACAAAACATTGGCACACTTTTTGCAAATCTCCTCTTCTTTGGGGAGTCCATTTAATTTGTAGAACTGCCTTTTTCAGGAACAAAGTACAAAACAACATTTCAGTCTCAGCCTACCATATGGTGATCGTAGGCAATTTAAACTGTGTATGGCCCATTCACTGTCAAGCACAGGATAAGATTTTTTTCACAGGAAAGAGCCAGTCACAATGTAATACAATTTAACAAGGCTTGTTTTTCACTTTGATGTGTAAAGCATATGCTTTATTTATGTTATCTGTGGAAACTCGTTTTGGAGAGTTGGATAAGTTTAAAGACACTTTTTATGAAAGCTTTTGTGTTTATGTATCCCTACACAATAATTATGTACTCCATCTGCAAATGTGCCTTTTTCGGAACACTTATATGACTGCATATAAGCAATTTCCTCATTTGTCCTTTCAGGCACTAGGCTCATGATTTGAATGGTGCAGTAGGTGCAGTGGAACAGGGGCTATAAGGTTTAGTAAACTCACTGAGCACTGAATATTGCAATATTTTACTACTAAACAAGCAGTCACAAATGGAATTACCATGCAGGTACTAGGGTCATGATTTGAATGGTGCAGCAGGTGCAGTGGCACAGGAGCCAAAAGGCTGGCAGGAGTGCTGTTTTGATTATTTTACAACAATTACACCAAAAGTAGCACATAGCCTAAAGCATCACTGTAATAAAAGCTGTAGCCTATTGGACTTTTTGGGCCTCATGTAGGTAGCGAAATACCGGTCGGTAACGGCCGAAATTCGGTAAATATGCCGTTACCGACCGGTATTCAGACAAGTGAGATGTAGGAGTCCAAAAACCACTGTTCGGTAAATATGAGGCGGTAAATACCGATTCATAGTTACCGAATACATAATTAACGAATCGGTAAATATGAAGTGGTAAATATGAAGTGGTAAAAATCAAAATGACATGTAGGAGCACTCGGTAATTAAGAAATCCAAGAAAATCGGTAAATAAGAGTCGGTAATTAACACGGATTGAAAGCAGGTGGTAACCATCAACAATGCAGCTAAGCAATCCCAAAATGCAACAGCGTGGACACCCTGGCAGCTATGTACGTCATTGCAAGGCGCCTACGTCTACAGGCAGCAGGACTGAGGGTGTGGCGACGGAAGGAACGCATCCACAGACAGCGCATCACACTATTCCAGCTGACTGATGCAGAGATACATGAGAGGCACAGGCTACACCCCGAAACCATCATGGACTCAATCAGGGACCCGCACCCACTCCTGGACCAGCCAATAAGAAGGGCGCACGCCATACCCCCACATGTGCAGGTGCTCTGCAGCCCACATCTGCTGGCATCCGGCATTTCTCAGGTGGTGACAGCTGCGGTGGGTGGTGTATCCCAGAGTTGCCTGTCCCGTTCCTTCAGGAATTTCTACCACCATTATATTGGCTGCATTGATGGGACACACATCCCACTCTGTCCACCAGCTGACACAGAGCACATCTACAGGATCAGGAAGTCCACCCACTCCATCAATGTGCATACCGAATGGAATGATGTTGTGAATGGTCCCGTGGGTGGCAGAACCAAAAGGTGCGCGTATGCTATTTACAACGAGGTCTGCAAGTTGTCGCACAGTGAGGCGGCTTCCAGACTGAGAGCTATTGACCAAGCAAACATGGAGAAGGCCTAAGCCGTTATAGATATTAGCTCTAGCACTCTCACTTCTAGGATTCATACATGAGACAATAGGCACATCCAAGTACACGGCGCTTGCAATGTACAAGCCCCGATTTTGGCGTGCGTCCTACGAGGTATCCCAGTGCCTGTGATTACACCTTCTTTCACTGTGCTTGCAAACGGTATTCATTTAATTATGATTAATGTAGTTTGCTGCGGGATGTGAGTGGTAATCCCGAACATAACTGTCTCGCATGAAGTTGTCTGCTGCTATACTGTTCTTTTTCCACCCCCGCATGGGCGGCGGGATGTTTCCATCTGGCCTTCGATTCCAACCTTGAAAGCAGAGTCCAACAAGTTGAGCAGAATAGAGCGCCATTGTCCCACAAAGAGGTGCCTTTGACTTCCTCTCGTGAAATATTTGTCCTTCACGTTGCTACTACGCGCACTGAGGAACAGGCGCCTCTGAATACTGACCTCCCCCTGCATTTCGGCTCTTTGATCCAAAGTATTATCAATGCCTCGTCCACGACCGGCCTGGCTCATTTTTTTTAACATGTGGGGCTCGGGTCTCGTGACCTCTTTCCAAACTATTTTTGGTGTAATTCCGGCATTTGTTCATTCACTGTTCTCGAGCATCTTTGGAGGTGTTCCGCTGCTTCTGGCGCTGGTGGCAGGTGTGCTGCTTTTACTCTTCATACTCCGGAATGGCTGCTCCTTCTGTGCCACACGAGCACCTGTCCCGTCTGCATCTTCTTCGTGATAGGATGCTTGACTTCTATGGTACTTTGCCATTGGCGACTTTGAGCCTGGCTTATGGATTATCCTTCAGGTATTCCTACTTCACCTGCGTACAACCTGTATTACACTGCCTGGATTGTCCCTTTGAATGGCCTCTGGATTTGTGCTTGACCAACATGGTGTCTCCGGTGCCGGATTTCGATCGACTGATGCGGCCCTTAGTGTCTCACGAGTTGTTCTGTTCTGGTGTCCGGATCATGGCGTGTGGAGCGGCGCATGGTATCCTGGGTAATTGGGACATCTCAGCGGCAGCCTACGACTTCTTGTCCATGAGCTATTTGGAGGAACATTCCGGGTGCCCTCTGATTGTGCTGGAGGCTCCGTTGGTTGGAGAACACGTATGTTCCTTTTCTTTACTCAATTGGATGGCTGAGACTTTTAGTGGCCCTGGAAACGATTGCTTGTTGGAAGCCGTGGCCACATATGCTGCCTATACATTCATGGATTAACTGGATTGTCGTCCATTGCGCCTGTGCTACTGGACAGCACCCTGGCGCAACATTTATTTCTTTTATTTCTCGTGTTTCTCTTCCTGATGGTCTGCTTGAGTTTTTTACTATACTTGCATTGTGTTTTTTGGAATTGTATGCTGCAATTAATTGGACTGTAGGACTTTGGCGCGGCATTGGTTACGCCCTGTTCTGCTCTGACGAAACTGAACTCTGCGTTCTCTCTTTTCTTGCCTATTACATATTGCTTCGCTCAAGGGGGCGTGTAGTGAGTTCTCCCTGAATACGTACATGCATTGTTCAGTTGGCATAACCACGTTGAATGTTATGTAGCCATATTTGTGTCTTTGCACACGACACTGCGTTTACATGTTCTTTCTTGAATAAACTGCTGACTCGAGACTTCCTTCAGACGAGTGCATTCTGTTGTTCCCATCCCAAGCTCTGCGCAGCGACCTTGGTCTGTACATGCTGTGACACACAGTCTGGAATGTTACACAATGCATGTTTTCCACTCTAGGTTGTTCGACCCACGATTTAGCCATGGCACACGCGCAGCTGCACATACCTGACAGTTGGTGCTTTTCATTGCTCAGACATCATGTTTATTATTCAGACCGAAGACGAGCCTTCCTGCGTGGAGACTCCTGATGCTCCTGTGATGTGATGTCACTAAGCTGATCTTTGTGGTATGGGGTCCCCTATTCAAGCCTGAGAGACCTTCTGTAATGACATGATTGTGATCTTGGCTACTTAGTTAAGGGAAGGTGGTAGTATCCTCGGTATTTTCCGATTCGCTAAATACCACCTCGGTATTTACCGATTCGGTAGATACCACCTCGGTATTTTCCGAATCGGTAATTATCACCTCGGTATTTACCGAATCGGTGAATTCCGATTCGTATTTACCGACTGTTACCGAATCGGTAACTGTTACCGAATTTTTACCTACATATAACTTACCGATTCTAATTTACCGATTCGGTACGGCTCGGTATTTAAGAACCGGTAAAATTTATTTACCTACATGAGGCCCTTTGTGTCTACCTACAACTTACGTTACATTCAGCCCATTTATATGGCACATTTTCACAGTTTTTCTAAGGTTCTAAAATGCCTCTGAATAAGGACACCCTAACACGTTGGCAAAGGCATTCTCTATTCTATAACATTAGCACTTCAGCCGTTGTGAACACTATTTAAATATTTATAACTTATCGTATGGCACTTTCTCGCAAGATCTATTGGCTTTGTCAATGTTATATGCCATATTATACAGCAGCGCTAACTTCAGTGCTTCATAACTGAAATAAATAAGCGCTATAATGCGGACAACGATGACTGTGTCATACAGCTTGTTTACATTACTTTCAGCCTTTGCAAAATAGCTACAAGCATTATCAAAGCCAATAAATCTCACATAGGTAAGACCTCTTTATTGGCTTTGCCAAGGCTCCATGGTGCTGAGGGACAAGCCCTGAGACTTAATGATCTGAAGGTGGCTTGGTCTAGGCTGTTGGTATTCCTTGCCTGACCCTAGGCTGCTGGGATTGTCTTTGCCCACCGTAATTGTGGGCATGCAGGGGACTCGTGAAGGACACAGGGCGCAGAACTCCAGAGCTTTGGAAGAACCTAATATAGTGGTAACAACTGCTGATAATCACAGGGGCTAAACCTCTCCTCCATATGTAGTCAAGTGACAATGACTTATGGCTTCTCTATAGTGTCTGGAGTGGTCCCCATGAGCTGCGTCTAGTGCACTTGTCTTGCTTATGAGGCACATGCAAAGAGGAGAAAAATGAGAGAAAGAGTGAGAAGTGTTACTGATAAGTGGCAGAGGATGGGAAAAGAGCTTATTTTAGGCATGGATAATAAAGGGCATTTAACTAACATAGCAACTAAGTAGAGGGCATGTTGGCAAGAGCAGGGATGACTCAAGGTGTTTTGGGGCCCTTATTGAGGTACATTTTTTGCACACCTCTGCCATGTTCATTTTGACATGCACTACCCAGACCTGCTGCAAAGCACTGCATGGCTACATGCGGATGGTATCTCATAGTACATACATGTAGAGTTAAGAATAGTAAATCTTTACTTGTCTAACTAACGAAGCAGTGTAGGGTCCTGATGCATCACATCGGTACAGCCAGCCAGATGCCTGGAGCTGGCTTCTTTTAAATTGCAGCCTCCCTGGAAAATGAGATTCAAGCAGTGCGATGGAAGATCACTACACACCAAGGGATCCACCGGCTGATCTCTCTTCCACTTCCCCTCGGATTCGAACAGGAATACATGAATTTCAGAAGCGCATGGACACCTCATCTGCTACACTCTATCTAGAGCTCGCACAGCCTCACAGTGATGTGGCTACTTCATAAATCTGTAACATCTTAAAAAATACCACTCTCGAAAAACTTTTATTTGTAGGTATTGCAAACTTTCTCCATGGGCAAGTCTGTAATGAACACCCTTATAAAGAGATTAAAATGCCTTTGTATCAAATAGAGCAAGAACTACCAGCAGCGGCTGCTCCTCCGCTACGGCGAAGGAGCGTCGCCCCCCGCTACCGGCCTGAAAGCTTGAAAAATAAAATAGGTTTATTTTCGTTTTATTTTTCAAGTTCTATGGGCTGGGCTGAATCAGGGGTGGGGCCATCGTAGGGGCAGTCACGAGGGAGAGTGGTGGGCACTGCTATCAGTGCTCATGTCGGTTTGGCTGGCCGTCTCAGGATGGCCAAACCGACATGCGCACTGAGCGGTCCCCAACCCAAGCTGCTTTGCCGGGTTGGAGACAGCAAGCACAGACACCCAGTCCCTCTGGGAGCACAAATTCAGGGTGCTCAGGCCAATCCTGACACTGCTTTCATACTGCTAGCAACATGAGAGCAGCGTCAGGATTGGCCGCAGGGGAGTCTGGAAGCCTGTGCTGCATCGAGGACTCAAAGCTGAAGAGTGGCGGGTGGCAAGTAAGTTCTTTTTTACCCTTCTTTGTGTTTTCTTCGTCGACCATCGTCGTCCCTGCCCCCCACTCCGCCCGCACACCAGCCGCTATTGACTATCAGTGAGGCTACTTCGCTTGTTAATGTTTGTTCCTAGTACTATTCTGCTATAAAGTCTGTTGTCAACCATCACTTTTAAGGTTTTTAATTCTTTTTAAGAGGTGCCAAACATTACTTTATAGCTAGGTTGCAAAGGCTGAAAGTAATGTAAACAAGTGTGGTGTGATGCTATACTCGTTGCACATTTAGGTGGTTTGATTTCCAGCAGCTTTTTTGGGGGTTAGCGATCAAGTTCACAAGCAGTCGACCAGCAATGACCAGCAACCCCATCACTTAAGTGCTGCCTGTGCACAGGCATGCTTCTAGAGAGAGAGAGAGAAAGAGAGAGAGAGAGAGAGAGAGAGAGAGAGAGAGAGAGAGAATGTTTCCCTTGTTAATGTTTTTTCCTAATACCAATCTGCTACAACATTTCTTTCTTCACTTTTATGATCTTTAAATTATTTTACGAGGTGCCAAACACTGTTTTTAGTTGCACTGTTAGATCTCTCTCAAAACATAAGCAAGAACGTTCTTGATTCCTCAAGATCCTTAGCGTTCATCTGTGTGTTCTGCTCGAGACCTGGATGAATGAATCCTCTGGTCCTGATGCTGTGAGTGTCATTCCAGCCGGCTATAATATCATTCACAGAGAAAGGAAATGTGGAGTCGGAAGTAGAGGTGCTCTTATTTTTCAAGAGAAGTTAAACATTTCTATTACCAACCTGGTCCCTTAGTAAACACTGAAAGGAGGTCCTACATTGTAGAATGGCCCTATCAGTCTCCTACTTGGCTTATCGTTTGGTTATTTATAGAGCCCCTAACGTTCTGGCCACATTTTTGGAAAAGCTCTCTGAGGCTGCCATTTTACTATTGGCTAATTGCTCACAGGTGACTAGGATGGAGGATTTTAATCTCTGATATGATTCTCAATTTGGCCACTCACTAGCTCTTTGTTTTTGACTTTTATGGCTAATTTAGATAGGATTCAATTTGTCAATCAACCCAACTACCATGATGGTCATATAATTGTTCTTGTCTTTGTCTTGCCTGGCTTAATTAAGTTTAGTCCTTCCATCCTGATAGGCGAGATGGCCCATTGCCTAGTCTTGTTTGGTATCTCAATAGCAATCAACTGTACGCCTTATACAATTTGAACCAAACTAGCCCCGGCCCTTGTAATACCTCCATAAAACAATTGTTGTCCAGAGTTTTCCATTTTTGATTTGTGTTTTTGTATCATTAGCGAAGTAATTTAGCTTGGGTAAATATTGCTAAGCTGGGCCGAATTTTTCTAGATGATATTTAAAAAATGGTGAATGTGTTTCCGTGATGATGTAATATTTCAGGAAGCCTGAGACCTATATACTTCATTTTGGTGTCAAAACATAGGTTTTGCGGGTCAAATAGTCTTATAGAGACAGAAAATAACTCCTCAGAGCAACCACAAAAATGAAAATCTTTGGACAACAATTTGTTGACGAGGTATATCAGGGGGTCTGGATTAAACGTACCCCATGTCTTTGCTGACTGTTTTAATGATGTTTGCATCTTTCGAAGATATTGTACCAATGGTTTGTAGATGAGTTTCTTTTAGGTGACCTTTTCAGCCTTGTTATTCAACCACTGTTAGAACTGCAAAACTAAAGGTTAGGCAGGTGTAAAGAAATTGACGAGTTCCCATGACATCGGCCTGTTAAGTTACAACTATCAGTTGACCAAGTATAAAATATTTCTTATCATGGGACTTTGATTAAAGGTGCTTCAAATTCTGTGTGAACCCTGTTTATAATCAAAGAATGTACTACTCCCCCTTGTTTACCTAGTATTCTAACTCTAACTACTTCACAAGACTTGTGTGGCAGACTCTTCTCTTATTTCATGGACAAGATCTGGAATAATCTATATCAGCATCAAAACCTGAACACTCATTTAGGATTACTGGATTATTCTCACAGGCAAGAAGTGCCTAGAGGTCTTCTGGACTCCTCTCACAAACAAAAAGTGCTTAGAGTTGACTCCATTCCTGTAATTAATTTGTATTTATTACGTTTTATATAGCGCAAACTAGACCCTGGAAGGGAATCAGAGCGCTTTACAAATGTTACATCAAATAGAAACTTCAATAAACTAGAAACATATATATGAGTAGCTAACAGGAAACATAAATGTTGTTAATACTAGTTGTAGATCCGGAAGGTACTCAAGAGTGCGTTAGCCATTCACACTTAGGGCCCGATTATGATGCAGTTAGGAAATCTTCCTGACCGAATCGATTTGGAAATGGTTTCCGACCCACTCAGATCAGGAGAGTCCAACCGACCGAGTACGATGCATCCGGATGCTTCCAGATTAGATTTGGTTGGACTCCCATTGACTTCAATGGAAGCCTATGTTCCTAACTGCATCGTAATCGGGCCCTCGGTCGGGAAGACACGTTCCCGATCCGATTCAGAAGGAGCAAATGCAATTAGGAGGCCTTCCTAACCGCATCGTAATCGGGCCCTAGGTGGGAATGCTTTCCTAACCGCATCGTAATCGGGCCATTAGAGCCAAGTGCAGATCCTGGTTGGTGAACTGCGTTTGATTACCAGCAAAATCATATGTTGGGATCAGGGTAAAGTTTTGTTCATTAAAATCTGTTTGACTTCTTTTTTGGAGGAAGTGCTGAAGGGTTCATTCTGACTTCTGGGGGCAGGTTGTTCTAGATCCTTGGTGCTAGTCTGGAGTAAGTACGGTTGTATGTTTTCTTTTTCCGAAATTTCTGAGATTTCAACAGCAAGGTGCTGGTGCTTCTTGATGTTCTGCCACCGCCTGATAGTTCCAGTTTATCGGCTAGATACCTTGGTGTGTTGAAGTATAAGGCTTTGTGTGTCATGCAAACAATTTTTAGCTGTGTTCTTGCCTCATAATGGAGCCAGCTCAGTGCCTTTAGATCAGGAGTGATGTGATTGTTCTTTTTGGAGCTGGTGACGAGTCTTGCAGTCCCGTTAAGGGAAGCTCCTAGTGGATCTTGGCAAACCACATAAGGTTGTATTCCCATAGTCTATTCTGGGTATCACTAGAGTTTGCACGGCTGATTAATGAGTCTTTTTCACTCCAGCTACTCATGTCCATTAAGTCTGATTCTGCAGATATTTACCCTATATGACATTGCAGAGATGGTAACTCCTGCACTCACAGTTATCATATTTTAATGCCTGGTTCCAAAAAAATGGAAAGAAAATTTGATGAAACTTCTGTTGAAAAAATATAATATTGACCCGTTCCTTGAGTGGAACAATAGACCTCGATCTCTTCGTTCCCTCATTGCAAAGATTGTAGAAAAGTATCTTGCAAGTGTGTTTCCAATCACTTGTAGAACAACTACTTGTTAGATGTGTCTCAAACTGGCTTTTGGCCTTAGTGGGGCACTGAACCAGCACTGATTTCCATTTCTAATGAACTCATGCTAAGCATTGACAATGGATACCAGGCAGGGATTATGCTCTTGTACCTCTCCACAGCATTCAATACAGTTGATCAATCTATTATGACAACCGTCGTTGTCAATGACACCCTTTCGATCCAAAGTTAATCAACGGAGTTACAGGGATTCTCAAGGTTTGTCATTGTCCCCGATCTTGTTCAGCATTTATACATGATCTTTGATTCATATCATCTGCTCCTTTAATCTTGAATGTATACAGTATGCTGATGAAACCTAGCTTCTTGTCAGCAAGACCAGGCATAAAATGCACAGGCTGGCCATGGGCTACAGAATACGTTTCAAAGCTGTGTGTATGGTCCACAAAGCGCAACACTGCACTGGTGATCCTGCCCATATGCCTTGTGTGTGAAATTGGGTTGTTGGTTGAGGGGGTTGTGAGTCCTTCTCTAGCAACAGCCACAATCCCTAAAAAAATCACTAAATTAACCTTGTTTAACCCTCTGGTAGTTTGGCATAAAAGCCGTCAGACTTGACTTAGAGGCAATGTATAAATTACTTATGCAGCACACAAACAGTAATAAAGTGGAACCACAACACAACAAAAAATACCACACCAATTTAGAAAAATAGGATAAAATGTAATCAATTATTTGACACCAAAATGACAAAAATCAAGTTAGTAGAACCGGAGATATACAATTTTAAATATTTAGGTAAAATTAGTTCTTAGAAACGCAAAGGGCCGACTATGGCTATCTGGTCATGCCAAACCAGGACAAAGTCAAAGGTTGAGGCTAACCGTAATGGGGCATGAGAAATGTACCTTATGTCCTGGATGCGGGGCGTTGCATTGCACGGCATCGGTTCCACTGAGGACCAGCGTGAGCCGTGAGGGGAGGTCCGCATCGAGATTAATTGTGCTGCATCAGTTCCAATGGGGGGCTGCAAGGACTGTGCTGCAAGATCCTGCATTGAGTTGAGTTGCGCTGCCTCAGTTCCGATAAGGAGCTGTAAGGGCTGCGTCAGGTTACATTGTACTGCGTTACATTTGATTGGGACCACAGCTGGGCTGGCAGAGCACCTTTATCCCCTCTTCCAAGGGTCCTGGACTGGGAAGGCACCATTAGGGGGTTAGGACTCACAGTAGGCAGAGATCTGGTGCAGGGTTCAAGGTTGTGGGAGCCCTTCAAGTCACTCTGGTGGTCCTGGGTCCAAAGGGCAGTCCATCTTGCAGGCATAGCAGTGGAGCAGCTGGGCAGTCCTTCTTGGAGTAGGGTAGCAGAGCAGTCCTTCTTCTAAGTCTTCCACAGGTCCAGAAGTGATCTGAAGAGTTAGGTCTGAGGGTCCCATGCTTATACCCAGTGCCTCCTTTGAAGTGGGAGAAATTTCTGGAATTTCTCCCTACAAAGGTGTCTGGAATTTTCTGCCTCCCTGCCATGATCCCAATCTGTGTGGGGGCACAGTAGGCTATTGTGAAGCTCTTTGTGAGTGTGCTGGGCCGGTGACTTTGAAGTGCAATTGTGGAAGGATATGGTTCGCCCCTCATTCATCCAGGATGACCCATCCTGCCAACACCCAGAACCTCTATTGTGATGCTGTCGGGGAGGAATATACAAATGACTGCTGCCTAATACAACTAGTCATGTGATCCAGGAACAGACTGCAGGCATCAAATGGTTAGGACAAGAAGTGCCAGCTTTCTAAAGGCGGCATTTTCGGAATTATGACTTAAAATCTGACTTTACCATTAAAGAGGGTTTTGAATTACAATTCATCAGACACCAAACATGACTTTCCTGCCTGCTCCCTATCAAGAGTTATCACTTACTAAATGTAATAAGGTAACCCAATGTTCTCCTATGGGAAACGTAGGCCTTGCAGTAGTGAAAAAAGAATTTGAGAGTTTTTCACTACCAGGACATGAAAAATGTAAAAGTACATGTCCAACTTTATACATACAACTCACTCTGCCCTAGGGGTTGTTTAGGGTCTACCCTAGGGGTGTCTTAGATGTATTAAAAAGGAAGATTTAGGCCCAGCAAAAGGTTTATTTTGCCAGGTTGAAATGGCAGCTTAAAACTACACACAACGGCTCAATGGCAGGTCTGAGACATGTTTAAAAGGCTACTTAGGTGGGTGGCACGATTAGTGCTGCGGGCCCACTAATAGCATTTAATATACAGGCTCTGGGTGCATGCAGTACCACTTTACTAGGGACTTACAAGTAAATTAAATGTACCAACTGGGTGTAAGATCATTTTACTATGTTTAAAGGGGATAGCACAAGCACTTTAGCACAGGTTAGCAGTGGCAAAACGCACAAAGTCCTAAAAGCCAACAAAAAGGGGTTAGTAATACAGGAGGGCGAAGACAAAACATTTGGGTGTGATCCTGCAGAGAAACCAAGTCCAGCACCTTGTATAACTAAATATGTCTCTATGTGTCCTTTGCATTCTTTTTCCTAAGTCTGGGCTTATCTGCCATGATTTAAGAACACGTGCTTTGGAGGAAAGTCTTTTGCAGTTTTTCCTTCAAATGTCCGGAATCAGTTACCTTGCATATTGTCAGCCATTACTGATCACAGAGTTTTTCACAGGGATGTAAAAACCTTTCTTTTTGTTTAAAGAAGCTATCATGATTAGCTCTTTCTTAGTTTTTAATTGGCTAGCTCTTACTGCTCTTCCTGGCTTTTTCCTTTCTTTTCTTTCCTTCTTACTTCTAAGGTGCATTTCACGTGTACGTCTTTGATTACAAGTACCTCTAGTCATTCATTCATTTATTCATTTATTTATTTATGCATGCATGTACTAATTCATTCATGGTTTCAAATAGCATATCATTTTGGGTGACTCTGCATATTCTTTTATTCCATGCTCAACTTGTAGAAGTTGTAAACAAAGGAAGTTATCAAGAGGGACAGCACATGGGTTTAACAGTGTAGTCAGATAAAATCTCATGACTAGGCCTTGAGAGTGTAACCCCATGTTAGGTGCTCTGTAAGGTCATGGTAGCATGGACTCTGCGATGCAGTAAACAGTCATTGCTCAAGCTAGTTGAACTGTACTTCACTGATGACATAGAAGGAGACCAAGGCATTGTACAAATAAACATGTGAATGCATGTTTGGCAGTACACTGCCCCAAAACACATGATTTATTGGACCTACATGGATAACCTCACATATCACATCAACATTCACTTAGGATTCTCAACACTCCTACAACTCAGCGTTCCCTATGTACAACCCTTAGGCTTACTCATTAGGTTCTGGGAGCCTTCACTGGCCGCACACAAGCCCTGGGTTTAGTGTGAAATATTGCTGCGTCCAGAGTCAACCTCAGCAGTGGCCAGCAAGCCCTGGGTGTACATCCAGGCCAATCACTCAGCTCCTTGGGGCAAGGAATTGCCTTTGATCTTGTACGTAGACTCCTGATCACTAATTCACTACACATGACCTTCAACCTTGTCCATTGATCTCTGGGTGTATCGAAGACCCTTGGCCATGGCCAGTGAGCTCTGAGTGCAGTGCTCATGGCTCTTTGCCTGATCTGGCATTGTCTGCCCCAACTGCAATAGCACCTTCATTGATGTTATCGGTGATTTATTTGTGACATTATCTGTGATACTATGTGTGATGTGATGACGAGTATTGTGGGGGGATGTTTTGGTTGTGTTACTCATGATAAATTGTAAAGTATGGTGAATTTTGGGTTGAAGCCTACCAGAAAGCCCAGATGTCTGGTTTGCTAAAGACTTCTTGGGAACATCCAGAAAGCTTCCCTGGAAATGCATTCTACCCATTGCTTACCATTGGCTTTGTGTTTTGTAATTCACATTTGCTTGCTTTCTATTTGCTGGCTTTATTTGTTTTAGGTTGATTGCGTTTGTCCCTAATGAAGAGCATACCCTATTTACTGTATTCTTTCATCAGTTGCTCCCTTTCTTAACAGTATGAGCCCCCTTGTGCAAATCGTCTTTGCAACTTACCATCCTTAGGGGAGGGAACGAGCCCCAATAAACACATCTTTATCAGAGGCTCCTTTCGGGTCCTTGTCATCTCCCGTAGTTTACGTACAACCTCGGCCCAGTACTGCACTACTTTGGGGCACATCCAGACCACATGCAGTACATCAGCTTCTTCCAGTTTGCATCTAGGGCACTCGTTTGGTCATTGGGGGTGAATACGGTGTAACATCATGGTTGCGAGGTTTGTGAGATGAAGGATCTGGAAATATGCCATCTTAAACCTAGCATTGCTAGATACCCCCTTCACCTGGGCATATGCCTGATCTCATTCTGTGTGTGTCAATAGTTCATGTAAGTCTGCTTACCAACCATGCCTCCCTTTCATTGACAGCTGTGACCTATCTTGTTTTAAAGCCAAATATATATCCTGGGGACAGTCCTCACCTGGAATCCCCCTACTAGGAAGACTGTCAGCGTCTGTGACACTGCTGGAGCTGCAGGGAACCCAATCAATATTAACAAATCCTCCTGGTCAATGTAGCAAACTGCAAAATGGTCCCGACCCACCCGAAGGAATCCTGCGTCTCCTGGAATGCTTTACAGGTGTCTATCAGAAATAAGTCACCCAGCATGGTGTCCCCTTCCACTGTCCCCTATCTCAAGAACATGCCCGACCAATGCAAATAAACGGCTGTAGCCATCCCAAGGGTAGGTCCCTGGATAAAGGCGGTGCCGACAGGACCTGACTTGCCACTGATTCCTATGTCTTGGCCACCTGAAGTATGATTTATGGGCATGTGGTTGGCTGGTGCGCTCCTTCCATGAGGCAGATATGGAGGTTCTTTGCCCTCTCACTCCCTGCTAACAATCTTTTTTCCTAATTTCCTCCTGGCTAACACCATCACACTGCATTCTGGTACTGAGTTGAACACCATTTTAGCAGCCACTTCTCTACCAAGTGTAGACAATGGCAGCGTATCCCTAAAGCACACAGAAGCACAGAGCCCTCCATCACTCTGTATACATTATAAGCCTGCTGCTGCTGGAGTGTGTGCGCCACCTGGATGCCCAAATAGCAGGACTTATCTGTCTCCCACCAAATTCCTGCTTATGGACATCCCGCCACCAGTAAGCTGCAGTGCCAACGGGAACAATAATGACTTACGCGGGATAGCATATAGTCAGACACCTCCCCGAATGTCTGAACCTCTGCAGGTAGCCTCAGGATGGAATGTTTAGGTTGAGTTTAATGAAGAATGATATCATTTGCTTATAGCGACAACACATGCACAGTTTTCCTCACCCTCATGCCCCACTCCGCTAATGCCCCTCAGAGTTATATGATCAGTGGCTCCATCACCAGTACAAACAATAGTAAGGGAAAGTACGCACCCCTGTCTGGTCCCTCACTCAATCCCCCAACTGCTTGTGACATACCCTTCCATGCACACTCGTGCCATAGGGAGCGAATAAAACAGTGGTACGCACTGAAAGAACTCGGCGCCAAATCCCATCCTCCTAAGGACCTTCATCATATACCCCCAATCCAGTGTATCAAATGCCTTTTCCAGGCCAATAAAGCACCTTCAGAGGGTGACCCATGGAGCATGTGCATAACGTGGGTTAACCGTTGGTTATTCATCACAGTACTCCTGGCGGGGATAAACCCACATTGGTCCTCATACATCAAAGCCTCAATTGGGGGTTTAACTTGATTGGCCAACATTTTTGTTAATGTTTTCACGCCCATGTTTATTATAGACAATGGACGATAGGACCCATGTAATAAGTGGTCTCTATCAGGCTTGGGAAACATAATTATGACTGCCTCCCTCATGGACTGTGGAAGCTGGCCCACACTGCGGACCTCCTGGAATACTTCCAGCAGATGCACCAACAGCGGGTCAGCAAATGCACCGTAGAACTTCGACAGGAGTCCACCTGCTCCTGGGGCTTTGTTTGTGTGGCATATCATGAATCACTGTGCAAATGTCTTCCGCTGTGATGTCTGCCTCCAACGCGTTCTGGCCATCATCCAACAACCATGGGGAGAGTCCATCCCTCTACGAATCTTTGAATGGGTACTTCTCAGCCCTGCCTTGGACTTTTATATGTCTCTGCCAAGTAAGAACTCTGGTACTGATTGATTGCCCTTTGGGTGGAGACCATCCTACCATTCAATCCAGTAAGCGCCAATATCATGGGCGGGGGAGTCTCTTTCTTAAGCAACCAGGTAAGAAGACAACCCGGCCTATCCCTGTCTTTATGTAGCTGCTGATGGTAATCCATCCGTGTGAATCGGTCTGCCCATGTGTCCCCCATGCTATTCTTTAGCTCCAAAGTGTCATTGGTCGGCTGCCCCGCTTCCCCCTCACTTCCCTGCAATCTAGTCAATTTGGCTTTTTGGTCCCTCCCCCTCTGCAGATGTGCTTTCATCCCATATGCTATACTAAGGCACTCGCCTCTGAGCACCGCCTTAAGGGCATCATATTCAAAACCCCGGGTCATCGCCGTCCACAAGTTGGTGGCAAAATACCACTCAAGGAACTTATCTATGTCCTACCGGAAAGCTGCACCTCGAAGTGCCTCACGCGGCAAACACCACATGGGAATAGCAGTGTTGGGACCCCTCAGGTATATGTGGCCATTAAACAGAAGTTTTTAAGAGAAATTTCAATGTTATTTTTCATAATAAACTACAGTTTCACTTCTGAATAAAGATCCATAACTTCCCTCTAACAAAGATTTTATAATTTAAAGTGTTTATTGATTTACTTTGGCGCCTGTCAAAGCAAGAATCTGCTGTACTCGATGAACCGGCATTAACAGTGGGATCTGACTACAGGATGCGGCCACATTTGTGATATCATGCGTGGGCCTGTTCAGTAGATGGAGCATGGAGGGTACCAGTCCGTATCAGGAGGTTCAGGATTTCTCCATCATCCACTGAACATGAGGTTCACACAATGGCTTGTTTAACTTTCAGCTCCCACCCCATGCAGGGAATCATCCAGATACAGTTGAAACTGTAGGTGTGGTTTCCAACTGTAGGTGGGTTTATTGACACAAATCTGTGTTGAAGAATCATGCTGTAATGGATACCCCCACATGATACAGTCCTTCTAGTGGGTTTGCCTGATCTGATCCTGATTAATCATCTGTCTTCGTACAACAATGATGCGATGGAGCCCCAGGCAGGAGCTTGGATTCCCTTCTACCGCCGGATCCCCTTCGGTAGCAGGGCATTGTGTTGCATCTTGTAGGCTTCGGAACTCTTTTCAGCATCAGCGTTTCCCAGTCGGCTTGGTCTAGGGCGATCTTGAGGTATTTCTATTCTCCTCTACAGTCCTTCTGACTGGTTCTTATCCTGGTTGGCAGTCTTGGAGCAGGTTGCGCTGTTCCCCTGGCTTCTGAAGGTGTCCTGTGACTCACGTGGTCGCGAAGATGGAAATAGTTCTTTGGTAGTCTGGGACTTTGAATTGGTTTGAATGGGTTTCTCCAGGAGTAATTAATATATGTTTCAGGTTTAGGAAAACAATAAAACCATGGCTGTCAATTCACCAAAATGCCAGGGGTAGTGGAAGTGACATCACACGTCCTTTGACCTCCACTTTCACTCACACACACACACATACATACTTACTCACAATTCACACATATACACTCTCTTACACGTAAACACTCTCTCACCCACAAGCACGCAGGCAACATACATTTAAAAGCATTTTTTACTCACCTCAGCTGCCATGGAAGGGCATATTCCAGCTTATAGTACTCAATTTTTATCAGTGAATAATATATTTTTTTTATTCGCTATTAGTGTTGTTAAAAATTCACAAAAATAGTGGAGCCCAGCTGTGTTCCTGGCGCTGAATTTGCCACCTCTGAGGCCAGGGGTCGCAAAGACAGTGCTAGGGGTAGCAACGGGCAAGCCGGGGGTCTCAGCTGCGACCCTTGGCGACCCCTAAATGACATTCCTGATTAAAAACAATTTTTAGTAATGTGCCCTGAATAGACTGCTAGGAGAACCCGTCTATACAACAGAGTACATATAGTTTGATATGTTCTGACACAGGCATTAGACAATGCTAACCCTGAATGCTAGTTGGTGAAGCTGAGGCCAGTTAGAGTGTGTGCAAGACCAGGCTAATGGTGCATGTCTGGGGTTTCCTGCCTTCCTGCTGCCCAGACTACAAAGGATCCAGACATCACTTTCAGAGTACAAACATATACAAACATGGGTCCCGTCACCCAGATCATCACCTTAGCCTTGGCTGCGATTGGCTAGACACATCTCGCTCAAAGTCCTAAGAATCGAAGCTCGGGTTGTCCTGGTGTAAGCCTGACCTTCCTGTATCACTTGCTAATCATCATTCCCAGGTACCAAAGACTCTGACAGGAGGAGCACTCGTTGGGACCGACCACCCAGCTATGAAGGACCGCTCTGAACTGAAAGGGAAAGCGCTGACCCACCTCCAGCTCCGAAGAGCAGGCGCTTACTCGCTCAACGAGAAGGTTGTAAGAGGAATCACAACCTTGTGTGGTGGCCACACAGTCAGTATGAAATCTATGAGACACATCTCATTGCTAAGGACCAATCAGATGAAGGTATATATATAAAAAAGTGAAACTATCATCCTTACTTGTGTGATGTGTGTGCCGTGTCGAGTTCAAAGCAACCAGACCTGAGCATCCCCCTGGGCCTCATGCACAACACTTACCGCGTCTTAAATAGGCAACGCGGCAACCAAGCACACCATCACGGCGTGCAACACAACAGGCAAGGATTGCGCAGAGCTTCAGCGCCACGCAGGTGGCTTTTAGGCGATATGCTTATGTCTAATACAATTGTAGGTGAGTGACGAAATGTGCACGGTGGTCCGATTGTGCAGGGAGAGCAACATTTCTATTCTCATATATCCTAAAATATCATGCTGACCTGTGACCCCCAAAGTCTGGTACATAGCACTTGCTCTCTGGCTCCTTTGTGATCCCGAATATGCAACAGGGCTTGAATAAATCACCTCTTACCCGCTCCCCAATTCCCCAGGCCTGAGACCACACTACACTGTCCTCACGTCCTCAGGGTCACCCCTGGCAGAATAATAGAGCGAAGCGTCTTCCAACTATTCGGATGCAGCATGACTTTGAAAAGCAGCGCATTTATGTCCCAGGCTCATTTGCTTTCTTTTTCTCTTGCAAGAGCGTTCCATCTGGTTCCTGTTTCCACTCTTCTGATCCTACAGAGGTCTCCAAGAACCATAAAGTTTGTCCAAAAATCCCCAGGCATGTACTTGTTTCCACAACAGACCAAAAAGAACATTTCTGGGAGGGGGTGTTCAGCCCGGAAGGAGGAGAGGTCGGAACATTTCACAACATTCCTAGGTATTCTTATGTTTGTTATAAACAAACCTGCAGCCATTTATGCAGATTAAAATGCTGCTTCTCACAGGTATGGGGGGGAAGTGTGAACCATCATCTTTGCCAAACAACACCAGAAGGCTGCTATCAAACCCATCTTCCACGTCACCTACTAACCCATGAAATAAAATGCCTGATTAGAACATTTTAGGTGATCCTATAGAAATTCTCACTATGCTGTTAGTGTTACAATGTATTGTAATTGTAAATGTATTTATATAGCACTTACAACCCCTGACGTGGCATTGAAGCGGCTTTTCGACAATTAACACGCTACTCCGGAACCCAACATTATTAGTTAGTGGTTAGTACGGTTTTTTTTTCTTATGCATTTCTTTTTGTGCATTAGTGTATTAGGATTTTTTTTTGTTGTTGATTTTTTGTGTGTTTAGTAGAGTTTGGGGTTAGGGATAGAATTATAGGAGTAGATTTGAAAAGGGGAAGTAGTGAGTTGGTTTTGTAAGCAATGGTGGTACCAGCTTGTTAGTTGAATGGCATGGATAACAAGCATAGGCGTAGCCAATAGGTCTCGCCTTTTGGACCTTTTAAGTGAGCAGCCATGCAGCACATTGCCAGAAATTATTAACCACGAGACTGGACAGGAAACAGCACTGGGTCCCATGTTCTACCTGAAAAAAAAGATTAAAAACTCAAGGTCTGATGCAACAAGAGACGCCAATGTTAATAAACCTGCAAACTGGCAGATTTCACTGAACGCTTCTGGTGTATGCATGTTGGTAGCTAGGACACCTGACAAGAAATTATATATTGATACAGTAAAATACCACAAGGCAACAAATGGGAATTAGGACTTCGCTCCACATAACTACTGATGTTTTTGTGATCAACAAGCGGGTACCGTCAATTGCCAGAGCTGCTTTAATAAGCAAGCATGCTTACTACTGAAAACAAAGGAATGCAATAATAAACTCCATGATGAGGACATTGGAGTTATTGTAACATTTTGTAAAAGAGTGTCACAGAACATGTTAACGCAATTAGGGGCATATTAACAAGGAACAGGGAAAATTAACGTTCAGGGCGCTTAGCGTTAATTTTTTTAACGCCCGCTATCGCTGGATAATATCGCCTGGTTATCGCGTTATCAACAACGCTAACCGCCTAGGCGATAAAAAATCCAGCGATAGCGGCATTTTGGGAGGTTATCGGCGATAAAACTTACAAGGATAGGGATATCCTTGTTGATAGCCCATGGTGGACTTAGCCATGTAATCCACCTCCCATTGGATTACATGGCTAAGTCTGAATATTAGCAGACGTAAAAAAGCAGCGTTAACCGTGGTTAGCGCTGCTTTTTTTTGTCTCTAACAGGGTTAGCGTGAAGCTTGATAATTGGAGAAATGTCGCTTAGCGACATTTCTCCTATTATTTTGATCTGGAACGCCCACTTTGCATCTCATTAGAGATGCAAAGGGAAGCGTAGTGAAAAAGGGTGCTAACATGCGATTTTGCATGTTAGCCCCCTCTTGTTGATAGGGCGATATTTTTATCTCTGCTTCTTTGGCTTTTAAAGATAAAGCCCTTGTTAATACGCCCCACAGTATTTTAAATGTGAGGAAACAATAAGTGCAAAAGTTAAAAGCAGGGCCCAATAAACGTCACCCTCCGCACTCTTTGCACAGAACGTTTGAAACAACAGGAGCCTAAATGGGAGAAGTGTGCATCGAAATCGTGGAGTGGGATTATGACAGATGTTGCTGACGAAAAAGAAATATGGACACAGTAACAATCTCCAGTTAAAACACCTGGGTTGGTCTACATATAGGACACAGGGATCAGCCTTGGGTTACAACACAGGGGTCAGTCTCAGATTAAAGATGCAAGATGCACTCGGGGGACAAGATGTTAATGTTCTGTCTCAGGTTAACGGTCCTAGCTGGCTTAGAGAGTTTTACAAGGAGAGTCCCCATAGTACACCTACATTTGTCTGAGGGAAAAGTCGGGAAACTGATGGATTCTCGCAGTGGAAAATCAGAGTACGGGTTCATCTGAAGGTACAGCGAAAGAGTTAGGTAGAAGCTCACCATGGTTGTGCCGGTTCAGTCTGGGGACGATGACCCAGGTTAACAAGTGCGCCTCAAAGCAACAGGCGCGCGCAAAATGTGGGCGGAGCTTCTCCCACAATCCTCATTAACAGATCTTGCAAGATCTCTACGCGAGTATCTTTTTGCATCCTTAGCAACCAGGATCACATTTTTTTAGGTCGAGGACTGTCCGGTCTGCCGAAGGCAGAACCGGAAGTCGGAGATTTAATGTTTCTGAGAGTGGCTCTTTAACCCGCCTCTCTTTTTGCCTCTCCTCCATTGGCTGGCTTCCTAAACGGAGGCCAGCCATTGGAGGAGAGAGCCGTCCCTCCAAATAGGCTCCGTCTTTTTCAGATTCGGGGGCGTGTTCCGTGCTGTTCTTTCCACTTTTTAGCCACGCCCCCGAATCTGAAAAACGCCGCTGCGTTTCTCTTCCCGACCTGCCCCCAAGAGTGTGCTGACCTGCCCTGGGGTTTCTGTGACCCAATCGTGGGTCAGATTATTTACTCGGTGCTGTTTGATTACGACGGCGAGGCCTCTGCGTGGCTCCTCGTCTTCGGCCTTCGATTTGAAGCAGCCTCAGCCTGCCCTGCAGTCAGCTGTTCCTCCCGGCTCCAGCCCCTCCTCTCCTGTGAAGTCTGCAGATTGCACCGGCGGCCGTCCCCAGCAAGTTTAAAGGTGAGGCAGGTGTGTAATTGGAAATGCATGCGTGCATGTGGTCGAAGTGGGCGGGATCAGGGTTGGCTTTAGGGCGGTGCGACCGGTGCCACCACACCGGGTGCTGGCTTCATGGCGGCGCCGTGTTTGCAAGTTTATTAAACTTTTGAAGCACTTTCTGCAGCGTTTTTTTTCCGCCGGCATTTACCAGGCCTCACATAAATGCTGAGAAAACTCGTGTGATTAATTATCTTCCGGGAGAGCGAGCAGCATTTTGTATAGTTGAGGTTTTGACTCATATGAAGTTAGTGCAGAGGGTTAAGAGAACGTGTACTAAGTAGATTACAGGGTGCATATGATGTAAACAGATTACTGCTTTCAAAAGAGACATCCTTCTGTTACTTACCATTTATAACTTAAAGTCCTAATATAGAATGGTGAGCTATTAACTTTCATCCCAGAACTGCATACACACTGCAAAGTATACATTATTAGAACATTGATTAATGTTGCAAAAAGGGTTAATTTGGCTAGAAATCAATTTGTATTATTAAAGAGAACTCCCTACTATGCTGTTTCTTTTTCGACTCTCTATCTACCTCACTCTCTATCTCACTACCTCACTCTCTATTTCAATACCTCACTCTCTCTATCTCACTACCTCACTCTCTCTCTGCTAATGCAATAGGTATCACATATGCAAAAAAAAAAGCTAATGCCAATAGAAATGACAATGCCATTTATTTAGGGATACAATAATGATAAAAAAATAATGAGCAATACCAATAGCTCTATCTATAATATTGCCGAGACCATTGCATTGTAAATGCTTGTTTTTAAATGTATACATGAGAAATAAATATTCAAATATAAAGGAGAAGCAGAATGTCCTTTAGCTGCCACAAAAACATAAGGGAAAACACGCTGCCGTTCAAATGCGGCAAAAGCACGAGGAAAAAGAAAAAAAATGAAGCTTGCATAAACACAAGCAGGAAAAAAAGGAAAATAAATTGCCCCCAAAAATGAACACATAAGCCACAAAGTGCACCGATAACAGTAATTAGGCGGTTCTACGTGGGAGGAAACAAAGCACAACAAGCAAAAGCACGGCGCGTTGCGTGTAACCTGACCCACCAGGAATGCAGCTGCCACCCTGCACGCCGCTGCTCGCTCCTAAGAGCAGAACGCCGTGGGAGTGACACATTGGAAAGGAGGTGAGACATGCACCCGCCTTTGGCCATTTGCGTGCTTTCATTATTGAAAGACACACGCAAAGGCCAATCCAATGTGTGGGAGGAGTCAGACCCACACAGAGAAGTTTAGAGTGCTCACAAGAAGCCTCCCATAGAGCAGCCCATGCGAACTGTGCTAGGCTCGACCTAAAAAGGAGGGTTAACGACTGAGAAGGATGTTTGAGAGTTCGTAGTAGTCAGAAGGTTTGGGATGAGTGAGAGGGAGAAGGGATGGAGAGGATGGAGCCTTCTTACTATATGAGCAAAATGTAAATCATTTATCAATCAATCAAAACTTTATTTCGGCTTTCTGCCATAAAAGATACAGCGATAAATATCGAAGTCATAATACAATACATTGGATAAAATATGCAGTCAATGGCTAAAAATAATATTAATATTAAAACAGACAGTTTAAAACGACTGACACCAGACCAATAAAGTCAATCAAAAACGAAATCTCTCTCGGCCCCTCCAGTGGCATTCACTGGGGATATATTAAGCATCAAACACATTTATATGGTTTATTCCATTGCGTTAGAAACAAAATTAAAAGAGTGAAACAAGCCGTCTAATTTACAATAAAAGGCTGCGTCGAGGTCCTGTACACAGCAATTTTGATGGTGTAAGACTTTATCTAGCAAACCATATTTGCGCCTAATACACCACATTGCAAATAAATACCTTGAGACTGCGAATCCTATATTTCCCCTAGTATCTGTTTCAAGGATTCCATGTGCCTCCATGTGCAGTGCAGTCCCATGGTTTCTGCACATGGGGATGAACCATTTGGCCCTGGCCTTGTTGTACTCTGGGTAGAAAAAAGCACTGGGCAATCTGCAGGCCGGACAGGCCTACCCCTCTTTGATACGCAGGTTAGCCCATTGTGAGTGAGTGAACGCAGTGGGAGAGTCCCGGGTCTAAACTGTATGTAGAGCTTTTCTGGCCAAACTGGGTTCGATTCCATCCAAAAACTCTTCCTTCTTATAAACGTCCTTAAGCAGCATAAATCTGCCAGTCAGCACGTCCAGTGTTGAGCAAGCTAGGAGGGGGCCCAGTCTCAGCTTTGGAAATCTGGGTGCAAGCCACCCTGGGTGGTCCCAAAGCCTATCTTTCCCCATGCTTCTCACGGTTTCTCTGATGAGTCGAATCCATGCTAGGTTGCCCGCCCCCAGTATTCCAAGAATCTCTTCCAGACCTTCTCTATAAGCGATCAGTTCCAGAGTTGCCTAGACTCCTCTGCAGAAGAGTAAGGGCCTAATGGCGATACCCTCTGAAATAGCCCTGACCCCCATGTCTAGTCGGAATATGCCTCCTTATCCCGCAGTCCTTTTGTTCGCAGGGAATCACAACCCGGTCGTTACAACGACCGTGTTGTGATTCCGCATAGCAGAACTCCGCAAGTCGGAACAACGACTTTCGGAGGGGGGGCGCTGGATGTTGGAATAGTATAATTAACTATTTCAACTCCAGTGTGTGCGGACAGTAGGGAAGGTGTTGGATTTTAAATCCAACACCTTCCCCCCACCCTCCGCAAGTTGTTGTTCCGACTTGCGGAGTAATTGTATGCGTACAAAAAGTTTTGTTATGAACGTTGTTTACCATCTAGTCGTAATGGTACTAACGGCGTGCTAACTGGGAGCCTCAGCAGCTGCCTCAGAAAACGATTCTCTGCCGGGATCAAGGCACTAATGGCCCTGGGTCCCCAAATAATGTATACATACATATATATAGACATGATGCTTGGTAAAGATTTGCTTGCTTGATTAAACCCCTCTATATAAATAATCATATGTACATTGAAGTGGCAATATCTACATGGTCTACTGTCCGCATTTATAATGTGGTCATTTTTTTATGTTTTCAAATAACTGTAATGAATTCACACATACATAAATATACACGGGGCACATACAGCAGTTATCAGCAGTCGGTGCAACCCTCAATACGCGCACCCACATGTGCTAAAACCAGCACCCCTGACACGGTCCGACACACACATGCATCCCGTGGCGGGATGTAAAGTTTTCCCACTATAAATGCATCTCAAAGCACAATGATATGCACCTGTGTGACGACAGCTCCCTTACACACCCTGAGATGCAGAGTGTCATGCTTGAGCGTCCTGTTGTGGTACATTCTTCATGGAGGAGATATATTATTCATGTAATTATAATTCTGCTTTTAGTCGGTATATCATGTCGTCTTATCTATAAATATTGTACTTTACCAGATATTGATAAGGATGAAGATAACCATTCTAATTTCTCTTACCTTCCGCTTCCGTGATCCAACTCTGGAAAGTCATTTAGACTGTTAGTTCCTCGATTTCTACCATTCACCTGTTTATGTTGTCATTTACAATTGGCGATGATCAGGATGGAGGTATTTTATCGATTCTTAATAATAAGGAAGGGGCTTCTAAAGAAGAGCATCTGTTTGTACATTTGTTTGCATCAAAGGTTGTCTTTGTATTGCTTACTGCTTTTGCTTGTGTTTTGTTATCCTTGATTCTTTTAATTCTGTGACCAGATATTGCATGGCATTTGCTGTAAAGCTGAAACAATAAACACATTGAAACATGCTCAGCTCTTCTGTCCCTCAACCTGCAGCTTGCTCTGCGAGGAGGCATTTCTATGAGCATGGATGGAGGTGAGTGTGTCTGAAAGAAGAATAAAGCTGGGTCATTGGTGAGGCCTGGCATGTAGTTTGCTGTTCCTTGCTCCTGGGCTCTAGAATGATAAAGTGCTTGTCATGCCTTGAATGGTATTACATTGGCAGTGTTTTAAATGTTCTGTACTTTAGCCCTGTGGAGACCCTCAGATCTGCACGAGCTCTGAACATGAAACAAGGCTGCACTGCCTTGCATTGGTTCTTGGAGATGATATTGTAGAACCATGTAATATTGCCCAGTGTTTTACGTTTTTAAACATACATAGGCAGTCATTTTTCTGCATTGTCGTGTTTGAGGATGTCAGTGTTAAGCTCTAACCACTGACGTTATTTAGGGGTCACCGGGGTCGCTGCTGCGACCCCGGCATGCCCCTTGTGACCCCTGGCACTGCCTTTGCAACCCCTACCGTCAACAGTGGCAAAATCAGTCACAGGAACAGAAGCAGCTCCTCCTTATGGACGTCGGTGGCGGCTTCAGTCACCTCGTTTTTTGTCAGTTTTTATTTATGCTAAAAGTGAATAATACATTATTTGCTATTAGTGTAATAAAAAATGGAGTACAAATAGCTGGAATATGACTTTGCCTGGCAGCTGAGGTCAGTAAAAAAATGATTTTAAATGTATGTATGTTTTGTGTGTGCGTGACTTTCTGAGGGTGTTCATAGAAGAGAGACTGAGTGTATGTGTGTGCACATGTGTGAATGCATGTGTATGTATAACCAATTGTATGTCTGAGTGAAAGTGAAGGTCACGGGGCATGTGAAGTCACTTCCGCCACCCCTGGCACCCACTCAGGCACATACTGTGACTGCAGCATCCAGTGTCTTTCAGAAGGGAAGATGCCTGTGTGCCATGCATGTAAATTCAGGTCTCGCGGATATTTCTCACGTCCTGTTTCCCTTCACCCTCGATCCCGGGCTTGGTGAACTTCTCCTCTCCATCTTTAAACCCAGACCCTGAATTTATAATGCCTTTTCTTCTATAGACTGGGGTGATTTGCAGTCACTATTCTGAGAAGAGTTGCACAGCGAATCTTACAGCACATTTGTTCTGTTCCTGATGTGTGCTGGAAGTGGAAGAAATGTTTTAGGTGGTCCCATGTCATCTAGTATTATTGCCTGCCAAGGAGATGCTTATGTAGTGATGCAGGCACACCAGCTTCATCTTAAATTATGCATTATCAGCATATGGGTTCCGGAGTTGCGCGCTACTCACCGAAAAAGCCCTTCAACACACCATCAGGGGTAGCAAGTGCTATATAAATGCAAACCTTTTTCCCTCTTCTATCCCTCCACTATCCTTCTCAATCCAAATAACAGACTAGCATGTCCACCACTCAAATTACTTTCATATTTCACTATACTAATTCACCAATAATCCTTTATGGGTTCCGAAGTAGCGTGCTACTCGCCGAAAAAGCACTTTGACGCCGATTCATCAGGGGTAGCAAGCGCTATATAAATCCAAACCCTTTTCCCTCTCCAAATCCTCCACTATCCTTCTCCATCCAAATACCTGACTAACATATCCACCACTCAAATTACTTTCATATTTCACTATATTACTTCACCACTAATCCTTTATTGGTTCTGGAGTAGCGTGCTACTCACCGAAAAAGCGCTTCAACACATCATCAGGGATAGTAAGCTCTATATAAATGCAATTACAATACAATACAATATAATACAATATATGAGTCTATGAGACAACCCGCATTGGGCTGGGAAAAAGATCTACTGAAATGGTGACAAGAGACCTCACCAGCAGACACGGTGTTTCTTGCATTTCCGATACGGTAGCTCAGTGCTCAGCTGCAGAGCACTGCATGAAACCAACATGCCAACATTCAAATTGCTTCAGGGCTAACTCAGACGTTCTTTTTCCCACGAGGGATAAAATCGATGGATACATTTAACAACTATTGTAGTCCAACCCCACCTGTAATCAAACGCTACATATAACGAAAAGCTATGTGAAGTGAAATCAGCCTCCAGGATACTTCGGGAGCCGGTGCTGTGAGGTTTTCATCACCATCATCATGCTCTCTGCTTTCTTTACAGCTGTGCAAGCAGCTCCCTTGTGTAGCACAGGTGAGGGGGGGGGGGGTGATGCAGTACCTTACTGTGCAGGGAGCTGTCGCTTTCAAACATGACCCAAGGTGGAAAGTCATGCCTCCCTCGATTCTCCCTTCTAGCCTCCCGAACTCTCACCCTTCACTACTTTTTGTCCACTCTTCTTCAAGAGCACTCACTCTCCCATATAGGATTACACAATTGCTACTCAGTCTCTGCTCTTTGTTCACTTTTCACTCAAGCCCTCCTCACATTTCCCCTCTCCACTCCGTTCCAGTCAGTGGCGACTCCTGTCTGACGAGACACATTTGCAGCTGCAGTGGTGTGAACACAAAGAGCCTCATTTACAAGAAACTGACGCATCGATGCGTCAGTTTCCTTGCGCCTGCGTCAAATGCCCTTGCAACACCATGGATGCGCTGTATTTACAATACTGGCCTCTACGGCACAAGGATTAATGGATGCTTCAGAAAGTCTGACGCATCTGTTGGGGCAAAAGTGATGAATTGCTGGAGTTGGTCTTAAAACTGATGCAACTCCAGCAATGCATGAGAATACATAGACAAGTCCATTGTAAAAGCCCTGCGTCAATCCTTCTGCCTGGTCTGAGCAGGCGTAGGGATTTTGACGCAGTCAAGTCATAGAGTGATGCAGTGAAATGTTGTAGGCTAGTGTTATGTGACACTGGGCTCTACAAACTGACGCATTGGACCCAATACTTCAGTTTGTTGATGTAGAGCAGTGTAGAGCACTGACTGCACCGCCGCTGCGTCAACAAAAAGGGATGCAGCGCAAGCTCCTCATAAATGAGGCCCAAAGTTTGTGAAAGTGGAGCAGTGCAGTTACCACTGGGGAGCGCTTGAGGCACAAGAGTGCGATTACACAAGGATGATGCAGGGCCGGGCTTCTGTGCTCACAGGGAAACACACTCTCGTCCTTAAGGATCACCCAGTGCTGAGATGACAATGACATAAGCCTGCACTCCAATGAAATCACCACTGGCCTGTCCCGGAAAGCAGTGTCTTCCTATAAACTGAGCTTAGGCCGACGCAGGGCTATGATGAAAAAATATAACAGTGCTATCGTTAGCTCAGGAAAAACCCTTAAGTAAACAAGTTATTTGCCTAACATGACATTCTGTTAAATATAAAAACGAAGGCAAATTAGCTCTGTCTGTCAGTAAAGATGTTTCTTGGCTCAATAATGCTCCAGTTTGTTTAGCAACCTTGAGGTGTATTTGCCGACTATAACTCGTGCCCCCTCCTTGCACAGTGATATTATCAATAATGTCAATATTATCAATGACGTCAAAGAAGATGTCATGAGTAATGTAATATGTAGAGTAATTAGCAGTGCATGGCATGGGCTTGAGTTATAGTTACCTTAGGGCACGAGTCATACTTAACTACCGCCTCGCATTCCACGTACTCACCAGATCCTTCTCCTACCTCGCTGCCAAGGCCTCTCCACCTCGGACAATCATCGTCACTGTCTCAATTCTGGATGGACCTTAAGACCTGGCTCTTCGACTGAACCACATCTCCTCCGGTGGACCACCTGTCCACCCCTGACCCCAGCGTCTTGAGACCCTCACGGGTGAGTAGTCGAGCTTTACAAGTAACCTGATTGATTGATTGATAGTTACTTGAGATAACTATAACTGGTGAGTTTCAGTGGTTTTCAGAGTTTAAAACTGAACATTTCACCTACATATAACATTACTTTAACCTTTGTTTTTTCAGTGAATTTCTAGATTTTTTTTAACGCAAAGTAATATTTACTTACCATATGTAAATCCAAAACCCTGCCATGCATGACCTCCGGCTGTGCAAGGAGGGGGATTGGCTGCAGGCCCAGCACCCCCCACAGGCAGCCAACCAACTCGCAGGATGCTCTGTTGTGCATGACAAGGGGTTAACCACAGGGCCTGGCCTGCGGACAATCCCCGCATGCACACGTCCCCCCCAATCTATTTCGGTCCCGAGGACCCCATCTCCTGGTGCAATTTTTTTTGGGGGGGGGGGCAAGAGACCCCTCTCCTTAGGCTGCTTTTGGCCCCAGGACCCCACCCCCTTGGGCATTAATTTGGGCAAAGGGGTCACATGGCCCCCTTCCCAGGTCGGTTTCAGCCCCGGGACCCCATCCCCCAGGGCCTGGTCAACAAAGAGCGTGTACCCTGGTGCCCACCCAAGGCACCCACCACACTATTTTTGGGGGCCTAGGCAGGACACTCAAGGCCCATACAGCTCCCCACATTCAGCGGGAACCAGCACTGCTTTCACCCGCAGGGAGCAGCTAAAGATGCTGCTCCCTGCGGGCAGGAGCAATCTTTTCATCTGTTTCCCTGCCAGCTTCACTGCGGGCAGGGAAACAGATGAAAAGCCCACCCCCCAGCAGGCGGGAGCATTTTTCAAACTCCCGCCCGCTGGGAGCAGACTTGGTGTTTCCTCACGCTTGGTGGGAGATTTCAAATTGTTCCAGTTAAGCGAAAGAAAACATGGTTTTCCCTGCCCGCGCAAGTGTGGGCAGGGAAATCGCTATGTCCCTGACGTGGGCTCCCCAAGATATAGCCTGAGCTGGCCATGGAGAATGGGGTCCCCAGTGCCATTAATGGCTGAGGGGGGGGGTCAGTGTGCCCCTTCCCACTCTGCATATTTGGCCGAGCCTGACAAAAACCAAAACGGCGTGGGAGGGGGCTTGTTTGGCTCATCCTACTTTGCATATCTGGCAGGGCACCGGGGTTATGCTATGTTATGTTACTGAGATTTATACAGCGCACGAATACCAAATGGTGTCTTGGCGCTAGCAGTCCAGAAAACAGGCAGGTAAACTATTAATAAAATTGCCAGGTCTTTAGGGCTTTACGAAAGGATGTTAGAGATGGAAGATTTCTGATGGAAAAATGGAGGGCGTTCCAGAGTTTCGTAGAACCCACAGTAAAGCTTCTACTGCCCCAGTTAGCCATACAGAATCTCTGAGAGAGCATCAATTTTGCCCCTTCAGACCTAAGACATCTGTTTGGGGAGTACCAGTTTAATGACTGCCTCAAAAATTGAGGCCCGTTGTCGTTAAGTGCCCTATATGAAACTCATAAGGCCCAAAACTTAATGCGACCCTTGACTGGAAGCCAATGCAATCTCCTAAGGTGCTTGCCTATCAATTGAACCTTAGGGATCCCCAGCAGGAGCCTAGCCGCTGCATTCTGAATCATCTGCAATCTATGAATCTGCTTCACGGGCATTCCGAGATAAAGCCCATTGCAGTAGTCCAGTTTAGCCATGACTAGAGAGGTAATCACCGCTTTTCTGCTGTCTATTGGGATCAGAGCTAGAATTTTCTTGATCCTCTTAAGTAGAAATAAACTGGCTGATGATACTGCTTTGACTTGCACTTCAAAATGTAGTCTCTGGTCTATAAGCACTCCTACATGTTTTACTTTGGTGACCGGGATGGGTGCTGCTCCCAATTCATCCGGCCACCAGATCTGTGACCAGTTAGGGCAAAAATTCCCAAACAAAATCACCTCTGTCTTTTCCGAATTAAGCTTGAGGCAGTGCGAACTCATCCATGCGTTGACTGCCAGCATACAATCTCTAAATCTACTGGTGAGATGACATCTTTGCAGATGGACAGGACGATGTGAGTGTCGTCCGCATAGAATGTTAACGCCATCCCAAAAGATCTGATTAATGGGGCCAGTTCAGATACATATACATTGAAGAGTGTAGTGCTCATTGAGGAGCCCTGAGGGACCCCACATGGGAGAGTGAAAGACAGGGAATCATAATTACCCAAGGCCACTGATTGTATCCTATCGGATAAAAAAGAAGAGATCAAAGCTAAAGCGTTGTCCGTAATGCCCAACACATTTAAACGGTTGAGTAATAGTTTATCGTCGACCGTGTCGAACGCTGCCGACAGGTGGAGCAAGACAAGAGCCGCAGCCCCACATGCATCCAAGACCGCACTGATTTCATCAGTGGCTTTTATCAGAGCAGTCTTGGTGCTGTGCTATGCCCTAAAACCAAACTGGGATTCATCCAAGAAGTTATATTCCTGTAGATGTTGTGTAAGTTGATTATTCATAACTTTCTCCACCAATTTGGCAGGAACTGGAAGACGTGAAATGGACCTGTAATTATTAGTGTCAGTTTCATCAAGATTTGATTTTTTTAAAAGAGGCAGAATCGAAGCCCTCTTCCAGATGGAGGGAAAGACACTGTGCTCAAACATAGAATTAAAGATTGAGGTTTACTGTGGCCGAGAATCTCAGGAACTTGTTTAAAATCAAAGGGGGGAAAGGGTCATAGGGAGAGCCAGATTTAGCCTGAATAATATAGGTGGTAACCTCATTCACCGTTACTGCTCTGAATTCTTTGAAGGTTGGAGCATTAGGAAGTAGCGGGATACCTGGGTCTGGAATTTCAGATCTTGTCCCATTGTCGAAGGTGGTGTTGGGGTCCCCAGGACCGGAATTGGCCAGAGGAGGATGGCTATGTGCTCCCTCATAATAACGTGGCCTGGTCCCGGGGGATGGCACACCCAGGGCCAAAAACAGCCCAGGGAGGGGAGACACATGCCTCCCTCCCCTTGAGGACGCAGGGCCCCAGGTGATGAGGTCCCTGGGGCCAAATTACCCTGCAGAGGGGGGCCACATGCACCCGCTTCCCCAAAAATATAAATATTTGTTCCCTCGGTCCCTGGCCCACCCGGTCGGCTTTTTTAAAACAAACGCAGGAGACCACACTTGATTTTTATTATTACATTTTTTTGAGTGATGTCAAGTTCCCTGGGTAAGCAGGGCACATAGGAAAGAGGATGATGTTTTCATTACTCTATTTAAGCCCACTTAGTGGCATATTCACAAGGAGCTATCGCCGAATTAACGACACTTCATCGCAGCCAGTCTTGATAACGTTACCTGCCCATTCACAAGCTGGTGCTAACAGCCCACAGCACCAGTTTACCCACGATAGCAGCCGCAAAAAACATCGCCACAGAGGCCCCCCGCAACTATCGCTAATGAGATGCAGAGTGGGCGTTCCCGTGCCAAAAGTCGCGACAACATTACACCTCAACATTCTCAATGACCAGCCAGATCTGCGATAAAAACACAAAATAGGCGATAAGGCGAGTTAGCACCAGGAAATCTACACCTGCTCTGACCTGGTGTAAATATGGACGGCAGCCTACACCACAAAAGGGAGCACAGCCCAGGGCCACATCAGAAGGGCAACAGATGCCATGGAGCCACCCATCATGCGGCCCGGACACCCAAGAGGGCCACAACACCCACCGCCACCTCCCCCAGGACCACCCCTCCCTAGCACCCCCGGCCAAAGACATGCCACATCAGCTACACCCAAACATGTAAAAAATAACCCGTCTGACGTCGCACAATCACAACGTGTGACATGCATGGGTTGACACAGAAAGGAGTAGCACACATTCACTTTCGAAGCAACAAATTAAACTTTATTAAAATTAACACTGAAATGAAATGAAGACACATGGCCGCTCCCCTCGGGACAATCTGTAGGTCCCAGTCTGCAAGACAAAAAACATGATGAGAAGGTGTGTCCTGCGCACATCCAAGGACAGAGAGAGCGAAGGAGATAGAGAGGAAGAGAGGGAGAGAGAGAGAGAAAGAGAGCAGAAGAGAGGGAGAGAGAGTGCCGCCCCTGTACACCCAGGCCACACTGCTCACCTGCTGCCACCGGTGTGTCTCCAACCATGTGCCGGTATGTATTGCAGTTCACCAGGTCACACATCTGAGTCAGAGTCGTCACCTGAAACAGAGTCCAGATACATGAATGGCACAGTACAGACACCTGCACAAGACAACATCGCCTGCCTGCCCATGCACACCCAGGCAGAGGCACCCCAACCCCTCCCGCCGCCCATGGAGCATGCCCGCCCATGCACACCCAGGCCTAACTTCTCACCTTCCACCACCTGCGCGTCGACAGGAGGTCCCACCACGTGCAGCTGCAAGCCACAAGCCCGGGCCCGCGGACATGGCACCCTCCACACCATGCAGCCACGCTCTGCAGGCCAACAGGTCTCACGTTTGGTGCTGGGTCTTGATTAGTCCATGGCAGAGGACATACCAGTGCACCCGGCACCATCACAGGCTGCACGGCCGCTCAGCAGCTTAAGATGCTACTGACTCCGTGCACCCAAAGTCACCCTCCCGTGGCGGGGTGCCTGTGCCACAAGGCCTCGGATGCCACCAAACCTGTGGGCCACAACTCATGGGCCCTTTATGAATGAGAAGCTTGGAGCGGCCGTCATCCAGTCACCACTAGAAGAGGGGAATGTGACGTCGTTGGCCCCTTATGTTGGCGGATTCACATGGCCTGTGACGCCTGTGCCGGATGGGTGTGGTGTGTGTGAAAACCTGCCCTCAGGGAGTGGCTGTGACATGCTGACAACTAGACCAGTGACCTGCACACCACCAGCGAGTACGCCTGCCACGGGTAGCAATGATGGCCCCCCCATCGGAGCGTTAGCGGAGTGGTCTGGCCTGCCGTACGCTGGACCAGCGCACGGCCTGCAACAATGACTCGTGGGCTCTGGCCATGATCCAGTCCATATCCGGACAAGGAGTTGACTGATGCGTGTGTCCCTGTTGTAGTGTCCACAGGACCCGGTACACAAAATGCAATGTCGCACCCTCTGACTGGCATCCCACAGGATGAACGTCATGGACACAAGGGAAGGCACTGTCCCCACATTCAACCACACATCCATACCTGAATGATGTAAGGCATGACACAGCAGTGCGACAATAGATGTTTATAATACACATCCAGTGCAGTTATGCAGCTGGAGTGATACAGGGCAATGCCGAGCACACTACACAATATGGGCCCGTGGAGGGCCAGCCAGAGTCCATCCGGGATGACATGTACTGCGGAAGAGGAAGGGTACAGTGCGCAGTCTGTCCGCCATGTCATTGGTCGTAAAACAGGATGTGGCAGTCCATGTCGCTGTCCAAGGTGAGTGCATCGGAGTGTATCGGGGGTCAGTGGAAGGTCATGAGGCCGTGTGCGAGAACAAGCAGAAACAGGCCAGGTGACAGAAATGAATGATAGTGCCTCCTTCGGATCACACACCCATCCACGTCCTCGTACCCGGATGTGTGCCCTGCCCCACCTGTGGGTGTTGCAGTGCCGGCTGCGGCACTGTGTGCCACTGACACATCAGGTGCCTGAGTGAATACGCCTGCCACACTGGGAGGCACTGACACACCAGGGGGCGGAGATGTGGATGGTGTGGAGGCAGCAGAATTCATCAGCCCCACGCCTTGGCAGCAATGCCATGATGGAGATCTGCAGGGCATGATAGATCCCAGCTACATTTCAAAGATGTGCAGCGGTGGCACACGATGTTGCAAAGTGGCATATACCAGGAGGGCGGGACCGCAGGTACGGGGACATGAAGGAGCGCTAGGACGCTCAGGGTCTTGGCACATGCATGCCAGGCGTGATGTGTATCAGTCTTGCGGATGCATGAGTCGGCTGCCTGGCCTCATTCGCAGCACGATCCTAGCCAGCCATGGGCTGAACACCTGTGTCCGCCCTGTCCGGACCATTGGCCTATACCCAGGTGGGCACATACCTTCGCAGGCCAGCGTCGCAGTGTCGTTGGCATGGTGCTGGACATCCATGGACAGGCATTAGAATGGTATACCGTAGGTGTGTACGTGAAGCAACCATGCAGCCCACACAAGTGTGGGTGCTCGTGGCAGGGAGGCGCAGCTGTGTGGCGACGTGACACACAGTGAGTCCACCCATGTGCATCGTGCTGGGCATGTCATCCATGATTTCGAGGGTTGCAGCCGTACCACCACATCCATGACCTGCCTCTGTACGTCTCCTGTATGCATGTAGCTGGTGACGTTACTGTAGGGATGAAAGGTCCTTTGTCTGTACTATCAGGCAGTAGCAAATCTGCAGCTCCGAGCAGGAACCTGCATGTCCCCAGCACCCCCTGACAGGTACGATAGCATTTGCTTGCGACTCACACACTACGCACTACCAACATGTACACATCCCACACGCAGTAGTCCATGGTCGTAGTTTACATGCGTGACATGGCCTTCACACGTACTCCCACCCCACCCAAGGCCTGCACCCATTGCACACAGACACTGCTCATTGCACTGAGCTGTGCCATTTCATCCACAGTACTGTCTCAGGGCAGGCCAGTGCCGCTTCAAGCAGAGCCACTGATGCAATGGCAGACCATCCCGGACACATGGTCTACTCCAGTCACGTGGAGCTGTACTGTGTACGTCTGCTGCATGTACTGGGGGCCCTTATCTTATCTTATCTTATCTTAGGTGAGATTTGTAAAGCGCACTATCGCCGAAGCTTCCTGGCGCTGACAGACAGAGTGAATGAGGGGGAGGCAAGAGAAAACGGGATTCTAACTGAGAAGAGGGAAAAGATAAGTCTTAAGAAGTTTCCTGAAGTTCATAAGAGAGGAGGAGGATTTAATGGAGAGTGGGAGGGGATTCCAAAGTCCAGGGGCAAGATGGGAAAACCGGCGACCACCGAATTTCTTGGTTCTGATTTTGGGGGTGGCTAGCAGATGGCTGTGGGCAGATCGGAGATCACGCTGAGGATGGTAGGAACGAACAAGAGATTTTACAAACGCGGGACCAGGGCACTGAAGGGTTTTGAATGTGAGGCAAGCCACCTTGAAAGCTGCCCTTTGGTCGATCGGGAGCCAGTGAAGACTGTGGAGTAGAGGTTTGGCTGACTGCCATCTAGGGGTGTTAGAAATTAAACGGGCCGCTTGGTTCTGGACAACTTGGAGACGATGTGTCAGAGATGAGGGAAGGCCATGATAGATGGAGTTAGAGAAGTCCAAACGGGAGAGCACCAGTGAGATGACAACTTGGGTGAGTGCAAGAGAGGGAAGAAGGTGACGGACTTTACGGATCTTCCGCAGTTGGTACATGCAGGAAGATATTACCGAGCCCACCTGTGCTCTGAGAGAAAGTTCAGAGTCAATAATCACTCCCAGACTCTTTACGGCTTTCACCGGGATTGGGGGGGAGCCTAGCTCCGGGGGCCAAAACTGCGGGCCCCAGTGAGTGTGGCTGAGTCCCGGGAGGAGAAGCTCAGTTTTCCCGGGGTTAAGTTTCAATTGATTCTGGTTCATCCAACCTTGAATGTGAATCATGACTGCATGAAAAGTTTTGATGGCATGAGGAGAATTAAGCGGAAGAATGATCTGTAAGTCGTCGGCATAGTTATAGACGACAATGTCCCATTTTTGAAGAGATTGAATCAGGGGCTGGAGATATAGGTTAAATAATAGCGGCGATAAAGAGGAGCCCTGAGGGACTCCACAGGACGTGGGGGTTTTGGTAGCAGTAAAGGGCCCCAGGCGGACCGCCTGTGTTCTTCCAGTAAGGAAGGACTTAACCCAACTGAGGGCGGTACCCTGGATGCCTGCCTGCCCGACACGGGGGAGAAGGATGTTATGGTCCACCGTGTCGAACGCGGCTGATAGATCCAGGAGGACAAGGGCTTGGGGAAGCCCGGCGTCCGCGTTGTTCCTGAGTGTATCCAGGACTGCCAGAATAACATGCTCAGTAGAATGGGCAGGTCTGAAACCAGCTTGGTTGGGCTCGAGGCGGTTGGATGATTCAATAAAGTTTGATAAACACCGGGTGACATGGGCCTCCATCAATTTTGAAAAGTACGGAAGGAGGGAGATGGGGCGGTAGTTCGAGGGCTCCGCGGGATCGGCGCCAGGTTTTTTAAGAAGAGGCACTAGAATGGCCTCCTTGAAAGAGGTCGGAACGATGCCGCTGTTAAGTGCCCCGTTAAGTAAAGGTAGAATGCAGTCAGGCAGGTTCAGGCATATGCTTCGTAGGACAGATGGCGGGCAGCAATCATTCGGGGAACCAGATTTCACCCGGATTGCCAGTTCCGCTAGTGAAGTGGAATCCAGGACTGGGAAAAGAGAGAAAGTCGAGGAATAGTTGGTACAGAGAACCGGTGGAGGGGACTGGGGAGAGGAAGGGATGGATTTTTTGATTTTCGAAATTTTATCTAGAAAGAAAGAATTGAGGGTGTCACAGGCCTCTTGAGTAGGGGTCTGGGCTGGGAGGGTTCTGTCATCAGTGGTGAGTTCATCCATAACTCTGAACACCTCCTTAGATTTATCAGCTGCTGACGAGATCCTGTGGGAAAAATGTTCCATTTTGGCTAGGCTGATGGCAGTTTTATATTCTTTACGCGCAGCTAGATAGGACTGTCGAGCTAAGTCGGAGTAGTCGCGTCTCCAGGTGCGTTCTGATTGACGTGTTTTTAATTTCAGGAGCTTGAGATCACCAGAGAACCATCTATGGGAGCTGCGGTGCCTAGTACTAGGAAATTTGACCAGGGGGGCAAAGAGGTTGCTGGCCGATTCTAGCCAAGAGCCAAGGTCATGTTCGATGCTGTCTATATCATTTGAGGGGAGGAAGGCTGGACGGGTATCGGCAAGGGCCGTAAGAAAGCCTTGAGAGTCATAAGTACTCCATTTCCGTGAGAAACCGCCAGCCATCAGAGGAGGGGGAATCTGACCGGTGATAGTAATGATAGTATCAACTAGATAATGATCAGACCAGACACAGGGGGAGACATCAGGTGGAGATGATCCCAGATTACAAGTCCAAATCTGGTCCAAGATATGACCCTTATTGTGGGTGGGATAGGTGATCTGTTGCGTGAGGTTCAGACTATTAAGAGTCTCGAAAAGCTCAGTGGCATGGGGACCAGCATTAGTGTCATTGAACCAGTAGTTTAAATCGCCAAAAAGGGCGAAACTAGAGTGCAGCGTTAGAAGGTTAGACAACTGTTCACCCAGGATGGTGGGAAAGGATGGCATGGGATTGGGAGGCCGGTATAGAAGCAGAAGGGTGAGAGTGCCAGTATCAGTTTGCACACTGATAAGTAGGTTATCCACCTTAGGGAGAGGGAGGGAATAAGAAGAAACGGAGTTAAGGCGCTTGGATATGATGGCTGCCACCCCACCCCCGGGCCGATCACCATGACGGTCGGCATGAAGGATGTAATAATCGGGGGGGAGGGCAGCCAAGATATCTGGAAGGGACTCAGATGTTAGCCAGGTTTCTGTGAGCAGGAGCATGTCTGGATTGGTGTTAGCTAACAAAATAAAGATATCCACAGAGTGCTTGACCAAGGAGCGAGTGTTTAAGTATAACACCCTGATGGTCGTGACATTCCTGGTCGGCGTAACTGATGGTGTGTTACCTCTTAGGTGGTGATGCTCGGGATGCAAGAGGCCAGCAGTACATATACGGCGAATAGCCGTAGGAGAAGGAGAGGACGCAAGATGTTGCAGGTCTTTAAGAGATTGAGAGGAGTACGAGAGGTGATAGTCAGCGTTGCATGCCCCATGGCCCGATCTGGCGCGGACGGGCGCAGACGGGCTTGCCTTTAGCGCGCCTTCGGCGCGCTGGCGGCGCGGCCGAGATATGCACATTATGCAGTGCTGCGGATCAGTTACCGGCTGGGCTTCCGCCTCACGCACGTCACCTGCGTGCAGCCTGTGTTGCATGGTCGCTCATGCACATAAGAGTGGTCCATGGATGTATGCCTCTCCAACGTAGCGGTAGGTGACCTGGATTTCGAGGTGTGTGTGCGCCCCCTGTTGGCCCATGACCAGGAGTGTCACCAGGATGCCCGCTTACGGCATGCATGGATGTTTGGCATGCAGGCTGGAAACTGGACCTGGGAGATTGCACAAGTCGTGTGCTGTGAGCACATTGAGCCACTACCCGATTGGGCTTTATTGCACATTGGGTCCAGTGGTTGGAGTCAGCACATATGTCCGGGTCAGCTGATAGATTACGTAGACGACATGTCAGATGTGGTGGACGACGATCGCTCATTGGAGATGTTGGCCTACGCAGCTGCACTCGCGTTCATGGATGAGTGACAAGGTACCTGCAGCCACGACTGGATGTGACCCATTGCACGTGTCCCGATGCCTGGTTGCATGTTGGGAATCTGGTCACATGTCCCAAAACGACAGCGAAAATGGCTGTATTGGCCTGGACTCATGATCCAGAGGCGGACAACCAACATTGGTTGGTACTTACTTGTGTTGGTGATGGACTCCCCCGAGGTGGACATGGGCGCTTTCCTACGTTCCTCATTCAGACATACGGATGCATTGATCTGCATATCATGGCACTTCTTTTGGCCGTACTGACTCGCACTTGTTGATAAACTGTCCTCACTTTCACTTGTCTCCAACTGTGTTGTGTCTTGATTTGTTTACCAATGTGTGTGTCACGGACTCTCTGGCTCCCTGCCATCCGTGCATTGCTACCCCGTCAGGACTGTGTGTTTGTACTTGTGCATTTTCATGTCCCTGTTTCGTGCTTAGCCAGATGCGTATGGCCGTTTACTGGCCACAGGCGGGTGCACTTGTGTCCTGTGTTTGGTTGTACACAGGTTGGTGTTTGCACCACATTGTTTTGAATTTTGGTGTGCTCTGCTTCCTATGTGTCTGTGCTGCATTGTGTGTGAGATGGCCCTTCAGCTCTGATTTGGCTCATCCTTCTCCCTTTCAGGCGGTGTTGTGTTTACTTCTGTGCTTGTTCAGTGTTGTGACATTGCCGGATTGTGTGACTTGTGCTCCTGGTTGGTGTTGTTACTCTTGGGCTTGGTTTGTCTGCATTTGTGCTGTGCTTAGTTGTGCATGTGTGCCATTGTGCCCATCTCCCCCCGTCCCCCCTATCCCTGCTGGTTCCTCTCCCTGTTGCTGTTGTGTCTGTTGTTTGGTGCAGTTTCCGGTCCCCGAGTCCGGCCACCGTCTCCAGACTGATGTGGCGGAAACCATTTCCTCCATGTCATCCAGCTCCTGGTGTGGCTCTGGACTCCCACCTCCGGCGTGCATTGCTGCCTTCTTGTTGTTGGCGTGTTTCTGCTTGTTTGTGCCTTTCGCATCTTTGCTGGTGTTCTGGTTTTCTGCCATTGTCCTCCTCCGCTCTCAGGCTACATTAATCTTGTCCAAGTTGGCCTGCCATGTACAATATTTTGTTGCCAGTGGGTTTGATGGGGTTGTGTGCTGGCTCGGCTTGCCTCCATTGTGGTTGGCTGTTGTTTTCTGTTTGGTCTGTCTTACTTTTTCAGGCGTTTTTTGTGCTTATTCCCACCTGCCGTGTGTTTCGCGGTCCTGGCGGGGCTTATCCCTGCTTTCCTCATCTTGGATGGGCTCATCGCAGGTTTTTTGGTGTTGTGGTTTGTGTTTTTATCTCCGTTGGGGTGGTTGTATCGCAGACATTGTCCGCGGTGTCGGCAGACTATCGCATGGTACCGCCTTGTGAATTCCACGTTGACACTGGGTTATTTTCCCGCGATATTGAAAGTTGCGTTACGCTACTCTTGCAGTTGTTTTCACACGTTCTTGTGAATATACCCCTAAGGGTATAATCCTTGGAGTACATGGAGGCTCAGGACATGAAATATGAAAGCTATAACAGTCGGTGTTCTCCTATGTACTGAGCTGGAAGAATGTTTGTGAACTGAGACAATTTGATGTCATCTTCTGCCCACTAGGGCTTTAACTGAGTGGAAAAGGATCAGCTCCAAAAGATGAGAACATATCAGCCTATAGATGGTCAACATAGAGAACAATGGATGTGTGAAGTTATGCACAGTACACATTTCTCTGTTCTGTTTTTTCCAGAATTGGTAGAGTAAGTTAACAGCATTCGGTAGAGAAACTGATTAATTGAAATATTAAATGATTAAGGTTTTTGATTGTATTATTATCAATAAGAATTAAAATTATTTGGTGAGAACAAGTACAAGGAAAAGAGAAGAAACAATATCTAAAGAACATTGACATAGTATTTCTTCTATTTTTATTATGTACGAATGAACTTTCACTTTAAAACTATGGGGTCGATTACAATGGCGGGCGGATCCCGGCGGTGCCGATCAGCCCGCCATCAAAAGGTGATTTATCCACCACCATATTATGATGGCGGTGGGAATCACTATTGTTCTGTGGCGGTCGGAAAGACCACCCGCCACGGTTCCAAAAGGCGGTCCTTTTTCCGCCTGCCTTGCGGAACCCGGAACCAGGCAATCATTGCGGGGGTGCCGTGCAGGCACCCCCGTCATGATTACAATGGGCCTCTCCGCCTGTCTTTTTGCAAAAAGGCAGGCGGAGACTGGCTTTGAGGGCCCGTTGCGGGCCCCTGGGGGGAGGGTCAGCTGTGCACTGGGGGGGGGGGGGTACTCACCCCCCTCCATTTCCCTGCACAAGGTGGCAGGCACCACGCGGTGCCTGGCACGTTGTGCAGGGAAATGCGCAACATGGCCATTTCACATTGTGGCAGGTGCTGCAGCCAGCAGCACCTGCCGCAATGTTAAATCGCCAGATGCGACCGTCGCGGTGGCGGTCGCATCATAATTAGGGTGGCAGGACCGCCGCATGGCAGGCGGGCGGTCCCGTTACGGCTAGGGTGGCGGGCAGACTTTATCCTAATGAGTCCCTATGTATGTGTGATCATGCCCATCCGTGAACAAGGCTCAAAGTGGTGACCTGAAAAGTGTTGGGAACATCAAATATTTCATGTATAATTAAATAAAAAGACCTCTAATGCACTAATTCTGTCTCACTGCGTTCATCTCCTCGGCCAGAGGGATGAGTGTGTTGCAAATAAATATATATGTAGTAAAAACTATATATCAGTTAATAAAGTATATTTACTACATGCTATACTTGGACTTAATAATACATATACATGTAAAATAAATCAAATAAAATATATGTTTTTATTAATTGAATTATTAATTTCTAACCAAATTTGCTGCAAAGTACATAAAAATAAAACTGTTACTGAGGGGGTGGCTTTGACAAAATGTAAAAATTAATTGATATATTTAAATTAATTTACAGTTTAATATAATGTTAATTTTAGGAGGTAGCGTGTTGTATAAATTACTATAAATAGCTCCTATATTGGTGTTATATGTTTAAAATGTGTTTACATTAAATTAATTTTAAGCAATTTGCTTCTTGTATAATAAACTTTATTACATTTTCCTACATTTTCCTGTAGGAGATCTCCACCACAGCGGAAGAGGTGGAAAGTTTACTATTAGTTACTTTACACTTGTAAATTCAATTGTAAGAGTTTCCACCCCCTAGTCTGAGGCAGTAGAGACTTTTCAATCTACACTCAGGTGTAAATGTCCCTTTCCCGTTCCCTTCCCTTCCCCAGAACATTTGATGTGAGCAGATTCAGAGTGTCGGTGGTGTGCTGGTGTGCTCCAACTATAGGAGCTGCTCTCCTCCTAAACTTGGGAACTAACTTTTTTGCCTATAAGGATCAACTGTATTTGCAGGTGTCCGGGACTTCAATGGGGGCTACCTTCGCCCCCAGCCTGGCATGCATTTATGTGGGTCAATTTGAGACCAACTACATCTATCACACCACCAATCTCTTCCAGGAGAACATTGTTCTCTGGAAGAGATACATCGATGATGTGTTGTGCATATGGACAGGTTCTAAAATGGACCTGGAGAGGTTCCTGAAGTGGTTAAATAACCTTGATGAATGTCTCAAGTTTACTTGGACAATAAGTAGAACAACAGCTACTTATCTGGATCTAGACATCAAGGCGGCGAACTTTAAACTCGCCACCAATGTCCATCAGAAATCTACAGATAAAAACTCACTCCTACATTATAGATCTTATCACCCCAGGGCCCTTAGGGATAATATGCCCGTAGGACAATTCTTGCGATATCGCAGGAACTGTTCCTCCACTGAGGACTATGTGGAACAAGCAGTGGCGTTGTCCCGTAAATTGGAAGAGCGATCATACCCGAAAAAGGTCATTAAACAAGCCAAAAAAAGAGCCTTAAACACTCCTCGAGCTGCATTACTTGACAGAACACCCAAGACCAAGGGGGATTGTATCCCGGTAGTCACCACCTTTGGACCCTTGTCTACCAAAATCAGACAAATTATCAGGAAACATTGGTCCCTGCGGAACACCCCCACCATGACTATGCCACAACCTCGCTTCGCTTTTAAGCGATCAACCAACCTGCGAGACCGATTGGTGCATTCTCGACCAAAATCTGAGAGAAAAGAAACAGGGATCCCGTCGGGGCACTATCGATGTGGGGGGTGCACAGTTTGCGATCTCACAACACCGACCAAAAGTGTCATTCTGTCGGGAGGCAAAACATGGTACCTCAACATGTTTAGCAATTGCAACACGTGCAATGTTATTTACAGACTAACATGCCCGTGTGGATTACATTACATCGGTCTCACCACACGCAAAGTTAAGATTAGGGTGCAGGAGCATTTTAGTACTATACGAGTGGGTAAATTAACCACGAGACTGGTACAACATTTCCTAACGGCAAAACACAGTCCAAAAGAATTGCGGTGGGTTGTATTGGAAAGTTTGGTGGGAGACCTATACAATATGGAATCAAGAATGATAACAAAAGAGGCACGGTGGATTTATCAGGAGAAAGTGGACCAACAGGGATTAAACGACTATATTGAGTGGCATAAGGTAGCGACCCGGTAGTCTTTTTACTAGAATTTCGATACTTTAAATTCACTGTATACTGGTTAAGGCTTTATCTCACAATTACTAATCGACCTAAAGGTTGAAAAACGAACCATGCATATAGGGCTTTTTCCCTTCCTTTAATAAAACATAGCAGCTTTGTGATTTGTAGTCACCGTAGGATCAAAAATCTTGTTTCTTTTTAAGACACACAGGTGGCTATGCCTTAATTGAACTCCCCTCAATATTGACGTACTGAATAAAAGGGTTCCCACCGGCGGGCACATAATAGTTTACACAATATGGCCGCTGGCAACTTCATTACACTTACAAATCATTACGCATGCGCAAAAGCATTGCGCGGCGCGTATTAAAGACGTAGGTAGCCGTCCCCACTCGGAGGCCGAATATTATCGGGAATAGCAGGCTGACGAGGTGAGTGGACGTATATGCGAAGGAAGAAGTAGGGACTCTTAACTATGACCTACCAACTAAACAGACACAGGAGTTAGCGGTTTGTTGATAAGTTGTGAGGAGCGGGTACACTACGAGATTTTGTGGCACTATCTTGATGCGACCACCAGACGGAAGCTATAACAACGAAATTGTATGATAGGCAAGGTAGTCGCTATGACTAGGATCAGAGTAATGGCACATTTAAACGGGAGGTTGCGTAAAAGATGACCTAATGGAGTCTAACGTAACACAGGAGAGGTCTCCGGGGAATGCATGATTAGATAGTTGTAGTAACCATTTACGAGTATACGTGTGCAGCAATTATCCATTAGTATCAGTGTAGGGGGCATCTGATTCACAGGCCCAGTCTGTATTGACACTGATGTCGGAGTATGGGTTTTAACCCCTTCAGTGCCACGCCCTTTCCCCGCCCTGTGCCGGCCGTTGCATTAGCGGGCGGGGTTCATGACGAGCTGGACTCGTCATGGGCACAGCGCAACCGCGGCCCATGACGAGTCCAGCTCGTCATGGGCACTGAAGAGGTTAAACTGGATGTTTGTGTTTCCTAGAGATACAAACCCGTGGCCATTGGGCGACCAGGAAAAGAGTGTACAAGTACATCTGGATGTAGCATATACCTACTTACAAGAGGGGTTTAGGTATGCTACAGACGAGCAATTTTATGGTAAATATTCTTGGTGTTGCAGGCACCGGATCCCAATAGCACAGTCTGTTAAGAGAAAGTTCTCTTACAAAACATATGAAAGAAACATATGATCAATGCGGTTGAAAAGGCTGATAGTGTGTTTATAAATTGGGTCTTCCTCAGGTGCAGACAGGAAGTTCATTGGTCTGAACTAGCAGTGCAGTGTGGCCAGTCGACCCTAGCCCTGATGAAGTTGCCGCGAATTGTTTATGGCAATGAAACATGTTGGTTTTAAATGAGCAGACACACAGCACAGAATAAAGAATCACACAGCTAGTGTTGTTTTGCTCGGTTTTAACGTGGACAGACGCGGGTTCTGATCAGACCCCGTCTCTCCTATTTTGGGTTGACATTATTTTTCATTTATTTTGTGCACACAGACACACAAATTAGAATTTAATTTTTACACGTAGCACCATATGATGGTATTGATAAGAGGTTTTTGATTTAATTATTTTCCTTTTAGGGTGGCAGTTGCTAATGTTGACAACGTGAGGTAGCAGGCGAGTACCTGTCTGCGTACCCTCCATGGTGTTACTTCCGTGAGGCACTGCCATCCTTTTCTCACCTTTTTTCTATCACAGCTGTCTTTGAGTGGATACCACAGACACATGGTTTCTCTATGCCTTTTTCCTTTCTGTATATCTTAGGAAATAGGATAACAAGGGAAGCACTATATACACACACAGACATCGTGTAGGTCTTTTACAATGATATGAGTGACACCAGACCCTATCTAAGTACGGCATAAAGTCGGGCCGTTCATGATAATTCAAAACAAAGCAGTTTTGAATGTGTAATGGCTATTGACGAAAATTTGTTCACTCTGTTTATTATGCTGGGCAGGTCTCTTTTTGTGAATAACTAACCAGAGTTCCCTGCTTCCTTTTTTGCATAATTTATGCGGCACTCTAAGCCTGAAAGGGTATCACCACCGCACTTATCACGCCGGTTCCGGTTAAACGTGCACACGCCGGTTAAACGTGCACTATTTTATTTCCGGAAAACACCAGCCATCCAGGATTTTCTCGTTACCAAGTTTAATCAGTTATGTGTTTTGGCGCCAACCTTTTTTCCTTCTGAGAAAGGCTGATGCCCAAAACGGGAGCCAATTAATGCAAACCCAACACCTACATACCTAGACATTTGTGGGTGTTCAAATACCTTTACTTTAAGACCCCTCAGAATCGCACATAAATCACCCTAAGAACATAGGGGCTTTCCCATGTTAAAAGTGACGCAAAAGTGGTGCAAGAGGCTTGTAAATCTGCCCCTTAATTCATAAAGGTGGAAATTCTCACATGTGGTTGGAAATTCCGTATTTGCAAGTGAACTGTGTGAGGATACAATTCGGACCGTCTTTATTCCATGAATAGGGATTGGGAATTTACCCTTGAACATACTTACCTTAAACTTAGGTGCACTCTTGCTTGCAGTAAAGTCACAAATGAGTGCAAGCGGCGGGTGTACTCTTGTGTGCAGTAACGGCACAACAGTGCAACGAAGTGTGCACTCTTGCTTGCAGTAAAGTCACATATTAGTGCACGCGGCGGCTTCCAGTGCAGTCCTGGCGTTGGAAGAATGCTCAGCATGTTTGCCATCAAAGTACTGAAGGAATCTAAAACACACTGGCAGCGTTCAAGTCAAACATGCAACAGGTATCCGTCGACGCTTCTGGAAATAGTGCTTCTGCAAAGGGGTTTTGAGATTAGGCGCTCGTGACCGCAAAACCGACACAAACATTCTGACAAGATTAGAATGGATTCAGGAGCAGGCTGCAGGCAGGACACGCCTTCACACACAAGCATCGGATGTGGCAATACCAGAGCTCTCACAGTGCAAGAGGTTAACACAACAGCGACGTTCTTATCGGGTGTAGAGTGAATGCAAACATCACTCTTACAACCTGAACCAAAAGCAAATATTGCCTTAGCGCTGGATGTTGGTCGTGCGCTGTCAGCGCTAGATGTCCTGTAGGTCTTTGAAGGCACGTCATGTGCTTATGCACTGCTCAGAGTGGGGCAGATGGTTATGTCCTCTGCGTTGTCTATGCACATAATGATAATAATAGTAAAACAAGTGGAATGCTGATTCTGATAAAAGACATCACGCTTAAGCACTATAGGGATCTATACAATGCTGCATAATGCATCGAAGCAGCATTTCATATCTTCTTTTTAAACGTCTTCTTTTGTGTCTCTTCCTAAACATGCAAGAGTAATCCATTTACTGTTTAATTTTAGCTCTGATTTTCCTCTTTTTCATCATAGATCTTGCCTGTCCTACACAAATATAAAACAAATGCACTTTTAATAACAATAGGGTATTTGAATGTTAGTGCTATATGGCTAATAAATATTGTTCGATGCATTAGGTTTTGTCTAAAAAGAGACCAGTACACAAGAACAGGTGAAGCAGCCACTGAGGCTATGAGAACAGGCCCTGTGGCTAAACCCTGCCATGCATGGGAGAAGACCATGTGAAGCAGGGGTTGGCAACTAGCGGTGGACTAACTGCAGACCTGGCGGCATGCAAGGCCCTGCTTACATTGTGCACTGCCTTTGGCCTGGAGCTGCGGAGTTAGCTGCAAGTACTGGCCTTCAGCCGTAAACTGTGGCCAACCACCGTGGGTGGCCCGTCCCTAGTGTGCACAAACAAAGGCGCTTCATAGCAGGACTTTCCCTATGGTCAGCCCTGCATCCCACCCACTGCGGGCGGCCATAAAGAGCTTATTAGAGACTGCTTATTAGTGATTTGTGATGGTGGCTCTAAAAAGTACCTTTTTTTCAGTTTTATATAGTGCAATCTCGACCCGAAGGTATCAGAGCGCTTTATTTGAGCACCAGTTGCGTTACAGGCGGACACATTCATTTTTTGGGCACAGGGACATTAAGTGATTAAGTGAGCCTCCCGCCAGACTCAAACCTGGTTCCCCAGCTTCAAAGTCGGCCCCTCGATCTGAGAGGCCACATTCTCTCTCTTTTTTTAAAGACTTTTTTTATGCAACTTTTGTGGCAAATGCCAACACTCAGCTTCTTTTTTTTTACTTGTGGACCTTCTGATTATCCTCCTCCATCTCCTCATCCCATACACGGCAATGCTGGTCGAAGCATCATATGGGCACCTTCCATTCCATGCAATATACAGGGAAGACCTTCAGGTGAAGATTTCATTCTTTCTGCTGTTTTTCAAGGATGTCTCCAGGTGCACTCCACAATCTGTACCGCCTGAGCTTCTGCACGTGTTCTCTAGCTCCGCCACTACCCATAATACTCCTAGTTTTGACTCAACGTTTCTCCTCATCATCGATGTCCCGAAGGAGTAATGACTACATGTCACCCAGATCAGTTTCTGGGCACATGTCTTGTACATGACCTTCCTTGCATGTAGATTCTTTTCACATGCCTGATGGGTGAAGAACTCTAGGACATCAGAGTCCTTGCATCCTCTGTCTCCCTCTGCTGCCTCACCAAGGTACTACACGCCTTCCTCTTCCTTCTGTGCAACTGCTCCTGGTGGTCCAGGCAGGTTTTTCCCCCTCATTGGGCCTTCACTGGTCTTTTATAATACCCTTTTAAAATACCCAGACTAAGACCCAGAATAGTGCAGAACCCAATAGTGAGAAATAGCTTAGCGCCCATTTTCCCTTCCTCCATACTTGACAAGCCTGACCACTTCTGAATTTAAATGAGAGCCTGGGTCAGTGCTTAATTTGTAAAAAGATAAGTGCCAGGTCCCTTCTCAGAGGGCCACCACAGCTTGCACCGCCCATTGCCATTTCCAGCACACCCAATGACAGTACCTACACAACTACTAATCATTACCCTGCTACAAGTTTGACATTCCAGACTGCCCCCAAAGCTATGAGAATGGCTTGGCAGCAGGTATTATTTTTTTTAAAGCATATTGAAATAATAATTTACTGTAGTTCAGCTTAACTTTAAATTATACAATGGGTCTGCTTCAGCTGTCTACAATCTACCAACCACCTGAGCCGTTCCTACCTGGATTCTTCGCCGCTCCTGGGGCCCCGACGCTGCTTGTCCCCTCTGTGGCTGCTTCCTTCCATCCCGCGGCTCGCAGGGGGAGACTACAGCTCCCAGGCTGCCTGGCGGCTGCTACGCGCTTCCCGCGCCCGGAGGCTGCGATAAGAGCGAGGCTCCCCCGGTGGAGCGGGGGTCTGCTTCAGCTGTCTACAATCTACCAACCACCTGAGCCGTTCCTACCTGGATTCTTCGCCGCTCCTGGGGCCCCGACGCTGCTTGTCCCCTCTGTGGCTGCTTCCTTCCATCCCGTGGCTCGCAGGGGGAGACTACAGCTCCCAGGCTGCCTGGCGGCTGCTACGCGCTTCCCGCGCCCGGAGGCTGCGATAAGAGCGAGGCTCCCCAGGAGGAGCGGGGGTCTGCTTCAGCTGTCTACAATCTACCAACCACCTGAGCCGTTCCTACCTGGATTCTTCGCCGCTCCTGGGGCCCCGACGCTGCTTGTCCCCTCTGTGGCTGCTTCCTTCCATCCCGCGGCTCGCAGGGGGAGACTACAGCTCCCAGGCTGCCTGGCGGCTGCTACGCGCTTCCCGCGCCCGGAGGCTGCGATAAGAGCGAGGCTCCCCCGGTGGAGCGGGGGTCTGCTTCAGCTGTCTACAATCTACCAACCACCTGAGCCGTTCCTACCTGGATTCTTCGCCGCTCCTGGGGCCCCGACGCTGCTTGTCCCCTCTGTGGCTGCTTCCTTCCATCCCGCGGCTCGCAGGGGGAGACTACAGCTCCCAGGCTGCCTGGCGGCTGCTACGCGCTTCCCGCGCCCGGAGGCTGCGATAAGAGCGAGGCTCCCCCCGCGTCGCGGGACGCGCGCGGGCGACGCCGGGCTAAGCCCGGGCAAAGGGCGGGCCGTCTGAGGCCGTCCGAGGGCGGAGGAGGTCGGGCCGGGCAACCCCCTTATTGAGGAGTGCTGGACGTCACGTTCCCCCGCTGCAGATAAGGTACTGTGCTACGGCAAAATGACTTCTAGGTAGTGTGTGCTGGACTTGGTTTGTGTGCTGCGGACTTTGACCTTTGTTTCCCGCAAATCGTTTGTTTACGGACCAACAGCTTGAACTCTGCCGTTGCTGCTGGGCTATAATTATGGGTAAAAGAAAAGCTGTAGAGGGAGGGCTGATGAGCACTGGTAAAAAGGGCAAAAATTCAAAGAAGAATGTCCATGCCGCTATGAACTGTGTCCTGACTAGAATAGAGGAGATTGTACATGATTGTGAGGACACATTACATGACGAGCAAGCGGGGAGTCAGTCAGTTAAAGCTGCCCCAAAGATCAATAGCACAATACCATCTATGTTTTATACCCAGCGCCTGACAAAACAACAAAAGTCCGACCCCGCTCCCGTCATTCTTACTCCTGACCCGCAACTTCATCACAGGCCATGGCTACCTCGAATGCCCCTGAAGTAGTCTCAATAATTCCGGACCCTACCCTCCAAGCCTTACTATGCACCAATAGGTTTGCCTCTCTCGACCCTGACTTGTCTCATCCATCTAGCCAGGCTGCTGAGTCCATAGTGGATCCATCGATTGCTACCAGGTGTGATGCTGATAATCTGGCAGCGCTCTATGGTAGAGTTGAGAGATTAGAGGAGTTGGTGGCTGATCTTGGTAAGAAAGTGGAGAGTCTTATTCTGAGCAGGGTTCCCTCTTTGACTTCCCCTGCTCTCCCATCTGATCCTGGGGTAGCTCCTTCTACGAAGAAGGCTGGATCACCCAAGCCTACTCTCCCTAAAATGAATCTTGGTCATATCAATCTGGGTGTGCATGTCGAGGGGAGAAATACCAGAGGAAACGCCCATACCAAGCCTTGCCAAGACATGTTGAGACGCTTTGACCTGCCAAGCTTACCCACTGTAGCTCCTCTCCCTAGACGCACTTTTAGTTCTTCTTTGCCTTGTAGTAACAACCCTACACCCTACATTCCAGCTCCCCCGGTGACTCCTTACCCTGTGTACAACAGCTTTCCTGTTTTCATGACCAACGCTCCAAAACTGACATCACGCTGCATCGTTGAAAACAGCGAATCCTTACATAATAAAGTTATACACTGGTTGAGACATGTAAGAGGCTGTAGATCAATCATTAGAGAGGACATCACAAGGGTAAGGAGGCTTTCTCGGGCACACTCTGGTTCTGACTGCATAGAGATTGTTTTTTGGGGACCCCGTCTTAGCTGAAAACCTACTCCTGCTTGAGTACAGGACGTCATCCCCCGCTCACTCTTCAATCCAGATTCGCAAGTCTCCTGTCTGGATTCATCAGAGGGAGGACGAGGACTCCGGCTTAAGACAAGTAGATTGACTACATAACGCATATACAGGATCACCATTATATCCGTTTACACTGCATTCTGTAGTGGGCCCACCCTCGAATACCACCTCAGCTCTCAACCCGTTTTTAATTGATCCAGGTGAAGTTACTGATAGTCTGAAAGCTGATGAGGGCTGCCAAGCTAGTATGGCAGCAGATATAGGGACCCCCCTAATGCCATCCCCCTCGGGTATTATTAAGATGTTATCATGGAACATCGCAGGGCTAAGGAGGAACCTCCCAGATCCTGACTGGAGTGATTTCATCGACAAGTTCGACGTTATCCTCTTTCAGGAAACCTGGAGTCTGGTTCCCCTGTATAGATCAGGATTTACTACTTTTTCTGTCCCAGCTATTAGGTCCATACGAGGTCGTCCCTCTGGGGGTCTCTTAATTTGGGTTAATATTAGCTTGAATTGGGCAGTCAAGAGCCATGCAACTTCATCTGATGACCTTTTGCATATTTCTATCAAGGGGCTAGCCCATCAAATACCTCTTGATATATTTAACATCTATGCTAGGGGCAACCCTGGCGGCCAAGTAAGCCAGACCGTTTCAGTTCTGGAGTCTGAACTTTCAGCAATCTCCCCCAAGGCGGGTGTCATAGTTGCCGGGGATCTAAATTGTACTTTTAAGCCCCTGAGCAGCGATGACATTTTGGGTATTGGCGATATAGACTCCAAGCAGGGTATCCCCCAACTAACTCTTCCACCACTGAAAAAATGGTCTAAGAGAGCTGTACAAATTAATGCTCTCACTCTGGAGTTCAACTTGAGGGCCACAAATGGACGAACCCTCTCAGATGGCTTGGGTGCCCCCACATTCACAAGAACTGGCGCCCCCTCACGCATTGATTATATCTTGTTGAGCTCAGAGCTTTGGCCAGACCTCAGTGATATGGAAGTGGTTGATAGGCCCGAGAGCGATCACAATCCCTTATTTATGCAATTACTACTTCTATTGAACCCCCAACTATTCAGAGGCCCGGGGCTAGAGAGGTTGCCCCCACCAATTGTAACAGACGCCTGAAGTGGCCAAAGGTGGTAAAACGAGAGAGGGACCTGTGTAAAATCAGAAGCATAGTCGAAGAAGGCATTGTAGCTCTGGACTTGCCCACAGGCTGTCTCTCGATGACTCTCCCCCATAATGACTTCTTAGAAGTCTATCATCGGACGGTAGCACGGGTAGGGAATTTCTTTGTGATTCAGGAAAAGGGGGATCAAAAGCGGCATCCCCCAAAAACAGAAAACCCCTGGTTCTCACAAGATTGTAGGGGTATGAGACAGACTCTATCTAGAGCCATTAAATCCAAGGATCAGCTAGCAATCACCAATGCCCGGAAAATGTATTATACCACCATAAGAAAGGCAAAGCGTCTGTGGGACGAATCCCTCTGGCAGGATTTAAAGGTCGCAGCCCTATTAAAAGATTCATCCTCCTTCTGGAATCTTATAAACATCAGTACCAGGGGCGGGGCAGATCCAATCCCGAATCATATAACGGGGTCCCAATGGCATTCACATTTCTCTAACCTTTATTCATCCAGGGAAAGAGAAGGCCATGAGGAGCAGTTGCCGGCATTGGAGCATCCGGAACATCTGGAGCTAGAGCCCGTCTTTGGCCTAAATGAGGTCCTTTCTGCAATTAATACAATTGCCCCGGGAAAGGCAGCTGGCCCTGATGGTCTCCCAGGTGATCTACTGCTCCATGAAAAAGATCTCTGGGCTGAATTCATCCTTCGGATCCTAAAAAATCTAGCTCTAGGCTGCCCAATTCCGGACTCCTGGAAGGGGGCGGAGGTGGTGGCTATTTATAAGAAAGGGGATAGAGGGGACCCTGCCAACTACAGACCGATTAGTTTAATCGATGTAATTCAAAAAGTGGTTGGCAGAGTCCTCTTGACCAGGATTAAGGAGTGGATAGACGAGGAGGGCATTCTGAGCCACCTACAAGCAGGTTTTAGGGAGGGAGTAGGTACCATTGACCAGGTCTTTAGATTCTGTATTATATACTGGAAATCCGTGGTCATCGAAAAAGGCAGCCTATATTTGGCATTTATTGATTTAAAAACAGCCTTTGACCTGGTGCCACGCTCACAGCTGTGGCAGGTACTGCATGACCTGGGCATCCCTCCCCTAACTCTGGACCTCCTGAAACGTCTCCACGTAGGCAATTTTGCTAAAGTCAGGTGGGGACAACAGGGGCAGCTCACAGAGAGGATCTCCGTCGAGAAAGGTGTGCGCCAGGGCTGTGTCATGGCCCCGACCCTGTTTTCTCTCTATATAAATGGTGTGGCAGACTATTTGAGAGACGACAGGGTCGATGCCCCAACCCTGTGCGGGGAAAAAATATCTACCCTACTCTTTGCTGACGACACTCTCTTGATCTCGAAAAGCCCTATGGGCTTACAAAGACTGTTGTCCCGCTTCTCAGAGTTCTGCGACTCCAGGGGGCTGCAAATAAACACGCTGAAAACTAAGCTGATGGCGCTATCTCCCTCTAAAAACTTTAAGAACAACATCAAGCTCAATGGTACATCTCTTGAGCTAGTGGACGCTTTTGATTATCTCGGAGTGAGGGTAAATAACAAGCTTAAATGGGCTCCGCACCTCTCAAAAATGCTCCTTGCCCACAAAAGAGCTGCAGGTGCAATATCGAGACATCAGAGGCTCTCATATAGCAGGCCGATAGCGGCGGCTGTTAAAGTCTACGAGGGGAAGGCGCTGTCTGCAGCGCTCTACGGGGCGGAATTGTGGGGTTTCGAAAATCTGTCAGAGCTACTTAGATCCGAGAACAAGTTCTTTAGGGACTTAGTCTCGCTTCCCCTGTCCACCCCGCTGGTTCCACTCCGTAGTGACCTTGGCAGACAAAACATCAGTAATATGGCAAGGTTGCGTCCTATACTATACTGGGCAAGGATTAGAAGATCCCCTGAACTCCACCACTTTGCCGCTGCCCTGGACGAGTTATTAAACCTGGGAGCAGATCATAAGATTCCATGGGTATCAAACTTGAAAAAACATCTGCAGAAGATTGGTCTGGAAGAAGCCTGGACGAGCCAGGTTCCCCCTCCCAAACTTACGATAAAAAAAATCTATTGGGATTGGGTTACGGCCGATACCCAAAGAACTCAGGAGGGTGTGCTTACTGCAAACTTCCTGGATACAAAACCAGCTCCCAGCCTGGAGTCCTTTATGGACCTCATTGAATCACCTGAAGACAGATCTCTATATCTCAAATTGAGATATGGCAAGCTCCCACTCTATGATTTTCAAACCCGCTGGAGTAAGGTCATCACGCACTCAAAAGGCTGCCCAGGGTGTGCCTCGCCCACAGAGTCTATTGGCCACTTCATGTTTGCCTGCCAGGCGTACAGGCAACCAAGACTAAGGTGGCTTAAACCTGTTTGCAATAATTTGGGTGTAAGGTCCGCTAGGGTGGCACTGCGCATCTTGACCTACGACACTACTGTCCCTAGTGTAATCTGTGGGACTGCCAAATACCTGGGATGGGCCTGGAGATTAAGACGCAGGTTGCTCAAGGCGCACCACCGACAAGCTAACCACCCACTCCCCTGACCCTGTGACCATTACTGTTCACTTTATCTATTACAGGGTATTTGTGAAATTGATACGTGTATATATATGCTGTTTTTAGTCTTTTTAACCATGCATGGATTGAAGCCACTTGTTGTAGTATATTTTTAAACTGTTTTTATCACACATTGCACTGCACTTTTATGATATTTTTATATGTCGAATAAAGTACTACAACAACAACAAATTACACAAATTGCGCCACCATTTGGCAGCTGTCATAAGTGCCAGTGTTGACAATTAAGTGCCGGTGTCGAGCACCGGAAACCACCTGCTCAAATCTAGCAATGGCCTGAGTCCTGCATGTTTAACTGATCTTTCCTGACACCAGGCTCATCTACGGACCACACCGGGAGTCCACCCCTCATTGCTATGCAAACTGGGTCCGCGTCCTCACAATTCTCCTCAAGGGGTTCGGCTCACTTTTTAAAACGTTGAGTTGAGTATTAATAGCCATCATATTTTTAATCCAAATGCAGGGAGCATGCAGGGGGCACTTTTATGTTGTCAAACATGTTTTTAGGCTGTGGACTAGACATTATCAGAAAGGGATTTGTGGTCTGTGGCCACATCATTTAGCCTGTGGTCTCAACACACTCAAGATGGCCCCACTCGTACGCAAACTTGAAATGGCAGAGAAATACAAAAGCGGTAACCCTTTCTTGCCCAGCTAACACCTTTTTCAAACTTTTTGCTCCAGAACTAATGAAGTAAAGTTTTCTGAGTAAAGTATTATTTTCATTCCAAGTTTGATGTAAATCCATTCAGTATTTGTATGTGGCCATGGGCAAAATTTCCTATGGGAACTAAAATGAGAAAACATCTATTTTCACCTCTCATTAAAAATTTTCGCCAAGAAAGATTCCAGAGAGCTTGTAATGCCAGATCTCAGTTTATTGTGCTAAGTGACTGGCAAATTTAATAAAAATGCGTCCATGGATTCAACAGTTATAGGCAAACAGTAAATTACTTTTCAATGGAAAGTGCGACTGAACCATAACTACACTGTAGATAACACCTACTGTACCCAGCCTTTGACCATGCTCGCTGGAGAGTGAGTGTAGGGCCTGGACTTGCACCTCTGGGTCCATACCCCCTGTGCCATGGAGTAAAGTGTCTCCACTTGCCAGTAGAATTGTATTTCCACAGCACAGAAGTCGCAGATCATGACCGATTCACGAATCATTCAGAAAATGGCGGTCAAAACCGGCACCTAAAATGGCTGCTCGCAGGATCGTGATCGTTTTTTGATTCCCGAATCACACACCAGTTCATACAAAACTCAATTTTTCAACACCTCTGGGACATCACATCTGATGGTGCCCCCATGAACTTTTTTTTCACAGCGCGGAATTGGTTTGCGATTTTTTAAGAAGCAAAAAACTTAAGAACCCTTCTCCAGCTAACCATATTTGAAAAAAAATGTAAATGGGATCGCAAGGCATCGCAGAATAAATAAAAAAATGTTTAACTTTTCTAGCCAACCAGACACTTTTTAAAAACTTATATCTCAAAAACTACTGAATTGATTTTCACCAAGCCAAGGAAAGTTTGGTTCCTGAGTTCAGTGCATAGGACAGGTTGGCTGCCCGTAACCTGCCCCCGGTGGCCTGGGTGAAGGGCCTAAAACCATGCTAATTTGCCAGTTGTGGTTCACTGCAGACACAGACCATAACTTGCACCATCCACTTGTGCTGCTTATGACAACGCACATGACATTATTGATGAGATCAAAAGTGGCATAATTGATGACATCACTGTATCTAAAAAAGAAAATTATGTAATAAACAACAGAAATTGTGCTTTGGGGCAGGTGCAGTGCCTCGTTTCCGTTCTGGGCATGTTGCCAACCCCCACAGTGTAAGGACCAAGGCTGAGCACATCAGCGGTGGGCCTCAGTTGAATATGACTCGTTACAAAGTGAGTCATTACATCGCGTGCCATTACAACGTGGTCGTTACTACGACTGCGTTGTTACCACGCAAAGCCATTACTACGCAAGTCATTACATCGACTTGCAGTAGATGGCGTGCTGACATTAGAAATGTATAATTTACTATTCCAACTCCAGCCTACGTAACAGTAGGGAAGGTGTTGGAATAGTAAACTATACTATTCCTAATGTTAGCACGCCATCTACTGCAAGTCGATGTAATGACTTGCATAGTAATGGCATTGCGTGGTAACAACGCAGTCGTTGCAACGACCGCGTTGTAATGACATCGAGATATGATGCCCGCATTGTAGAGGTCGTTTCCCCTTCAGTTCGATGCCCACAGGTGGTTGAGCATGGAGCTGAAACTCAGAGAAGGTCCTGTACCCAAACTGTGCTGCTCATGGCCAAAGACTGTTCACAGTGGTGGTTGGTTGCCTGTGGCGCGTTGTTTGCGGGGTCTGCCAACGCCTCTGTACACAGCTGAAGGTTGGGCACAGTGGGTTGGGTGTGGAGCCTGGCCACAGGTTATCCCCAGCAGCCCAGCCCAGCTTCACACTGCTGGGTTTGAAATAAAGTATATGTTAAATATGAAATTCATGGGAAAAGCAACAGCAACAAACTAAGGTGTGATTCTAAGTCGAACGTGATAAACCAATTAAATACATGAAATCCATCCACTATCCTCAGCAATGTACACAACACGCACCAGGACTCATTCCCTGCCATGCTCAAAACACCAATTTGACAACAGCACAGAATCAAAAGAAAGAGATATTAAGAGAGCAACAAGGAGGCAGTGCGAGTTATGTTATTGTGTTTTTTGGCCGTTGCCAACTATAAATTGGTAAAAAGAAAATAAATAATAACAAAAGCCCCAAAAATTACAAAAGGAGTAAAAGCACACAATAAAAGACTTGAACCATAACTTCATTAAAAACTAACTGTTAACACAAAACTGACAAGATCATTAGTGCTGTCATCAATAATATCACTTGTGATGTCATCAACAATGTCACATGTGATGTTCTACACACAGAAAGAAGGCTACATTAATTTTTATTTCTGCTGATAACCATAATTAGTGAATTTCTGTGATTTGTTGTGCTTGAGCCAGATCCATACATATTTTACGCTCTTTGAACCCGATTCACAGAACTAACTTAAGACAAAATCCTAAACTTACTACCATTTTGGTATTCACAGAAGGCACTTACTCATTGATGAGTAAGTGCCTTCTGTGAAAACCAAAAAAAGTGCCTTCTGCAGGCGCGGTGCGTCCATTGGGGCATTGGTGCGTAGCCCCCCGCCCGGCCCGCCGCCCGCAGCTCCCTCGGCGTCTTTGAACTTAAGTAAACTGAATCCCGTGCCTGGCTTTGAGTGGCCTCATAAATCTTGAGTAAGGAGATGCAGCGCAAATCGCTGTGTCACCATTCTCTGTGCCCCGAGGGCATTCCACGGGCGTTGCAGTGGTTATGACGTTGCCCCAGATTTACATGGTCATGTAAACCCGAGGATGTGCCAAATCCTTACTCCTCCCAAGGTGAGTCGTAACGAGGAGATATATCTTCATTTCTCCTTGTTTTTTCGTCTTTCTATGTGTGCTACAGAATCTAGTGCATATAAAAATAGGCAAACACCTTTTAGGATTGTTTTTGTGCAGGAAGGCATCCCTTCCTGCACAAAAACAATTGTGCATGCAACGGAGGCACCCTTGCACCATGGTGCAATGGTGCCTGTGTTGGTGCTAGGCTGCCAAAATGGCACCAGCGCAGGTAGAAAGGACAGGAATGCACTGCTTTGCATAAATATGGTGCATGACTGCCCTTTCACTTTGGCTTAGGGCAGCACAGCATGGTGCCTTGCCGTGCTGCTTTACCCCAAAATCCCGTACATGAGGGCCTCAATCTCTTGGGAGAAAGTGATAATTGTGTCCTCCTGTGGGCGATTGCTTTTGTCTGCAGGCAGTGGGCCTATTTTTTCATAGTGTGGAATGGCTGACCAATCAGCAGCCCTGGGTGCGCTTGGTTAGGATTCATAGTTCCTAAGTGGCTCCTGTAATGGTAATGTACCATGAGTCCTTTTCCGGATCCACCGCTCTCGGGTGATTGATTGGAGAGGTAGTACTTCCTTTCCAAGTACCATGTACTCAACAACTAGGTAGGTGAACTTACATTTTTTTTTTAAGTTGAGTTTGGTGAGAAAACAAATTGATATATTTTGTTTGATGAGGGTAGGGGTTGCCATTGCGCAACTTTCATTTCACATCTACATTGGTACATTTACATTATTCAGCATTTAAGTTCTTGTTGGTTTCATGGTCGTGGGAACCGGAGCTGTGGTTCCAGAGTGTGCTGGATACAGCCATGCCTATTTTCTGGGACATGCAGAGGAACCGCAGATCCTTATGGACCATTAATGAATGAATAAATCAATCAATGAGTGTTTTTTTTTAGCTCGACTAATCTCCCGGGCGACTAATCACCCAAGAGCCATGAATCACTTGAGGGTCACGATGGATCAGGTGACTTCAAGAGGTTTGATTGGTTCCTAAAATTGTATTGCTCCACGTTCAAATATTTCTCGACTTTCTTGCACAAATCATTGTTGTACAAGAGTTCTTCTACCAAAAACACTGTTTATTTTGTTTGCACTTTTTTTCTTTTTTGAAGACCTTTTCCATGGCTTCTTGACGGGAAGAACAAGAGGGGGGAAATCCAGAGGAACATGGAGAGGAGACAAATGCAGAACTTGAAGATGTTCAGATGAGGGTTCAAGATCGCCACCAGAATACATTGTCTGGAAAACACTAACTGCTCCACCTAGTGAAAAAATGATCTTGAAAGTATGTGATGTGCACTGTGTATAACAAGAAACTGAGCAGAGGGAGCCTATGAGAAAACAGTTTCAGACCATCCTAAATGCGCAAGCACCTTAAACGAGAAGGCAGAGGGAAGAGGTGACTATATCTTCTGCAGAGATGCAATATACTATTGTTCCTGAGGAAATGTTTCATCAGTCATGTGCAATGGGGCTCTGGATGTCTTTGCCCAATTAGCTACTTTTCCTTTTACTGGGCTGTTTTTTTAACTTTTTTTTTATTTTGGATATGTGGATCCTTATTTGGAACAGCAGATCCTCAGCGAGCTTCGTATCCAGATACTGCTAACCCAGGCCTAGTTTCAGCAATCCATGTGTATTCTATTGGAGGATAGCGGGTCCAATTCCATATTTGTGATTCCTCCTTTGGAGCTACATGTTTTGGTGAAACATGCCCTGGGATCTCTGTATCCATCATCACGCTTGCCCTGCAATAACAGATCCGTTTTTGGATCCAAAACACTTGGTGCACGGGGCAGGGTGTCTATGTCGATACCGCGGACCCCGACCACCATTTTTAGTGTTAGGGTTCCATGGACCCCAAAATGGATCTTGCAACGCATCTCAATTTTTTAAAACATATTTACTTATGGCAGGGGGCATAGATGGTCCCCATCCTATGGCCTGGCAGTCAAGGTGTGCCTCCTCTACCACGTTAAATGGCCTTATAACTTTTCCTTTTGGGCAAGGGTCCATGCTCCACATCCTGAAATGGCCATTGCTAGAGAAATATTTATTGGGCGGCAGCCAGTCAGATCCCTCGGATCCAAGATCCCAAGTCTGGAACCTTAGATCTCAAAGGGATGATGGAAGAAGAGGCTCCCTTGTCCAGTGGGAATTCTTTGGTTATTTCATTACTTGGTTTGCGGAGGATCAGCGGATCCCGAACAGCCAAGACATACAAAAGTGTTAACCCCTTTAAAGCCCATTTGGCAACTTTTCCTAAATGCCTATATCTTAAAAACAACTGAACATATTGATACCAAACCAACAAAAGTACGCTATATGAAAACAATTCTACTTTCATGCCAGGCTTGGAGGATCGGCCGCCATTATGCCACTCAGAGGATTACCTTGCAGGCACAAGAAATATTTCCTGTGGGAGCAGAAATGGAAACCCCAAATTTTTCACCCCTGCTTAACTATTTTTGCCTGCGTGAATCTGCACGAAAATTGCCACGCCAGGCCTTAGATGGCTATGCAAAGCATTTTTGCCTATACCTTTTGACCCATCCATAGGGTTAAAAGTCATAGTCAAATCAAAAAAATGCCTTTTCAATAGAAAGTGTTGGTGGGCCATAACTGCACCGTAGTTATGCTCACGTGTTACTGGAGTGTAAAAGTCAAATTGTTTGTATAGTGTAACTGGCTTGAGATAACACTCTGCATGTACCCTATATACATGTAGTGTATATGCAACTGCACAGAGTTTAGTAAGTAACTATTACCAATATTGAGTGTGTGGAGGGGCCATGACTCGTGTGAGTGCACTATACCCTCAGGTGATGTAGTCAGAGCTGTGCTACATTTTATAACTAGATTTTGGCATCAAACTTACAGTCAGTGCAACAACTATCCTCAGTTAGATTGGGCACGTGTGAGAAAGCGTGAGAGGGATATTTGGAAAATGCAATTGATTTCAAAGGCATCACTTGATAATTGTGGGGTCTCAGTTCATTTCTAAATGTTGCTAGAGATGCCACCCTATTCTTCAACTGGACTGGAAGGAGTGTGCGGAAGATGAGGTGGAAGGGAGGCATCAACTCTGAATTTTGGTTATTGACGACACCTGTATCAAGAATAGTTGGGTATTCCGGCCTTAAGGTGGAAGGATATATAAAAATATAGGTGAAAGGAGGAACTAATGTTTCAAAGCCTTTTAGCTTCAAATGCAAGTTTACCTTTATGTGAGGTTTACATCCCTAAAAAGTAAGGAGATTAAATTGTCTCTGAATCGTGCCCAGGACAAACATTCCTTTATTCCTTGCTTACCTGAAATAAGGCCTGCCACACCTGCAGACCGCTTACAAGAAACAGAGTAGTGTGGAAGAAAAATCACCAAGGGCCAGATTACAAGTCTGGCGGTCGCGACTCGCGATGGCAGTGGTCTGTCCGCCGCATTAAGACTTGAAAAGTCGTTGTGGCGGACGACAACCAGATGCGCCACGGAACAGTCGTTCCCTGGAGGTGGCGCGCCACAAATGTAACATGCTCAGCGGGACTGGTGCAGTCCCGCTGAGCATATTACCAGTTCCTGCACCACCAGCCATTTCATGGCATGAGACCCACCATGAAAAGGCTCGCGGTGCATGCCACCCCTGCCATCTGGATACATTAAGGGGGTCTTAACGTGGGCCCCCTGTCTGTATTCCCCCAATGTTCCAGCACGCATGGATGTCACCGTCCATGCCGTGCCGGAACTTTTTTGCCGTTCCCATTGCAGTGCCTGTTTTCTAGGCACTGCCATGGGAAAGGTGAAGGACCGTCCACCGTACACGAGATTAACTCGTAAAATGTCGGCCGGTCTTTCGTGGGTTTGGTGCAGCTCTGCAGGTGGAAAGCCGGTGCAACTGTGCCCAACTCTTAATCAGGCCCTAAGAGTTTAATCATCTTCTACAGGACCTATGATGATGAATATGAGGTCTGTTATTTTTGGTCACCATTCTCAGTGAGTTCACTGAGGCAAGGATAGGCGGAGTAGTGTTATTCTAAACAAACTTTCAACCGGCAATGAAGCTTCCATTGGGCAATTTTGAGCCTTAGGCGTGAGTTATGACAGAAAGCAAGCTTTTCACGAAGGCTCCAATTTCCAACAATTAAATAAATAACATTTTCTTGATGGTTTTTATAAGTCTATGCTTCAACGTCCTATTGTGAAAACGGTTTGGGATGTGGCTGGGGAGGTAGATCTTCACGAATATGTTGTAAGGAGCATTATTCATCTATTGTGAAGCACATGAGATTTTTTTTCTCCTCGTTCCTTTTGGCATTTGGCCAAACCTCTATGACAAATGCAACTTCTTCGGAAGATGTATGTTTCTAAATTTACCATTAAATGGACCAGCCAATGAGATGGTGGCTGAGAGGCCAGAGGCTCATCCCACGTATGTCTCAGTAGCATTTGTTAATTTAATGGACTTGCTAATGTTGTTGTGTAACCCTGATGCCTGCGGGGCTGTCTGCTTCCAGATGAACTGTCTCCTAGACTTTTAGCACTGATGGGACCAGGGATAAAGGCACTTTTGTGCACCACGCTTTCTTGCTGCTCATGCTTTCTTGCGTAAGCGGCAATAAATTGTTGGCAAGTGACCACGAGGCACACCAACTGACTGAAGGGACATCACTAAGGGGTCATCAAAGGTCTCATCTGTGACACCTGTGACTCTTCTCCTCCCTTTGTGCCGATGGTACTTTTCTTCTTTCTGCTTGTATGAGATCTTGAAATTACCGTTTTGCACTTGTATTTTTAAGGCACTTCTTGTGATTTTGGATATCTGGATGAGAGGGTCTCACTACTGGGCCATGCTTCATCATTGGATATTCTGGCATGATCTATTATGAATCATACCTAAGGTACCACCTAATAAAGGATATACTTGTGTATACCTCAAGGTATTTTTAACCATGAACTGGATCCCTTCCTTATCCAGGTAATTAATAAACCTTAAGAACTTGCGCATCAATTGGGGTTGAGTTCACCGTGGTAGTATTACCTCAACAGGGTGGGAGGAGGTGCCAATGGTGAAGCATGCCACATGACGTGGGTGAGACCACCTCACCCAAATATATTTAGACCCACAAGGGGTCTGACTCCTAGGAAAAATATTTATGAACAAGGAAATACCCTCCCTATTGAAGAGATGCGCCACGCCTGCTGTGTTTGAATGTTTCTTCGGGAGAAGTGCAGTGTCCAGTCCTATTGTTCTCGTCAAGTCTGGTGACGTCACTCATATATGCCTCTCTTCCTGTGGTGATGCTCAACGCTTAGATATAGTGGTTAATGCAGAGCTCTGACTGCTGCAAGGAACCCCCACTTTCAAAACTAAAAGTGCAACAATACGTGCTAGTAAACAGACGTTGCAGCACAAGAGGTAGGAAACACTAAAAGTACACAAATGTGTGCACTCAGAAGTGATCACCAAGATGTATGAAAAAGAGGACAAACACAAACACGACAATGATGACGTGAACACACCGCAACTGAAGCTGCGATCATGAGAGTTGATTAACACTTGTTCTGCATTTGTTCTATCTTTGGGCTTGCTGTGGAAAAAACACAGATGTGATGACAGGGGCTGATAGGCGTTGGTACTTTTTGTACAACCAGCTCAAGATGGTAACATGGCTGAAAATAAAAGAGCCGGTGGAAAAACGTATAGTGTCGTCACGACTGATGAGGCACAAGCGAACGTAAAAACTCATAATGTGAGGGGGCAAAATCTATAATGAGAGCATGAAACTATGACTCAAGACCTAACATACATGCTTTCTTCAGAACCCCACCACAAGCCGCGCATGCTGGACATTCGGTACCATGTGCTACAAAGCAGAATACATAAACGCCAGCGAGTACCTTTAAGAGACGCATCACAACAGTAAAATTGGAGGCCGGATCCTCTATGCTTTATAACAGCCTCCCCTTACATGGGGGATCTGAAGGGAACGTGTTCAATTTTGATGAAGGACTGAGGACACACCTCCTCAGATTAGCCTCCTGTTTACATTGGCCAGTCGGTTGCAGGGCCCCATCCATAATCCCTGCCCCCCTCATGCTGTTCCAGTGAAGGTACCCAATCCAAAATGGATTCTTTCACTGAGAGAGAGAGGGAGAGAGAGAGAGAAAGACAGATAGAGAGATAGAAAGAAGAGAGAGAAAGAGTGCGAGAGAGAGAGAGAGAGAGAGAGAGAGAGAGAGAGAGAGAAAGAGAGAAAGAGAGAGGTAGAAAGAGAGAGAGAGAGAGGGGGAGAGAGAGAGAGAGAGAGAGAAAGAGAGAAAGAGAAAGAGAGAGGGAGAAAGAGAGAGAGAGAGAGGGAGAAAGAGAGAGAGAGGGAGGGAGGGAGAAAGAAAGAGAGAGAGAGAGAAAGAGAGTTAGAAAGAGAAAGAGACAGAGAGAGAGGGAGACAGAGGAGAGAGAGAGAGAGAGAGAGAGAGAGAAAGATAGAGAGAAATATAAAGAGAGAGAGAATGAGAGAGAGAGTGAAAGAGGGAGAGAAAGATAGAGAGAGAAAGAGAGAGAGAAAAGAGAGAGAGAAAGAGAGAGAAAGAGGGAGAGATAGAGAAAGAGAGAGAAAGAAAGAGAGAGAAAGAGGGAGAGAGAGAAGAGAGAGAGAGAGAAAGAGAGAGAGAAAGAGAGCGAGAAAGAGAGAGAGAGAGAAAGAGAGAGAGAGAGAAAGAGAGAAAGAGAGAGAAAGAAGGAGAGAGAAAGAGAGAGAGAGAGAGAGATAAAGAGAGAGAGAGAGAGAGAGAAAGTGAAAGAGAGCGAGAGAGAGAAAGTGAGAGAGAGGGAGAGAGAGAGAAAGAGAGAGTGGCTACTGGAAGAGATCGATCACCCACTCTTCAAACCAAAGACCACTAGCTTAGCGGAACACCATCCTGTAAACGATCTGCTGGTGTGACAAGCCTTAGTTCAGGTGAGCAAGGAATAAAGGGGCATATCAGCAACGAGGCGATATAAAATTATCGCCGCTTTTGCGTCCGTTTTTGGGCGAAAAGCGGCGATAATTATATCGCTTAATTAGCAAGGTCACGCTATCGCGTGAAACCTTGCATTAGCGCCCATATTCTTAACGCCCAGCTTTGCATCTCTAATGAGATGCAAAGTGGGCGTTCCTGACCTGACATGACTGGAGAAATGTCGCTTAGCGACATTTCTTCTATCATCAAGCCCCACGCAATGAAGCATAGCGGCAAGAAAAGTAGCGATAACCCCTGTTATCGCTACTTTCCTTACGCCTGCTTCAGGACTGACTTAGCCATGAGATCCTATGGAAGGTGGATAGTGGCTAAGTATGTGAGGCCCTATCAACAAGCTAGCGCCAAACTTCGTGAGATTATCGCTGGGTTTCCAGCGATAATCTCACGTTTGGCAGTTAGCGCTAGGATTTTTATCACTTTTGAGATAAGCGTTGCTAATAGCACGCTATCTCAGCGATAAAAATCCACGTTCGCCGGCGATAATTATCCTAGCGCTAAGTGCGCTTAGCGATAATTATCGCCAGTTGTTTCTGATATGCCCCAAAGAAAGGATTGTTTTGGGCACAATTCAGACAATTTATTGTCCCTGCGCTACTTTTGAGGGATATAAACTTCACAGAAAGGTGAACTTGCGTTTGGAGCTAAAAGGGTTTGTCACATTAGCTCCCCTTTCGCCTCTATGTGTGTGTATCCTTCCGCCTGAAGGCCGGAATACCCGACTAATCCTTACAGGTGTCGTCAATAACCAAAAGTCAGCGTTGATGCCACCCTTCCACCTCATCTTCCGCACACCCCTTCCAGACCAGCTGAAGGACAGGGTGGCATCCCTAGCAACATTTAGAAATGAACTGAGACCCCAAAAATATCAAGTGATTCCTTTGAAACCAATTGCATTTTCAAGATCTCCCTCTGCCTGCTTTCGAATGCGCTCCCAATCCAACTTTCAGAGCACTCTGTGTGATCTTGGCCTCGTGTGCACATTCCGTAAACCATCATGAGAGTTTCGAACTTTGGCGAACGTGTTCGCCGTGAATATTTCCAATATGTTTTCGAGATGCGTATTATCACTGGTTTCTGGCTTGATTTTGCTCAAGGCCGTATAAACAAGCCGCGGCAAGGCCTGCATTGTCTTAAAGCCACAGCCTCCCTCTGGAATCTGCTAGTAGAGTTTCGTCGGGTATTTTTGTCCGTGAACCTCAAGCGTTGAATCGCAGGAAATGAGCTGCAGATTGTAGTGGCCCACCGTGCTAACAGAAGCACGAGGCGCGGGAAAGAGCAGAGTACGAGAAAAGATGGAACTGCTGCTGCTGTTTTAATGGCCGCCATTGTCCCAACAGGCAATAAACGCAGTCACACCATGTCCTCCAGGGTCATCCCTGGGCGCTGATTGGTGCTCCTGGGAATGACTGACAGGCCAGATCTTTCAATGGCAGTCCGTCTGAGACGAGAAGAGTGCTGTAAACTTCCGGCTGGTGCTTGTTAGCGATTGTTTAATGAATGGAAACGTCCCTGTCTCCTGCACCCCGCTGGGAGCCTCACAACAGCCCTTGGACCTCAGAGCAAGGCTAGGACCCGGACCCCAACAGACCTGTAGAGAATCCCACCTCCCACCGAGGCAAGGAGTGCTAAAACTTCAATGCACATCAGGAATTAGGGTGGTTGTGGGTCAACTGTGGGTTGGAAGGAGCAGGGTTTTAAGTAGGATGTAAAAAACTGTGTGTAGGGGGTGCTTTCAAAGGGGGTGGCCAATGTAATTAAGGGCGTGGTTTAAAAATACTTAAGCTAAAAATCTGTGCTTAGCATAGTGTGGGGCGTGACTATTACTTTGCTATTTCTACCTTTGCATCCAGCTATATGATACAAGTAACATCATACCTACAACAAGCCAGGACTATTGGCTTTGCCAATGGTTGTTAGTTGCATGAGATAAGTAAGCAACAGCTATGGCTTCGTTGTACATAATATTGAAAATGCTTCAGTTCTGAAATGATGAGACTGAAAGAACTAAAACAAGTCTCTTCGAAGTTACCCCAAATGTGAGCAGTGCTTCAGCTGCAGAGTTAAGATTTATTTCATTCATCCTGAGGGTGAGGAAAACAATGGAGAGTCCGATAGGGACCCGTCCCAGCACCTGCTTTTAGGAACTGCCGGTGCTGATCTCCGGCAGGACCCGGCCCACTTAAAGGCCTGGGGAGGAAGTCACTCGGGCCTAATTTAACAAGCATTGGAAATGCAATAGGTCTCGCCTTTAAGTTAAATCAATTTGTTTTGTAAATGGTATCTTTTTTAGTTTTGTATTTATTAGTGTATGTTTTTGATTTATATATATGCATATATGTGTGTATATATTTTTCTATGCATATATATGTATGCATTTATATTTGGAAATATATATATGCATAGATCTATGTATATATATGCATATATATGTATAGGTCATGCTGAGAGTGGGGTTTGTGTGATTGAGGCGTATTGGGGACCCGGGAAGGATAATAGTAAGATCGGGCCGGCATCGGACTCGCCGATAATATGGTGGTCCTGCCGGCCCCCAACGACACCAGAGGCGGGCCTGTCGCACACAGTGTGACGCAACAGGCTCGCCGTCCACTCATTGGCGAACACGTCATGGCCCGGAAGTGAAAGATTCACTTCCGGGTCATGAAAATCGCCAGCTCCCGCCCCCTTTTTGAGGGGCGAGTACTCGCCCCAAATAAAAGGCTGAGGAGCAGAGGAATCTTCCTCTTTGCCTTCCGTGCTCCCCAGCCTTGTCGTGCGACCTCATTAGGAGGTCGTCGTTTTAATATTTGCCAACCCACCATCCCCTAGAGCAAAAGTTGTGTTAGGTGCATGTAATTGTCTTCTTTTTATTTCCAGGTTGTAAGGTGTAAAATATCTTGTGTTTCCCTTTGTTAGGTAAAATTGTCGTATTTTAGTGCAATTCTGTGGTTTGGCGGTAAGGTCATGATTGGTGAGCAGTAAATTTAAGGTCCTTAGGGGGCGGCGCCATTTCTTGAATGGGGTCACCCAAGGGGGAGGGACAAATCGTCCCTCCTAGAACTCTCCAGGGCCAGTTACAGCCGTTGTGGCTGTATGGGTACGGGGGAAGGGGGAGTTACGCTTTTCCTAGGCTGGTTGGCCATCCCGCACGTGCACAATGGCGCCAGTAAAGTGCGCAGAACTGCAAGGGCCCCCGATGGAGAGAGTATACAGGGCGTACGGGGGTAACTGGGGGGGGAGTACCCTCACGGTGAACAGGCCCTCTGCGCATGCGCACTCAGGCGGGAGGGCGTGGTTTAACTGATAAGGATCTGACACCAGTTATTGACCTTGCCATGGGCTCAAACACGGATACGCAGAATATGATTGCCATTATGATTATGAATGATGTATGCTTAGATTCGGATAGGAATAACTTGTATTAGAGTTATGTTAAGGATAGCCATCTGATATCTGTACATAGCAAATGTAATCAAATGTCAATGATATGATTGTCTGCGTAAAGATTTTGTTTTTGTAAAAAATAATATTCAATGTTTGATTAATTTTTGTTAATAAAAACGGCCGGGGGTTATCTACAACCCCCTTTTCCAATTAAACTCTTGTTCTTGATATTCTGTGGGTCTGAACAAGGGAGGAGGGGCTATAGGTAGTACCAGGCCATAATTGTTTCACCGGCACAGTTCTGCCCAACACCACAACCCACGTTCGGACTTCATTTCATTTCAGGGCCCTTGCGAGGATACTTGGACTGAGGCAAAGCAACTTACCTGCAAGCTGTGAGAGGTGCATGCTGGTATTTGTAGTCTGCCAACGCGGCTGCAATACTGTTTGGGACTTTGACTCCGCCCACCTGAAAAACCATCAATGGTTGAACGATTGGGATTACAATTGTGAGTGTTTTGGCGGGAGAGCTGTGGTGGAGCAGGCATCTGATGAGGGCACAGACCGAAATGCGTCATGCCAATGCTCTCGTGATAATAGAGATCCTTCCAGTATTACCCGTTGTGTTCCTCCGATGCTTTCAATTCAAGAATCTCCTGTGGCATATATGTATACATATATATAAATATGCACTAATATATACACACACACACACATATATATATACACACATACATATGTATGTACACATATATCTGCATATATGCATGCATATATATATTTATTTGCATATATAAGTGTAAATATTTATGTATGCGTACATATGTATTGATATATATTTGTAAATATATATATATGCATAAATATATATATTTGCATATATATATATATGTGGATATATAAGTGTGTGTATATGTATATATATATGTGTATATATATATATATATATATATATGTATAGTTATATGTACACATTCACTTTCTTTTAGCGACTGCTAGTTTCAATTTGGTCTTATATGAAATAGTGGAAATCCCCTCTTTTTTCAAAAACACATACAACATGGATTATTCCACTGCAAAACTTTTAATAAATAGTCAGCAGGAGTTTCCCCCTGGGTTACTGGTAAGCACCACAGACGGTGTCAACATAGTATCTATCCTTAATTAAAAGGACTAATCTATCCTGTTGGCACAATTTCTCAGTATCTCCCGATCTCCAAACTGCACAACAATCTTAAAAGCCTTCATTCGAATAAAAAAAAAAAAAAGTGCAAACGCAAATCAAACAACATAGCTTTCCCGGAAAGAGCCCGATGTGTAGTTTTGTTTCTCTCTTGACAAAGGCTGTACTGCAATCGTGTCATTTCAAAGAAGTAATAAAAAGAGGCTTGAGAAAACTATTCATACCCAACACTGGAGAACTAGAAATCTTTGCAGCACTATGATGCTCTGAAATAATAGCCTCAGACGCGCAACAGGTGATGTGTTAGATAGAATTGACCTAACTACTAATCCGAATTTGAGAGTGGAGATGAGAGGTAAAAGTGATTAAAGGTGGGCGAGGCCTGTGGGCGAGCTGACCTCTGACCCCAGAAGAGGCTCCATCTGTGGTGGCGGGCACACGCCCAGTCGCCCACAGTCGAGATTAGCTTACACACAGCAGTTGCCTAATTTCACTCCTCCGTAGTTTAGTTAGGTGTCAATCAAGGTCTCTGTGTGCTTTGGGGTGCCCCCGCGTCCTTAAAAGGAATCCCATCTGTTTGCACAGAGGGCATGGAGCGAATAGGTCGGCCTGAACCCCCTCCAGTCTCCGAACAATTTACAGGGCCTGCGTGGGCTTGTGTTTGAAAACCGTTTTGATGTTATTATCGAAGGTACCATCAGGGGGCAGCTGTGACCAGACATGAGAGCCGGCTTCAGAAAGCGAGGAAGAAAATCCTGCGAAAAGGGGCCGAGAAATACTGACACCAGGGGAACAAACAGCAGCGCATTATGGAGCAGGTATAGCGAAACAGAAGTACACTCCTGACTTCACAGGAGAGGAGAAGGCGGGAGCCACACGGAAAGCGCACATTTCAAAGGAGACCGCAGAGCAGCGGGACACAAGGGGAACGTCGATGACAGTCAATTAATATTAATTATTTAAATATGTAAATAAATGAAAGGTCAATGATTAAAGAAGAATTTTAAAAAGTAGGACGTAAAGGAAGATTGTTTTTCGTGTGAGGTAAAGTTACAAGCGGTTTCGTAAGTCTACACATACAATCTTTAAAAATTAAATCGCCGAAAGCCCCACGCGCCTCAAACTGTGAACAGTTAAAACAAACAAACACAAACAGAGCGCGGTGTCTCTGAAGTGGACGCCGCGAAAATGTAACAAGAACACAAACAGCTGTTGCCACGCCACGCGACTGTGCGAACGCACGCAATAGTAAAAAAAAAAGTGCTGCCAGTCACTATAAAACCCACCGTCTCACGCCGCCAGTGATAGATCTAATCCCGGTGGGTGTGGTCAAAAGAGGACGATGCGGTAACCAGGAGGGACTGAAAAGCCTCCTGTATAATGAGCACACACTGTTCGGCATAATTAATGACGGTAAATGACGCTCGCCAATGAAATTTAGGGACGGAGCAGAAACGGAACTTCTCGAACCGTATTGATGCCAAGAAGCCCTCGCATGGCGAGAGCAACGCATGCGCGCAGCTAACTCCAGGCGAGACCTAAAAAACATCCCAGTGCATGTTAATACTACAGACAGAGCATCAATTAATTGTAAAATTTGAGCCACCGCTTTGAGCAATACCTTACCTCTAAGGGCAGGGAGCGAGCAAATCAATCATGGTGCCCAATCAGAGATCTTTTCATCCTTCTGTGTAGCTAAATATAAATTCACCTTTCCATCATTTGAATATTTCATCCATTCAACCACCAATCCATCCAGCCTTCCAATCTCCATTTCATTCTTTTAATTTTCTATTCAGCCATGTTCACTCTTCCCTCTTTTTCTCACCCTTCCTTTAATTTTTCCTTCCTTTCACCTTTCTTTCCTTTTTGTTTCCCCCTTCCTTCCACCTTTCCTTCCTTTCTGTTTCTACCCTTCCTTCCACCTTTCCTTTCTTTCTGTTTCCTCCCTTCCTTCCGCCTTTGCTTCCATTCTGTTTCCTCCCTTACTTTCACCTTTCCTTACTTTCTGTTTCCTCCCTTCTCCCACCTTTCCTTCCTTTCTGTTTCCTCCCTTCCTTCCACCTTTCCTTCCTTTCTCTTTCCCCCTTCCTTCCTTTCTGTTTCCTCCCTTCCTTCCACATTTCCTTCCTTTCTGTTTCCTCCCTTCCTTCCACCACTCCTTCCTTTCTGTTTCTTCCCTTACTTCCACCTTTTCTTCCTTTCTGTTTCCTCCCTTCCTTTTACCTTTCCTTCCTTTCTGTTTCCTCTCTTCCTTTTACCTTTCCTTCCTTTCTGTTTTCCCCTTCCTTCCACTTTTCCTTCATTCCTGTTTCCTCCCTTCCTTCCACCTTTCCTTCCTTTCTGTTTCCTCCCTTCTTTCCACCTTTCCTTCCTTTCTATTTTCCCCTTCCTTCCACCTTTCGTTACTTTCGGTTTCCTCCCTTTCTTCCACCTTTCCTTCCTTTCTGTTTCATCCCTTCCTCCCACCGCTCTTTCCCATATTCATTCCTCGGCCCACGCCCCTTATTTGTAACATCATTTATGAGCAGTTATCAGAAAACCTGTTGATGGAAACTGCCCATAAACAACTCAGTAACATTTTAGTGGCACAAGGGCAATCCTTGTCTGTGGCTGATAAAGATAATAGGGGGTGGAGGGCTCATGACGCCACTGGCTGAGCAGAAGGTGCTGTATCTGCATATCGATTTAAAATGTCAGGTCTGACTCACACAGCCAAATGGCTTTCATTTGTAATTTCAATTTTCACTTGCAAATGGCTCAATTTATGACGGCAATCTCGTTTATGGGTTTCGCGGCGAATTTGCATGCATTTTTTCATTTATTCAGGCAAAATATTGCTCCTGTTTGCTGTAACAGTGCGCAGGAGTAAATCCTCTCCAGGGGCAGGGCGAGGGAGTTCCAGGGTGGACATGCCCTTGAAAATGTAGACAATATAGAGGAATCAGGAAATCATAGATTTATTCCTGGCAGGGGCAGCAGTTAACCAATTTAGGTGTGACAATGAGAGGAATAATATTTTCCCAAAGGAGGAACACAATAATAAAATGCTCTTGTGCTCACGTTAAGGCATTTTTGCACGCACACTTGAGTAATGTGCACCATTACTCATGCAGGACTGCCTTGGACAAAGAAATACACACATTTCCAGAAATTCTCTTTGTGAACTAAATACTTTCTGAACTAGCATGTGATGGAGTAAACCTGAAAGTGACGATTTTACTTTGTCTTGAGAGGATTAGGCCCTCAGTGCACAAGCGTGAATATGGGCATGTTAAACTAGGCCTTGGTAATATACATTTATTCACAACCGTCCAGGTTCAACACATTCTGGTTGAAAAGATGGTCCTGCTGTAGTGTAATATCAAAATGGCTTACCACGTCTACCTACATAAACTCCCTGAAAGTGTGGGTGACCACGTCTACCTACATAAACTCCCTGAAAGTGTGGGTGACCACATCTACCTACATGAACTCCCTGAAAGTTTGGGTAAACACCCTGAAAGTGTGGGTGGCCATGTCTGTCTACATAATCTCCCTGAAACTGTGGGTGACCACGTCTACCTACATAAACTCCCTGAATGTTTGGATCACCATGTCTGTCTACATCATCTCCCTGAAAGTGTGGGTGACCACGTCAACCTACATAAATTCCCTGAAACTGTGGGTGACCATATCTGCCTACATATACTGTCTGAAAGTGTGGGTGACCACGTCTACCTACACAAACTCTCTGAAAGTGTGGGTGACCACGTCCACGTCTACCTACATAAACTCTCTGAAAGTGTGGGTGACCACGTCTACCTACATAAACTCCCTAAAAGTGTGGGTAAACACCCTGAAAGTGTGGGTGACCATGTCTGTCTACATATACTCTCTGAAAGTGTGGGTGACCACGTCTACCTACATAAACTCTCTTAAAGTGTGGGTGACCACGTCTACCTACATAAACTCCCTGAAAGTGTGGGTAAACACCCTAAAAGTGTGGGTGACCATGTCTGTCTACATAATCTCCCTGAAAGTGTGGGTGACCACGTCTACCTACATATACTCTCTGAAAGTATGACCACGTCTACCTACATATACTCTCTGAAAGTGCGGGTGACCCCATCTACCTACCTAAACTCTCTGAAAGTGTGGGTGACCACGTGTACCTACATATACTCTTTGAAAGTTTGGGTGACCACGTCTACCTACATATACTCTCTGAAAGTGTGGGTGACAACGTCTGTCTACATAACATATTCTCCCTGAAACTGTGGGTGACCACGTCTACCTACATATACTCTCTGAAAGTGTGACCACGTCTACCTACATAAACTCTCTGAAAGTGTGGGTGACCACGTCTACCTACATATACTCTCTGAAAGTGTGACCACGTCTACCTACATAAACTCTCTGAAAGTGTGGGTGACCATGTCTGCCTACATAAGCTCCTTGAAAGTGTGGGTAAACTCTCTGAAAGTGTGGGTGACCATGTCTACCTACATAAACTCCCTGAAAGTGTGGGTGACTGATTCCCCTATCCAGCCTAGCAAAGTAGATGTGCTTGTACCAGTCAAAGGTCATTAAAGAACATATACATCGATTTATGCTGAATTTAATGAGCATAACTATTACCTGTTGACCCACTTTAAAATGATTGTAAACGTATGTAGATGTAGTTATTCACAGAAATGTTTCCATTGTTGCAAATATTGTGGTAGTGAGTCTGGACCAAAAGCAGAACAGGGTAAACAAAGATCCTCTGCATTCACATCACCTTTGGGGCTATAACATGCTTCAATATATTCACCTGCTTCGTCTCTGAGGCAGTGACCCGCCTCTCTCTGCCTTTGGTACAGAATATGTAGGTATATTTTTAGCCAATGGCCATCGCATAGTGCATTGCACAAGAGGACGGGGAGACAGGGATACAGGCGGTGCAGCAGTGACTAGTGCCCAAGTCCAGAGAAGGTCTTGGGTTCTGAATCTGCCACATTAGGCATGCCGTAGAGGGACTGGATGAAGCTGAGTAACACCAGGTGAGGGATGGGCCAATGGTCAGGGGAATTAAGGGTGAGTCGAAGGGTATCCACTCTAGACTTCAATGAGGGCAGCGGATGGTAGAAACTAAGATGTTAAAAACATGGAGGAGGGTCTCTAAAAGATTTAAGTACAGTTCAAAAAGGTGACTGGTATGGGCTACCTTATCTTTGGCATCCAAATAGCTTCAATATATCATGGAGGTGTTTCAAGTCCTAGAGGCAAAGTCTGTTCCTTTAAACTGGTGTATGTATGTTGCAATCTGCAGCACACTTAGAAAGAGGAAAAAGCCTCTCAGGATTGTTTTTGTGCAAGGCAGTGCCCCTTCTGCACAACAACTATCCTGCCTACAACACAGGCACCCTTGCACCATAGTGCAAGGGTGCCTGTGTTGGTGCTAGGCTGCCAAAACGGAGCCAGTGCAAGGACATGGATGCTCCGTATTGGAATGCACCGTATTGGATAAATACGGCGCATTCCTGCCCTTTCCCTGTGACACAGGGCAACACAGCACGGTGACTTGCTGTACTACCCTGCGCCACAATTTTCATAAATGTGTTCTTATTAAGCCTGGGCAAAGCACTACGCTACGCTCGCGTAGTTTGCGAAGTTTGCGCTACTTCGCACTACGCGAATTGCACGTAGCGTTGCGCATTGCAACGGCCATTTTTTGTTTGCTCGCGGTCCTCAATATCAAGTTGGCGACCGTGAGCAAGCAAAATGACATCCCGGCGAGACTTTTTCCTTGTTCGCGATCAGCAACATCATGTTGCCGATCGCGAGCGTGGAAAATAAACATCCCGGCGAGATTCTCAACGCGGGGAGGTCAGGTTTCTCATTGCGAGTGGTCGCGTATGCTCGCGACCGCTCGCAATGAGAAACTACCAGTCCGCGTTGAGAAAGCTGCCGCTTGAGTAAAACTCTACTCGAGCGGCAGAAAACTACAGCTCGCACTGTGCAAGATGCCGTTTACAATGATTGCACAGTGCCGGATGCTTGTCCGCACTGTGCAATCATTGAAAACGGCATCTTGCACATTGCGAACAGGGTACTACGCAGTTCGCGAAGTGCTACGCGTAGCTCGCGTAGTGCGACGTGCACTTTGCGTAGCTTCGCGTAGTGCTACTTCGCGAACTACGCCCAGGGTTAGTTCTTATCTTGACACATTTGCTGTGCATTCAAAGACAGGTTAAATGTCAGGCTCTGTCTTCTGAGGGAGCTTGTGTTTGCTTGTCATTCTCTGACTCAACGTGAGATGATTTATCTAGCAATATAGAGGTGTGAAAGGAAAAGCTTTTTTCTAGCACACAACAAAATTTAAATGTCTGTAAATAAACTGTGCAAACATTTCAGAATATATCAGAATTAGGAAAGCACAAATTAAGCACATTTTTGGGTAATTCTGAAGTGTGCAAGAAACAAATATTTTAATACGATCAAAACAAATCTATATACTAGATGATGCCTTTTCTGCACATTATCCTTTGTATGCTGTCTAGTTTTATCAGTAAAACTGTCTGTTTGTGCAAAGGTAATGCTCATTTCAATTGAAGATGTGTTGTGTGGGATAGCAGTGCACTACCACACCATGCATACTCCACTCTAAGCCACTCCACTCTATGACACTCTATACCTCTCCACTCTACAACACTCTACGCCACTCCACTCCACGCAACTGAACTCTATGCCACTCTGCGCCGCTCTTCTCCACTCTACGCTGCTCTGCTGCACTCCATGCCACTCCACTCTACAACACTCCACTCGACAATATGCTGCATGACACTTTATTCTTTGATATGCCACTCCACTCTACTTCACTCTATGACACTCTATGCCACTCCACGCTACAACACTATACTCCCCACCACTGTACACCACTGAACTCTACGCCATTCTATGCCACTCTACGCCACTCTACTATACGACACTATGACACTTTACTCTAGACCACTCTACTCCAATCTGTTCCACTCCACTCTACGACACTCCACTCTTCGACACTCTATGCCACTCCACTCCAAGACACTCCACTCTAAGACACTGTATGCCACTCCGATCTTCTACACTTCACACCATTTTACTCCACTCTAAGACACGCCACTGTATGCCACTCTACTCTACTATGCAGTGCTCCACTCAACGCAACTCCACTCTATGGCACTTCACACCACTTTACGATACTTTACCCCACTATACGCTACGCCAGTCTGACACTCCACACTATCACCTCCACTCTACGTCACTCCACTCTGTGACACTCTACTCACCTCCACTCTACATCACTCTACAACACTCTACTCCATTCTATGCCACTCTACGCCACTCCACTCACAGACACTCTTCAGCACTCTATGCCACTCTATGCCAGTTAACTCTTGGCCACTTTACACCATTCTAAGCCACACCACTCTACGCCACTCCACTCTACAAATATGCCCTACTCTATGCCATTCCACTCTACCCCACTTCACTCTAAGACACTCCACTCCATGCCACTTTCCTCTATGCCTATAACTTTTGGCCGTGCTGAACAGCAGCCACGCTGGTGTACAACATGGCTAAAACACATTGACAAAGCCAATAGCTCTTGTTCAGGCGCAACCTATTGACTTTACCAAAGCTTGTTCTCTTTTCTTCTGCAACGGTCCCCTCCGAGTGGGACAAAGCCCTTATTCAAAGAACACAAGCCGGTAGGTCTGGCCTTGTCAAACTCATGCAGTGGTTGTTCTTTTTTTTTGCTTTTGTTTCAAGCATATACCACACAAAAAAAGAAAAAAATAGAAATGATGCATCACCTAAATGTGGGCGCTTGATGCTTGCAATAAAAAATGTTATTTAAAAAAAAAACGTATAACCATGCTGCTGTTTTACTTGTGATTTTGTTTCCAGTTGTTCAGTGTGTTTTATGATTATTATTATTCGTGATAAAAGACCAGAATAAATCACCACCTAGCAGAGCACTCAAATTGCTGGCAGCTACAATGTCCAATAAGAACTTTTTATAATCTTTATGAAGGAGTGCAGGCAAATTAAATAGCCTGTATTTAAAGTTCACATAAACAATAAATAATATTAAAAGCACACTTTGAACCTGTTTTGCCACTGAAGAGAAAGGAACTATTTTTAGTCGGATGCGAACGATGTGCAGTCACTCAAAGTGAAGGGAACCAATGAATAAAGTGGCTGACGCATTTCCCCATGCTGTATACTATGGTGGGACAAATGAAATGTGAATTGCACTGTAACAGATCAGTGGATGAAGCCCAGTGACCTAAAAGCCATCTCTGTGTGTATATTGTGTATGATGTTTTGGGAAAAACCATAGTCTTGCAAGACAGGCGAGCCTGTCTCAAAGACCAGACTTAAAAAAGGTGATGACCTTGTTAAATTCAAATTGAGACCAGAATGTAGAAATTGGATAACAGGTTTATTTCTGAACAGCACAGTACCCTCTAACACCATAAAACGTCTTGGCTAGAATGATCCTACAGCCACCCCACATTCCATAACAGAACACAGTTACCTCACACAGATGGATGACATGACTAGAACACCTTCACATCAGGGAGTAAAACAAATGTAAAACCCAACACATATTTCCCCTATAAAAACAACAACCAAATGGTAATCTATATACAAAGAAAATACATACATGAAAATGGGAACACAAGTAATACTCAAATTTAATATTTCACACAAAATCTGCAAACCTGGTTGGGAGAGGCTTCACCCGTGTTCCCATCTTCACCCGAGAGGCTACCAACTCTTGTCCAATACGTTCTCTAATATTCACCCCCTCTCCCATGTTAAAAAATCCATAAAAGAATCATTCTGTACCTGAACACCAGTGTTAGACACGGGGTAGCGTGGTGCAGAGCGGGTGGGCCAAACTCCGGAGGAAATGTGTAAAGCATCTGCGCAGCACACACAGGCGACACACAAGGCACACTACAAAAAGAGACCACACCAGTTTAGGTGAAAAAAACCCAGCATATGTGTTATGCAATACACAGCAAGAGGCAATCACAGTGGCAACACTGTACCAACTGGCACCAGGTAGTCATGTACAGAGGGGACTATTTACAGGGCAGGGCCAATCGGGCCGCTGCCAGAACCACCCTGAGTCCGCGAATAAATGTACAGTCCATCAATAAATGTATCACAGCCAGCAGCTACTGGCAAGGCCAGACACGTAGCATAAATCACGTTTGCATACAGCATGGGCAGGAGGCATAAATCAAGGAGGCCAAAACATACAGCATAGAGGAGCAACTTTAGGCATTAACCTCATTAGCATGAATCAATATCCCTAGGCATAAACCATATTGGTATGAGGCATAGCCATATACCTTAAACATGAAATGACAACATTTTTGCATGTCGTTAGCCGAAATTCTTATGCATGAGGCCTGAGCCCATGGGCATAAACAACATTACCATAAATGTATTAGGACAGGCACAGACCAGCTAAACATTAGGCATAACCCTGAAACCTCATCATGAGCTACATACAACATCATTGGCATAAAATCAGTAGGCCTGACCTGTGAGCATAATCTTATGCGGTAGGCATCAGGAGCATGAATGCATTAGGCACCAAATCATGAGCATGGGCATAAACGTACGGCAATAACAAGAGTCGGTGGGACTCGTCCTCTGTGCACTGTTGCTGAAGTGAGGTTACAAAAATCAAAATAATCGGTCTAGACAACACTAATATTCGATAAATGTAAGATGCATTTTATCCAACATCAAACTGAGAAGCTGTACAATGTATTCACAAGTTGAAATTAAATCAATAACACAGTTCAGGGAATTCAAAAACATTCCTTCAAAAGTATAACAGATTCCATAAAAATTTGTCATCAGTCCAAATGCTTTCGTCTGGCCCAATGCTTTTCGGGCCGTGATTGGCCCTTCTTCAGGGGTTTGAACTCTGGAAATATTAACAAAATATGCAGAAAATATAATATATACAGGTAGCAAGAACATCGTCATTCACTAAGTAACAAACATGAGAAATTTACCAAAAGTTAGCGTATGTCTGTACTGCATGGTAAACTTCTGAGAAGGAAAGAAAAAAGACCCTCCACCTTCGTGACACAATGTGGGCGAAATACTCGCAGATGCAACACTTAGAAACCTTCTGGTCTGGAAAAGACAACAGATACAAACACTTTACCAGACCACTCACTAGAAACAATCTGATTGAAAATAGACCCACGTGAATGTTCAAAAAAATCGTACCACTCAAATCACGATCAACAAAATTCGAATTGGCCGAAGGCTGATCAAAAGGAACCTGTCAACATGAAACAAACATCAATAAGGAGCCCAAACTGACGCGTGAGTCGTAAAGGGATGGCATATACAAAACATAACTGTTACCTGCTCGACCAACCAGCTATCCCCAATATGTACTGCAAGGACGCTGAAATTTCAAAAAGAGGCGAGTCGGGTATACACAGCGTTTTACGGCATCATAACATTAGCATGAGGCCCAATTGCAGGGGGCATAACACGAGGCATCTCAATGGGCATAGAAAGACATTAGGTACAGCCCCCATGAGTCCCATTGTCCATAAGCATATTCCCATGGAGGCAATGCCTCCAAATAAGCAGAGAGGCAACAGTAGGTATACCAAAATATATCATGCCCTTCTCCTGGGGGATAAACACATTAGGCATGAATCACATCCTGCGTAGTGTTGGGCATAACGAGCACGCAACGATAGTAGCAATGAATCATGAGGGGCAACAGGTCTCACAAGTATACCCCCGGTGCGCAAAGCACTAGGGCCTCTCACTCCTCTCTCGTCCCTCCTGAGGAATGCAATGCCCCCAAACAAGTACTGACGCTACATGAGCCACTGGAGCCCACCTTGGGTTCCAAAACCACCAGTGCCCATTAGGTGCAGCTGCCCCCTGTCCTGCGGGGCAGCTGTGCAGAATGCAGCAAGTTCCCGTAACGTTGGAGTCCCCTCTGGGACTCTGAAATCCCCAGTGATGTGGCCCACAACTGTGCAGCAGCCCGCAACTGCGGCACCGCTGTATGGTTTTAAAATCCCAGGTACCGGGGGCGGGCACCGGCAATGTGCCCTGTCACACCCCCCGACCACGGACTGACTGAGCCCCACTCACCGGGCTCTCCTCTGTGCGGCGGCCAGCATGCAGGAACTTCGCTGCGGCGGGGGCAGGCCTCGACAATGTGCCTCGAGACCCCGCCCCTCCGCCGTACTTCTCCCGAAGGCTGCTTTCCTCTGATTCCTAGGCGGCAGGCGCGGGGCTTCCCTCTCAAACACGGGAGCCCCGCCAGCAGCAGCGCCTTCCAGGACTTCACGCGGCCCCCTCCTGGGACCCAGGACTTCAACGAAGATCCCGCTTCCTCTCGGGGCTCCACTCTGCTCACGTAGAGACCCCACCCACTTCCGACTGGCTCAGCCGAGGTCTCTTCTTCTTCCGGGTCACTGCAGGCAGAGCGGCGGCCCCAGCTAATCCCCGGGCTGCGGCAGTGATTTGCGGCGAAGTTGAAGTGCGGGTTGGGCACCCGCGAGGGCGGCAAAACACGGGGTAGGCACCCACAGTGGTTCCTTTCATTGCGGCTCGGCTGCGGCAGTGATTGCGGGCAATCTTAAAGTGCTGCAACATGCGGGGTGGGCACCTGCTCAGTTTTAAATAATTTCAGAGGCGCCAGAACCGCAGGGTGGGCTCCTGCCGTTTTTTAAGTATGCAGGCACGCGGCTAGGGCCGCGGCGGTGATCTTGGCCATTTTAAAGTGCGGCCGAAACGCAGGGTGGGCGCCCGCCGTTTCCAATAAGGCAAAAGGCGACAATCACGCGGGGTTGGCTCCCGCTCTGTTTAAATAAGCAGTTCTCCCCGGCCTCACCTCCTTCTTCTTCTCGGGGAGAGTAAGATATAGCGCTCACCATGCGCTGGAAGGCACAGCCCACAGAAATATTGCGCTTTCACAGCCCAGCGCTGCAGAGGACAGACACTCCTCTTCTCCTGGCACTTGAGATGTAGCGCTCATGAGGCGCTAGGCAGGAGAGCAGCAGGAGCTACTGGGCAAGATCAGCAGTCAGTGGGCACTCAACAGGGCCGCAATTCCTAGGAACTGTCATCCTCTGTAACGTGGCACTCCTCCTGATACAGCAGTCTTTACTCCAGCAGAGGGCTCTCACTAGCCCTGTGGACAGCAGAGGGGTTACAGTTGGGCACAGGGGCCAGCACACAGGCCCATGCGGCGGTACCTCCTGGCAAAGTGTCCCCTCACATTCAAGTCCACGCTCCATCTGAGCACATGGTGACCCAGCCCCCCTATATATACACCCCTCTTCCCACCTACCAGATAGGGCTAGAACCTTCCAGAAGGCTCCTGGCAGTTTCAGTCCCAACTGTCACTGTGGGGGAGGTGTAGGGCACCCTGTCACTTCAAACACTAGACCGCTAACCCACCTCAGTCAGGTGGCACATGTGCAGACAGGAATGGCGTCCATTTTAAAAGTGACATTTTATACAATGGTCAAAATAAACCTGCGTATACCATTGTATTACATTTAACATTTGTATTTCAAATACATCATGACATGTTGATTCCCACAAAAGCGAAAAAATTCAGGGAAAAAGGGCCAAGTCCAACAACCAGTGTCTCGAGATTCATCAAAAACACTTTTTCCCCACCTTACACTCACAAAAGATCTATCATCCACTTCCTCTTGGAGGTCAGGCTTGCATTTAGCTACCCGCCTCACATTCCATACCTTAACATCTTGCATCAACACACTTTTGCCATAAACTTTGATAACTATCATAGCTATACCAAAGTTTGCCAAACCTTTCTTCACCAATCCAGGCATTCTCAATCTCACCCAATGTCCAAGGACAAACAATTCACCTTTCACTTTCCACTTGTCATCATACAGTTTCTTGACTTTTCCTTGCTTCTTACTGACCCTATCACTTATTTCTTGAACATTCACATCATTTTGAGTCACAATTTGTTCCCTCTTGAACCACCAAGGACATAATTTGGAAACAGGTGTTCTACCTCTCAGCAGCCTGAAAGGATTTGCCTCAGTGGTAGCTTGAGGAGTAATACGGTACCACCACAGTTTCTCCCTCAGCTTATCTTTCCACAAACCACCAAAACCACGTGACCAAGTAATACATTCCTTCAGAACCCTATTTAACCTCTCAACCTGCCCATTCCCTTGTGGTTCATATAAAGCAGTAGTAATATGCTTAATATTGCTGAATGTAAAAACCTCTGCCTCTCCCTTGACACCAGCTGCGCACCATTATCAGAGATCACAACTTCAGGACAACCTTCCCTGGCAAAAACCTCCTTGAAAAACTCAATAATGGCACCCGAAGTATTATTAGGAACTAACTTAACTTCTGGCCACTTCGAGTGATAGTCCACAAGCACCAGGGCATAGCGAGAGTCAACAGGCAGCCCATAGAATGGTCCAGATATATCAAATCCCACCTTCTGCCAAGGGTAAGTCTGTCAAGGTACAGGTTGAAGAGGAGCCGTTGTCGGTCTCAACATTTTTTCACTGTTCACACAGATGCTACATTCCCTCATCACTCTCTCTGCCATCCTATCTAATCCTGTCCACCAAAAGGTAGAGCGTATAAGCCTTTTCATGGATGACATACCTGGATATCCTTCATGCACCAATTTTAAAATATCCTCTTGCATACTCCTGGGAGTAATACACTTACCACTCTTAAAAACGAGATCATTTTCCATAACCAATACCTCAGATATCCTTAAAAATGGAACAAGCTCTTCCCACAAAACTTTCTTTTCAGGCCATCCCATCCTCATGTAACTTCACACAACACCTTATCTCCTTCATCATCTTTCATCCACTTATCTTTCTGTATCCCTTTGAATTCCTCAGCTACATATTCAGATACCGTAACTATGATATCTTCTTCCACACTTGGTGACTTGTCCAGCCCTTCACACACAGGAAGACGTGAAAGGCAGTCAGCCATCACATTACAATACTCTTGCAGCGTGGAAGCTAGCCTTGCAATCCAGGCTGTAGCATTCCAACCCCCACCAGGAGAAAGAATCCCCACCAAGGGTTTATGGTCAGTTCTGAGAACAAAATGTGAACCCCATATAAAATTACGAAAATGTTCGATGGCCCCACACACATGCCAACAGTTCTTTTTCAATCACCGCGTATCTCCTCTCGGCATCAGTCAATGTGCGAGATGCAAAGGTCATATTCCACACGTACTTACCACACCTTTGTGACAAAACTCCTCCAATGCCATACATACTAGCATCTACAGTGACGATAAACTGCACACCCATACAAAAAGGTGCATGGTCAATCTCATTCTTGATCTCTTCCAAGGCAGACTTCTGTCTAACAGTCCACATATAGTCCACATTCTTCCTTGTGAGTTCTCTGAGCGGTTCCATCTTTGTAGCAAAATTCTCAATGGACGTACTATAATATTCACAAAGCTCTGCAAATGATAACAATTTCTCTCTATTGTCCAGAGCAGTAGCCTTAACAATGGCATCAACTAGAGATTTCTTAGGAATTACACCATCCTTTGACACAGTGTGACCCAAATATTCAGCGGATTTGCAAAAGCATTGACATTTCTTCCCTTTGAGCGTCAAACCACTCATCTCAGTCATTGTCCTTATTTCATTATGAATATTACCCTTTATATCTTTCTCCGTCAGAGCCCTTACTTGTGGCATCCATCAATGGTCCTCTCAGATCCGCACTCTTTAACATTAAGGCTGCCCCCCTTGCTTTACGCCCGTTTAGATTTTCCTTTATTTCCTGTGCAGATGGTAACCAGATCATCCATCTTCTGCCTTGAACATGCCTAATCCTGTTTCCAAAGCTGTCTTTCTGATGTCCCTGTATGGGTAGGAGATAATTTACCAAGGCTGAACTCAAAAAAGGTGGAGCTGCTGGTTCTAGACTGCTCCTCGGCAGGTGGTCCCCTGATTGGAGGTCTTATGATTTGAGCTCTCCTCCTGATCCCATCATCTCAGTTTGTAATCTTGGATTCTGTTTTGGTTAGTCACTTGATCTCATCCCTCAGGGGAGCCAGGTCCCACCTAATTGCTTCTACTATCTTAATTCTTTCTCTCCCTTTGACTTGCCACAAGATGTTGGTCCAGGCCATCATTTCCTCCAGCCTTGACTACTGCAATTCACTTTACCTTGACCTTCCTCAATATCAGAATTTCAAACTCCAAATCATCTAGAATGGTCCTCCCGATACACAACTCCAGTGCCGTGCCTCAGTCTCGGCACACCTTGGAAACATGCACTACCTGAAGTACATCCTTTTCATATCGCTCTGCACTTGTCTTCGCAAAGAGCCCACTTGGGCAAAGGGTATCTCTTCCTTAAACACCCTTTTCATAGCTATCCCCTGGGATAACCTCTTTGCTCTTCCTCACACAGACTCCTGATTGCGCATAAGGTTTGTAGATGTTTCTTTAGAGTTGATTCTTATTTCACACTTTCAAGCACTGAAACTCCCTCTCCTCCTGTCTTCACCTTCAGGACAATCGTTTAGACGTGGCTTCAGTTGCCCCTCTGTAGCTCAGTCTGGTCGTTGGGTTTTGCCGTCTTCACTAGGAAATCTTTTCGAGAGTGCAGTATGCTTTATAAATCATCAATTAATTCACTAAAGAATAGAACTGATTAGCATTATGTTCCAATTGCCATGCTTATTTTAGGAAGCATCTCTTTCTGGTTCTCCTGGATGCAGTTTATTTACGCAAAACTGTTCGATTCTTCCAAAATGGCACTATGATGTATTTCCAGCCGTGGCTCCTCCATCAGGGCAGAGGAGCATCGACATCCCTGCTCCGAGCGCAGCAAATTTGAAAAATTAAATGGTAATAAAAGGATTTTATAACCATTTTATTTTTTAATGCTGCCAGCCCGAGCTGAGTGTGGAAGCAGGGTGGGGCCATAGCTGCTGATTGTCAGCAACATAGAGGAGTAATGTGGCATTGGTGTCTACTCCAAGTGCGCATGTCGGTTTGACCGGTTGTCTTGCGATGGACAGCCTGTCACTTCATATCTCTCAAACCCGAGCTGTGTTAGCCAGACGGGTGGAGCACAGGGCCGGACTGGCCGTAGCGGGCACCGGGCAATCCCCCGGTGCGCCGCACGGGTGGGGCCGGTTTTGGGCCCCTGGGGGACATTTTTGTTACAGGGCCGTTTTTGCACCATAGCTGCAAAATCGGCCCTGTAACAAAATGGGCCGAAAACCAGCGCTGGCAAAGAGCTCGACGGCACCCAAAACCCCCTGTGGGGGCGAAAGGGGGCGGCCGTGCACTTTGCCAGGGCCGGTTTTGGTTCCCAGTCCAGCCCTGGTGGAGAGCCGACGCAGGCGCTCAGTGACTGAATGAGCGCCAAGCCAGCCCACTCCAACCAATCCTGGTGTTTCTCTCATGCTGGTTAATATTGTTAACAGCATGAGAGCAGGGTCTGGATTGGCAGGGGGAGTTGACTCTCTGGAACGCTGCGCTCGGAACCATGACTGCCGGGACTGGAAAAGAACACTGAGGCAATAGGTAAGTAAACTTTTAATTAAAAATGCTTTTTGGCTCACTGTCCACCCTGTGAGAAACTGGCACTGCCTTCAGCCTCAACTCCAGGGCCCTCAGTCGTGGTCCGTTATAGACACCGTTGCAACGGGCAGGATTGAGAGCTTTGGCAGGGAGCCTAAGGGCATGTCTGATTCCTCACAGTGTATGACAGTGGGTCAAAATATTCCACCCACCACTTTCAGATGTCAGCAGCCGCCACTGTATATTTCCCACATTTGGAAGTGGTCAGCAGCCGCCACTGTATATTTCCCACATTTGGATGTTAATGTAATTGTAATTACATTTATATAGTGCTTATTACCCATGATGAGGTGTTGAAGCGCTTTACACCAGCAGCATAGTGCTCCAGAACCCAAGATTAGTGGTTAGTCTGGAGTTACTGGGATTATTCCTGTGCGCTCCAGCAAACAATTCCATACATTCACTCCGATTTCTTTGTGGTTGATTAAATAAAAATTATTGGGAGTTAGGTGTTTTTCTGTACTGAGGGAAGGTATGTGAGTTCATGCAGATGTTTAGTGAGATTTTTAGAAATATTAAACTTTTGTCTCTCTTTTCTCCAGATAACTGCTGTGAGGCAATATGACATATTTCCTAAGGGCCACAAAAATGAAAAACACGGTTGTGTACTCTAACTGGTTTCAGATGCAGGTTCCACCAGCTGAAAGTGTCCGCAAAGGGCTGACGAACAGCCAGAAAATCACCAAATAAGGAAAATATAATAAAGCGATGTGGAGGATACTTTTTGCGATGACTTTATATTTTGCAGGTTTACAAAGCTCGGAGCAGGTTCTTGGAGAGGCAGAGGAGCCGACGGACCGAGAGGAGTTGGGGGGCGTGCAGGTTGCAAAAGCCGTGCTCCGGCGTTTGCGAAATGTATATTGAGATTACAACAGCACAAAATAAGAGAGAAATGCAAACGTATCTACAACAGAGAGTAGGAGAGGGGGACTAGAGGGACAGGAGTGAAAAGGAGAGTTGACATTCTTTTTAGGAGCTTCGAATTTGTTGGTGGGGGCGGTCTTAGGAGGATTGGTAGGTTGTTCTTGAAGTTGGGGAATAGAAGAAAAAGGGCCGTCTCCTTGTCTTCCCTTTCCTTCCCTTGAACTCCTTTGGGCTCATCATGTTGGTTCTGCAGAAAAAGTGCTTGATTTGAGCCGGTGGTTTCCGGTGCTCAGCACCAACACCAGGCTCGTACCACAAGCCACAAGGTGGCGCTGCTAAAAGTTACTATTGACTGCCGCCCAAGCCATTCTTATAGCTTTAGGGGCCTAGAGTAGGCTGAATTGTCACACTAATAAGAGTGTGATGATTCGTACTTGTGTCGGCACTGCCATTGGCAGCGATGGCAGGGGCAATGTGTGCTGCAAGCTTCAGTAGCTTCGTAACAAGGGCCCTGGCACTTATTTTTTTACAAATTAAGCCCTGGGGGCAGGTGCAAATAGGGATGAGGATACCCTTATATGATCAACAGTGACAAGGAGGACAGCCTCCAAAGGAGCCTCCAAAGGAGGGCGTTGGGGGAGATCGGGAGCTCTATGAGGAAGCTTGTGTTCTTGTAAGCAGTGCTTAATTTGTAAAAAGATTATGTGCCAGGGCTCTGGTCAGGAGGCCACTGCAGCTTGCACCACACATTTCCCCTGCCATGGCACACAATTAAATAGTGCATCACAAAAGGTTCGGGGGCTCACCATACATAAGAGAAAGCAATGAGTTACAAGGAAAACAGTTTCCTAAATTTTAGAGTTCGGCTCAGCATTTGTACACGATCTTACTTAACAGGAGCGGGCACTTCTAGGTCCCGGGGCGTGGTGGACCTTTTGGTGAATGTGTGACTAAAAAGGACACCACCTCCTCCCTGAACAGATTACCGGCAGCCCCTACATTTAAGACTGACCCATTAAGTCAATTCGAAACTCAGGTAGGACTCACCTGGTTGTCTTTTGTGTTTTCTGTGGTAATGCTGGTGCATTACTGCATAAGGCAGATTGGGCCGATGTTTTAGATTTAAGGATCCTAGAGCTCTCAAGAATACCTCAGACAAGATAGGCGAGTTACTGCGGGCAGAAACATGTTGGCTAGTATGAGACATTGTTCTCTGTTTACCCACCAGGTACAGTGTTTTTAGATATAACTAGAGTCCTCACTAATAAAGTTGAGAACCGTGGAACTCAATGTATTTTTAGATTTTCTGGATCCCACTTATGTCCAGTAGCTTTGTTCAAGAACTCCTTCACACCGCCAAGTCTTTGAGGAGGTTGAGTCCGTCCTGGTGGTACCATCTTACCAGGGTGGGGAGAGGATGACACTATTATGTGTGTGAGGCTTCATCTTCCATAAAGGATGGCTTTCCTTCTCAGTCTAAAAGAAATCCTGTTACGTAAAATTGTGTACAAGTGCTTAGCGCTTTCCTAAAATTTAGGAATCTGTTTTCCTTGTGACTCATTGTTTTCTCTTATGTATGGTGAGCCCCCGCACCTTAGGTGCTGCACTAGATACTCGTTGAGAGGACGTATGGGAGCATATTCTCCGCATCTCTATTTTGTGATGGCATTGATTGGCACAAAATTATGTACCCATAAAAGGGAAAAAGAAGACCCTGTTTCCTGATATTGCTTGGCTCTCAGCTACCTTCAATAATGGCAACCACACCCCACTGCACCAATCAGCATCTTGAAGTTTGCAATGTGATTCATGTGAAACGTCCTTCTCCAGTGCTCCTCCTGCCTAGCCAATCAATACTAGTTTGTTCCCATAGGCACCTGCAGGTCTCAAAAAATCCTGATAATCTGAAGAGTTCCCCTGGGTTCCATCTTGTGTCCTCTCATCTTCAACTTATAAATGTAGACCTCAGATAACATCAAAATTCACCAGTTTGCCGATGCCTCACGAATGAATTTGAAAGTCTCTCCTTCTACAGACATCCAACGCTCTAACACTGCCTACACCTCGTCCAGGCCAGGGTTTTTAGCACCTACCTGAAGATTAATCCCAGCATAACAGAATTGCTGCTGTTCGACAAGATTAACAAGCATTAAAAATGCAATAGGTCTCGCCTTTAATTAAGTTAAAGAGATTTGCTTTGGTATACAATACCATTAGCAAAGCAAATGGCTTTAACTTAATCAAAGGCCAGACCTATTGCATTTTCAATGCTTGTTTTATTTTACAATCTATCGCTCACTCCCGCCCCCAAGCCCCAACCAAGACACATAGGAAGGGACTGCAAAGAACGTCGCCCAGAAATAGAAAGATCTGCTGTTTGCTAGACGTTGTGCCTCTACCTTATCATTTATTGAAACCAAAAACACACATTTATGTAAACTCCGATTTGAAATTGGTAGGAAAAATAAATGTTTCAGATGCCAAAGAAAGAAAAGCGAACAATTGACAAAACTTCTTCTCAAAACCAGACTCTCCTGCAACAGCAAGACATTTATTCGGTCTATTAATGTGGTAATAGAGGACCTTTTATAGAGCTGCGATGAGTTTTGTCCATGGTAGCACTATACAAGCATCGCCTACATGCATACAAGTAAAACGCCAACACAAACGTGTGCATAAACAGCTGAGTGGCTTGTGGCGTGCGATGAAGTCGTTTCCACGCGCATTTCAAAGGAGGCACCGCGCGGATTAAGATTTCGCCACGCTTCAGCGTCCAAAGCCATTTCGCGGCTCGAAATGGCTCGGAAGCGAATTGGCGTTAGCTCGCCCAGAGCCAGGGCACGCTGGAGAGCTGGGTGTGCAAGGGACAGGAGGAGTTGGCCTCTAGGTGCTTGTTCAGCAGCGAGAGAGGATACATCTGCAAGAGACAAGCTTGAGCAGTGCGTGCGAGGCAGGACGAAATAAACCCCGAGACACCCCAGCCTTAGGGGTCAGACAGGGACACACTATAATTGTATTTATATAGCGCCTGCTTCCCTGGGCCAGCGCTAAGTGCCCCCAGAACAGCTCTTAGGCTATGTAAGCGCTATGCCAGCCACCATAGCCATTGTATAACCATAACATGTAAAACATAATTAACATTCCCTTCCACTGAACGGGACGTCTTCGTTCGTCCATTATGCATGTTACTAGCCCTGGGCTAGCAGACTTTCTTCAGACGCTTCTCTATCATGCTGGCTGCCCCCCACTACACACGCCCCCTACAACCACATATGGGGGGGCATCAGGAGAATGTTTGGCGTGCAAGTGATGGCGATGCAGGAGCTTTGCAAAAATGAAACATGCATTTGGTTTTGACAAGGTGGGCTCACTAGAGACAGGTAAGGGCTACAGAGTGCCAAGAAACGATACCTCTGGGGGCACAGATGATGGAGCAGAGGAGAAACTAAAGGGGGCATACGAAGCAGAGAGAGGAAGCCATATATAGGACCTTAAAGGTGAAAGAGGGCTGCGCAAGGGGACACAAGGCAGACGCGAGGACCAGTGCGGGTTAGAGAAGGAGGCTTAAGGTGAGCTGCTAACAGGACACATGGAGTCCGTATGTGCCGCTCAGGGCACATGCGTACATAGGTAGGTGGATACATGGATGCGGAAGGATGCTTGGATGGATGAATGGATGAATGGATGGATGAATGGAAGGACGGATGATGTACGGATGAGTGGAAGGATGGATGGATGCGTTGATGGATGGACGGAAGGACGGATGGATGGATGGATGGATGGATGGACAGACGGAAGGATGGGTGAATGCGTGGAAGGATGGATGGCAGATAATGGGATATATGCAGAACAGATGTGACACACCAGGGCTGTAAACATGTTTATATGGGAACACAAGCTGCAGGTGTGCTGCGAGCAGAAAGGTGGCGTGTGAGCATCATGCGGGCAGAGAGCGGCTCAGTGAGCACAGGGCCGGGGGTCGGTCGGTGGTGTGGGCATGTGGTGGCGCGGGGCTACCAGAAGGCCGTGGCCCCCTAGGTAAGAGCACATAAGGGGCCCGAAATAGACTAATGGGGGTGACACATATAAAAGCGTTTCAGGGAGACACTTGGGTGAGATCATGGGTTGTGGGGGCAGATACGGTGACGGGGGCTTATATCCTAATACACATTGGTATAGATGCGGTGACTTGGGGGTCAGACAATGGGCCATGTTAAGTCAAATTAGGAAACACAGCGAGGTGGCGAAATACTTAACATCAAACTTCCACGAGAAAATAAGCATTACGCGCGTGTGCCAGTACCTAGGGGCCGACGGGGGGAGGGAGGAAAAGCGTGCATTTTTTTGTCCCTACTCGTGCATTCAGCTTTGGCTGAATTGATTCCAAAAGGTCCACCCTATGGCGAGCGCAGAGCAAGCGCTGCTTTTGCCAGGCGAGACCCAAAAAGCAGCAACTACTCTAAACCTGGCTCACACATTAACCTGGATGGATTCAAACCCCAACTCTCGCCCAGTGCAAGTCTCTCTACTTTCACACTTTCACCAATTTCAGCCCCAAGGAGCACATCACCAAGAAAACTAAGATGGACTTGTACTAGCTCTCTCTACTAAAGAAAGTAAAACCATTTCGTCCACAAGCAACTTTTAGACAGTCATTCAAAGCTTTATATTCTCACACCTAAATGGTGCCAATGCCCAGTTCCAGGACGTGAACGACTCCCTAGTTGCCTCCCTTAAGGGTATCATGCCGCATGAGGGACATGACAATATATACCCACATCTCTCCATACCATCTTCAAAACCAGCTGTATCCGCTACCAGGACATTATGACTGGCATCCCTCTTTAGCTGGCTTACAAGCTTACTATCTCTGGTGGCTCTCAGCCCACCCGCAGCCAGGACACCATCAAACTGAAGATGAAACAATAGAAACAAGCATTGGCATAGCCAATAGGTCACGCCTTTGGGACCTTATAAGTGTTAGCCATGCAACAGTTGTATAACTAAATACTTATAATGTCCCAAAAGAGACCTATTGGCTATGCCAAGCGGCCGTGCGGCCGCGAAAGTGATCGCGATCAAACATCAAAGCGGCCGTGGGACGGGAAAGTGAAAGTAATCGCGGCGCGCGCGCCCGCGCACCTGCACTGTAGTTCTAGGCTGGGCTGGTAGCACTTTTTGGAGCCCTCTCAATAAGTCTCGCCAGACCAGCGCATGCGCTGGGTCAGGCGAGACCTAAAAACTCAAGGCAACAGGATTTCACCATCTATACACTCAGGAACTGGAATAACATCCTTTCATCCATCAGGTTTGCCCAAATCCTGTGGCAAATTAGGAAAGAGGACACCTCTTTAAAGAACTCTAGTTCATGATACAGTTACAGTCCATTTCTACCCTTAGAAATAAACTACCCGTCCGTTACATGTTGAATGTGTCTTTTCTTTAGGTCCTATAGAGCACTCTTCTGCTTTTCAGCTAAGTTTGCACTTTAAATATACCACATACATACATATAAATCCAGTAATGCATGACAGGTGTCCTTTTGTGGATAGCTGTGAGGAATGAATGGAGACATGGTTAGCTGTAAACACAGGTTTATGCCCACATAAGGCTTTGTGAATCAGACCTAAGCAGCGTAAAAGAGTTTTCTGACAGAAGATAGAATATCTTCTATTCATCAGAAGATTCTCCAACAGTTGAATGCTTGTTCAACATCAACTTAGATCTTATTTTGCATAGTTCACTAGTGTCCTACTTTTTTGTAGCACTTCCGGAAGAGTTACTCCTGTTATCTGTCAGGGAAATCTTGGATACCCTATAGTGCCTGAAGTCAGGAGATCAGGAGAAAAAAATCATGTTTTTTAATTGTGTAATGTAAGCGGTGCTCATGTGTTCTCCAATACCTTTGAGTCGAGTTCGCACTATGTAAAACTACATCTTGTCCTGGTGATATCAGAGAAGAATCATGGTACTGGAATTATTTTGCAGAAACACACATCAGTGCAATCAAGACTGATGTTTGCTTCCATGAAGAGATGGGGAGCGTGATTGTTGAAGGAACCTGGGTGCAGATGAAAAGATTTACACTAATGGTGATGGTGGTACAGCTATCCTAAGGTTGTTTCTTTAGCATTGGACACAAAAGAGGTGCAATAAACAACATGACTACCACATACTATCTCTAGAAGTCATGAAAGCAATATTCAGAACCTCTAAAGGCTAAAAATATTTGACACTTGATTTCGACCAGATATTTACAAATTGGACTACACTTCAAGTGTGAATCAAGTTTGAGCAAACACCACGAGATCTCTTTCTGATAATTGCGTCATCACAGGCGAGGTCCTCAGAGATTTTGTCAAATACAGGGTCGTATGGGGTCCATGGATCATTTGCTTTTCACTCTCCTCCACTTCTGAAAGTTCTTCACCCAGTAGAAGAATGCAGAGTGAGAATGATCAATGCAGGAGTTTCAAATCCAGACCAAATTTCTCATCCAGGATAAACTGAAACATTCATCATCACACTGTTCCATCGTTACGCTTGACTGCATAGCATCAAAATATCTGCAGTATGGCCTTTGAAACTTCATGCAACCTGTTAAGACATTTTCAAAGACAGAGTCTAAGAGGCCATCAAGAAGATCTTGCTACACCTCCAATTGGAGGAGATTTTGCTACATGTCCATGCTCAATAGAACTGGTTCAAGAAGAATGCAAGGTCTGCCTGTACTTGCATATCTTCTGTATGTAGCTAAGTGTAGTTAACAATTGTCCTTCAAGAACTCACATCTAGATGTCATTATGATCTAAAGAAAATGCTAGTGCAGTAGATGAGTTTATCAGAACATTAAACATATGTTCACAGACGTATAAACGAAACTAAACAGCTATTTGTGACTGAGAAAGGTATGCTGTGCGATCCATCTTAAGGACCTTGATTTATATAAATTTTAGCACAGAGCTTAGAAGTAGCAATAGAGTGTTAGGATGCTAGAAACATAATTACCATGTAAGGACTGTCCAGTTTGTTTTTGCTGGCCATGTCATTCATGCCTGCATTTATTTTCGCATTCTGTTTGGTTACCCTTCATATGTTATGCAGGACACTTGGGTTTTACAAATAATAATTCTAAAGTTTTATCCCATGTCTCTTGGTTCTATTTGGAGTGTGTTCTTCATATGCAAAAGAGGGTTTGGAGGTTTGCTGTGTCCCTGAACTCATCTAGAGGGCCTGATCGTGACCAGAAAACACCAACTGCACAATATTGCTTAGTGGGTTGTATATGGGTGGTAGTCCAACTGGATTTCTAGTTCTTGTTTTACATTGTTCTAAATCCTTCCACCAGGGGGGGTTAGAAATCCAACCACTGCGGCTCTGGGGGGGCCCCCAGAACATGTCATTTGGCGCCTGACATCAGCATGTTCGAATTATCCGGATTCTTGAGTAGTTTTTTATAACACACTCAAAAGCCAATTATTACAAACATACAAAGACGTCCATTGTAATATTGGTCCCCTCCTTCAGTTCAAATAAGTAAACCCCGGCTTCCTATAGTGTTGTCAATCTGTCAATTAAACCTGATAGCTCCTGTTGTAATAGGGTTACATTGCAGGGCAGCAGTTACACAACATCTCCAAGATAGAGGTGTCCCAGATGTGGGGTGCAGAAACCTTTGTGGTACATGCACATCTCCATGTGCCTTTGAAATATTTTACTCATGGGCAGAGCGCATTTTCACACACATAATAAAGCAGAAACAGTGCAAAATACCAAGTGTGAGAAAGTGGTTTATTAGTTGGGAGGTGGTCGTCCACTGCAATAATGTCACTATTCTTGTTAGTTCTAGTTAAGGTTTCAGTAATTTAAACCTGAGGTTAACAACTGGTAGCTATGGCACAGAGCAGACAGGGTTTATAGTATGAAAACCAAAATTGAGGGGTATATTATGCCCGCATTTATAAGATGCCTACAACACCATTCCTGCAGAGGATGATTGGCCTACCGCCTTTCTAAGGGATGCACACAGATGAAAGGAGGTGATCATGTCAGCATTCTCCTCTGGCATACCTAAAGAGCTCAGGAGAAATATGCACGAGTGGGCTTCAAAACAAGCTTCCGTGCTGCATAGAACCAAGGGGGTACGGATAAACAATCTATTCCACATTTCATTCCTATACAGATTGAGCCCCAAATATAGGTTCAGTATTCTTTGAAGCCAGAAGCAAAACATGACATACTAACTATCCTAGATCAGCAGCAGCAATATTAAAGCATCAGCTCTGCAATGAACACTCCTCTTTTCCCAGAAGGATCATATACAATACTCTTAGACTATAGAAATGTAAAGTCACACACAGGACTATTGACGAACTTGGTGCAGAAAAGATATAAACAGCCCCAGACATCTCCAGTGGGTTATTCAGTATAAACATAGTGCCCAAAAGCGAGCACCTAACTCCTTTCTCCTTTACCCAATTTAAATCCTGCTTTAAACGATTATCACTGGACTCGAAGAATAGTCGTGGTGTATTTGCAGCACACATGGAGCTCTTACAGGAAGATCCTCAGGCACTTTCTTAAATTGACAACAATGTTAAGTGCAATTGACGTGAAATTTGAATATGATCCGAAACTCAGCACTCAGAAATGTCTCCAATGTGCACAAAATATATTACAAAGTCCTAATACGCTACCCATTGAGGGCTCTAAGAGCGTCTTTTTTAACAGATGGCTCTGCACAGCTTGTGGTTGGTACAAACAGAAATGTTCCGCGGCTTGCACAGCAGTGCAGAGAATTTCTGAAAATGATGAATACTCACTTTAAAACTTTAGGTTATTGCACTGCACAGGTTGCAAAAATTCATGCCTTCTTACTTGCACTACAAAAGGCTGATCCATCAGTTTCCATACTAATAGTGTTGGATTCATCCTTCTGTGTGCAAGGGTACAATGTTGATTTACCATATTGGCATTTGGGCAGATTGAGAGATTCAAACGGGAAAGCAATTAAAAATAAACAGCTCTAGGGAAAAGTGACTATTTCAAAAGACAAGCTTCCTTTGGTCCATGTTCAACATACCATGGTCCATAAAAAGGAGGGAATTCAAACTAAAGGGAACTGTGCAGCTGATTTAGCTGCAAAGGTAGCAGTTCATACTTTTAAAGTAGCTGCGGCAACCAGATCTCAAACCAAAATCAACACAGACATTTTGGCAGTGATACAAGTAAAAACTAAAGGTGAGAAGCCTCCAGAAGGCTTTCCCTCCAAACACTCATACACCTACAATCACGCTAACATCCTGATGGTTTCGTTCCCTGGAGTGGGAGATAGATAAATTCCTAATGAACAGGTTTGATGAGACCGAATGAAAGCAGCTCATGAGGGTTTAGCATCTGCCCACACTGGCATGAGTGCCAAAGTATCCATGCCCTAGCAAAGATACTGGTGGCCTTAGCTCAGGAGTGGCTGGTATAGGGGAAAAGAGGCGGGGTGGGGGCCAAGGAGGGGGGAATAACAGGGGACAACAGAGATTAAATTTCTTTACAAAAGATGCAGGGGGACAACAAATACAAAAAAGAAAAAAGAAAACTTACCTGCTGCCCTTCAGCATGGCGTTGTGCTCTTCCACTCCTCTCCGCAGCTGCAGGCATAGGCTGCCTGCAGCTGCAGAGAGGCGGAGAGCAGCTTCAGGATTGCCCTGAGTGCTGATGATGTGCGCTCCAGGACAGACGGGGAGTCTGTGCCTGCTCTCTCCAACCCCAACAATGCAGCTGGGGTTGGAGAGGGGTCACTGCGCATGTGGTTTTTGGCCGGCCTAAGACCGCCGGCCAAAAAACCATATGCGCAGTGTAGGTAGAGCCCACCACTCCCCTCCAGCCGATCATAACCCTGGCCCTGCCCTAAGCCCTGCCCCAAGCTAAATAATAAAAACAATTTACGGGTTTTAGACCCGTTTTATTTTTGCATTTTTTAAGGTGCTGCCAGGGTGGGTGGACTGCTGCTCCACCACAGTGGAGGAGCCGCTGCTGCCTTTTAGCTACCTAAACACACTAAAACTATGTACGACAATGTAACATCTGCCTACAAATCAAACGTTCAACTGTTACAAGACCAGTGCGGACTCACCCTACTATCTCCAGTCGCCTGTTTGGGGTATTGTACCTCGAACATATTGGGCCAGTCAATCAAGTAAACTGATATAGCTATATATCAGTGCTTTGAATTCATGCTCCAGATTCCTGTGGGTATGGCTGCAATGGAATACTGATGTTCAAGCGGTCATAAACTCCTCACAGCGCCTAGTAGCAATTGGCACAGTTCATTCCGTTCATTCAGGCAATGGTCCTGCTTTCGCCGCACAGGTGCTCATGGATGCTATGGCTGCTCTGGGAGTATGTCTGCATTACTCACCCCTATTTTGCACAGAGAACAATGGTTCAATAAAGCGTGCCAATTGTACGCTTAGCAAGCCTTGACCACTAAGGTATTAAGTAAAAGACAGAGCTGGATATATAATTTGTATGGAGTTCAGAGAGCAATAAATAATTTGCCTAGAGGAGTATAAGGAGGTGGCATTCCATATAAGATGCTCTTTGGTGTATCTATGTACGTGCCCGATCTTGGTTGTTCTGGATAGCTGGAGGTGGAAAAATAATTTGACCTGGACCAATGTTTGAATGACTTGCAGGACATCCAAGAAGTCAGAGACAAGCTATTTAAATTGAAGCCTTCCGCCACTGGCAAGGATAAGATTACTAAAACTGCTGACAGGTGGCTCACCAAGGTTGGTAACCTAGTTCAAGAAAAGATCCCTGATAAACAAGAGTTTTGCCATCTTACAGACTACCAGTTCCAGTTCTTTGGGCAGAAGGCACACACATTGTAATCCTGCCTCCGTTGGCTGGTTCAAAGCAAAACAGGAAGGTGTCTGTTGATCACATTAAAAAGCATCATACAGCAGATCCCCTTTAACATCAAGAAGTCTTCGGAGTAGCACTTTACAACATCACCCTACTCTGAAGGAACTGCCCCAAGAAGATAGTGAAGAAAGCAGACACTGAAATCTTAAGTCCCAATCTAGGGAGTGTAGAGCTTACTAGGTTTCCAGCTTTACACCACGTGCCAATTTCCACAAAAAAGCCTAATACTGCGATTTCACCAATCTTAACAGTTTTCACTACTGTTTAGGTTTATTCTGAACCACCAACTAAGCCACCATCAATTGAAATGAGCCTTTGCAAGAAAAAACACTTTATGAAAATGAGTTGAATTGGATGAAGTACTGACAAGCCACAGTGGCTCAACGTCACTGCTAGCTCTCTGTTTACTACTGGTTTTGTAACAACTACCATGGTCCTATTTTTGGTTACCATCAAAGTATTTTTTCTTCTAATGTAGCTCATCATGATGATCATTCTATTGCTGTTAATAAATAGACATTACATTCCTCATAAAACTGTACCATTTCTTGTAGTGCAAGAACTGTAAATTCATTCTTCTTCTCACAGAGCACATAGAACTCATTATGCTTTGAACATCACTATACATCCTCTGCTAGACGGTGTAGGTTCCTACTGAGATCCTACAGATACCATATGTAATAATAATCCCTTCTGATGATAATATCTGGTACCTTTTCAGATCGATAGGACATAATAACCCTCTATTCCAGGTTAATTCAACCCAGCTTCCAAAATGAAAATGAAAATAAAACATTACTGATTGCAAACTAAATGAAATGATTTGGAAGGGAACTTATAATTCAACCATGTGACATCCTATACTGATAGCCCTATGGGCAACTGATACTAATGTATGCATGAACTGATTTCTTTCCAAATCTACTGGTCCTATAGCTAATCACCCAGACCCCAGGTAAAATGAATATACACCTGTACTGTCACCGCAAACAGTGTAGGTAAGCAGTGCCAACGATGATCAGCACGTTCCAGTCTTATGGATGTGAAGGAGCATCGGCCCACAGTTAGTGAAACAATGGATTTCAGTGAGTTCCTCCTGGGTCCACATGCATTGATTGTATTCAATTGATAACATATCACTGGAATAAATGGTTTGTTGCTCTTCTTATGATCCAATGTAATACTATCAATAGCTGATATATTGGTTAATCAGGCTACAACAACAAGTAAATTGTTTATGATTGAAGTAGGAACATTTCGGAGGGACTTGCTACAAACTTACCATCTGGAGAAACAAAGAGATGTAAACGACACGTGTATCTACACTACCAATCATACCAATCACACAAATAAAGAAGAGGTGGCTAAGAAAGAGTCAGAGACTTGAGAAGCAATTAAGAAGCAATTGCTATTGTGAAATAATAATAATTGTTTTGATACACTGTTTACTATTTGGGGTGGATTAGACACAATTTCATTCTTTTTAATTTATGAGCAGCATTTTCCAGAATACACCATAATAGGCAGAACTGGGAGAGTATATAAGATGACATCAAAAAAGGACTTATTAGCCATTATGTTATGTTATAAAGCTTTGCATGATGCAGCTTGTCAATATCCAGGTGCCAGAGCGGTGGTCCGGGGGTGCTTCTAGCTGAACAGCCAGGTCTTCAGCTTCTTACAGAAGTTGAGGAGGGGAGTGGCGGTCCTGCTGTGTAGAGGAAGTTCATTCCAGTTTTTGGGAGCAGTGAGGAGACAGCTCGTCCTCCTGTCTTGCCTCTTCGGATGTGGGGGATTTGTGCGAGGGAGAGAGTGGTGGAGAGGAGCTGTCTGGAGGGTTGGTAGAGTTGGAGTCGTCGCTTAGGTAGGCTGGTCCTGTGCTGTGGAGGGCTTTGTAGACGTGGATGAGAAGTTTGAATTTGCAGGGTTTCAGGATGGGTAGCTAGTGCAGTTCCGTGAGGTAGGGGGTGATGAGAATTTGGGTAACCGTACATCTTGTGTGTTTGGGAAGCAATTTGAAGATTTTGCAAAGTATTCTGAGGATGTGGCAGCAGGATGCAATCACGGCATTGACCTGTTTTTTCATGGAGACCTTATCGTCAAGGATGATGCCGAGGTTTCTAGCATGGTCTGTGGGGATGGATGTGGGACCTATGTTGGGTGGCCACCAGGAGGAGTCCCAGGGGGAGTTCCTGTTACCAAAGATCATGATTTCCATTTTGTCCATGTTGAGTTTGAGGTAAAATAAGTGCATTTCTGAGTCCGGGCCAGTCTTCAGTTTTATCATTTTGTAGATACTCTTTAATTTCCTTATTTCTCCTCCTTTTGTTTTAATATTACAAATTCCCGCATAGCCACTTCCTCTAAACCAGGACTCCATTATGAAATGCTGTTGTCCATAGTTGATAATTGTTTTGCCATTCCAAGATGGCAAACTTGTTGGTTCTAAAATTGAGGGGCATGCTGGAACTTTAATACAGCAATACACTATGTACAATATAACTGCAAAACAGATACCCACTGGTATGTTTAATTTTGCAAATGCAAGCAGATTCCTGTCGTTTTTAGATGACAGCATATTTTCTTTTATCTACTTTCGTATATGGTTGAGTTGGTATACATGAGTCAGTGAATGGATGAATGAATGCGTGAGGGAAAAGATGAGTGAAACGAGCATATATCATAACATACTGAGTGCCGAGTCTCATCAAAGACACAAATGCACTTTCATTCATAAGCCATAACTATTCCTATTACCAGTGCTTGTTATACTTGAACTTGCCACTCTAGCCCCCAAAATTGAATTGCTCCATATCTTGGAGGGCTGGCATGTACTATGGAGGGAACTCACTCTTGGGATCACTTGTATATTGCACTAGGCAAAATTCTTCTTTAGGAGGTGGTAGAAGTGCTTGCTGCATCAGGTAGGTGAGCTCGGTGTGCTTTTTATGGAAAGCTTGCTGTTGGAAATGATCATCTTTTGCGTGTGATTCCCCCAGATTTTTGGATTCTTTTGCTGAATCTGTTTTTGATGGCCATTGGACTCTGCGCACTTTACTCTTGGTAACCAGCGGCAGTGTGCTTGTGCTCTCCGTTTTAAACCTGGTAAAATTGGCATATACCAAATTGGCAAATTTATTTACTTATGAGTCCTAATTATCTGGTAATACATGTACCCAGGGCCTGGAAATTAAATGCCACTAGTGTCACCCACTAAAGTAACACTGTAGACAAGTCTCCAGATGTACCAAGGCAGCCTGAGTGTGCAGTTTTAAGCTGCCATTTTGACCTGGCAAAATAAACCTTTTGCCAGGACTAAACCCTCCTTTTTAATGCTTAAAAGTTAACCATAAGCTAGGCTCTAAGGGGCATTTTTGCGGTCAGAAATAGCCTGATTCGCAGAATTTGCTGTGGGAGTGTTTAGGGCGTCCATTTTAAATACCGAATGTGGTGCTATGCATGAATGTTTTGAGACTGAATTACAGTCACAAAACATTATTTTTTTCTGACCCCCCAAGGGTGGTGGTAAACAATCGTAAATGGGAAGGGTCCCCACGGGTTCCCTTCCCCTTTGTGAATGTTGAAACAAATATTTTTTAAGAGCAAGCAATGCTCCAAGGGACCACTGCCTGCTCTTAAAAAATTGGAGCGCACCTAAACGTTTCCCTTAAGTAAAACAGGCTGCATTTAAAACAACATGATTGCTTCATTAAAAAGCAATCACAGACATGGTGGTCTTCTGACCCCAGCAGGCCACCATCCCTGTGATGGCAGCAATTCCTAGTGGGTCGCTAATTGTGACCTACCTCATTAATATTAGTGGGATAGGTCTATTCTGCAACCCCTTTAGGAATCTCTATTACTAACTTGTACATTTTTGTATATTATAAATTGCGATTTCCTAATTGTGATTCACAAAGAATCACAACAAGGAAATTGCTATCCTAAGTTCTGTAATTTTGGCCCTAAATGCCCATAGTGAGGATGCATGGCATTTAAAAGTATGGCTTGTACATTTAATTTTTTACATGCCTGGAAAGTTAAAAACCTCCAAAGTAGTTTTCATTCCAGCAAAGGCTGGCTATCCGACAGGAAAACATTCGGTATAATATAATAACAACTTATTGTGCTTAATTTCATTTTGGGAACAGCTCGAAAAATGGTTCAATGACTCATTTTAATAGTAATTATATTTTGGGGGGAAACTGTTTTTATTTTTATGTTAAACATCAGCCAAAATATCAGTAGGTGAGCATTACATACAGTGGATTAAACAATGATACAATCTTTTAGGGATATAAAGATTACATTTGGGAGATCCGTCCTCCGCTACAGTTCCCACCTATTTTAATAGTAATTTAAAACCTAACGTAATGGTCAAGTTGTATTTTATTTTACTATTTTGGAAATTACACTTTTAGAAAGTTATCATTTTGCTACCTAAGCCAAAAAGAGCGTTTCTGCCTGTGCCCAGAGTCATCCTGACTACTGATGGCTTCCCAGTGGTGAGATGTGGATTGCTTCCCGAGAGTGGACAAAGGGCTTGGGTTTGGAGAGGTGTTTTCTTCCTTGATCAGGATGACCTGGGAGCTGTGCCCAGCCCCTTCCTGAGGTTCAAAGGATGCCTACCCTGTCACTTGACTCCAACCCCAGTGGGAGGGGGTTCTGCCCAAAAACTGGTTTGCCCATTTGCCTATTATCATAGCCAAACCTCTTGGTGGTCACAAGGAGCTCTGGCCAGGGAAAGAAGGGTTCTGTTAAGTTGGATTTATGTACAGAGGGGCTCTGTGGGATAGGGTACTGCAAAAGGGGGTAGGGTCACCCCTGGGAACTTTCACCCCATTAGTTAGGGACTAGTCTGGAGTTTCCACCACCCACATGCTGGCACGGGATGTAAATGTGGCATCGCCAGTACCCTTCTCATAATACTCCTGGTCCTGTGAAGAAGTAGAAGAAGGAATTGCCTACTGTCTAAAGAAGCTGAAGGAGACTGGTCCTGTTTGCCTTAAATCCTGGACCACAAAAGTGACTCCAATGACCAATTGGTTGACCTGTTTGAGCTACAGGGACACAACAAGCTTCCAGAGGCCCTTTCCCTACAACTGCCCGGCTGACCAATATACCAGTATACCAACTGGACCTGTCCTGGACCCTACTGATGGCTTCTGTTGAAGAGAGTCCTAACCCCCAAGTTCTGGACCTTTGACTGGTGGAGTGTACTCTTCCTGTCCTCAAACTGCGAGATCTAGGCATTAGAAACATTTAGCCAACTTTCTGGATGGAGAACTGACAGAGATCTTGATCGCAGTTGAAGCCACAGCTGTTGAATTGCCAGTCGACCTCAGGTTGGCAATGCTGAAGGGGAGCTGACTTCCCAAAACGTTCCTATGTCCAAACTTAGAGGATTTCACCAGAACCAATGCCAAGCAGTATCTGTCGACTTCAAGGTCTTCCTAGCACAGTCTTTGCCCACTCTGAACTTTCCCTCCTTCACCTACGGCCACAATGGATCCAGCACACAGCTTGCCCAACAATGACTCTTTTACGCCCACTTTTTTGCCATTAAAGTTTGAAAGTCCGAAGGTAAACTTTCCACTGGGATGAGCTTGGTCCCTGTATCAGACCCACTCTCTACTGTGGGCGGCCTTAACTTTTGTCTTTGACCCAGTCTAGCGCGACCTGGTAACACCAGTTGGCACTTTGTGATTTTTGGCACTTTTTTAAATTTAAACTTTACACTTGCATACCGCTATTCTTCAGCATAGAGAAGAGCCACCTCTATCAGGTGGTCGGGGGATAATCTGGGTTGTGCTGATTTTTTGTTTATACATTGTTTATCAATTTACGGACTGGTTTATTTCGGTGCTATGCTGGTGCTGCAGAAAGTAGCCTACGATAATATAACATCCTGTGTTTAATGTGCCCACGAGTCCTTTAATGTAAATTTACAGATATCATTTGTAAAAATGTATACTCCGGCATGCACATTACTTTACATTATAAACAGCATTAATTATTGTATTAACCAGATGTCTGAATGTAGCCTTTCATGTTGTAGACCAGAATGTCTTTAGAGCTTCTCTTGAAAGGAAAGCTTGTTTACTTCAGACTGACTCAAAAGCGGCAGAGCGTGAGCGGATGAAAGTGGAAAAGCCGTATTTTCTCCAAATCTTGATTGTTAAAAATCACATTTTATTTTCCAAGACGTTGTTTCCTACTGCTGTAACTTACGGCTCCTTAAGTGTTTTGAGAGGTTTTTTTTTCAACTGCCTCTGGTGAGGGCAGGCTTTTAACTTCTATCCCTTGAACGTGCATATCAAAGCTCTGGTCCCGATAGACAAAGATTTTGCTGTGCGTAGTTCCTACTTAGGGGTCATTTAGGGATTTTTTCGGTTCCCAACCCACAGTATTGACTAAGGCTATACTATATATATGGGTGCACCAAATGGTTTTATGTCATGTGATCAACCTCCGACATATCGACTTACACACATAAGGGCATATTTACAAGGGGACTGCATCATCGGAACGTCACTTTTACCGATGCTCCGGTGGCACAATGCCCTTAACACCGCTTTGTAAATATGGTACATTTTCACACATGTCTCTGCATGAAAGGGACGTGCAATGGGTGACGTTCCACTACAACACTCAATTTTTTTTGCCGCTGCCCCAGATTTACAAGGCTGTTTAAATCTGAGGCAGCTCCAAAAACGAATGCCATGCAATAGCACGTGTTAGAATGGCAAAACGAGGAGAAATACTTTTATTTCCCTTCATTTTAGGTTTTTCAATGTGTGCTGCATTCTGCAGCATACATAGAAAGAGCAAAGCGCCATTGTCTTGTGTCCAGTTAATTGTCAGTTTAGCAGACGGTTAAATCCGGCAGCCAAAGGATATTGAAGTCTCTGCATGGGAAGCTGAGCAGGCAGGCAGCCACTCGGCATCCTGTGTTGTGGAATTGTATTCACACATTAACATCAATTAGCAAAACAAAAAAAGATGGCTGTGTCAGCAGCCCCAAATCCACAGAGCCTAATCGGCGGGCATTTTCCAAGAGGAGGAAACAGAAACATGCTGGAAAGCAATCACCGAAGAGCTGGCTCCAGATGGATTAATTTCCACCTGACATGTGGAAGAAGGGCTTATATTTTAGGCCATTGTTTTAAGCCCATTCTTGCAGGCTACTCCGGCTCAGCACTTCTGCCTATCAGCTTTGGCTTAAGGATGGCACTGGAGTATTCACATCAAGTCTTGCTATGAGCATCACTGTGAGCCAGCTCAGAACAGTGTTTTATGATGTTGTTTGCGCTATAGCACACAGACTGTCATTGCTAATGGGGATTACGATTTCTTGTACTCATCAGATAGATCCACCATGTTCAAGACCAGCAAAAATAATCTTCTGCTCTGCCAGAAAAGGTCGGGTGAGGTACAAGCTCTTTGACAATATACATGCCTGCGCCACATATGTTTATAGACCAGGAGTTCCTCTGAAGCTCTGGGGTGGATCCAGTGTGCATTGCCCTGGCTGCCTGTAACTAGTCTGTGCAATGATCTGCTCTTCTGCCGCTCTGTGGTGGACTTGGGGCCGTATTACACTAAGGGCCTTGGGGGCGCAACTGGCGTTTGCACCCACTTTGCGTGCCCCTGAGGAACTTTAGTATTACAAAAGGGGCTGCAGATGCTTGTGCGACCCCTTCTGTAATACTGATAGCGGTGGAGCACATGAAGCGCCAGAACTATCTTCAGGGGGCGTACCTCATTTGCATGTGGGCGTGCCCCATGCAAATGATGGAATCCCTTTGCCTCTGCGCCCACGCCCTATTACAGATGCAGGCGCAGAGGCAAAGAAGCTCTCAGGAGGCTCACTGACAGTGCACCATCTAAAAGGAGGTGCACTGTCAGTGCACCCCCCTAATGGCAGGCCTCTGCAGGGGGCAAAGGGGGTCCCATGGACCCCTCAGACATTCCCTTGTGGGCAGGTTCAGTCACTCACTGCACCCACCTGCAAGGGGGTCTCTAATCCCCCTTCAAAATGTAGGCAGGTTGCTGCCTGCACAGTGAAACACGGAGCGACTTTAAAGCAGCTGCTCTGTTTTTCACATGAATGAACTGTCCCCAGGGCAGCGCGTGTTTGCGCTGGGGGCCGAGCATTCATCCTAATACGGCGCATATTCCTTCATTGGGCCGGGAGCACCTTTTAAAAGGTGCTGCCAGCACAATGAAGGAAAGTGCACCTTTTAAAAGGTTCTCCCAGCACAATGAAGGAAAGTGTGCCACATGTATAATGCTGCCCCAGATGTGCATTTATCTGGCTGCCTGTAACCAGTGCACACCAGGGGGCATTCTTACAACAAAATGATGCAACGCAAGCCAGCTTGTTGCACCTCACCATAAGAAAAGTGAAAGATACATTGGATTTACAGCATTACAATCCATTCCTATCCTTTCCTTTGTGCTAGCGCACAATTGGTTGCCTAGCGTGAACACAGGCACCCTTGCACCATAGTGCAAGGGTGCCTGAGTTGTAGGAATTATTGTTTTTGTGCAGGAAGGGACACCTTCCTGCACATAAACAATCATTGGTGGCGTTTTCCTCCTCTATGTGTGTTGCAGAATGCAGCACACATAGAAAGATTCAAAAATTTTGGAGAAATTATGATATTTCTCGTCGTTACGCGTAGCCTTTTGTCACATTTCCAGGTTTACAAGGCCTTGTAAATCTAGGAATGTGGCAAAATCCATGGGTGTTGCATGGGAACACACATCGTAATAACGCCCATGGAACACCTCTTTGACGTATAGTAAGGCAATGCAGTGACTTTTGCTGCTTTGATTTACTCCTTATATATGAGGCCATGAAAAGCCAAATAAAGTGGCTTTGCTTGACCTCATAAGTATGCGTCTGCACTCTGCACCGCCGTTGCATCAAAAAAACGTGATGCAGCGGTGGCACGGGCTCCTTGTAGATCTATGCCCCCAGGTGCTGCTCTTCCATCACACCTTGATTGGACAAGGTCAAAACTTATGTGCCTGCCTGTAACTAGTACAGGCAATGTGCTGCTCTCCTGTCGTTCCTTGGTTGACCCGGTGCGCGTTTATCTGGCTGCCTGTAACATGTGCGCACTATGGGCCCGATTGCGATATCGGACGGACTGGAGTCCATCTGACATCGCTCTGGAAATGGAACCAAATGACCTCCTATCGTCGGTTTCAGCCCAGCTATTAGGATGCGACCAAACCCTGTTCGGTCACAATCCTATACTTTGCTATGGGAGCATGCATTCCGAATGGAATGCATGCTCTCGTTGCAAAGAGCAGGGGTGCAGTTCATCCCTAAAGGTGCCTGCCACCGAGTGCAGGGATCAACTGGGGGGCACCATAGGTGCTCCCTAGGCTGCCATTCGGGAGCCCTGCTGGAGCCCCCCAAAGAAAGTTTCCCTAAACCTTTCTGTGTCGGAAAGTTCGGCACAGTAAGGCAGTGAGAAACTGCCATCGTAATCCCTCGGCCAGAAAGAGCCAGCAGAGGGATTGCTGAAGGCCTTCCGAATGGCGGACGGGTTCTCCCAGTCCGTCGTAAGCCATTCGGAACTCCTGTTTGGAATAATTTCCAACTGACTCCATCAAAAGGGTTGGTCAGAAATTATTCCAAACAGGAGATTACGATGCGGTAAGAACGGTCGGAGCCATTTCTTACCGTATCGTAATCGTGCCCTATGTGTTTGCTTCTGCCACTCTTTGGTGGAGTCAATGTGCATTTATTTGGCTGCCTGTAACTGGTACATGCCAGGTTCTGTGCTTTTGTCGCTTCCTGGTGGACCTGATGTGAATTTATCTGGATGCCTGGAACTTGTGCACGTAATGTACGGCTTTTCTGCTGCTCCATGGTGGACCAAGTGCACATGTATCTGCCCAACTGTAACCAGTGCATGCCAGGTTCTCCTCTGTTCATCCTGGAGAAGTTATTTGGCATTTATCCTGGTTGCCTAAATAGCCTATGCCACGAGTGATTCCTCTGTCACCCCAGGGTTTACTCTATCAAGCGAAGTATGAAAACCTACCAGGCTCTGTCAACTCTTGATGACTAAAGAGCTAATGTCATTTGAAATCAATCAATCACCATTTGTATAGCGCACAGCTGCCTCCAAGGAGGAGTCCCGATGCTCACGTGGGCAATTAACAGTTAGTACATCTCTTGTAGATGAATATGAAATGTTTAGCTTTTGTCAAAAAGAAAAGTTTTCAGTTCTTTCTGAAAGATTTTACTTGAGGTGGCTCTACTCAGATTTACTGGAAGAGTATTCCACAGCTTGGCTGTCAAGACTGTGAAGGTTCTGCTTCCTTGCCTTCACAAATTTTGGGACATGAAGTAGTAGAAGGGGATTTGATATGAGCGTTCTGCATTGCTGAGATGGGTGCAGATATGCCAGGCCCTGTGCAGAGAACGCTCTAAAATCCAATGTTAGAGCTTTAAACTTGATCCGATTCATCTCAGTTAGCCAATGATGTTGCTTCAGATGAGGAGATATGGGCTGCCTAAACGGGACTCTTCGGATCAGCCGTGCTGCTGCGTTCTGCACAATCTGAAGTCTGTGAATTAAGAGAGCAGGGAGTCCTACATACAGGCTGTTTGTGTAGTCTAGCCGAGCGGTGACAAAGGTATGAACCGCAGTTTTAGAAGTTCTTTCTGGGTTTAGGTGCAACATTTTCCTTAAGGATTTGAGTTTGGCAAAACAAGCGGATCACACCTGTTTGATTTGTATGTAAAAAGAGAGACTTGAGTCAAACATGACTCCCAGATTTCTCACGTGGTTGTCAGGGGCCAATCGGGAGACTAGTACCTTTGGCCACCAAAGATTCAGGGGAGGAGGAGAGCATGTACCAAAGAAGAGAACTTCGGTTTTGTTTAATTTTAACACGTTTTCGTTCATCCATACTGCGACACCCTTGAGGCATTCTTTAAATTTAATCAAGGCTGAGTCTCGGTTCTCCTGGAAGGATAGCAGGAGCTGCTTGTCATCCGCATAGGATACCACTTTCCCACCCTAAGCTTCAATCAATTGAGTCAAGGGGGCCAGGTAAAGATTAAAGAGCGTTGGGCTCAATGCCGTGCCCTGCGGAACTCCATATAGTATGGCCCGAGGGGAGGGCAAAAATGGCTGAAAGTAGACTCTCTGTGATCTATCTTGTAGAAACTACCTCAACAATGAACAGGATTTCCCTTTAATACTGTTAGACCTCTTGAATCTCTCTAGGAGGGTGGCATGAGAAACTGTGTTCAACGCTGTCGATAGATCGAAATGGACCACCATTGCAACGCGTCTGCCATCAAGATGTTCTTAGATGAATTCCATGACTTCCAGCAAGGCTGTCTTGGTGCTCATTCCTTGACGGAAGCCTATAAGTGCGGCACTAACCTATAGCCTCAGCTACCCTGTTGTCTTGTTGTCTAAACTCAAGTCCTTTCACCTCTTACTCCTTCACTGTCGAGATGTCACCTCGGCCAACTACTGCACATGCCAAGTGATCCAACAATTATCGGTCCGACCCGTTAATCATCTACTACGGTGTCTCAGTCTCATTCAATTACACTCAAGGTATCTTTGTGCAACTCCTAGCAGTGGTCTTCCTAGAAGTGAACTGTAAGGGGCACAAACATTGAGCCACAGATAGAAATTCTTGGGCCATCTAAAGATTATAGGTATATATTACAAATTGGTGATCGCCACTGCATAGTTATAGTTAGGGTCAAGTTTCCATAGGAATTCCATAGGAAATCCACAGGAATGGATTTTTTGTTTTGCCAATTACTTGGATGCTATATGACAAATCTTCACTAAACTTTCCGCAAAGATCGTTCATCCACTCCCAGCTCCTTCAGTAAAGTTTAGGGGTGACCTGTCAAGCAGGGACCGAGAATAAAGGGAGTCCCAAAACGCAAAATCTCCATTCATTTTCTGTAGACATTTTTGGAACGTGGTGGTGTAAAAACGACTAAATAGAATTATTCCAAATTTGGCAGGAAGCTAGATCTTAGTCCAGGAAAGAAGCTTTTTGTGATTTGTTGTAAATCCATTCAGTATGTTTTTAGAAATTAAGGTTTAAAAAATATTTGTATATCTGGACGGTTTGTTACGAGGGATATCCACAAAAGACCTGCGAGTACAACTTTGAAAACTGAAGTGTTCTGATTGTTCGAGGGGGCTTTCTTTCACTTAAGCCATTTTGATTCTGCGGGAGTGAGAGTCCCTAGGGAGCGAGCGCTCTGATTGGCTGGCCACAACATGAAGACAAATCCTGCGGCAGCCATGACTGTACTCCGCACGCTTAGTCCTCTGTCCTGAGGGGCAGGGTAGAAATACCTTGTCCCACTAGCCCTTGGGGCCAAAATGAAAATTATTTGGGTGCCATTTATTTTTTAGTAAAATTACCCCCAGGGATGACCAGGGCTCCATGTATATAATTATTTACAGTGGCGGCCGCCATAAACAAAGGGTGGTGAGGCGGGTGGAGGGAACGCAGGAGGGGTCAGGTGGGAGGGGCAGGGGGTTAGAAATAGTTTATTTAGAAAATAAACAAACTTACCTTTAGCCGCCGGCCGCCTCCAGAGTCGCGTCGCATCGCCTCTCCTCTTCCTGCCTAGTCCCAGCAGCCCCTGGGGCGGACTCCCATCCAATCCCCGTGCTGCAGAGCAGGGATTGGCCTGAGCAGGCTAGAAAGATGCTCCGCTCAGGCCAGGGAGTCTGTGGGGTTTCTCCAGCCCGGCTGCCTAATGCCTCAATGCAAGACCTCAGTGCGCATGTGTGTTTTGGTTGACCTGAGACAGCTGGCCAAATACACATGAGCACTTAGAGAGTGGAGTGCACTTAGCACTCCTTCTCCCCCCTCCCATGCCTCAGCCCCACCCCTCCCTACAGCGCTGGCTCAAAGCCGGCAAATGTAAAATAAAACGATGAAAGAACATTGTTTTATTTTTCATTTGCTGGCTCTGAGCCAGGCAGTGGGGCAAGGCTCCTCCGCTGTTGCGGAGGAGCTGCCACTGATTATTTAAGAAGTGGAGTGTGCTTGGGGCCTCCTTCCCTGAGTCAATTTCAATTCCATAACCCGGGGTTCACTTTATTTATATGGTGAATGGGATGTGGCCCCTTCCCCGACCCTTGAAAGGCCCTGGGGACTTAATTCCATCGGACTGAAATTTTGTTGTACCCACCAAAGGCCCCGGAACCCCATTACCCAGGGCTGGCACAATCACTGTGTCTCGCTTTCTCAGGCAGGGAAACCTTGTCTACTCCCACTGGACAGCAGCTTCAAAAATGCTCTCACCAAGTGGTGGCACACAATTTTTCCCTGCCTGCAACAAAGATTGTTTCCGCATGGGGGGAGCAGAGAAAAATACCTGCTCCTGCTGGGTAAACGCAATGCTGGCTTCCGCCGCACTCAGGATGGATACAGACGGGGAGCTGGTGGGAAAGTGGGTGCCCTGGCGCTCCCCTCATGGCCCCCAATGTTGTGTCCTGTGGGTGCCCCTTTGTGGGCACTGGGGCACCCCATTAGGCCCTGGTGGATGGGGTCCCCAGGCCGTAAAGGCTTGGGGATTGGGGCTGCGTCCCCCCTCCCATTAAAAGGGCCTCGGGGTTGGGGTCCATGGGGGCCGTAAAGGATCAGGAGGAGGGGCTGCATGCCCCTTCAAAAAGAAATTATAGCCCCAAGGGATGCGGTTCCCAGGCCCTGTAAGGGCTCAGGGAGGGGGCTGTGGGCCCCTCTCCCCTAATAAATGAATATGGCCCCAAAGGATGGGGTTTCTGTGGTTAGTAAAGGCTCAGGAAGGGTGCTGCACACCCACCTCCCCTTAATAAATGAATGCAACCCGGGTGCATTGGGTTCCCGGGACATAAATACTTGGGGAGGGAGTGCCGCGCCCTTCTCCCATTAATAAATGAATAGGGTCCCAGAGCATGGGGCCCTTGGGGCCTGTAAAGACTCTGGGAGGGAGGCCCCACATCCGCCCTCCCCAATAATTCTTTTAAAAAAGAGGATATTCTGGGTGGGCACCAAGGCACCCAATATAAAAGTAAAAGACAATGAATGCTAAAAATTGCTCCTTTACTATTCATTGCTCCTTGAAGGAACACCACATAATGCCCTGCAAGGGCTCTTCAAATTATTTTTTTACGATTAGTGGTGTTCTTAGAGGGGGCAAGGGCACAATCGGGCATTTTTGTTAATGTTGTGGTGGGCTGCAGGGAATGCAGCAGCCCCCCAGCACCATTAAAAAGAAAACATTAAGTCTCCTTGGTCAGTTATCCATTAAATCCATGACCACAGGCGAACTTAGCATATTTATCTTAAAGCTCTATGCTCTTCAGCTGGAGTGGAAAGCCCCCTTGTGGCCGGTGCTAGCTACACTTTGCAGCTTGAAAAATGTTAGAAAAAGACTCAGACATGTGGATGAAGTTTTTTAATAAAGCTTTATTACTGTTTTTAACGACAATCTTTTTTATTAAGCATTGAGCTGTGTGAAATAAAGAAAAATATATTTTATTATAATTGTAGGACATTTTCTGTCAAAGACAATACATATGCTTTATATATGTTAATATTCTGACAGCTTCATAAAGCCAATAGTCTCACTTTTTACATTTTGGTGTTGTGAGTCTTTGACAAAGTCAGTAGCTCTGCCTTCTTTAAAATGACACCCCTTATATTCAGCAATGTGCGCCCACAGGAGTTTGGGCGCCAGGCAGGGGTTGGCTGCCTTGGGGAGTTGGTCGCAAGGCCTGGCCACAGGCGTTTTGACATAAGGTACCTAGTCTGAAAGAATATAAAAATATACGCCCAGCAGATGAGACATGAAGCCATTATAGATTGTAATAACCTGAGGAGTAACGTCATATCATTATCAATTAGTATAAATATTAGGATACCACAGTAGTGATGTCCTTGAGTCAACTAATGACATGTTCTGCTGCGAAGCAGGCACTGAGCCATGATAGATCATGCCTTTACAAACCAGCACCACATATGTAATAAGCAGAATTTTCATGTTTTAATTTAAATAACATGAAGTGAATTTAACTTATAATCCCTTACTGCATAAGTATTGTAACATGGGTTTGTTAGTATCAAATGCAACAATGGGAATGGACTCACTGACAGTGACCAAGACCTCTGTGTCGAAACGCGTTGGTTGGAGTGGAATGCTTTAAACAGAATCCCCTGGAGTGCAGAGTTCTCCTGCTTGAAAAAAAAAAAAAAGGATCCTCATTGGGTTGTTGCATTTTGCCGGGCACAGTACCCGGCTATTAATTCACCTCTCAACACCAAGGTAACAGGTATATATCGAACGCGCACTCAGGACTGCACGAATCTAATGTGTTTATTCCAACCGAATCAGCTCAGTGATGCATTTCAGCTTCCCGGCCTTGCTCACACTCACTGGCCTAAGTCCATTACAACATCATATATATCTGCTACAAACATAAACAAGCATTGGCATAGCCAATAGGTCTCGCATTTAGGACCTTATAAGTGTTTAGCCATGCAACAGTTAATGTTGTTGCACCAAGGATATTGTGCTGCATAACTAAATACTTATAAGGCCCCAAAGGCGAGACCTATTGGCTATGCCAATGCTTGTTCTACACTTGCCTGGGTTTGAAAAAAGTACACTTGGTATGGGACAAAATGTGTGGTGGGTGGCAATTTATTGTGACTTTGGGAGAAAAACACAGATATCAATGATTACAACAAACCTACTTAGAATTGTACATATTTAATTTTAAATCAATAGGAGTCCCCTTATTTTGCCTAATCTATTTGTGAATACGATCTGTACAGGATTGATTGTAACTATTGGGTGTGACGTATAAAATGGGATTATACCCAGGGAATTCCTGCTGTGGGAGAGTGATACGCTACAGGAGGTGGGAACCCTACAAAATGCGGCCTAATTGGCACCAGCAAACTGGGGGACGTGTGGAGCAAGGGGGGCCTAACCCCGTAGAGGACCCTCTAGGGGAATTCACCCTGACGGACATTGAGCCATTCAGACACCTACAATTAAGCCATGCTTTGGTGACCTATGTCTCAAATATGACACAATGCATTACCAGTGGAAAACAGGCTTCTGTCAGAGGTTACCAAGCAAAAATCTCTCTATCTCACATATCAAAAAATTATGAATAATACCTCCTTACCCCTAGTGGACCTTAAGGCAAAATGGGAGGAGGACATGAACGACTTCATAGTGGACTGGTGCTCACGAACTGAAAACCATGCTTAGCAGAGGGAGCCCGAACAAATAGGAAAAGATTCGGCAAACATGGGCATCAATGTGGGCGGGGCCTTCGGGACAAGCCCTCATTTGGGTCTGGCATCACCAGTTACTCTCGACTTTGTGGGGAAGGTATTGGTAAGTATGAATCTAATTCCACAGATCAGTTTACTAGGCGTGTATATGTTTCTGTAGTAAGAAAGAGGCACATATATTTATGAAAATATGCTTCTATATTAAGTGTTAGTGGCCTAGTCAGGGTGCACGTTTTTTTATAGTTTGCGATGTTCACCAGTAGCTCGAGTACTTGTGTGTCCATGAGATTCACATGTACATTAAATATTTGTCCAGTTACGATATTCACCTGTATTAAAAATGCATCCATTTTTACAATGCATGAAATGCATTTATTTTTAGAGCCAATATTTCTGTGGCTGGGAACATTCAAATTCATAGTGAGCTGCATTAATGTGCAGTCAAAATATATACTTCTCTAGTTAACAACAACAATGTATAGTTAGACTGTATATATTTCTCCAATGATGACATTTCCCTACTGTTTTGAAGTTTTAGTTTCTATAGGAAGGTGCAGAGAAAAGTTGGGAGTAATAATGTTTAGTAAATAAATGCAGATACTTTTTCGATTAACTTGCTTGCGATGTTATTTGAATTTTGACTGTTCAAGATTATTTTCTATTGATAGTACCACCACAAAGACTCTCAGAATTAGCTGGAACTTGTCACTATTACTAAATGATCAGCAGAGGGACAACTTTATGTTTTGTTGGACCCTGATTTGCAAGAACCATTTCTCCAACCAGCTGCCAGGTCAATGATGGACGGAGGTCCACCTCTTCAGAAGAAGACCATTAACTAAAACTAACGTGGTCTCGAAACAATGCCAAGTGGTGGTCCCTTCATAAAAGAAACGCAGACCAGAGGCATTCAATCCAGAAAATGGATAATAAAGAGAGGTGACACCTTCATAGATAACCAAAAGACCAAATAAGGAAAGAAACAGAGATGAATCCTCCAAAGAAGAGATAACAACCCTTCACCCTTCCACCTTCACCAAAAAAAAGAATAATGGTCAAAGGTAACTGCTCCAGAGGAATGCCAAGGTGCAAAGATTAAAACTCCTTTACTATGCCAATGCAGGCCAACGTTCAAAGAGAACCCACCCGTGAAAGCAATGGTTCGGAGTGGCTTTGTGGTAGGGTGAAATGGCTATCAGACTTAAGGTGGCGAGGATAAAAAAAAAAAAAGAATGCCAATGAGACAAGGTAAAGTTTGCTATAAAAACACTATACATCACCCATTCAACAGCCACCAGAGACCAGAGGTAATCAATCTAGAAAAGAACCTCTGATCAATCAAAAACCCTTTCAAGGACAACCAATAAACAGAGGTGACCCCCAGAGAAAGACCAATGATCATCCTTTCATAAAAAGGAAAATTACCAGAGATCTCCAACAAATAATAGGCAATTGTCATAGGCAGTCCATAAAAAGAAACTGCAATGACCATAAGTGGCCCCCTGGGAAAATACTAGTGAACAGAAGTTACCTGTTCTCCGGAATGCCAATGAATTGCCAGAGGGGCCTCCCACAGATGATGGTTCATGACTAAGTGAAACCCATTCAGTAAAAAGAGCAGAGGCCCCAGTTGAAAGGCCTTTCCCAACAAAGATAGGCAATTCACAGAGGGAACCCTCAAAAGATGCCAATTGTTAGGAGGTAAAACATTCAGAGAAATGACAATGACACACACGGACCAATCCCCCCTTCAAATAAAGGACACTGGCCAGCTGCAACAGATCCAGGGAAAGGCTGATTATGAGAGGTGACCACTGCAGAGAGCGGCTACTGGCCAGATTCGATCCTTCCAGAGAAGGGGAAATGCCAAGAGGGAACACTTATAGGAAGGTTATCCATAAGATGCAACCACTTTGGCACAAGAGCAAAAAAAACAGTTGACCTTCTCAAAGAAATGGCATTGGCCAAGGAAGATCTCTTCATGGAAAGGCAGAGATAAACAGAGGTGCCCCCTTCAAAAAAAGAGTAAGGGGAGAAATAGACCAATTCAAAGATAGCCGAATGATCAGAGGGAATCTGAAAGAGCCTGACTGATGGACCAAGAAAAAGGCAAATAAAAAGGACAGACCACTTTGCGAACCACCATCGATGAAAAGTAGTGATCACTAAAACATCAATGACCATAGATGCACACTTGATGATTAGGCTACTGATCTAAAATGGGCAGTGAAGAGAAATGCCATCAGGGAAATGGCAACTGCAGGGACAGACGAAACAGCAAATTGCCACTTTAAACACGTCTAGTAACTTGAAAAATATACCCACAAAATCTACCTAACCATGTCTCCTTAAAATCTTTAAATTAGGAGTAAAATATATATTTTAGGTTCCTTTTTTACAAAATTATAGCCGTTAATTGTTATTATCATGTAATGCAGTAGTGTTGGATCAGAGTCAGTCAACTGTATAAACGTACGTGGGGTGTGACTGACTCCTCCGCAACTCATTGACCCTTCCTGAAGAAGGATGATGTATGAATGAATCTTTCACAGCTCAGCCAGTCTTCCAGGGATAGTGCGGGCAGGTGACTAACTAATCTCAGTTTTACTAATCTGTCAACCATTGTTATAGCCCTAATAGTCTTCAAGAGGCATATCTGCCACTTGACTGATCTTTAATCATCCCCACTGGCCTTTTACACAGATGATGGCACGTGACTGACTAGCCCTAGTTCTGTCAGCCAATCAGAGGTAATCCTGGCATTTGACTGATTTGTCTCTAGGTCTGCCTCTCTTTCAGAAAGGACCCTGCTGTGTGACCATAGTGCTAGGATATTGTCCAGTGTCAAGTGACGAGTAATGAGAAATGCTAGATCGTGTCAAGATGCGAGATATGACGTTGTATCACTGTCGGCAAAAGGATGAAAGATTCCAGATGGGAAGACTAATGGAGGCATTATAAAGGACCCAGAGAGTTGAAAGAAGTACCAGATAACGGGTCAATGAGAGACAGCACCCCTACATCAACGAGCAGTAGGAGGGAGAGCCCTGGCTACCATGAGGCCAACAAACAGAGGAATGAGAGCCCAAAGTAGAGGGAGTGGGTGGGATATAACCCATATCACAGGGTGAAGAGCAGATTTACGAGAACCCAGAGATGAGATGGACAGAAGAGAACTGCAAGAAACCAGAGAACACTGGAGGAAGAGGGGAAGGGGTGAGAGAGATCCCAACTCACAGGAGGAGCCATTCAGAGCTGAAAGAGAACCCAAAGCTTAGGGGCAAGTACACAGATGATACCTTAAAAGGAAGAATGGCAACTGAGCGATGTAAAAGACACCAGGTCAAAGTGGAGAGTAATAAGAAAGAGAGCACGAAAGGATAAAAGGAATGAAGAACGAGACCAGGGAGCAGGGGCAGAAGGAAAGAGATCCACTACACAGCCATACTTATTTATTTTGTAAATATTTTTATTGGCATTTTGTAGTATTCAACACACGGGTTATGGCATATAAAACATCAGAATTAAAAACAGTTTGCTTACTGGCAGTAGTAGCACAGCGCAGAAGACAGCCTTACTTATCTTAACTTTTAACTCAGTATTCATGTATATTCTTTTTTTTTTTATTTGGCTCTACCCAGAGTGCAGGCATTATAACAGAAGGTGTGAAGGGCTTTGCAGAGACTACAAGGGTAGGTTACATTATATCAGAACATAGGGTGCATGAAAAAGCACCGTTGCAGTTATACAATAATTTTAGTGATTTTGGATTACATCTCAGTTTGTGGCTATATTATATAAAGGAGTACACATAAGGCCTATGGTAAAACAAAAAGTCTAATGCGGTGATGTCATAGGTTTGCTGGGACTATATATACGAGGATTGTGGAATATGCACTAAGAGGAAGAGCTCCTATCGAAAGAAATCATGAGTACTAGTGGAATTGAAGAGGGGAAAAGGGAAGAAAAGACGAAGTCACCCTGGGTCTAATTCGGTTTTACTCACAAACTGCCCTGCACATCTAAGACAGATTCCTTGCATTGAGAGCTCCTGCCCTGGGCCTTCGTGACATCCCAGGATAGCTTTACACACTGCCGTGCTCCCCTCAACACGGACTTTGCACTCCACAGGCTGGTCGCAAGGAGCCTCTTTACACACAAGGCCGTGCACCATTAACTGCTCCAAGATCAAGAGCATATCTACTCACAACCCCCCAGGCCCATACCTTTGTAACCTCTGACTGACTGCTCACAAGGTGACCATACACATAACAGGGACTGAGCGGCACCGATTACTCTCAAGGCTCCTCTACTAGGGCGTGCTTTGCTGGAGAAGGATACCACAGTATACCACAGTTAGGGCCATATGTGGGAAGCCTAATACCGGTCGGTAACGGCCGATTTTCGGTAAATATCCCATTACCGACCGGTATTTAGGCTTTTGGTATGTAGGGGGCACATTTCAGTATTCGGTAATTTACCGAATCTGTAAAATTACCGAATCGGTAATTTTACCGATTCGGTAAATACCGAATCGTGAAATGATATGTAGGGGGAGTGTGTGGTTGGTGTGGGGATTCGTTATTTACCACCAACTAAAAGTTGGTGGTAAATGACGAATACCCGTTAAAAAGCATTTGTTTGCAATTTGAAGTGTGCAATGTGGCAGACATACATGCCCTTAGGGCATGTATGTGCGCCACATGTGCACACATGGACGAATCAGGGGTGCAACAGGGTGTCAATGTGACACCCTGCCACCCATGATGATGCCTCCCCCATTACCGATTCAGTATTTACCGATTCGGTAATGGCAACTGGCTTCCCATTCATTCCTATGGGCCTCCAGGCCCATAGGAATGAATGGGAAGCCAGTAGCCATTGCCGAATCGGTAAATACCGATTCTAAAATACCGACATTTACCAATTCGGTAAATATTTACCTACATTACATTTACCGATTCATAAATACCGAATCGGTAAAATTCGGTATTTAAGAATCGGTAAATGTAATTTACCTACATATGGCCCCTAGTCTTCTTATAGCAGATGCAGTACATGTTAAACTAGTATCATTTCTACTCACAGAGGCCTTGCCCTACAAACTTATTTAGGCCTTGAAATCCTTAGGCTGACAGCAGAAAACCTCTACTAACAGCAGGCACTATCTAAGATCCCACAAAGTGATCCGAGGTTGGCTCCACTCAGAGCTGCTTACCTGGTGGCCCACTGAGGACAGGAAGGTAGTTTCCGTATTAGGTGTTCCTTGATGTGTATATAAGTGTTCCCTGGTGTTCCTGGATTGCCTTTGCTTTAAACTGACACTTCACAACTGAATGGAACTTTCCAGAATCTATTGTTTTTAAAACGTTCCTGAACATTCCACACTCAGCCTGATCTCACATAGCACAGTCAGCATGACACAGGCAGCCGAGGAAGGAAACGAACATATAGGCAAGCTTCGGGTCAGAGACACTCAGTTCTCCAAATGTATCAAACCAGCCGGTCAGAAGGGCAAGGCCAAGGCTAGCAGGCATTAAGAGCCTGTGGCGGAGTTCTCAGTTGGAAAGATTACATAGCAAGGAGTGCAAGGCGCACATCGAGAGGGGCGGGAACACAAGCTGTACGGCACAACCAGACGGTCACACATGATCTGGACACATCCAGTCAGCAAGGAAAATTGTGGAGTCAACTGCGCATAAGCAAGGATGAGCTTTAGATCGTAACTGTTTACCTTCATATCGCCCATGAAAGCAGAGTGAAAAATAGCACACTGGGCCATTTATTCCCAGCCTATATTTAGACACTTCACACTGCGGGGTGTTTCAAAGGCAGGGATATAGATTTACTCAAAAATGTTGGATTATGCGCAGGCTATTTTCCCAATTTTTTATGTTACGGACTATCTGAGCAACACCGGAACTGATGACACAAAGCTCTAGAATGACTGGGTGAGTGGGAATTAAGGTTAGAAAATGTAAACAAACAGGATGAGCACAAAATATTATGGTTCTGTTGTAAGCTTCTTTGTTACAGGTTCTAGTTTTTTTTGTGGTTTGTATTCAAGTTGTATAATGAAGAGCCAATGCTAGAACAGTTCCTGGAACCTAACCAGACAAGACGCGTGGCCGTGAGACACGCTCTGTGGTGGGGGAGGGGGAGGAGCGTTGAAGCGCGAGCAAGCAAGACGGAGAGGCGGAGCGAGGCAAGCGCGCCTGTGTGCGTAACCGCACGCTCTATGCCTCATAAAAAGCTGTGGTCGGCTATTTTGAAGCCCACTAACTAAAAGTCTCGCCAGAGCAGCGCATGCACTGGCTCAGGCGAGACCTAAAAATGACGGGTTTTGGAGTACACAAATGGGCACCATCTTGAAGTGGTTACTCACCAAAGAGAGATGTTGTGTATATTGAACATAGCACACCACAAAGTACGATCAAAGTATCTGCTCTGTCTCTGAGTACACACATTATTAGTAGCTAAATCAACACATATTATACATCATGTAGAAGAGAAAGTCCGTTTCCATATCATCAGACAAGAGAGCGAATGCCCTAAACAAAATTGTCTATGAGGAAAATAAGAGAGAGAGAAATATGTTACAATAAACAAGAATAAATGCAATTCATGTGATTACTAAAAGTTAAGCATTAAAATTAAAATTAAATCAAGGCGAAGTGGGCTACATATGGCAGCCTGTTAGAACCTACAGCATCTTTTCACTGGTGCATGAAGTAAGCACAGAAAAAGAAGCCCCAAAACAATCAGGCCCATGTGGTCAGGGTAAGACACATTACCACAGTCCTCTCCCGAAATAGTGTGAAAAATGTATGAATATAACAGACCCCTTAAGGAAGTCACCAACTAATGTGTCCATACAATTGTCTCATAAAGTAAGAGAAGGGTAGAGGGCCCCAGCTAGGACCACCTCTTATTAACCACCACACCACGAGGTGTATAGAGTCCCTTTCTCTCCTGCCTATGACAAAAGAAAGAAAAGCAGTTAAAATGTAATGTAAAAACTCATCTATTAAGATCTTAATAGACTTAAGCCTAGAAGGCAACAAACAGTGTACCAGCAGCAAACTAATGTGAGATCATGGCCAGAATAAACGGAAATAGGTCAATTTAGATGGACTGACAATTCTTCATCTGAATTCAAACCTAAAAGGGATTTGTTATTCTGATCAATAATGAGTAAGGACACTCTTCTTCTAAGTTTCAGGAGTCTATCCCCCCTTCTGGGGTCCAAATCAATTATCTCAATTCCACAGTATTCTAAGAGGCTTCAGTTACTATAATGACACCCCTCAAAGTGTCTGGCCATGGGATAGTGTTTATCATGATTATCAATAGCATTCATATATCCTCCTGTGCACTGGGTGAATCATACTACCCATGCACCTCAGGACACCAGGGCAGCAGAGTACATAAATCATGCATTTAGTGCTACATGTTATAAACTGGGTGATTACCTTTGGTTTCTCTGTATACGGTGCTTCATAGCTCTTAATGCCTTTAGAGTTTTTTCAAATCCTTGCATCTCCCACATATATAGAAACATTTCAGCTCACTGGTGTTCATTTCAGTTCTGGTTGTGACGTAACTTTGCACCAGAATATCCTTCAATTATGTTCTCCTTTGGTATGTTATAGAAGGTTTGCCACTCACTCACTTACAAATGATATTGTCACACTTAAGCAGGTCCAAATTATTTTGTAGAATCGTACTGATACAACCTGACCTATTGTTTTAAGTGGTGATGAAACTGATAGTTCCTTCTTTTTCAATCTTGTTATCTTTCCCTGAAACAAATAAAATCTGGTACCTAGATTTCTCATTCACTCTACGAATGGCTTTCTTAAGTACCCACTCAAGGTATCCTTGTTCCTTTAAATCTAGTGATCATAGTCTTCTGCTCTGCTAAAAAATCTGCCTTATTACTACAATGAAACTTTGATCATATTAGCTCACCATACGGGATGCTTCACTTGAGGGAGATTGGGTGACAGCTGAGGACAGGAAGTAAACTGTTGCCCGCTGTATGACTTACACACCGGGTGATTCCACAACACTTCCACAGACACGTTCAGGAAGACAATAATGTCTCATCTCATATTGTAAGTAAGTTCTAAGTTCAGATTATTATCATTTAAATGATCAACAAAGTTGTTTGCATCCTCTTCTTCACCTTCACACATGATAAAAAAAAATCATCGATAAATCTGATCCACATCACTCTCCTCTCCAGGTTTTGGCAAAACCTGGCGCCATGGACATCTGCTCCTTTCACTAGCCCATCAGAAGATTTGCAGAGCTGGGAGAAAAAAGCAGGTGCCCATGACAGTCCCTTGAATCTGCCTGTACATTGTCCTATTGAAGAGAAAAATGTTGTTCAAACAATAAATACCTCATCATTTTAAGTAACCACATAGTATAGGCATAATAGCAGATGGACCTAGCTCACAAAAAGTGTTCACATGCAGCTACTCCATAACAGTAATGTATGCTAGTATAAAGGGTGTATACATATGTTGTCATTAATAGATAGTTTTACTCCCAATTGGTGATCTCATTTATCCTAAGGAAGTTCCTAGTGTCTTTTTTTGTGGGACGGCAGTGTGGAAACCAGCGGTCTTAAAAAGTGATCAATGTCGTAAGAGGTGGTTTCTAGGAGGCTATCTCTAGAGAACACAATCGGCCTCCCGGGATTTTATCAAGGATTTATGCACCTTGAGAAGCAAGTACAAAACTGGTATGCGAAGATGACTGCATCTCAGATACTTACATTCCCAGTATACAATCAAGCTTTTGTCTCTCTGATTGGTAAGGAGTTCCCAATACTGTTCAAAGTTTCTGACCCAGCCCTATGAGTGTTTAGGCTGACAGCATGCTGCTGATCTATTGCATAAAAGTTTGAAGGGTATCAGGAAGGGGTCTGACCAATAAACTGGAATGGGATGTTTTTTCCAACCAGTTCCCTTTTTACAATTATTAAGTCAAGGGTGTCCTTTTGTATGATTAGAGTTTGTGAGTGATTGATCAAGGCCATTATAGGAAGGATTCAGGTTGAGAGACTGTAGGGTCTAGACTTCATCTCCAGTGGAGATTGAAGTCCCCAGAACAATGTTGAATGAAGAGGAGCTGCAATTTTCTGTGGTAAACTCAATCAGTGGTTCCATGAAGAGTGTATTATCTCCTGTGGGTTGGTAGGTGGTGTCTGTTATTGTTGGCTTTGAATCCAACATTTTTATTTCTATGAACAGGCAAAGGAAGTTTGAATGTTGGATTGTTTTATAGTCTTAGACTGAATGGAGGTTTTGTATATGGCTGTCACTCCCCTTATGGGTTTTCATTCTGGATCTAAGGTGGAGGGATGAGAAGGTGAAGGTCGGTTTGAGAGGACGATGTGAACAAAGTTTTTGTAAGGGATAACTGATCTAGGTTTTGAGATATGATCTTGTCCGCAATTTCAAGGTTGTGTTTGGATGCTTATCTGCAGTTGTGGAGTAGGCTCTAGAGATAGCATTTCTTCATCTTGTAGACATTAATCGTTTGACTAGGATTTGAAAAGAGGTTTTTTTGATTCACAGCATTGGTAAAAGATCGGTGAGACTAGTGTCTGTTCCCTTTGATGGAATGGATCTTGTCAGTAGGTAAGAGGGGATGAGAGTTGGTGTTATAGGAGAGTATCAGATCATCAGTGAATCACACCATGAGACCTGCAATGGCTCTTCTGGGATATAAATACATATTGTTGTGGGAAATGTTGTTAGTGTGAGGGGAATGTCACTAGGATTATGGCCTTCAAAGTGGGAGGGTGCTCCAGTTTGGAGATTATATTGGAGAGAGTCAAGTTTGTCCATAAGCTATTTGGAGTTCTTGGAGGTGGAGTGGAAGGTAGGTGACAGAGATCTTTGAGTCGCAGATCAGAGTTGGGGAGCAATGTTCCCAGAGTGGGGGTATAATTGTGTGTGATTCCGGCCAGGTTGTCTCTTGCTTAGGGGTAGCTTTGTAGATATCAATGCGAGGGGGATGTAAGCATGTGTGATTACAAAGCAAGGTGAACCTTGCTCAGTGGCTAGCATGATGGCTGGTGCAGTGTCAAAATGGGAGAAGCGCAACTGAGGAGATAGCATAGATGTGTGAGCAGAGTCTTGTCTGACTCCAGGTGGATACAACAGTTGGGGTTTATTAGGATTAATGGTTTTGATGTGAGGAGATAGGCAGGAAGAGGTGGTTTGCAGATTTGGTAGGAAAGGAGAGGAACATTGGTGTGAGTGAGATCTACTCAGTTGGATGGTGAGATGAGATAGGCAGAGAGAGTTTGAATATATGTTTGGAGAAGGAAGGAAAAGAACGATGGTTGAACTCTACTTAGCAGTAGGGATGAGATTGGTTGTACTGATGGGGAAGTGTCTTGATGAGGGTCCTCTTCAGTGCCTTTCGGACATTTTTGAAGTTTTTGAAGTTTTTGAAGTGAGATTGTGCAGTGTCTGAGGCTTGAATTAGTATATTCCCATTGTTATCCATGATGATGTTCTGACTGGTTAACAATTAGTCAATTTCCATTTAAAATATCCTTGATCTATTTCACTTAGACTTCTTTGATAAATGTTTGTAGTCATGAGGTGGTATGATTTTTGCAAAAGAGAAAGTCTGTCTTAAGGCAACCATTATGGCTGCGGATTTGTTGGCCCAGAATGAGTGTTTCAAAGAATTATTGCATAATCTTGTGTTTCAAATTTGTTTGTTGCCGTGCCCAAAAGATTGGATGGATAGGAGACTTTGTGTGAGTTATAGCCATTTTTATCAGATGTTTAAGTTGACTGTTCTTGTTCTGGAGATCCATTGTGGGTCAGTGTCTTAGGTCATTCTGTGCCGACATCGATGTTGTTGGCTCAAGATTAGTATTGACTTAAATAAGCTAAGAGCATGAGGTAGGAAATGGGTGTGAAGCAGGTGATGCCAGAAGACGTACGACGTGCGCATTTCATGAATTATCAGCTGGCAGAAAGTCTTCATCTTTTGATCATGAGTCAGTCTGGATATTGGCATACCATGAGGGGTATGGGCTTCTTCATTGGCACACCATGAGGGGTATGGGCTTCTTCATTGGCACACCATGAGGGGTATGGGCTTCTTCATTGGCACACTATGAGGGGTATGGGCTTCTTCATTGGCACACTATGAGGGGTATGGGCTTCTTCATTGGCACATCATGAGGGGTATGGGCTTCTTCATTGGCACACCATGAGGGTATGGGCTTCTTCATTGGCACACCATGAGGGGTATGGGCTTCTTCATTGGCACACCATGAGGGGTATGGGCTTCTTCATTGGCACACCATGAGGGGTATGGGCTTCTTCATGAGCATCAGTAGGAAAAGTGAGTCGCCGAGGGAGGCCAAGCAAGGACCTTCAGAGGGATATTGCTAGGGTTTGACCTAGAAGGTGGTGGGATGTGTTGTCTTCAATTAACATCTTTAGCATTAGCTGGGATAATTAATAACTTTGATGCATTTCTGAGACCATCTGACTGCCATCATTCTGGATTGGCAGGCTTTACAGGAGCAAAATCCCAGGCGAAGAAAAGGGAGTTATATGTTGCCATGACCAAGAAATTCTTGAATCAGTTTTATTAGTCTAATGATCCCTCGGTCAATATCTCTTCAGATTGGATGGATTGGGAGAAGAACTTGATTTTGTGTAAGAAGGTGGTTGAGTTTAGGCAGAGGGATTTTTTCCATGAATAGATGATATAAATTCCGTCTGGCTTATGATCCTTTAGTCCTCAAGTCCCATCTAGATAGGCAGGGAGATTATTTGATTTTGTAGATAAAGACAGATCAGGTAAAATCAGAGTTTTATGGTAGGGAAACTGTGAGCAATCCCAATCGTTTCTGCTCTGTGGCAGTCTCATTCCAATGTGACATCATCAATTTAAGTGGGGTGGGGGAAGCTATTATGGATATCACATTATTCCTCCACAAGGGTTGAGGGATTATAGAATATTGCAAAGTATGGGACATCTCGGCCACATTGATGTGCCAGAGATCCATACCTCGCTGTTTCTCAGTGCTCCTCACCTTCAGCTTTGACTGTTGCCGCAGTGTCATCATTTCCCCTTCGATGACAGGTAGTCAACCCAGTATGCAGGGTCAACGAGAACAGGTTTGCGCTCCACAGCGCAACAGAGCAAGATCAGGGTAGCATCTTCAGGTAGGCGGAGGTATCAGTTGAAGAGATCAGGCCTGGTCTGGACCTGATGGTCAGGCCTGGTCTGGACCCAGTGATTCACATGGATTGTGACCTCCAGCTTCCAGAGACATAGATTAGGCAGCCATCTTGCATAAATCCTGCCTCGTTCAGACAGAAACTTAGAGGCACTCTGAGGGACTTTCAATAGTACACTGGCACCGAGTTGACAATATTTGGAGGTAAAAGCATAGACAGAGCCAGACTCCAGCATATTAAACATATATAGGCACACCGCCGTTCGATCAGACACACTCAGGGGCACACTGAGAGACATGACCAGGCACACTATTAATGATTCTGTGACACTCTAATTGAAGTTAAGGCATAGTGGCGTAGTAAGACTCCTACATGGGAACACTCTGCCACTCAGCCTCACCCGGGCACACACTCTGGGACACACTGGAGGACCCAAACATGTGCATCTTCACGTAATTAGAAATGCTAGACAGTACGCAAAAGAACATTCACATAGTCAGAGTCATATACAGGGGCAGGTGTTTCCATATTGCCACTCTCACCCACTTACAGGGGCAGACACTCAAGTGCACACCAGTGACATATTTATAGATGTACTCACCATATAGTGCAGCAATACTCTCTGACAGAATTATAGAATGTCTAATAGTTTATTTGTAAGGACCAAATTATTAAAATATTCCTTTTGAGATGAAGGAAAATGGAATACAACGTCGATCCAAAACAGTTAGAGAAGCAAAAAGAAGAAGTGCTGCAATTATATACAAACATCAATTGAGCCAGCTCTTGACAGGAATGTATGACGTTACAATACACACATTTACAACGCATGTCTTTACAACGCAGTTTTTACATCGCAATATCCTTTACAACGCATTCTTTTACATCGCATTTTTAGAAACCGTCTTTACAATGCATTCCATTAAATCGCATTATACCATTACAATGCATACCATTACAACGCATACCATTACATCGCATTTAAGGTAAGTGTTGGATAGTGTAGGGGTAATAATTACTATTCTAACTCCAGTGAGTGCAACAGTAGGGTAAGAGTTGGATAGTGTAGGGGTAAAAATTACTATTCTAACTCCAGTGAGTGCAACAGTAGGGTAGGTGTCGGATAGTGTAAGGGTACTATGCATTGTAATGGTATGCGTTGTAATGACTTGCGATGTAATGCCTGCGTTGTAGTGACATGCGTTGTAATGACATGCGTTGTAGTGACATGCGATGTAATGGCTGCGTTGTAATGACATACGATGTAAAGGATGTTGTGATGTAATGACTGGGTTGTAAAGGTAGTGCGATGTAATCACTGCGTTGTAAAGTTGTTTCCCCTTGACAGCATCTGTGATGGCTCTGAATATTGCCATTTGGGTTTTCCACAGTGAGGAGCGCAGGTGCGAGGACAATTAATGTAAAAAGAAACAAAAATATCAAATAAAAAACACACAGATCAAAAAATTAAAAAATGATTGCAATAAAAATTTATTAGCACTGGTGGCTGCGCTCATGAGCTTCACCCGCTGCTGTGTGTACCTGCTTGGAGGTCTCCACCAGTACCACCACCATTCAACCACATCTGAAACAGGTCACTCAGTAGTGTCCAAATGGGTCTCATGACTTTTCTCAGGCTGATCAACACCAGATCCCTGAGTTTTTCCTGGGGAATTTCCATTTCCTTTTTACCTTAGGGAGATTACTCTTTGTCTCATTCGCTGCAGTGTGCAAAACAAACAAATACAGTCGTGCATGGCAATCTTACACACCAGCAGGGCACATTTGCCCTTCTGTTTTCTGTGGTTGGGAGGACAACAAAAATTTAAAAAATATGGGAATGAGTAGAATCTCTTAACGAGTCAAAAAGTGCAATGTTAAAGTGTAAGTTTAAAACACTACTCAAAAAAATGCATTCAAACGTCGATGCTTTATAAACTAGGACCAGGTAAAAAACATGGACAAGTCAATATGAACAGCTCTGGAACTTGCAGAGGTGTTAATTTCCCTCACATCTATTAGACTCAGCAGATATAGCACTTGCACAGGAAAAGCTTCCCTCACTCAGAACATTTTCATATGTTTAAGAGGAGCAAGCTTCAGTCATTGATAATACATTGCCCATGTTTCTTCAGCACTTGTCCTGGACATGCAGGGAAAGATGCTTCCTTCAAAATTGGGCCAGCGCGTGTGTAAGTATAAGGTTAATACACTCCTAATATATCCAGGTCATCCAGAAAAAGCAAGGTACCATCACTCAGCGTAGGTATAAAATAATCATAAGTGGTAGACCCTTAATACTCTGACTGGGTATACAAGAATCATAACTCACTTTGTAACTGTGTTTTTCTCAGTGAATACACACACACACACACACACTCACTGAAAAAAACAAAGGTTAAAGTGACGTGTCATAGTTAAGTATGGTAATAAGATCGCCCCTTACGTTTAAAAAAATCCTCAGAAGTTCACAGAAAGAAACAGAAGTTAAATTGATATTATAGTTAGTTAAGGTAATAAAATTTTTGCTTCCAAATAAAAATCACTCTAAAAATGCACTAAAACAACAAAGGTTAAACTGACTTTATAGTTAGGGATGGTAATATGATCCTACCTTTATGGTAAAAAAAACTCACAAATTCACTGAAAAAACACAGAAAATATCATGTTCTATATGAAGGTAATGTAAAAAGGTTTTAGCTTACTTAAAAAAAGGGCCCCAGAAATTCACTAAATAAACAACGGTTGAAGGGACATTATAGTTAGGTGTTGAACTAATACAAAAAATAATGTGTAAAGGCAAACAAAACCCTGAAATTCACTGAACCCTGAATTCACCAGTTATAGTTTACTGAGCTAATTATATCTTGCGTTCCGGCCATGCTGTGCTTATGACTTCACACATTACACCTCTCATGACAGGTTAAATGACATCTTTGCCGACATCAATGATGACATCACCAAGCTACTGTTCCTTAAATAGAAACCATGTAGTACTAGATGCAAGTCTCATTCTACATGGTAGAAGTTATATACATCTGTTATTCAGCGCCAAGATACCCTTGGGTGAATGTGCGCTTTACAAATACACACGCTATGTTACATGGGGCACACTGTACCAACCAATGAAGTTTTAAGAGGCAGCAGTACTTCATTAAAGCAAGGTAGAGACTGTGAGTTGCAATTGTACATTTCTGATATGTTTTAGCTTAATGCAAAGGCCTGTTACAAAAATATATGTGTTGCAGGCAGGGCCGGACTGGCTGTAGCGGGCACCGGGCGTAACGAGGATTCTTGAGGGCTCCTTAGTACCACAACAGCCATTTGACTATGTGCCACCTCTATGTGCTTCTCCTGAGATCTTCTGTGCTTGCGTCTGTAATATGGCATAGCAAAGGCAAAGTATTCCCCCTTTAGCTTGGGGTCAGGTCCCTATTATCTAGGGGGCCACACAAGCATTTGCGGCTCCTTCTATAATACCAAAGAGTCTGGACCCAAGACGCCAGTGAAAACGTCTGTTGTCCCCTGGCCATGGGAACAAATGCTGGGCCGCCACCAGGGCCAGTGGTGGGGTACCAGTTGGCATCAGGCCATAGTTGCACTTTTTGATGCATGGCCCGTAATTTCCATCATGGATTTAGGGGCCAAAGATTGCACACAAAGCAGAAACAAATCAACCAAAATATTTCTGGGCTAAAGCTAATTATTGTGGCTGCAAGTGGCACAACTTGGTCTCTGTGAGATCCATCAACAAGCGGGAAGCTTTACAAATTCCCGCTTCCCTGACGAGAAACCAAAAATGGCTCCTACAAAGTCTGTGTAGATACTTCCACCGAGCTCCTATGGAACCACTTTTAAGGCCATGGGTCTGTGTGGAGTGAGTTCACAGCCTTTCCCATCTGGCAAGGAAAAGCGCCACCCACTCAGACAGGCAGCGAACTATACATTTAAAGGTTCAGTGGTCAGATGAGTCAAATCACAAGCGCTGAAAACAATTCTATGGAGGCTGCAAGCAATTACACAGGGGCAGTGAGACTCAACTGATGCCTCTTCTTTCGGTGCTCCCAATGTCTTCTGATAAGTGAGCTGAGGTTAGGGGAGAAAAGGTGATTTAAAATTGCCCTTGTTTTTAGGGTATTCAGCTAAGAAAAAGTACATACAATGGATCTAATTTGAGTTCCCTTCGAAGTAAGTAACTATTCTGGAAATCTTGTATTTTGGGGTGATTACGATGGCAGTCATCCGACTACCATCATTGCGATAGTGGAACCGTCCACCTGTGTGTCAGCGGTCCCGCAAGTGCAATTACGACGCGACTGCCACCGTGGTGGTCGCATCGTGCTTGTTTACAATTGCGGCGGGTGCTGCTGGCTGCAGCACCCGCCGCTATGGTAAAAATGCATGTTTTCTATTTCCCTGCACTGCGTGGCAGGCACCACGCAGTGCCTGCCACTCAGTGCAGGGAAATGCAACGGGTACTTAGGTACCCCCCCCCCCAGGACAACTACACCTCCTCCAGCACAAGAGGGGCCCACAACGGGCCCCTAAACGCATTCCCCATCAGCCTTTCCATGGCAGTTCCACCGCCACGGAAAGGCTGGCTGACACCCTTATCGTAATATGGTGGACGGTGCCTGCTAGGCACCACCACCATTTTACCCTATCTGGACAGTCCGCCAGGCAATCGGTCCGATTGCCTCTGGCCGTTCCGTGGCAGACGGTCTTTGGTTCCACCACGGTCGCAGTATGGATCCGACCCGTCATCCTAATATGGCGGGCGGCCAATCCACGTTTGATGGCGGACGGATCCCACCGCACAGCTGGCGGTGGCAGTCCTTCCGCCATCATAATGACCCCCTTCATCGGATCCGCATGGTTTTATGAAGGACACCACAGTTTTACATGTATTATACTGAATGAAGTGTTTGTTGCTAAGTGTTTACCCAATGCACTCTACAGGTCCCAAATCACAAAGACATTTTTGGCTATAAATGTATTTCTGATGGATACTTCTGTCTGCAGATTCCTCACCTGTAAACCAAACCCAAGCATCAGACTGGATCTGGTAACTTCAAAGCTTTCAAATCGCTGTTAGGGAGCTCTGTCTTCAAATAGACACTGGAAGGGGCATCAGATGAAGTCACCAAAACAATATGAGAAGTCCTGGGAGGGGCTAGCAGGCGGGAAAGAAAAGTTTCGGGAATGGTAAAACAGCAGGAGCGGCGAACAGGGGGCAAACAGAACAAAAAAACAGAATGCAAAGACAATTCAGATAAAATAACAGAAGAACGAACAGGGGTTAAATAGCGCAGAGCCAGAATGCAAGAAGTTCACATACAATAACAGAAGAACAGTGCAGCAGGGGAGGTTAATAAGGCACTAGAGGACAGGCAGTCCCAGTGAAGACAAGAGAGACTGTAGGCAGCAGGGAGAGGCGCACTGACCAGCCTTGTTTACAGTAGTGATGGATGCCTCCACTCTAGGATGGGGATCTCATCTGGAGGGTCTGGAGATGAGAGGCCTCTAATCTCTGGGGGAACAGGCTCTTCACATAAACCTGTTGGAACTATGGGTGATTCGTCTGATTTCTCATGACCTTCCTCTCTTCCATCCAAGTTTGGTTCATCCAGACCTTGGTCGGCAATAAAACTGTGGTGTGGAATATCAACAAACAAGGGGGAATAGTGTCTCACCTCCTGAAGCGTTGAGGCTGTGATCTTGAGTACACCGTCAAGGGACCTGGCTCACTGTCAATCACCTAGCAGGGTCTCTGAATATCAGAGCCAACAGCCTGAGCTGGCCTTATCTTGTCCATCATGAGTGGCGTCTTCTACCAAAGATAGTCCAGGACATCTTCGTCCAGTGGGCCACTCCTCAGATGGACTTGTTCGTTTCTCAGAAAATGCTCAGTGCCAGCAGGTCTGCACCCTCCAGTATCTGTCTAGCCTCCCAAATTTCTACCTGCCACCTCACCCCACTAAAAAGGAGCAGCTGCATCAGTTGTTGACCGTCCATCAACTACCATCTAGACCACACCAAGGACATATGGCTGGATGACTAGCTCTTCATTTGATACTGTGGTGCAAAAATAAAAGGGAGAACCAGTGCCGAAAATGACCCTTCCAAGATGGATCTGCATCAAGGCCTGCTATGCTTTGGCCAAGAAAGACCCTCCAGAAGGAATCTGGGCCCATTCTACCAGGGACACGTCCATCACAGCTCTCCTTGCCAGAGACGTTCCTATAGCAGAGATCTGCATGGGGGCAAAGTGGGCCTGGCTGCGCACTTTTGCCAACCACTGCTGCCTGGACTTTGAAGTGCGTAAGGACAGACACTGGTTGGTTCTGCAGGATTTCCTTATCTTACCATCCATCAATCCTCCTTCTTGGGCAGGGTATTCCTCTGAAATCTGTTCTACAGGTGAGGAATTCTGTAGGTAGAAGTATCCATCAAAAGGAAAAGTTACTTTTGTGCAGTAATGGTCTTTCTGGTGAATAGCCTATCTACTAGTAGATTCCTCACTGACCAGCCCAACTCTCCATTAAAGGGAAAGTTAACAAGATTCCACGGTTATTTTTGGTTTTGCACCGCTCTATCAATTTCAATCTACCTCTCGTCTCAAAGGCTTAGAAAAAATGGTAGGAAGCTGACATTGTTACACCGGGGCATGCACTATATGGCTTAGGTGACATCACCTTATGCCACTTTTAGCATTGATCTGAAGCCAGAACCCACTACCGACGATCTGAGAGCTTTGAGGTTTTCGGATCCTGTCTGGAGCCTGGGTTTGTTCTAAAGGTGCAGAATCTGCTGGCAAATAGAGTATTCACCAGAAAGATGATTAACACAGGTGAGCAACTTTTTCCTTTATGCAGAAAATTGGCTCCATTTATGCCGTAGATCTCTGCAAAAATGGATACCTAGCAGACATAAATGAATTTCCTACTGAGTAATTGCATGCTACAACTGCATACAATGATGCAGTAGTAAATTGCATGGACGGGTTTGATACTGGGCAGATCAAGCCATGACTTGTCTTGAGAATTTCTGAACACACAAAGTGAGTTTATGGGAATTCACAAATTCTTCTCTGACAATTTCCTACCCCGAATATGATCAAAGATTTGCTTGCGCAAAGGGCTGCAGCGCGGAATTCACCAAAATGTGTGAGGGTGTAGGCTCCACAATCTCTCCGTTGTTGTAGATTCTTCTTCTACTCCAATGTTTTCCTCCTCCGTTCCCTCACCTCTCCATTTGTCTGTATCTGAACATTGAGGGGGATAAGTTTTGGAGGCGGCAGTTCAGGCAAGTGGGATGCCAATCTCCGTTGTGTGCACTTTGTCTCAATAAAAGTACTTACCTCTTTCACTTTGTCAAACTTCCATTTGTTCACGACATTTACAGGCAATGAAGGACGGGATACAACTATTTCCATCTGTGCTGGAGGTCAGGTAGCAACGTAGCGGGGAACATGCAGCTCAAGCTGAGTGAGCCTGTGGTGTTGATAGGAGTCCAACGTGAAAATAAAAATTAGCTCCGCCTACAAAAGTTACATGCCAATGCTCGTCAAAGTTAAGCGTGTCAAGGAATCCTTCTCGTCCTCTCAAGGTACTTCCTGTTTACAAATCCGAATCCTCCCACCCAGACAGAAACCACTGTATGCGCCACATAATCACAGCGTTCCAAGCCTCGTTTTCGCCTCAGTGAATCCCCTTTAATTCCTATTGTTCTCAGTGGGAAATTTGTGTTTCAGCAGACGTGGGACATTTGCAATGGTACTTTATTTGTGAATGAACCTAGTGACGCTCACTTAAGAGTATCCGCCTCATAAAATAATAAGTGACATATTACCACGTGTCACATATATATTCTTCACTTTTATGTTTTATAAGTCTCGAAATGTACTGTTCAAGTGAAAGAATTTACCACCAGGAACCAATACATATTTTTTCCTTAAAATATTTTTTCATTGTTTGTTATCTACTTTATTATTTTTTTTATATCCCCTATCCACACTGTCCCTGGACATAATTCGATCCACCACAAAAAAATTACTAAATAAAGGGGGACTACCTTTACAATGCAAGAGGTGAAAGGAAGAATTTCTCACACACCCTGTGATAACTCATGCTGATAGGATGTCTGTAGAAGAAGGAAATGTAACCCTTTACTTTTGGTTCAGAAGGACAGGAAATATTTAAATAATTGCCTAAAGTCAAAACCCCTGAAGGGCAGCCTGAGTATGATGAAAATGAAGCAATTTTGAGATTGGAAGGACATTTCAAAGCAGCTATAAGCAAAACGTTAGAGAGATTTCACTTTATACCAGATGTCAGAAAGAATGCAAGAGTTTTGATGAATTTTTTAATGCATTTAGAACTTTGTCTAATACCGCAGTTTTGGTACCAATACTGATGAAATAATAAGGGATAAACTGAAATACAAACAACAAATGCATCCAGGAACATTTGTGGGTAATGGGGGACCCAACTCTAGAATAAGTGATTAAATATGTCTAAGTAATTGAACAATCTATGTCCTGGGAGATGTATGAGGACAAACAAGAAAAAAGAATGTGAAGTCTGCAACTTGAGCAGCAAAATAAACTAAGGAGAAGGAATGAATCGGTGAAGTGCCAGAGAGATGAAGCTAAATTGTCATGTTATAGATGTGGTATGCCCACTCACATGGCAACCTATTGTAGGGTGTCCAACAATCATCAAGGAATATAATAGCTGTAAATGCACCGGGCATTTTGCAAGAGTCTGCCAGGATGGGGAAAAAAAGAGGAAAAGCTAAAGTTGCGCACATTTTAGACGAAACTCCTACCAGTATAATGCAAGAAAACTGAGAACTAGGAGGAATCAAGAACTTGCATGTAGTTCTCAGAAAGATAATAATGCAGACAAAGAAAAGGTAACTAGACCACCATTGTGTACTCTAAAGGTGTTTAATGTAAACTTAGCTTGCATGGCAGACTCCTGCTCTCCTCTGACATTTATAGGAAATCCCCCTTTTCTGCATGGTCACCCCAGATTGTTCTCCTTTTGGGGGACCCTATATTTTTGCTGGCTTTAGAACGCTGACCGCTTTACCCCTGTTAACCAGCAGTAAGGTGCCTCTGCTACCCTTTAAACATGGTTGTTTTGGCATATTCCTAATATGTATATTTAACGTACCTATAACATTCTAGTATATGGTACAAGGTGTACCCAGAGCCTGGAAGTTAAATGTCACTAGTGGACTTCGGCACATATTGGTCATCCTCCACACTGGCATTGCAAACATGGCTAACGGCCTACTGTTGAACCTGGCTGCTGCAGTTTTAAATCTGTGGACTGATCTGTCAAACTGACAATTTTTTTTAACAGAAAGAAACTTCTGTTTTAAATATTAATAAGTCACCCTTTGGTAAGCCTTGTAGCCCACAAGGTAGGGTGGATGGTATTTAAAAGTGGGACACGTAGAAAATTTATATTGCCATGTTACTACAGTGACAAGGCCCAGAGAGCTATTTTCACTGTGTCAGGCCTAGCTGTCCCATGTAGAAAGAGTGCAGAATAAAACACAAGTCCTGAATCTCAGGAATTGGAGCAGGTAGAAAAATAATATACAAACTATTGTTAATCGTTATTAAGAATCAAATTCAATTGTAAAGTCAGTCAGATTTTTAATAAATATTGAGGAAAAGTAACATTTGGAACGTTACCTTTTTCCTAACAAAAGTTCCTGAAGGCTAATTTGCATTAGTTTTGCAGTTTCCCCCAGCCAGTGATTAACTTTGAATAGATGTGAATAAAAGTGTAAAATGCCTTCCAGGAGCAAACGACCTGAATGAACAGAGATGACTCCTCTGAGTTTAGCAAAATATGTAGGGTGGGAGTTTGGGCCATCTCTTGATAGCACAGTTTTAAATACTGCTTGCCAAGTCTGTTGAGCCATGTTTAACACTTGTGGCACACGTGAAAGGGATAGAACAGGATGCCAAGACAATTCTTGTAGATCCAGTGTCTGGTTGCTGAAGAGCCCGTCCTTGGACCTACCAGACCTTGGAGTACACTTGAAAGGGAGAGAACAGGATGCCAAGAAAATTATTGTGTATCCACTGTCTGCTTGCTGAAGGATCCTACGTTTGTCATACCAGACTTCTGTTTGTGCGTTTGCTGTGGGAACCCTACCTGTTCCTAACTGGATTATAGGGTGTAATGTGGGAGGACACTATAATTACCATAGCTAACTCCCCCCACACACACACAACCCTTGGAGGGCAATTTTAGTGTGATTGAAGACTTTCACCATCTTTGATTTGCCCTGACACGTTGCATTTTAGGCCTGTTTGCAGTAAGTCAATCAAGAACTACAGGAAAAGTGGGTAGGGTTAGTCCAGTGGACTTCTACCCCATTGGTTAGGGTATAGCCAGGAGTCAACCCTCCCACTAGCTCATGCCAGGTATAAATGTGTTAACTCCAGACACCCTCTTCAGAACACTTTCTTGACCTGCGGACAATCGGAAGAGGAGAGGACTGGACCTGCTGACTATGACCTGAGAGGAGCCTTGAAGGATTTGACACCGAGGACAAAGAAGTGGATTCCAAGGTAGGTTGACTGGCCTCCTGTGTGGTTACAGGGAGACACCAAGTTGCAAGAAGCCTTTTCCTGCATGTACCCAGCTGACCAGTGGCAATGGGACCTGCACTGGACACTGCTGTTGCCCTCTGCCTGATGCCTCATTGGTCTCTAGTACATCCCCTGAGATCCTGGGGGTCTTTAAAAGTGTACCCTGTGGTGAATGGGAACTTAAAAGACTATGGGCCTGATGTGGATCTTGGTGGACGGGTTACTCCATCATAACGGTGATGGATATCCTGTCTGCCAAAATATAAATCCCATAGGATATAATGAGATATCTATTTTGGCGTATAAGATATCCGTCACCGTTGTGATGGAGTAAGCCATCTGCCAATATCTAAATTAGGCCCTAAGTCAGAAGATATATCTTTGACCAGGACAAACCTGGCTGGTCTATCCAACCTGCATATCATGTGGTTAGCTTCAAATTAGGCCTTGGTCCCGGTCTACTGCGTCCATTATCTAACATTAGCGCTTTGTGCTTTTTGGCCTTACATCTACTTAAAAGTTAAAAAAATTCATAACTCTGGATCCCCTTATTGGAGTTTTGTCAGTGTGGTGTCATTTTGTTGATTAGATTTTACTCTACTTTTCTAATTTGCATTGGGAGTGTTATTGTTTTGTATTTTGACTTTGTTACCGTATTGGTACTGCATAAATAATTTACACATTGCCATAAGTTAAGCCTGGCTGCTCTGTGCCATAGCTACCAGGATGTTTATCCCAGGTTAATTGAGTGACTTTAAGATTTCAGTTTGACTCGGGTTGTGATTCTTCCTTGAAGTGGGCGGTCACCCATCACAAATAATCTAATTTCTTATAACAATCACCTCTGACTTCTGTATCAAGTCAATTTTTTCTACAAAAGTGAAGAAACTTTATGAACTAGATGTGAAACCAGTAACACTTGATGGCCATAAAATAAACTCTCTGGTTTTTTTTCTAAAACAGTAAGTTTCAAAGGGAGGATAGCCCAAATAAAGATGTACCTTGGGCACAAAGGGCCAGATGTATAAAGCCCTTTTCCCGTTCGCAAACGGGCCGATTCTCAGAATCGGCCCGTTTGCGAACGGGGAAAAAGCCTTTTGGGATGTATCATCCCAAAAAGCCCTGGCAAAATAGGGAATCGCAAAATCGCAAAATTTGCAACTTCAAGTTGGTGGTAATTTGTGGTTTCTTTGAAAAATGCACTTTTTAGCATTTTTCAAAGGGCCATGTGGCGCACATACATGGGCATGTATGTACGCCATATGTGCATGCATGCATATTTCAGGGGTGCTACAGGGTGTCCTTTTTACAGCCTTGCACCCTTGAAATTGCATTTGCAATTTGCGAGTACCTAACGGGTACTAGAAAATTGCGACTGTCTTCCCATTCATTCCTATGGGAAGGTTTTCCTTAATTGCGAATTGCAATTTGTGATTCGCAATTAAGGAATATTTAGGAATTGCAAATATTATTGCGATTCCTATCTACATAGCATTTTGTGAGTCTTTAATAGCGATTCTCTCAAATTTGCTATTAAGGACTCGCAAACTGCTAAAATGATACATCTTCCCCAAAGAGTTATGAATCCTTGATTTGAGGGATAAAAAATTGTTGAAAACGACAATAAATTCCTGTGTACAAGACTCAGTGACTCTAATTTGAGAACACAAATCAGTAACTCCTTCCCTGACATTTTCAAAGACAGCATAGGAAAGTTAAGGGATTTATGCATTGCATAAAACTGAAGAATACTGCAGTACCAGTGAAACAAAAACTTAGCAATGTACTGCGTAGTGTACATAAAGACCTACAGAACTTGCGTGGAAATTTACACAGTTATGACATTATTGAAGAGACTGAATCTTTGGACTGGATATCATCAGTGATTCTGGCAAACAAAAAGTAATTGCAGCCTAAGCCTTTGTGTAGATGTCAGAGCTCTAAACTCATGCATCACCATGGATGATCATGCTCTACAAAAAAATAATGAACTCTTGTCTCTGCTGGTTTGGGCAACTTTCTTCTCTACACTGGACCTCAGCAGTGTTTACCACCAGATTTAACTTCCAAAAGAGCATAATCCTCTGACAGGATTCATTACTCCGTTTGGCGTTTTTCAGTACCAAAGGAGACCGTTTGGTCTAGCATCCGCAGCATCCATATTCCAACATGAAATGTACCATATTCTCGAGGACATTGTCTGATGCTTTCAAAATGAAGTTTTAGTCTTCATGAAAAGTGAGTGGGAACACTTTGATATCTTAGAAGAAGTTTGGAGGTGGCTGTTAAGGAAAACACTTGTCTTATGTGCTGAAAGATGCTAATTGTTTGAATCTCGAGTGTACTATCGTGGTCATATTATTTCAGCCAAAGGTGTGATTAACAAAGAATCTTTGGCAAATGCTATTAGAAATGACCCTGCACTTGACGACAAAGAGAAATTGAAAAACTTTGTAGGCCACCATGAATAATATGGAAAATTGTAAAGAACAATGCCTCAGTAATGGAGCCTTTATGTATAATTCTAAGAAAATGAGTAGACTTTGGGTGGGAACGTGACCAAGAGGCTGCCTTTGACTGCAGTCAGAAACAAATGATCAATACGCCAACATTACAACCCTTGTCTAATGGGAAACACTGTATCATTTCTGCTGATGGTAATACATATGGCTTTGGGGCAGTGCTTTCCCAAAACTCTGGAAAGAAAGAATGGGTAGTGGCATATGTATTCAAACCTTTTAATAAAGTTTAGGATGATATTCTGTTATCAAATGTGAGTTGCTTGCATGTGTTTGTTCCATACATCAGTTCAGGCATTTTGTTTGGGGAAATAGGATTTCTTTATAGAGGGACAACAAGCCTTTGGAACAGACGTTGTCCCCAGTGGACGGATTTGCCTCAACGACACGCATTGCAGGGCTCACTTCGAAGCTTTGGGAGTGCAGTTTGGACATTGCATATGTACCCGGTAATAAAAGTCAACCTGCTGCTCCAGGTTGCATGTACTAAACCTGAAGAGGAATCACCTGTTGTTGGAGAATCAGATGTAGTTGCCTACATTGATGATGTGTGTGCGATACAAGGAGAGGTTGTGAATGAGCAAAAATGGTTTTCTGAAAATGCAAGAGATGGGAAACTCATCTAGAAAATAAATATTTCTGTGAAAGTGGACCCCGAGAAACACCTTCAAAGGTTTTATGCATTCCTTTTCTCAGGTAGCACCAGAGTTATGAGTAAAAGAATACGTTCTCTTTTGTAATGATGTGTGTTCCTCCAGAAAGGAAGCGCGCAGTTCTGAGAAGTCTTTACTTACTTTAAATCTCTTTATTGGACTGTAAAAAAATCAAAACATGTAATAGAGTCAAATACATTACCATATGTCAAAGCAAGATTAAAATACATAGGGGCAGATTTACAATCCCCTTGCGAGACATTTACGCCGCCGTTGCGTCACTTCTGTGACGCAGCGGCGGCGTAAACCATGCGCCATGTTGCGCCTTATTTACAACGTGACGCATCTAGGGAGATGCGTCACGTTGTAAAGCCCTGCGCTACATTAAACCTGCATCAGGTTTAATGTATGCAGGGCGGGCGTTCCGTCGGAAAAAGCCTCGAAAAAGTGACGCAGTGAAATCTACAAGATTTTACTGAGTCACTTTTCTGACGCTGCTGCGTCAAAAACCCTGCGCCTGCTTGAAGCAGGCGTAAGGCATGACGCAGCATGTTCGGTATGAGCAGCCCCTGAGCATTGCTGGATTTGCGTCGTGCTTGCGACACGACTCCAGCAATGCGCCGCCCTTATGCCATCAGATGAGTCACGCATCTGTTTATCCTTACGCCATGATGCGCTGTATTGTAAATGCGGCGCATCTGTGGTGGCGCAAGGGTAAAGTTGCGTGACGCATCTTTCCTGGCGCATCCCTGCTGATTTGCAGGGATGCGCCAGGAAACATAAATCTGCCCCAAAGAGAGCAATAACACTGGTAAAACCGCATACTACAATATAAAGTGTTGTGCCTTATAGATCTGCAGCAGTGGGCTTCAAGACTGGCCACCTGCAGCATGGGGTAAATTCAGTAGGCAAACTACGGCTTTCGCGAGATACACGGGGAGCCCAGGATTGGAGGCGCTAACAGTTATGCCCAAGTACGAAAGGTTCTCAGTATTTATGAGTCTATTGGCACCAACAGTGATATTAGCTAAACATAGGTTTTTCGGGCCACAAGACATAATGCATGATTTCGTGAAGTTAGTCAACAGGTCTCGGTCGGCCATAAAATTCACAAATGGCTGAGGAGTAATTTCAGGTGGCCTGGAATGGATATTGAAACTGAAAGTTTGGTCAGGCGATGTGCACCTTGTATTTTGTTAAAAAAGAGTTGAAAAACTCCTGTGGCAAAAATTTTCTTGGCAAAAAGTAGAACTAGTTACTGCTGGCATTGCCACCCACATACAACAAGCACTGGCCCTTATAGATTACCATTCCAAAAGTCATGCTTTCAGGAAAGGTGTCAGCCACTCTCGCCTTAGACTGTGCTGTGAAAGCCTTCAGTGCGGGAGGTTTCAGAGAATTCCTTTTTACTGTCAAAAGTGTACAATTCTCCTCTAAAGAGATGTCAGACTTTCTCCACAAACTTATCATAGAACATATCACGACTGTGCTGTATGATCCACAATGTAACAGGCGGGTAGGACATTCCAATAAATATTTGGAGGACAGTGTTCACCTAGCGCTTGAGTAAGATTCCAACTGCGTTAAAGATCAGAGAAAGGTTGTGGGCATATAAAACTGCACCCGATTCTCTCATAAAAGTGCCACATTTCCAACTATTGAAAGGGCGGAAACCCATTTTCCTAGTCTGCACATTGTGCCTTACATTCAAGTTTCCTAGAGCAGTACAAAGCGGTTCTGTTATTGAACTATGGCTAGTAGGAACTAAGGTGTGGTGCTGTCGATACCCCACTAGGAGCGACTGATTCTGACATCGAGCATCCAGGTTCCCAAACACATTGAAAAGACAAAAGCTGTTACTGCAGAGCATTAAAAATGGTTTAAGTTAATAAAGGATATTTCGTAACCCAGGATGGGAAATGTTTGTGCTTGAGGAGAGTATCCAGATGTGTGAGAGGTGTCATCTGGAAAACAGCGAATGATCATGAAGATTCCAAGTGCGATCACTCGTTTTTCCCTCCGATCACTTGTAGGCTCGGTTGACCACTGGATTCGCTTTAAAAACCACGAGCTTGTTGTGCATTTTCTGTTTCCCAGATCTGATAGAGCTGGAACGTTACAGGTGGGATACGGATCTGTTACAGGAGTATGGAGTACCAACCCAGGAGTAAATTACTCTAGGAAACAAGTCATTCCTAGGAAGTTCCTTCAGAATTACTGACCTGTCTCTTCACTCTCTTTGCTGTTAAAGAAGAGAAACTAGTCATTTTCGTTTTGTTGTTATCGTTTCTTCTTCTGTTCCCCTTGTATTCCACCCCCTCTTGCCCCCCCCCCCCATACCCCCTTCCCCATCTCTCACCTTTGTTGAATCAGAACATTGAGCAGGGGAGGGTTAAGAGGCCACAGGTGGGGCAATAAGTGTGATGCAGACATTCCTAGGGGACGCTTCGCCTGAATAAAACGTATTTACCTTTCTCACCTTGTCATAGTTCCATTTCTTCCCAACAGTGGGAAAAGGGGGCTTCTTTTTCCACACGGAAACGTTTTTCCCGTGGACGAAAAAAAGAAAATGATAAACGTCACATGGCATTACCAGGAGTGCGCGTGGAACCTGTGACAGGCGTAGCTTTCTAGCCGTCTACTGGGGTGAATGTAAGTGAAACTGAACAATGTTTAACTCTGCTACACCCATGCTCCGGAGTGAGTGCGCGAGCTGTCTTTGTACATTGAACAATGTTTAACTCTGCTACCCCCATGCTCCGGAGTGAGTGCGCGAGCTGTCTTTGTACATAGGGCCCTCTGCCGTCCTGCTTTGCGGCCACTTACCCCGCGCCAGCCTTCACATGTAGACATCTTCACGGCCGCGATATGGGCAACCTTTTACAAACAGACTGTGAAGTAAAGGCTTTTAAAAGGTTCGCCCCTTCATTGTGCATTGTGCGCTGGCGGCGGCAGTCACCTTGACTCATCGTGACGAGCTCAAACTCGGCGTGACCTTTGTGGAAAAATGAGCCCATTGTTTGAAAAGGCGGCCATTGTTTATTGTGACGGAATGTGATATTCTAAGTTGCAGCTCGTCACGACGTCTTGTGCTACGAAATGTGACTTGAGTTACCGCGTAGGTAGGCCGAGGCCAATGCACACCGCGGGGCCGCGCGCAGGCGCGCCCTGGTCATGCGGCCACGGAGATGCTATTTTGGAAAGTTCACTTTCACACTAGCCGGTGGCGGGTGCGCAGGGGTCAGACTCCGAGGGCACATCTGATACTTCGAGTAAACATGCTCCTTTCTTAAAATAAACTCCCTCTAATCAATTGATTAATGCCAGCGCCCACTTAGCGCCAGCGCCCTCTCGGCCGTCATTCACAAGAGTGGCGACAGAGGCCGCTGAAGTCAATCACAAAATAAAGACATGCGTTTTATGAGTGCGAAGGCACTGCCGCCCTGACGAGTTACTTTACTGTTCTAACTCATGGGTCATTCATTACACATTACAACGGGAGTAAACTCTTGTTTCTTGATTAAAACTTGAGTAGATGCCCACAAACATAGCATTTGACTATGTTCCAGTAGTAATTGCATTGTATTGTTATAGCGCTTACTACCGCTGACGAGGCGTCGGATATGAGTCAGTTATTTGGGGTGAGAAGGATAGCGGAGGGATAGCAGAGGGAAAAAAAAGGTTTGTATTTACATAGCGCTTGTTCCCCCCTAATGGGGTGTTGAAGCACTTTCTTGGCGAGTAGCACGCTACTCGGGAGTCCATACGTTTTAGTGGTGAATTAGTATAGTGAAATTGGAAAGTAATTTGAGTGACCTTCAAAAGAGCCTCATACGCACGCACATAATCGCAAAGAACACGCATACACAAAAGCAAAGTCATGTATGCGCGAGCACACACACACACACACTTTCACATCCCCAAACACACACCCTCTCACCTCCCCTAACACACACGCGCGCACACACAAACTCTCTCAAACACGCACTCACACTCACACACACAAACACACGCACTTCTTGCAGACTCCATCTGCCCATTAGTTTCTCCTCGTCTTGTGTACCCTTGCCAAGTGCCAACAGCCGACTGTAATAAAATCGAACAAGATATATTAAAGCAACTCTCTGACAAACATTTGGTTAGCCCAAGAGCTAATGAAGTTACTAATTAACTAATATGAAACAGGTAAAAGCGCACGAGAGTCTACGGCGGAGTGACGCGCGTTCTCCGTTTAACCTGCATTTCTCTACAAGGGTGAAAAGTTCAACCCGAGGCCGATGCTCCCAGCAAGTAAGGGTTAAGACATTCCAAGGCTGACACCAAACAAGACGTAGATGCCCGGAGATGCGGCTTCTGTAAGCTACCCCCCCTCACACACACACATGTCAAGCCTCAGTAATTCTAGGGTTGGGAGACAGCCGTCAGCGCTGAAGGGGCCCGTGCGCCCCATCATTCAGGCAGAGACCCATCAGTGTTATCTGCAGCAAGCATCTCTTGTTGACAGTGGGGTCACCTTTCCCGCCCACAGTTCCTGTGGCAGGCAGCAGGCCAGGCCTTCTCAAACGGATTATGACATGGCCACTGACTGGCAGCTGCGCTCCCTCCTTCCGCCAGGTCATTCGTTAATTATCTGAGCAGGGGACATCACAGATTTCATAGAATGTGCATGTGTTTTCCAGCTCGCTCCCTCTCGTGCTTCTCCACCCTGCCGAATGCCCCCCCCCCCCGTGTTGCGCTCTCCCTCGTCTGTCGCTCTTTCTCTTTTGTGTGCTTCCCCCCAAAAAACTCCCACGCCCTTCCATGGAGCGTGTTCATGTACTTCTCCCCATACCCTGTGTTTCTCCCTCGCTCTTGTGCTGAAATCCCACCCCCGCCCACCTCTATTTTGATTTTATCCGTGTTCAACGCATGCATGGACACGCATGCTACTTTATTCAACAAAAAGTATAACATTAATTGCAGGAAAGAATAAAAACCTTATTTACAAGGAAAAAAATGTTAGATACAATAAACCCAAGTTTGAACATGTCCAGATCGCTGCTCCACACATCAAAAATCTCTCAACCGCAGGATCAGATGAAATCACAGATGCATCCCGGCCTCGTGCAGTAGGTTCACTTCAATGACAATATCCTCATAATTTACAGACACATTTGATCTGAATTCAAACCCACCCTACCTACCACCAAAAGTCTCCAGAACACGGGAGGTTCTCAGTATAGTTTCTTCCAAAGACCTAACAAACATGGATAAGTGCCTCAGCCCCACTAATAACTTTCACCATCCCATCCCGGCCAAGATTATCGAACACAGCTTCACCCTGTTCCAGGAGTCCTGGTGTAATCTAATTACTGCATCCCTCAACCAAGGACCACTTCCATAATTACTGAAAGCAGTCAGATCTTCATGACCCCCAAAACAAATCTAGATTAACCCTGGGCGTAGTTCGCGAAGTAGCACTTCGCGAAGCTACGCAAAGTGCACATCGCACTACGCGAGCTACGCGTAGCACTTCGCGAACTGCGTAGTACCTTGTTCGCACTGTGCCAGATGTCGTTTTCAATGATTGCACAGTGCGGACAAGCAACCGGCACTGTGCAATCATTGAAAACGGCATCTTGCACAGTGCGAGCTGTAGTTTTCTGCTGCTCGAGTAGATTTTTACTCGAGCGGCAGCTTTCTCAACGCGAACTGGTAGTTTCTCATCGCGAGCGGTCGCGAGCTTACGCAACCACTCGCAATGAGAAACCTGACCTCCTCGCGTTGGGAATCTCGCCGGGAGGTTTATTTTCCATGCTCGTGATCGCCAACTTGATGTTGCTGATCGCGAACAAGGAAAAAGTCTCGCCGGGATGTCATTTTGCTTGCTCGCGGTCGCCAACTTGACGTTGAGAACCGCTTGCAAGCAAAAAATGACCGCAGCACTACGCAACACTACGCTACGCGTGTTCACACTGTGCTACGTGCAATTCGCGTAGTGCGAAGTAGCGCGAACTTCGCAAACTACGCGAGCGTAGCGTATTGCTTTGCCCAGGCTTAATCTAGATCCCTCTAACTCAGCCAATGTTTGCCCTCTGAACTCTCATTGGCAGAGAAGGACTACTGACCAATCACCATTCTGACTTCAGGGTTGGATACAGCGAAGAATCTGCTGTGGTAAAAGTATTTTTAGAAAGTATCAAACATTCTCAACATGGTTTGCGCCTCCCTAATTGTCTTCATTGTTTTATCTGTCGAGATTCAACATGATTGATCGTGGCGACTAATGTCACTTCTAGTGTATCACACGGCCTCAGAGAAGAGAGAAATAACCCTGAACTGGTTCTCGTACTTCCTGGGGGACCAACATTTTCTAGTAGAAATTGGGGATCACAGCTCTACTCCGGGCACTTCCATAATTACTGAAAGCAGTCAGATCTTCATGACCCCCAAAACAAATCTAGATTAACCCTGGGCGTAGTTCGCGAAGTAGCACTTCGCGAAGCTACGCAAAGTGCACTTCGCACTACGCGAGCTACGCGTAGCACTTCGCGAACTGCGTAGTACCTTGTTCGCACTGTGCCAGATGTCGTTTTCAATGATTGCACAGTGCGGACAAGCAACCGCCACTGTGCAATCATTGAAAACGGCATCTTGCACAGTGCGAGCTGTAGTTTTCTGCTGCTCGAGTAGATTTTTACTCGAGCGGCAGCTTTCTCAACGCGAACTGGTAGTTTCTCATCGCGAGCGGTCGCGAGCTTACGCGACCACTCGCAATGAGAAACCTGACCTCCTCGCGTTGGGAATCTCGCCGGGAGGTTTATTTTCCATGCTCGCGATCGCCAACTTGATGTTGCTGATCGCGAACAAGGAAAAAGTCTCGCCGGGATGTCATTTTGCTTGCTCGCGGTCGCCAACTTGACGTTGAGAACTGCTTGCAAGCAAAAAATGACCGCAGCACTACGCAACACTACGCTACGCGTGTTCACACTGTGCTACGTGCAATTCGCGTAGTGCGAAGTAGCGCGAACTTCGCATACTACGCGAGCGTAGCGTATTGCTTTGCCCAGGCTTAATCTAGATCCCTCTAACTCAGCCAATGTTTGCCCTCTGAACTCTCATTGGCAGAGAAGGACTACTGACCAATCACCATTCTGACTTCAGGGTTGGATACAGCGAAGAATCTGCTGTGGTAAAAGTATCAAACATTCTCAACATGGTTTGCACCTGCCTAATTGTCTTCATTGTTTTATCTGTCGAGATTCAACATGATTGATCGTGGCGACTAATGTCACTTCTAGTGTATCACACGGGCCTCAGAGAAGAGAGAAATAACCCTGAACTGGTTCTCGTACTTCCTGGGGGACCAACATTTTCTAGTAGAAATTGGGGATCACAGCTCTACTCCGGGCAAAATGCAGTGTTGGGTTCCTCAAGGGTTGAACTTAGGTCCAACTCTTTTTAACATTGACCTAGGCTTGGGTGGTAAACTCCTCTACGCTTGCGGAGTTTGCTGAGTTTTTTCCACTCCGTGCTCCGCGTAGAGCACGGAGTTCCGAAAAACTCTGCATAGCAGATTGGAGCGGAGATTTCCTCTCTCACTGCTCGCCAACGTTAAATTGGTGAGTGCGAGCGAGGAACATCCACAGAGGCGTAGCTAGAGCTTGTGGCGCCCGGGGCTATCCGTCAGATTGCCGCCCCTGGGGGCGGGGGGGGGGGGCTTTGCTGGGGAAAAAGGACGGCAAGCACTTGAAAGAGGACCGACAGACACGTAGTATCGCCGCTTATAGTTACCTCGATCATGCAAGTTACATGCACATACATGACACGGTCCAAGGCTACACAGTTGAATACACCGGTGACTGGCAGTGACTGGCAGTACAAAAGAGAACACACAGACTGCATGATATATCTGGGGACTCAGAAAAACCGCATGTGACATCCATCAGAGAGCTGCGTGAATAATTACCTTGTAATCCCCTCAGCACAATGCAAACATGCACATACATGACACTGTTCAGGGATCCATCATCTACAGCTGACATTAAATGGCCATTCATCATGGTCCCCCCATTAAAGTAGTGCACTTTGTGATCTGCATGGTACATGTTCTTTGCAGCAGGCACATTAACCCTCTGTGCTACCTTTCCAGGAGTCAACCCTTCCACTAGACAAAACTAGGATCTCTCTCTAGGAAGAACATTAATCACCAAAGTTATCATGACATTTTTACTGTTTCTGAAAATTGCTGGAGGCCAGGAAGGTGGGAGCAAGTTTTTTTTAAACCATAATATACTTGCAAACACTACGCACCCACCCGAAATAGGTACCCAGTGCGGTCACACTGTTTGCACCGCCCTAACCTGCTCAAGGTTCATGTGACCTCAGTGACAGAGTCACAGTGACTGGATCACTGTTGTGCTAGGGTGTGCTGCTTTGTAGGCCTGCCCGCAAGACTGGAGATGAACTTCAGTATGGATTGTGGTGGACAACCCTTCAAGGTTAACTCACTATTGGCACCACTAGGGTACACCTGCTTGTGCTAAGACATCAGGCCTTCTAAGGTCTAGTGGGGCCTTCTAAGGTCTAGTGGGGCCTTGTAAGGTCTAGCATGGGAATATGCTCCCTCAGTAGAGTGGTCTGGTGGATTGGTCATGAAGGCTGAACCCAGTTCCCCAGTTCCAAATTCGACAGCTCTGGCCATAGTGCCACATCCTCTCCCCCCACTGAACACCATACTGCCCCACTGAGAGAAACTCGCACTGCCTTCAGCTACAACCTAATTGTGCCCGCTATAAACACTTGGATGTGGCTCAATTCAAATTATGCACTTGATAAGAGTAATATGCTGCCTAAAAAAAAAAAAGTAAAAGCAACCACTCATAGGGAATGCAAGATTAAGTAAAGCATGTGAAATGTAAGCAGAAACAACATGGTTACCTTAACGATCTCTCACTCACTATTCAGAAATCAGCGAGTGGTTTTACCTGAAAAGTTAAGGACATGACTACAGGGCCCTGAAGGGAACCGTTTTAATGTCCATTGCTTATATCCTTAATAAACGTAAGCAGTATGGTTTAAAAACATCACATCCATAAACAGAGTCATGGTACACATTTTGTTTTCCAATCCACCCATCAACCAGGTATTGCAGTCCCTGCAGGAATGGTGCACTCTCCCAACCTGGGGACAACAATGCTGTTCAAAGAAAGACGAGAAAACAAAAGTAGTGCTTCACTGCAAAGTCTGTAAATTGAGGCTGATGTTTTTGGATGTGAATAAAACCAATCTGGCCACTTTGCCACCACTCGGTCTTGCTTTATTTAGTTATGTATTTATGTTTCATATTTAAAACCTCCTATTTCCATCCCGCTGCACTTTGGAATAGAAAAATGTCAGAAAAAGGGCATTTCCCGCAAGAGTGTTTTTCTTTTTTGGATCCATTTCACAGGGAAGCAACTAAATGAAAGAAGGAAAGAGGTTGTGAACCGTTTCTTCAAGTCACGGTTTTCAGTAAGTGAGGAGCAAGACAGAAAGAGAGGGAATAATAGGAAGAGAGGGGGGACAGCTGCCAGCACAAAAAAGAAGAGGACATTGCCTGAGTCCTATTCCTCCTCTGCCCGTCCCCGAACGTTCACCAAAGCAAGCCGAGCCTTATCTGAATGCCTTTGTGTCCCCCAAAATAGTGCCGCCTGGGGCAGACCGCCCCCACCGCCCCCCCCCACCCCTAGCTATGCCACTGAACATCCAACGCTCGACCACCTCCGGGTGAGATTTCTCAACATGGGCGGTCGCGTCAGGTCATTACCGCTTGCGATGGGAAACGTGCTGCTCGGGTTGAGGAAGCTGCCGCTCAAGTAGAACATCTACTCGGGCGGCAGAAAGAAGCTGCACCCTCATGTGCTGCGCGTGGTGCAGTTCGTGCTGAATTTACAGCGCGGGACAAACCCCTGGCACTAAAAATCAGCACGAGCAGCATGAATGACTTACCTCATTTCGCTGCTTGTGGAACTCCGTGGAGCAAAGTGGAGTGTTATTGTTACTTCGCGGAGTCCCAGGCCTACATCTACTTAGAGTCAGTAGGTCTGATCTTGAAGTACACTGGGGTAAGACTACACCAGTATCCGGATGATAAACAGATGTATGCAAATATGGCCATATCATATGAAATTATCATCTAAGAAAATGGCCCTTCTTTTTCCAAACAAGGATGAAAGACCATTCCTTTATTCTAAACCTTGATAAAATGGCGTTTCTATTGTTGACAACATCACCAAAAAGGATGCTGTTATTGCTCTTGCACATGCCCAACATTGACGGCTTCTCCCACTCGCCAGCTTCATTTTGCGTATCCCTAGGCTTCCATCTACATTTCATACAGAAAATTCAGCATCTCACCCCATTTGAACCTTTGAAAACAGTGGCACATGCACTCATTATCTCAAGATTGCAGTTCTGGCAAGGCCACCTTCCCTCCCCTAGCCCCACACAAAGCTGTCATTGATCCCAGTACTAGGCTAGTTCACAGAGTAAAAAAATACAACCCTATAATATTTATTTTTCATGACCTCCACTGCTCCCATCACTGCCAATATCAATTCAAACTCAGCATCCTTACTCATAAGACCACACATGACAACACTTCACTCTACCTGGTTGCACCCCTTTCCATCAACCTTCAGCTCGCAAACTTCATTGAAGCCAACTCCATCCTCAACTCCTCCCAATCCGTTTTCCGCAGCAACCACAGCACCGAGCTAGCCCTCCTAGCTGCCACAGATGACATCCGCAGTCTCCTCGACCAGGGCCACATGGCTGCCCTCATTCTACTAGACCTCTCTGCAGCCTTCGACACTGTCTTCCACCGCACACTCAACACCAGACTCCACAACGCTGGCATACAGGGAACCGCCCTCAATTGGATCCGCTCCTTCCTCACCGGCCGAACCCAAAGAATCAGACTCCTGCCCTTCCTCTCCGAACCCACAGAGATCAGCTGCCGAGTACACCAAGGATCGTCGCTCAGCCCCATGCTCTTCAACATCTACATGGCCCCCCTCATCGCCATCGTCAGACAGAATGGACTCAGCATAGTATCCTACGCCGACAACACTCAGTTCATCCTCTCCCTCACCAAGGAGCCCAACACCACCAGGCTCAGCTTCCAGGAAGGAATGAAATAAGACGTCCCCTCCTGGATGAGCAGCAACTGCCTGAAGCTCAACTCGGAGAAGACAGAAGTCCTCATCCTCGGACCCACCCCCTCCACATGGGACAACACCTGGTGGCCCATCACCCTCTGCAACCCCCCTACACCCACGGACCACACCGCAACCTCATCATCATACTCGCCTCATCTCTCAGCATGACCCGACAGGTCAACGCCGTCTCCACTACGTGCTTCAACACCCTCTGCATTCTACGTAAGACCTTCAAAAGGATTCCCCCCAAATCCAGAATGACCGTCACCCACGCTCTCATAACCTGCAGACTGGACTATGGAAATGCCCTCTACACCGGAATCAACAAATCTCCCAAAAACTCCAGACCATCCCGAACACCGCCACCAGACTCGTCCTTGGCATCCCACGACAAGACCACAGCACCCAGCACCTACAAGACCTCCACTGGCTCCCCGTCGAGAAGAGAGTGACCTTCAAGCTACTCACTCACACCTACAAATCTCTCCACAGCACCGGACCCCAGTACCTCAACGCAAGAGTCTCCTTCTACGCACCCAAGAGAAGCCTCCACTCTGCCGACCTCGCCCTGGCCTAAACCCCTCGCATCTGCAGAGCCAGAACGGGTGGAACAGTCTACTCCTACAGGGACTTCCTATTTCCTGGTAACCGATCGGTATCCTGCGTGCTGTATCCATAACAGTGACATCTCGACTGTGAGATGGGCGTCTGCATTAAATGGGTGACGTCTTTGAGTGACTACTCACGGAAGAAACTGAACATACATAAAATATCTCCTCCTACTTACTCGAGAGGACAGGCGAATAAGACTAAAAATCCACTGCATAAATGAACTATTCTCAGTGAATCTATACTGGAAAATTCCGATACATTACTAATCAGATATATTCTGAGATAGTGAATTGGAGTTGGAAGATATTCATTCCTTCTACTTACCACTACATACTGGATCCTACATGGACATAGGTGTGCCTTTTATTGTCCCCAGAAATACAGTCCTGAAGAGACCCGGTATCTAGAGTGGGTCGAAACGTCGTCGACAACAACATATAAAAGAGACAGTTCTGACCAAATCATTTGTAATTGTAACTAGTCTGTCCTTGTATAAATTTCCAATAACCTTTTAATAATTTTCTCTCACCTTGTCACATATTAGTATTGTAATAGGTTATGGTTTTTCACTTGGGGTCACACATCACTATAAATGTTAAGAGCAAATTAAATTGTGTATGTATGCATTTTTGATAAAAAGTCTGTGATATAAACGAACCTTAGATTAAACAACACCTACCTCGGCTGAGGTTAGGTATAATTAAAAAGGAAATAGGTTTTGTGTGGGCTTATTATGAATGTTGATTTATAATTGATTTGGAATGTTTTTGTAAAGAAAAGTCATATTTCAGAAACAGGGTTGTGATTAATTCAGAGAGACAATTGAAGTCGCAAATTATGAATCATTACTCTCAAATGAGTTCCTTGTGAATATTGTTTTGTGCTTTTTACTCCTACATTGCGGCAAAGACCTGGAATCAACTCCCGCTCAGCATCAGATGTTGCCCCACTCTGCATGTCTTCAGGAAGAGCCTCAAGACCTGGCTCTTCAGGTAACACGTTGCCGCACGATTCCCACCCCCCTCCCTAGCGCTTTAAGACCCTCACGGGTGAGTAGCGCGCTTCACAAATCCCTGATCGATTTATAGATAGCCTTAGAACACTAACTCCACCCCTGGCCTTCAGGAAGCAAATGAAAACGCATATATTGAAACAATTTCTGAGCAAGTGCCCTATTGATGTTTCTCCCACTTTGTTGTTGAGTGTTATTCCTATCCTATGGGCAGAGCCTTTTCTGCATGATTCCTTTGGCTGTATCATTTCTTGTCTAGCCATAGTACTCCCACTCTACAGTGAGTGGTTGTCAGGTCTTCACGTAATCTTCTAGCGGAGAAGCATTCCAGTATTTCAGTCCCTTCCGATCATTGATGTAACCATCTTTCCAACTTTCATGCTTTCTTGCTATCTGTAAATGCAGTCTGTAGCTTCCGGGTCCTGGTTACATTATATAAATGATCAAATAACTATATAAATAAAATGTTCATATCACAAGACGTTCTTGATTACATCATAGTGAGGTAATGGAGTTGAAGTTATCTGTAAGTGTTAAAGTAATGTTATTGCCAGGTGAAAATGTCAGTTCAAATATTACATTTGAAACTAAAAAACACAGAAATTCACCAGTCACAGTTATTTCAAGTAACTATAACTCGCACCCTCGCCATGCACAGTGTTGTAATAAATTGTGTAATTTCAGATGTCACCAGTGTTGTTACCAATGATGTCATAGAACAAGTCCTGAGTGAGGTATATGTGAGGTCATAAGTGAGGGTTTTTACAGTGTATTTCTGTGCTTTTTCTTTACTGCAAAGTAAGATATTATTACTATATTGTTACCATTTTTGGTGAATTTGTAAGGTTTTTTACATTTTAAATTAAGATATAATTACAATTCCAACTATACCGTCACTTTAACCATTGTTTTTTCAGTGAATCTCTACTTTTTTTTTTTTCAGTAAGATGTCCATTCCTGCGGGTGCTGGGGGTGTTTAGCACAGACCGGGTGCTCTACCCCCGCAGCGCACAGCCTTTGGGGCCAGGCCCTGCACCCAACCTCTGCGTTCATGGGTGACTATGTGTCATAACGCATACAGGGTGTCATTTTGAGTAAGGCAGACCTACTGACTATGTTAAAGGGTCAAAAACACCAAAAAGTGGGACTATTGGCTTGGTCCAAGGTGAAGCTCATCAACACATAGAAAGCAGATCTATTATTTTTGTAAAAACAGCCCCAATAATTGTTATCAAATGTATAGTTCATAAAATCACACATTGAAATGCTTAACAAAAGTGATTGTCCTAATTTTTTTTTTTAATAAAGATATATTTAAAAAAAATAAGAACAGCAAGATGTCTTGGAGTCTTACTCCACAAAGTGCAGCCATGGAACCCACCTCAAGGGGACCCTACGCTCCAGCTGAAGAGCATAAAGCTCCAGCTCGAGTGCTTTGAAAAAATATGGGAAGCTCTCCTGGGGTTATGGATTTAATGACTGCACTCCCTTCAATCCCCCTTAACACAAAAAATGGTTGGTGGCGCCCCTGGCCCTTCTAGAGGCACCACCAGGATCCAAAAACAATAAGTAAAAAGCTCTCGCAGGGCATTATGGGGCGCTCCTTCTCAGGAGCACGGAATAATTTTTCACTTTATTCTTTTTTTCTATATATTTTTGGGTGCCCCAGTGCCCACCTGGGGCACCCACTCACCTATTATTTTATAGTCAGGGTTGTGGGGGGAGGCCAAGACCCCCACTGCTCCTGTGCCTCCCCATTTGGCCATCGTGGGTGCCAGCGAGAGACGGCATTATGTGTTTTACTAGTGGGTGCCTCTGGGCCCACCTAGAGCACCCACACTATGATAATCATTAGGGGCCATAGGGGGAGCCCCAGTGGCCCCTGGTGGGAGTTGGAGACTTACATTATTTTACACAGGGCACCCACAATGTCTCCTTTATTGAGGGTCTGTGTAAGGAGCCCCCGGGTGCATGGAGGGATTACTTTGCTCTATTACTTAACAGCTTTTTTCCCTGCTCCCGCCCAGGTGGGAATAAAGTTGTTATCCCTGCCCGGGAGAGTGTGGGTAGGATATGCCTGCACACTCCTGGGCAGGGAATAGCAGTGTCCCTGGGACTGGAATCCCCAGGACACTGCTGGACTTGACTCTGGGGGATGGGGTCACAAGAGTCGGTCTACGGCTCGGGAGGGATGCCCAACGCCCCTCTTCCCACAAATCAACTGGCCCCCGGGGATGGGATCCATGGGGCCCTACCGTGCCTTAGGGAGGGAGGGAGCCACATGCCCTCGTCCCCTTTATTTTTCAATATGGCCACGGAGATAGGGTCCCCAGGGTCTCAGAGGATTGGGGAGGGGAGCTGCATGCCTCCCTCTCCTTTATTTTACATACGCACAGGGATAGGGTCTTGGGCCTCTTTGGGCTCAGCGTGGGGGGGCACAAGCCTCCCTTACCTTTATTTTAGAAATGACCCTGAAGGAATGGGGTCCCCAGGGCCTCTCAGAGACTCGAGGGGTACATCCCTTCTCTCCCCCAAAAGTATAAATGCGCACCCCCGCCCTACCCCCTGGGCCCCAGATTTAAAAGTCCGTTGGCTCCGCAGATCCTCTGCGGTGTGAGATATATTTGTTTTTTAACCTGAATTTCTTCAAAACTACTGAGTGGATTTACAATAAATCACAAAAAGCACGCTTTCTGGAGAAAGATCTATCTTTCTCCCATATTTGGTGAAAATCTGGTCAGCCGTTTTGGTTGTAGCTGTGCCTAATTTACCTATGGTAAAATAAAAAGATAAAATGTGTTTTGGGACCCTACCCCCCCCCCCCCCCCTTTTGTTGGCCTCCGCTTGTCAGATCACCCCAAAATATTCCATGAAGAAGCTGAGGCGAATGAGACTTTTTTTTGGAAAGTTTCGTGAAGATTCGCTAAACGATGCGAGGGTTATTTGCAAATCAAACCATGCTTTTCCTATGGAAACCTGGTCCTAACTACAGAACCGTGCTGGAAGGCCACAGGAGCGGCCAGGAAGAGCTATGGATGGCCATAAAAGCCTGCATTCATCTACCCAGTCTCACTGTAGTGTCAGACAGCCAGGGCGGCCTCTCTTTCTCTCTTCTTAGACCATGTGCACCACTCTACAAAAGCAGGAGTGGCATGTCTCTGCCCCCGGAGAGCAACAGAGCAGGTTTTGATACCATGTGAAGCTGCAGGCGAGGCCTGGGCACAGCGTCTGATTGATAACGAGGGCACTCGGGCAATGCCCGAGGGGCCGGTACCCAAATTCCAGCTGTGGGCTGCTTTTTTGAGCAGCCCGGGCGGCTGATTCGGGTGGTTTCTGCGTTGCTTGATGCCGTCAGCGGCCCAGTGGGTGCCTGAGTGGCCTTTCTGGAGGCAGATGGGCGTCCATTACCTCCCTCTTATCAACAGCAGAGGTATCAGTCCCTTTCTCTTGCTGGGCCGGCCCATTAATGTATGCAGTGTATTTCAGCAGTGTAATCAAATCTGTGCATTTTTTTACCCCCCTCCTCCTTTTTTAATAAAATTTTGCCGAAGCAGTGTGTTGCGGAAAAGCAATATGCAAATGTGGGCCACTTATTTTTTGCGTGACCGGGCCGATTTTTAATCCCAATCCAGCCCTGCCTGGGCACGCCACTCTCTGTTTTTTTTGCTTATTTTCCTGTCTGTTTGCTCTGTACAGAGTAAGCCTTCTTCCCATCAGTCTACTGTTCACAAGTCAGTGTGTGGAAGGCACTGGAATAACTGAGCCAGGACCCCTCTTAGTTGAGCTGGCCACTTCTACACCATAAGCGCCACCTGCGGTATACAGTAGCAGTGAACAATGCACACATAAATCTAACCCATGGGACTGTGGTTTTCAGCCTGAGGTACTTGCAGTGCTCCAGGCAAGGCGAGGTGCCTGCAGACCTGGTCAATGGCCCGTCCAGCTCAAACGCACAGCAGCATGCACTGGGGGCAGAGGCCGTCTCTCTTATTAGGATCTGTTCTTGTACAGAGGTTCTTGGTGCATAAACTCCATAGAAAGCGGTGCCGTCCCTTGGACACTGTGAAGGCTCTCTACTGACCGCACCCCAAGAAGGAAAGCATTCGAGGCGACGGACAGCAAGTGGCCGGGAGGTGCCAGTGGTTAGGCCCCAGGGCTGTGCTTCCAGGAGCCATTGAGCATCCCAACTTGACCCAGGCTAAGCTGCACGTACAGCATGTTATCACTGTTCCCTATACCAGTGGATTCAGTGATCGGTAGAATGTGGTTTGTCTAAGATCAATCAAACTGGTGTAGTTTAGATGCCTGGCTGCCTGCTTCTAGTGATAATAGACCACCCACAAGAACACATTATTATTATTATTATTATTTATAATCTCGTGAAGCGCACAGCGCTTAGCCGAAAAGGGTTTCCAGGCGCTGGGCTAAAGAGAAGATGACTGATTAAAAGTTTAAAACAGCCAGGTCTTGAAGCCTTTACGGAATGCAAATAAAGAGGTGCAGATTCTGAGGGTGCGCAGGAAGGGTGTTCCACAGTTTCAGGCCCAAAGCAGAGAAGGAGCGCCCTACCATGCGAGGCAAGCGAAACCTTGGCACAGTCCACAGGGCCGGGTTCCGAGATCTTGGAGTGCGTGTGGGCTGATACGACACCACCAGATCTTGTATGTAGCGCAGGCCAGCTCCCGGTGTGGTTTTGAAGATATAACGCAAGGCTTTGAATTGAATGCCCTTTTAAACCGTAAGCAAATGGAGCGCTTGGAGGCGGTGGGAGAGCGAGGCACGCTTCGGGAGCTGGTATAGACGTCTAGCCGCTGAATTCTGAACTGACTGTGGGCGTCGGTCGGAAGCTAGATCTATTCCTAAAAACAAGGTGTTACCATAGTCTAATCTAGACAAGAACAGGGCTTGGACCACAGTCCTTTGGGCTGACTGGGGAATCATCCAGATGATCTTTTTCAACCACTAGAGCACAGCGAATCAGGTGGCGGTACCCATGATCATGGAAAGATTCTCATCCAATACAAAGCTCAGATTCTTAACCTTAGGGGACAGGTCCCGGAGAGTCCCTAAGGATTCTGGCCAATGTTGAGGGCCCCAGAGCTGGGGATTCTTGCCCAGGATCATGACCTCCATCTTATAACTATTTAGCTTGAGAGATTTATTGTTCTTACAAGAAGCAATACGACTCAAGCCAAGGTGAAGATAGGACGGTCCATGACCCTGTGCAGATGACAGGGAGAAGATGATTTGGGTGTCACCAGCATAAGAGAATAAGGTCAGACCACAACTTTCTACAACATCTGCCAGTGGTTGGACATAAATAATAAACAGTATAGGGCTTATCAATGAGCCCTAAGAGACTCCATACGTTGAAGCCCATGTCTCCAACCTAGCACTGGCCACAAATACTTGGAACATCCGATCTTTTAGGAATGATATTAACCAGCCACATCTCCCTCAAACACTAAGTCTGCCGTGCCTACCTTCACATCTGTGACCTGAACTTCGCTAACATCTGTGAATCATGTACATCAACACATTCTGTTAACATTAGCACACGCAGCATGTCTGAAGAGACAAGCATTCCTGTAAGAGGAGAGGTGCGCTGGACACTCACAGTATTGTATCGCAAGTGTCTACGCTGGTTGATGGACAGCAAGTATCCTACTCCGTTGCCATGGGGATTAATGGCTTTGGTATCTAGAGATATATTTAAAAACACTAATGCTAGGTGCCTCTTTTGCAGTTTCCCATTCCTTTGCACAGTGATACCCAGCTCTCTTACTGGTCTGCCAATGGGAGATGCTCTCCTGTACCTTTTCAATCTGGCTGTGCAGCATGAGAGAAATACTTATTATGATTACGCCGATGGCCGGAACCCTGTTCACAAGACTTTTTTCTTGGGGAACACCAAGTTTTTCGCTAAGATGATTACAAGCAAAATGTGTCTGCTCTGCCCTACTATTGCTTTAAAACTTAGGGACAGATTTACAAGCCCCTTGCACCACTTTTGCATCACTTTTCCCATGTTAAAAGTGATGCAAAAATGGCACAAGGGGCTTGTAAATCTGCCCCTTAATTTCTATGTCTATGTACGGCCCTGGTTCTTCTCACCATCACGAATCAACCCCAACTTGTTTCTCCTTCTCTCTCCCCTTCCCTTTCCCCTTACCTCTGGTACTTTAGTCTAATTCTTTTTGGGTTCCAGAGTAGCGTGCTTCTCGCTGAAAAAGCGCTTTGACGCCTCATCAGAGGTAGTAAGCACTATAGAAATGCAATTACAAAGCTTCCCTTTTCCTGGTAAAGAGGCGACACCACCGCTGTTCCCTGCACGGTTCTAAACGAGACATTACTGTGCCATTCAGGAGTTCTGTGGGAGATCCAAGCAATTCTTTTAATGAGTATAAAACTTGAAGTCCCGGGGAAAACAGAACTAAATGAGATAATAAGGCCAGATATATTATAGCACAAAATATCCTATTGCCTTTTTTTGTAGTTGGATTGTGTTCCATAGAACATAACATAAAGCCCACTTATCAGAGATTTTATAGGGTCCAGTCTTTCAAGGGGTGTTTTGGGTTTTCAAAGCTCTTGTGTGTTTCCATGCGTGCAATGAGTAACTTATTAGGTCCTGGTTTTACTCTTTGAATTCTAATACGTGTAGTTTGGCCCTATGTTTTTACATTATAAGTTGGGACTACATGTCCCAGAATGCAAAGAAAAAAAGGAGCTAATCGGTGTCATAGGTATATCCAGATTTTTTATTGTAAGGCACATTGAGATTGATAGAAAGTCACAGAAACCTTTGTCTTCTGGTTTTGCAAAACGATTCCAAAAGGTCAAAAAGTGATGCGTAGCGCCTCATGTTCGACAAGCATTTGCAATGCAATAGGTCTCGCATTTATACGAGTTTGAGCTATTGGCATTGTAAATGACAATGATTTTTATTTAAGTTTGGTTTTTTAAAAACATAAATAAAAGGCACTGTCATTTACAATGCTAATAGCTCAAACTCTCGCAAATGCGAGACCTATTGCATTGCAAATGCTTGTTATATATAGAACTTTCGTTGTAGTTGTGCGCTTTTGAGCACTCGTGTGACTTTTCATTCCTGTGTCACTAGTGCACACGTATCATTTAATTAAGTAACAGTAACAGCGCTTAGACACATTAGGAATGTGGTATGAAGTGTTATATAAAAGACGAGTTATTGATATCAAATCAGAGCCACATTTCAAATCTGTTCTTCGCATTTCCCCCAAAAACACAGAATAATCAACAAGGCTATATATATAACCCCTGTACAGATCTTGGCGCTCAAAAATTCATTAAACTGTTCATCATTCCACTGTACAATTTTATACCTTTCGTCTTCACAGTAATAGTATTAATGGCATATTTTTACAAACTCCAGAATACTGCAGACCTTGGGATGTCAACGCGCTGTAATAACCTAACAATGTCAATTTATCAACCTCAGAAGGATAAAAGGCAGAGTCGGCGCTCACGCGATTCAACCCGTCCACACCAGATGTCAGCAACGAGTGTTGAAGCCACTAAGCAAACTACTTTGAAACGCACTATTTTTTTAATATATAGAACTTTCGTCGTAGTGACTTTTCATTCCTGTGTCACTAGTGCACAAGAGTCGACCCTGCCCTCTGCAGATTTTCTGAAAGAGCACTTGGTGGGTGAGTGGGCGTTTGGAGTGCCAAAGGGTCCGTGTGGGAGGGAGGTGGGGGGGGGCACTGCAGGCATCGCTGGAGGTGGGAGGGCACTGCGGGCATCGCTGGAGGTGGGAGGGCACTGCGGGCATCGCTGGAGGTGGGATGGCACTGTGGGCATCGCTGGAGGTGGGAGGGCACTGCAGACATTGCTGGAGGTGGGAGGGCACTGTGGGCATCGCTAGAGGTGGGAGGGCATCGCTGGAGGTGGGAGGGAGGTGGGGGGCACTGCGGGCATCGCTGGAGGTGGGAGGGCACTGTGGGCATCGCTAGAGGTGGGAGGGAGGTGGGGGGCACTCCGGGCATCGCTGGAGGTGGGAGGGTGGTGGGTGGGAGGGCATCGCAGCTCTTTGTTCGCGGCTAGTCATGAGAACGCCAAAGACGCTAAGCTGCCGATGCGAGGCGCTGCCAAGGAAAAAGCTGTTCCTTCATGTCACGGGGGCGGGGAGGACTCTTGGTTCGGCAGACGAGGGGTTCCAAGCGCCCCTTAAATCCCTTTTCAAGAACACTGCACAAACTACTAATGGGCCTGGAAGAGGCTTTCTGTGACTAACAAATAGGGTGAAAGAATGAAGCGGCAGCAGCGGCGCGCGGCCCAAGCAACACAGGGACGGCTGGCATATGGTGATCACTTTCGCGGCCGCTTTGATGTTCTCAGTGGCCGCGCGGCTCACTGAGAACATCAAAGCGGCCGCGTAAGTGATCAGCAGGCTAACAAATGGTGCGCACGCCCGGCGCACATGCACTGTATTTGGCGGCCTGAAAGCACTAGTTTGCACTTCCAAATCCCGCTTTCTAAAGCTCTCGCCGGGGCAGCGCTAAAGCGCTGGCTCAGGCGAGACCTAAAAACAGCAACAGCGCTTCAAGAGGTCCCCTGGTATTTAGCACATTAAAACAAGCTATTTGCCTGGTTGGAAATCTCTGCAAATATGTCTACAAGTGTGTGTTGGGGACGTAGAAGAGGGTGGCTGGTGTACAGAAAAACACCAAAACATGGCACACGTGTCTACTTTCAGGCGCATCCAATTCAAACTCTGACACTTTTGATTAAAAACCCTGCTTTTAATGTTAAAAATATATCAGGCAAGCCACGTGGTGAGAGCATATGACACAGGAAGAGCCCCCAGCCCTACTAATTTTTGCTTGTTTAATTCAATTAATTGAAGAAGGGAAAGCCAGGCAGTGCATGTAGACACACGGCCTGCTGCCACAGCACAGAGGCACCCACTGACAACCACTGCACTGGCCACACGTTAGGAATTTAATGTATAGCGACAAGCCTGTGTGTTTGACCGCCTGACTCTCTGAATTCCATTCGCACACATTTACTGTTGCATAATGCATTTCATAACAGCAGCTTTCTCTTTTACAAACAGTGGGGGCATAGGAAGAGAGACATGGGTTGAGTAAGAGGTCTTCGTCCCTTTGACATAGACTTGCCACCCCATGTCTCTTTCTTCAAGTGCATCCATGCAGCTTTGGGAGATATGTGCACAAAAATCCGAAAATGCCATTGTCACTAAGGATTGTTGGTAACCTAAAAGGAAAATGGAGGTGTCTGTTCGCATTCCTGCATTTCACTTTGCATGCTGAAATATGTCGGCCACTGCTTGCAAAACGGAAAGAAGAACTACTGGTGCTGCATAGCAAACTACTTTGCCTGAAAAGGCTGTAGTGGCAGAAGGCATGACCCATCTCCATGTGCCATTTGGCATTTGGCTTCGCGATGCATGATCTGGACGGGTTACAGAGTGCGTGTATGAATACTCAGTGAGTGCCTCACCACATCAATGACTATGGTGTCACTTATAAGCCCAACCTATTTGCATTGCCAATGCTTTTTGAAGGCTCTTTTAGCATCCCTACTCTTTAGGTCTCGCCTGACCCAGCGCATGCACTGGTCTGGCGAGACTTATTGAGAGGGCTCCAAAAAGTGCTACCAGGCCAGCCTGGAGTTACAGTGCATGTGCGCGGGTGTGTGCGCCGCGCTTTACCGCGATTACTTTCACTTTAGCGGCCACACGGCCGCTATGATGTTTGATTGTGATTGCGATCACTTTCACTTTCGCTTTGCATAGCCAATAGGTCTCGCTTTTGGGACCTTATAAGTATTTAGTTATGCAACAGTTGCATGGCTAAACACTTATAAGGTCCCAAAGGCGAGTCCTATTGGCTATGCCAATGCTTATTCCCTTTGTCACTGTTTTCCTATTTTAATTAATCTTTCTCTCTTCTCTGCCTTTGTCTCTCTTCTTCTGGTCAATGTCTGATAATTAATGACATAGAATTTCTGGGTCCCCAAAAATGAGTGCCAGTACCTACCACCTGCAACTACTAGCACAAGTTAAGGTCAGTGTAAGCCTTTGCTGCTGCTTGAAGTGTATCTGTATGCAAGCAGAACTAGCGCTGCTGCTGCTGCTTGTACTAGTTCTCTCTTATGAGCAGGGACACTGGACTTATGTGGCAGGAAGGTCCATATTATGTGTCAGTGCTGACTAAATTATGTGGCAAGAAAAGGCAAACCATGCAGCATAATGCTTCACATTTTCTGATAGTATTACTTCATTATTTTGTCATTTTTAGGTCGAAGCCTACCAGACAGTGCAGCTGTTTGGTTCGCTAAAGACATCTCGGGGACAGTTAGAAAGTTTCCCTGGGAATGCTTACCATTAGCTTTGTGGTTTGTAAACCACATTTTCTAGCATTCTATTTGCTGGCTTTATTTGTTTTGGGCTGTCTAGAGTACCTTTGACACTCCCAAGGAGCAAAGCCTTTTCACACCAACTCCCCTTGTATTCTTCCAGGACTGGACTGCTCCTTCCATAAACAGGCCTGTAAATCTTGTGCTTATCTTGTCACATTTGCTGTGCATTTAACGACAGAGTTCAAATGTCAGGCTCCCTCTTTAGAGCGAGCTTGGTGCTTACTTTTCTTTCTCTGACTTCAAAGTGAAAGTCATTATGTGACAATCTTGCTGGACACTCAGGGTAGGAAAGGGTTTTTGTCGAGCACATAACAACATTTAAATGAACTGTGTCAATATTTAAGAATATATCAGAATTTGGAACGCACAAATTAAGCACATTTTTGTTACTTCTGAAGTGTGTTGGAAACATACTTTAATATGATCAAAACATATCAATACACTAGATGATGCCATTTTCGCACATTATCATTTGTGCACTGTATAGGTTTATCAGTAAAACAGTATGTCTGTGCAAATGTAATGATCATTTCAATTGAAAATGTGTTGCCTGTAATAATGGCTGTGTGCTACCACACCATGCATACCCCACTCTACACCACTCCAATGTACTCTGCACCACTCCATGCCACTACACTCAGCACCTCTTCACTCTATGCCACTACACTCTACACCACTCTCAGGGGTGTAGCTTCAGGGGGAGGAGTGTTTGGGGCGTTACACACCTGTAATAAATGCATTTTGTAGTACATAGCTGGGTACAGCTGCTTTCAGTTGGGTATGGTGAGGTGTCTGTCGGAATTCACCAGACAGACAAAAACGTGCACACACTCTCTCTCTCTATTTTGAAAGTCTTCAAAGAATGTTGGTTATTTTACAAACTATTGTGTTTTTTCTCACTTAGTACCCATACCAAACTGTGTTCCTGTCCCTTTCCACCGCCCCTTAATTCCCTCTCATGCACCATGCTTGTCGTGTAATTTATTTTAAAATGATATACCAACGTGATTGTTAGAAAATTTGATATGCACCACCCCCAATCTTACTGACCAAGCTACGCCCCTGGCCACTCTACGCCACTGCACTCTTCGCCACTGCACTCCACACCACTTCAGTCTAGGCTACGCCAATCTACTCTGCACAACTCCACTTTACTCCACTCAGTTCTATGCCACTCTGAAACACTGCACTCTATGCCTCTGCACTCTAGACTTACTCTACATTATTACACTCTACACCACTGTACTCTTCACCACTTCAGCCTGGGCCACTCCATTCTATTCTGCACAACTCCACTCAATGCACTCTACGCCACTGCACTCTATGCCAATATCCTCTACTCTAATGCACCTTACTCTTTAACATTCAACACTATGCCCCTGCACTCTGCGCCAATCCACTGTATGCCACTCCAATCTACTCTGCACCACTCAACACCCTGTCGCCAGACGTCGCCTTCCTCACAGAAACTTGGATCAATGCCACCTCTGCCCCGACATCGCTACTGCCTTTCCGGATGGATGCAAGATCCAGAGGAAGGACCGCCTCAACCACCCGGGAAGAGGACTCACCATCGCACACAAGAACACCCCCCGGCTCACCACATCCAGCACAAACGACTCCTCGGCCCACGTGGAACATCTCCATTTCCAGATCCAGACTAGCCTCAGGTCGACCCTACGTGGCACCCTCACCTATTGACCTCCAAGACCACTAACCGTGTTCGCAGCACCCGTCACTGACCTCATCACTACCCATGCCATCGTCTCCATGGACTACATACTGCTCGGAGACCTGAATTTTCACATCGACAACCTCAGCGACTCCAACTCTACTGCCCTCCTGGACAACCTCGCCAACATCGGACTAAAGCAGCTCGTCACTACCCCCACTCACAAGGCAGAACACACCCTCAACCCCATCTTTGCAGGAGGGAACAACATACACTTCAGCCACACTATGCAAATCCTCTGGACGGACCACCACTGCGTACACTTCTCCTTCTCTAAATCCACCACACACAACCTACACCACTCCCCCTGTGCAGGAATTGGAGTAAGGTCACCGAAGAGCACCTCAACTCCACCCTCAACCACGTGCCCCTCCCGCCACGACTGACGTCAACTCTGCAGCCCACGAACTCCACAGATGGATCACCGACTGTGCAGACAAGCTCGCCCCCCTCCTGAACTCCAACAAACAGCGCCCCACGAAAGCCCCCTTGTTCACCACCGACCTTTGAAAATCCAGACGCACCTGCAGATGTCTCGAAAAAGTCTGGAGAAACAGCAAAACCCCGGAAGCACGGACCAGCTACTAGAACTCTATGACAGAATACCACCAACACATCAGGTCCACCAAAATAAACTTCATCCAGGACAAGATCCGCGCCAAGTCCAACAACTCCAAGGAGCTCTTCAGCATCATACAGGAATTCACCAAACCCCCTAGTGAAGCCTCAGCCCTCCCAGGACCTCTGCAACAAACTCGGCTCCTACTTTCATCTCAAGATCAAGGCCCTCTACGACATCTTCAATGAACAGATAGCGAGCTCCTGAAACCTCACCTACCTCCAGAAACACCAGCCAGCCCACCATCTCCGCCTTGACCCCGGTTACTACAGAAGACACCGCCTCGACCATGTAGAGCACTCACTCAGGAGCCCCCATGGACTCCTGCCCACCACACATCTTTCACAGAGCTGCCGCCGCCATAGCACCCGAACTGCGAAGCACCATCAACTCCACCTTCGAAACCGGCACGTTGCCTGACGACTGGAAACGCGCAGAAGTCAAGCCCCTTCTCAAGAAGCCCTTCGCTGACCCAACGGACCACAAAAACTACAGACCCATCTCTCTCCTCCCCTTCGCAGCTAAAGTAACTGAGAAGATCACGAACTTCATCAAAGCTAACTCCATCCTCGACTCATCCCAGTCCGGATTCTGCAGCAACCACAGCACCAAGACCTCCCTCCTAGCTGCCACAGATGACATCCGCACTCTCCTCGACCAGTGCCACACGGGGCCCTTATCCTATTAGACCTCTCCGCAGCTTTTGACACCGTCTCCCACCACACACTCACCACCAGACTCCACGATGCCGGCATACAGGTCACCGATCTTGACTGGATCCGCTCTTTCCTCACCGGCTGAACCCAAAGAATCAGACTCCCGCCCTTCCTCTCCATACCCACAGAGATCAGCTGCGGAGTACCCCAAGGATCGTCGCTCAACCCCACGCTCTTCAAAATCTACATGGCCCTCCTCCCCACCATCGTCAGACAGCACGGACTCAGCATAGTATCTTATGCCGACGACACCTAGCTCAAACTCTCCCTCACAAAGAAACCAAACACTGCCAGACTCAGCGTCCAGAAAGGAATGAAACGTGTCGCTTCCTGGATAAGCAGCAGCTGCCTGAAGCTGAACTCAGAGAAGACAGAAGTCCTCGGACCCACCTCCTTCGCATGGGAGGGAGTGGCCCATTGCCCTCGGCAACCCCAACACTCTTATGGACCACGCCCGCAACCTAGGCATCATACTCAACTCATCGCTCACCATGACCCGGCAGGTCAACACCATCTCCTACATGTGCTGCAACACCCTCTGCATCCTCTGCAAGACCTTCAAATGGATCCCCCCGAATCCAGGAAGGTCGTCACCCACGCACTCATAACCAGCAGACTGGAGTACGGAAACACCCTCTACGCCGGAATCAACAAATCCCTGCTCTGAAAACTCCAGACCATCCAGAACCCCGCTATCAGACTCTTCCTCGGCATCCCACAACAAGAACAAATCACCCAGCACCTGCAAGACCGCCACTGGCTCCCCGTCGAGAAGAGAGTGACCTTCAAGCTACTCACTCACGCCTACAAATCCCTCCACAACACCAGACCCCTGTACCTCAACGAAAGAGTCTCCTTCTACGCACCCAAGAGAAGCCTCCGCTGCGCAGATCTTGCCCTTGCCGAAACCTCTCGCATCGGCAGAGCCAGAATGGATGGAAGAGCCTACTCCTACATCTCGGCAAAGACCTGTAATGAACTTCCACTTAGCATCAGACGTTCCCCCACTCTGCATGCCTTCAGGAATAGCCTCAAGAAGACCTTGGCTCTCTGGGTAAGACGTAGCTGCACGTTCCCCCCTGCGCCTTGAGACCCTCTCGGGTGAGTAGCGTGTTTCACAAATCCCTGATTGATTGGTTGACTCTTTGCCACTTCACTCTAAACCACTTTACACTATTACACTCTACCCCACTGCACTCTGCTCAACACCACTCCACTCTACGCCTTTTCGCTCTACTCTGAAACAATCCATTCTATGCCACTCTACTCCACTCTGTGGCACTTCTCTGTATGCCACTGCATTCTATGCCACTGAACTCTACACAACTGCAAGCTCTGTCACTGCACTCTACACCACACAACTGTACTCTATGCCACTGAACTCTACACCACTGTGCTCTCCAAAACTGCATGCTACCTCACTGCACTTTACATCATTCTATTCTACATCACTGCACTGTAGGCCACTGCACTCTGCATCACTCCACTCTATGCCACTCTACTCTGCACCATTTCACTCTGCACGACTCTAATCTATGCCACTGCATTCTATGACGATGCATTGTATGCCACTGAACTGTATGCCCTCTACATCACTATAGTCTACAACACTCTACACCAGTCCACTCTACGCCATTGCATCCCACTGCTCTCTACTCTACTCTGCAACATTTTACTGTATGCCACTGCATTCTACACTACTGCACTGTACTCTGGACCACTGTACTCAATGCCACTTCACTTGACGCCCCTACTCAATACCATTCTACTCTACGCCCATGCACGCCGTGCCACTCCACTGTATGCCACTGAACTCTAAGCCACCCTACTCTTCACTACTGCATTGTATGCCAATGCACACTACGCCACTGCACTCTACGCCACTCTACTTTGCATCATTCCACTGTACGCCACTGCACTCTGCAGCCCTCTACTCTACGACACGCACTCTATGGCACTATATTCTACTCTGCACCACGCTACTCCACTCTACTCAGCACCACCCTACTATGCACCACTGTACTCTATGCCACTGTACTCTACGACACTGCACTTTACTATGCAACACTCTAATCTATGCCACTGCATTCTACGATGCTGCATTGTACACCTTTGAATTCTATGCTGCTGCACTCTATGCCACTGCACCCTACGCCACTATACTCATCAAACACTCTATGCCAATGCAGTCTACACCAGTCCACTCTACTTCACTGTATGCCACTGTGCGCGACTCCACTCTATACCAATCCTATATGCAACACTCTATTCCACACACCTCAACAACACTCCACTCCACTCTTTACGATTCAACTCTACAACACTCCATGTCACTCTCCTCTATGCCACTAACTTTTAGACGTGCTAAACAGCAGTCATGCTGAAACACATTGACAAAGCCAAGAGTTCTTGCATAGGCGAGACCTTTTGGCTTTGCCAATGCTTGTTTTGATCTGCAAACTCAATTTCTGGTTTCAAGACTTTATTCTTAGAAATAATTATTGTTCCCAGAGAAATCCTGTTGCCCCGCTCTACCCTCAAATGAGCTAAGTGGTAAGAGGATGGCACCCAACCTGTTTTTTTTACTCTTTTTATTTTTTTGCAGGACATGGTGACTGCTGCCTTCATCCAGTAATGATGGCCACAACACAATTTTACACGTTGCAGCCAGCCAATCGGAGCTTTTGAGTTTGCGGACACAGGTTTGGGTCGATGGACACAAAGTAGACGATAGGAGAAAAATCTCCCATGTCCAGTCATTTTTAGGTCTCGCCTGACCCAGCACATTTGCTGGTCTGGCGAGACTTATTGAGAGGGCTCCAAAAAGTGCTACCAGGCCAGCCTAGAGCTGCAGTACATGTGCGCGGGCGCGCGTGCCACGCTTTACCGCGATTACTTTCACTTTTGCGGCCGCAGGGCCGCTTTGATGTTTGATCGCGATCACTTTCACTTTCACGGCCGCTTGGCATAGCCAATAGGTCTCGCTTTTGGGACCTTATAAGTATTTAGTTATGCAACTGTTGCATGGCTAAACACTTATTATTATTTTGAATTTGGGTCTCTCGGGACTCCAGTGTCAGCTAAGACACAGCCTTTCCCCATCTCAGTTAGTGAGTATCGTCTTGTGCATCTGAAGGCAATAAAACCTAAGAGGGGAGAGGGTGAGATTTGACAATTCTTGTCAATGCAATACACGTCATAAATAATCACTATCATATCAACTTTTAAAAATTGTTTGGGGCCCCTATGGGAGGAAGGAAAACATTTAATAAATGAATGAATAAATAACTGGTGTCTCTCCTTGGCCCATGGGGCCCCTATTGGAGGCAGGCCAACATTGAAAAATTAATGTAAAAAAGAGGTCTTAAAGGTAGGAAAGAAAACATTTTAATTATACAGCCATAATTAGCATAATTTTGATATTTTTGCATAACAAAATATACATGAAATTACTGAGATTACACCACTATGTCACATTACCTAATTTCGGAGTGATGTACTGTTTGCGTAATTTTTGAAAATGAGCGATATTTCAGGTTGATTTTTTACCTGATCCCACTGTTAGGGTAATTTTTTAATTCAGAAATGCAAACTCAAATGCTACGCAGTATTTTGATTATGAGCAGCAGTTCTTTTCATGTGGGTGGTTCAACAAACATTTCAGGTAGATTTTTTTTACCTGAGCGGATTTTTCGAGTAATTTTTGTAGTGCAAAACTACATAGTTGAAAACGAGCAGCATTTCCTGAACCCCCCAAAACATTGAAAAATGCTTTGTTGTACCCCTGTGCCTTCTAGGAACACCATCAAACTGAACATATGTTTAAAAAGCCCTTGCAAGGCATTATGGGGGTCGCTTTGCAAGAAGCAGTGAATAACAAATGACCGGCTCCTGCTGCACATTTATTATTTCTATGTTTTATTTATTGTTTTTTGTATGTTCGAGTGCCAACCCGGGGGCACTCTTTTTTTTTTTTACAATTATTAGGGTGGGGCATGCACCCCCAAGCCTTTTACTGGCCTCAGGAACCCCATCCCCCAGGTCTGTGCTGTTTCTTAAGGGGAGGGTGACATGCTGCTCCCTGGAGACTCCATCCCCGTGCGTTTTCCTATGTTATGGGGAGAGGGCTGCGCGGCCACCTTCCCGAGCCTATACTAGCCCCGGTTACCCCATTTCTCAGGCTGCTTTTTTTATGCTGGTGTGGCACATGCCCCCAATACCCCCGAGCCTTTATTGACCTCAGGGACACCATCTCCTGGGGCGTTTCTTTTAGGGGGAGGGGCGAGCATATCCCCCAGCCTAATGTGGGTACCCTGGTGCCCATCCGGGGCACTCACATGGACATCATTTAGAGGTCACCAAGGGTCGCTGCTGTGACCCCTGGCATGCCCCCTTGCAACCCCTGGCACTGACTTTGCGACCCTAGGCCTCAGAGGTGGCAAAATCAGTGCCAAGAACTGAGGGGGCAGCTGGTCTTTATGGATGTTGTTTTCTGGTTTTTTTATTACTCTAATAGTGAATAATATTACATTATGCACTATTAGTGTAATAAAAATTGGAGTCTAGTTAGCTGGAATATGACTCTACCTGTCAACTGAGTTTAGCAAAAAATGCTTTTAAATGTATGTTGTGTGTGCCTGTGGGTGAGAGTGTGTTCACGTGAGAGACAGTGTGCGTATGTGTGAATTTATGTATATGTGTACGCAAGTGTGTGTGAGTGAAAGTAAAGGTCAAATGGTTAGTGATGTCGCTTACGCTATCCCAGGCATTTTGGTGAATTAACATCCATGGACACCTACAAGAAACAATGTTGGGGGCCGCAAAAGGGAGCCCCGAGGCCCCCATGGCTTTGCTCCGGCTCCCCACATGCGCCCATCTTGAGTGCATCCGGATTCGGCATTGCAATCTGAGTTTCCCGGAGCGCATAAGTGCAAGAAACAAATGTCTGCCCCTGCCTGGCGGGAGCATTTTTTATACTTTTACCGGATGGGAGCAGTCAGGTTTTACCTGCCTGTGCTCTTGCGGGCAGGACAGGTGTCTCTGGCGTCGACTATCCGAGGCACCACAGTGAATCCGGCACTGGGGGGTGGGGTCAAGGAGGCTCGCGGTGGTGCGGCGTGCCTCCCTTCCTTTAACTTTAATACCAGGCCCCGGAGGATGGGGTCCTAAGGGCCATGTTCGGCCTGGCAAAGGGGGTTCTGTGCTCCCCTCCCATTTTTTAAAGATGTTGGGCCCTGGCAGATGTGGACCCAAAACCATAATTGGTTTCAGGAGGGGGCCCCACACATCCCCCCCTCCACAATATGCATTTTATTTGAACCTTGGGCTCATTTTATTTTTTGCAGAAAATGACAGCCATGGTAGTGCAGCTGGATAGCAGCAAAACCCTTTTATGTTTTCATATTTCCCCTTGGAGCGGTCCCTCTGGGACCCCTGCCTCCGACAAGGGCAATGTGGGGCAGGGAATCCCAACCCTGCTCCTTTATATTGTTTTTTTTAAAAACTATTTTGGGACTAAGGACCTGATTACAATCTTGGTGGACACGGTTACTCCATCACAAATTACAATTCCATTATATCCTATGGAACTTATAACATGGCAGACGGGATATCCGTCACATTTGTGATGGAGTATCCCATCCGCCCAGATCGTAATCAGGCCCTAAGTCCTGTAATGGCTGCCGCAACATTTTTTGTTCTTGCTGCAGCCAGCCAATCAGAGCGCTCACTCCTCTGGGAGTGTCACTCCTGCAGGTGCGAGGTGCCCCCTGCCCTCCCCACCCGGGAGTCATGCCTGCCACGACTGACCATCCCCCTTGCATGTAGATTTTCTGTCATGTTTAAGAATGGGATTCACCTTTGAAGGGGAGGACTGGAAACATCCAAAGTTACAGTTATCTCACAATCACAGGCCTTCGAGGCCTATATAAAGTATAAACAGAGAAATCAGTAGAAAATATTACAAAAAAATGAAAAATAAACAACACTGGCAAAGGTGTTCAACTTCAAAGGAGTCAGGTTAACTGATCTAAGTACATATTAAGTAGCTTTTGGAAAGGTGTTGAACTTTGGATGGGTTAGATGTACTAGTCTCACTCCAACCTGAGCAAAAATATGAAAAAGCTAAATACACCTTTCAAAAGTCCAATCATTTTTACATAAGCATTTAAATACCTAACAACATAAAATTATTTAGACATTTTAAAATAAATATAGTTTATAAATAAATATAATTAAATGTAAAAAATTGAACATTTACATTATATAAATATTGAACAAATAAAAAAACTATTTAAAACAAATACACCTCCGTCGTTACTAGCAAAAAAACACACACAAGTGATGTACATAAAATGGTAGTTATTACCATGTTATGTCTCTGCTTCTCGCACTGCGAGATAGCAGTGGGGCGACGCTCCTCCGCCCTAGTGGAGGAGCCGCCCCTGGGGAGGATAAATAAAATAAGAAGAGAAGTAATGTAGAAGTGAGGAGAGATATATTATACATACGATATGCATGTGAATTTACCTACTCAGGGGCATATCATCAGGGGCTTTATCTCTGCTTTTCTGGCTTTAAAAGCCAGAAAAGCAGAGATAAAACCAACGCCCTATCAGCAAGAGGGTGCGAACATGCGTATTCGCATGTTAGCACCCTTTTACACTACGCCTACCTTTGTATCTCTAATGAGATGCAAAGTGGGCGTTCCTGACATACACTACATGTCAGGAGAGCAATAACGCGTCTTTGCGCTATCAGCAAGGATGCCCTTGTATTTTAGCAGACGTTAGTTTTTGGAGAAAACTGCTGTATTCTCCAAAAACTAACGTCTGCTAAAATCCTGACTAAGCCACCCCTAACATTGGGGGTGGATTATGCTGATACGACCACAGGGTCGTATCAGCAAGGTTATCGCCCTTTTGCAGGGAACTTCGCTGGAAAACCAGCGATGTTCCCTGCAAAACAGCGATAACATCGCTATCTCTGGAATTTTTATCGCCCTGGAGCAGCGCGTTGATGATACCGCGCTACGAGGGCGATAAATAGCAGAGATAGCCAGCGATAAGAAAATCATCGCTAAGCACGGCCAGCGATAAAGTTGCTGATATGGCCCCAAGATTCTTTGAGTTGCCAACATATGTGTGAGAATCTGAATCCTGGGTGGCCTGGTGAGTAGTGTAAAGCGCTATACAAGATGCTGACATGCAACACCTCTCTAGCCAATCATTGGGCAAATTCTTCCAAAAATAAATGTTTGCTACAGTGTGTAGGAAGGTGGATATCTGACTATGGTTACCCCCAACTTTTTGCCTAGTGTATAGCTGGTTTTTCGACTTAGTTGGCCTGAGATCCTGCCATTCAGGGTCTCAGGCTGTCTGCTCTCTCTGTAAAATGGACTCCATGTACCCTAGGTACATAACCAATTGGTAAGGATCACCTTATTGGACCCTGTACAGTGTACCCTAGGTACCCAGGGCATAGGTGTACCCTAGGCCTCCCAGGGGCTGCAGCATGTATTATGCCACCCCTGGTCTGGCCTTCCAATCAGACACAACTGGCTGACCACTCAGCTGGGGCAAGGTCGTGTAATCACCCCTTGCTTAGGTGTAGTATTCCTATACCTACCTTATATATAGACACATGTGTACCTATCAGTCACTCCTATGGCAGGCCTTAACCATCCTGGAGGCAGAGTGCTTGGTAACATGTGAGATGGTGCTCTAGCATGAGCTGAGCCTGTCTGCAGCTTTCGGAACCATGTCCTTATAGCTGTTCTATGATATAGCCTACCATATACTCTTAAAGTGCCTTATAATCTTAAACGGTTATGGTAACTATGGTTGGGCTGTATCAAAACATGTCGTGTAAGGTGTCTAACACTTTGGAATAATACCCCCATACCATTTCTGGTGATGAGGATATTATTCCCCCCTTCTAGAGGGAAAGACATGTTAAAATCATACTTCAACTGTTAGCCTCTGACCAAAGCCTCAGCATCACAAAATGGATGCTGCTGCCACGACACAAGTCTGACCTCCTGCTGCTGGGAGTGATCCCAGCCAGGGAGGCCTGGACAATAGGTTTCCTGCTTGGGGAGGTGCTAGCACCTCCCCAGACAGCCTTTAGTGTATTGGGGCAGGGTGGGCTGAAAGGAATGAGACATGCCTGGGGCACACAAGGTGTTCCTTGCATAGTCCAGTTCAAACCGGCGCTGGGGCACTCCAGCCCCAGCTCTGGCGCGAAACTGGACAAAGGGAAGTGGGTGTAACCACCCCCTCCCAGGTCCCACCCATAAGGCGTGACCTAGCAGGTATCCCAGCCCCCCAGATTAGTATAAGAGTGGGAGTTGGGCCTCAAGACTTTAGATTATCCTGAACCTGCAAAACTGAACAGAAACTCTGGACCTTCGACATTCGACGAAAGAAGAAGACTGAAGAATCTCCCTTGTAGCCAAGGAGTGGCTACCCTGTGCAAACAGGCACCATCAAGTGACTACCCTTTGCTTTGTGAAACGTTCGACGAGGAACCGATTGCAGAGCCCGACCAGAGCCTTGATTTCCAGACTTCTCCGACCCTCATCCACATCTGCAGCAGAGCTGAGATCCGTGGAGGCGACGAGCGACGTGGGACCGGCTACCTGGGAAAAGTGGCTAGTAACTTACAGCGCAGCTTCTGAGGTACCCTCGAAGTTGTGCACCGGGGATTGAGAAGCCCCAACCCCAAGCACCATCTGCACCGAAGACCAGCCCCCCACACTCCACGAGTCCTGCGTGGGGCCCTTCAGCATTTTCCTGCTTGCCGCGTCTGTCCGGTTGCTTGCCCGCTGGCTAGTGGCCTCTGTGACGACGCTCCCTGAAATCTTCTGCGCTGGTTTGGCTCCTCCAGACTGGCTCCCGCTTCTCTGCAAAGAAGAAGCACCCCAGACCTTCCTGGTCTGCACCAGAAGCAAGTCCCTTGTTCTTCGTGGGTTCCGCTTGCCAAGGCTTGGTGAGTCCTAGTCCAACTTCGACGCCGCCGACAGCAAGAGCCTTCGTGGGACAGCTCGCCTCCTGGTCCTGGTCGTCCTCGATGCTTCCTGGTCCTCCTGGCTGCAGCGACAAGCTTCACCTTCACCTGCAACTCTTCACGACATCGCCTGGTTCCTTCCTGGTTCCACGTGGTCACTGGCTAGTGACCTTGACTCTGTCCCCTCTGCTTGCAGGTTTCTTCTCTTCTTGATCCCAGGCTTGGGATCCACCGGACACTCTCTCCTGACTGCCTGTCAGCATCTTTCTTCAGGCATCCATAGGAGTCGACGACGAAAACGACGCATCTTCACCCCTATGCACCCGCAGCCTGTGGGCTAGGTAACTTGGGTACTCCGGTGCTCATCAGGATAGTGACTATCCTAGTGTCTAGTTTTCAAGTCTCAACTTCCTAGCTACTCCGGAAGTGTCCTAAATCTATCTATTTCTAAACTGTAACATTGCTATTGACTTTTACGCATTACGCGTGAGTGTTTCCACTCTGCACACGAATCCCGTGGGCCTCCCACTTCCTAACTAACGCTAGTGTAGTGTAGCCCCAGCGATTCCCTAGGCCTAGGCCTATTCTATTTCCGTGACAGTGGTTCTTATACCACTTCTTTAGTATATGGTTTGCGTGGCCCCTAGGGCCTAACTGTATTACTTACCTGTGTGACTTACTGTATGCATTAATAAGACTGTGTTGTACTTACCTCTAAACTCATAAAGAGTGCTGAGGGTTTGCTTAGAATAAATACACTTTATTTTATATATATATCTGTTGTGGTGTCCTTTCATTTGGTATTCAAGGGATTATATATGGTATCACAGCTGGCTTCACATGCCATTCAGAGTTTAGCCTAAGACTGCTCTTGTCCATGCTACCACTAGGATAGCTGGTCTATAAGGTTGACTTTACAACCAATCACCATAAGGGTATTTGGACTGATATAAGGTGTACACTATAACTAGTGACATCATACATCAGGCCAACTTCTCACATTGGTGAGCAGCGGTTGGGATCTGAGCTTGCTGTTGTAATACCATTGTAATCTTGAGATACTAAATTGAAAGATCACACAGATATTGTCTAGGTACATATAACATAGATTATTATACTTAAGTCCTACTGGACTTAGTAGTTGTAGGGTGAAGGGAGTAACACACCCTGACTACAACTACTAGAGAGGTTTAGTAGATACAACTAGTGTAGGTAGGTGCACACACCACACCCTCACTAGAATCATGCCCCTGGATGGAGATCACACTGATGCTCCCTCAGGAGAGGAGAATCCTAGACAGGTTCCCTCTAGGTATGATGCATTCACATTCCAGGAGATGAGACAATTGTGTACCTCCAGAGGAATAAAACAGGGTGCAAACCCTACCCTTAGACAGCTAGTGGAGCTTCTGGAGGCCTATGATGCTGAAAGAGCTGCCAGGGATGGTGCCATAGCTGTAGATAAGGGTCTACCCACCACAGATGAGTCAGATGGGACTTCAGAGGAAGAGGTAGACAGCCAGAGCCAAGTAAGGAGACTTAGCCAGGCTAACTTAAGCTTACATGGGAGTTTGCATGGGGTCCCCCCATACAGACCCACAAGTAGGCATTCACAGAGAAACAGGAGGGACAGATCCCCTTCAGGGGAATCCATCCACTCCCATGTCTCTAGCATCTCTAATGCTTCCTCTCACAGGGGAATGACTTCACCTGAGAGAAAGGAGCATAAAGCCAGAATGAGGGAAGCTAATCTGAGGATTCAGAGGGAAGAAATTGCCCTTGCCAAAGAGAAGCTTGCTCTGGCCAGAGAGCAAAAATTGTGTGGGTCAGAACCCACTGGTGGCAGCAACATCCCTAGAGATAGGGATAGGTCTTATGACCATAGAAACCTAAGCAAGATAGTCCCCCCATATCAGAATGGGGATGACATCCACAAATGGATGACTGCTTTGGAGAGGGCCTGCAAAGTACAGCAGGTACCCCAAAGTCAGTGGGCAGCTATCTTGTGGCTCTCCTTTTCTGACAAAGGTAGAGACAAGCTCCTCACAGTCAGTGATGAGGATGCAAACAATTACAAAGTCCTGAAGAGTGCTCTGATAGATGGGTTTGGCTTAACCACTGAGCAATATAGGTTGTTGTTCAGAGACACCCAGAAGACACAGACACAGGACTGGTCTGATTTTGTGGATTGTGCCACTAAGGCTTTGGAAGGTTGGTTAACTGGCAGCAAGGTGCAGGACTATACAGGATTGTACAACTTGATTATGAGGGAGCAGATCCTTAGTAAGTGTCAGAACCAGCTTCTCCATCAACACCTGGTAGACTCAGATTTGACCTCTCCCCAAGAATTGGGAAAGAGGGCAGATAAATGGGTCAGGACCAGGATTAGGCCTAAAAATCAGGGTGGTGACCAAAAGAAAGATACCACCAAGCCTCAAGAGAAGGGTGGGGATAAAGCAAAAGAGAAATCTTCCTCAGGGCCCCAAAACTCCACACAGGGTGGTGGGTCCCAAGCTCCCTCCTCTGCCACAGTTAAAAAGCCTTACTGCCATGTGTGTAAAACACCTGGGCATTGGAAAACTGACAGCAGTTGTCCACAGGCTAAAAACAAAACTGTTCCTCCAACTACTCCTGTCACACCACCTATTACTGTCAGCAGTAATCCCCCAGGTGGTGGGAGTGCCCCCAAAAATTTGGTTGGGTTTTCTTGGGGAACACAGGGGGATCCTGGCTTAGCCAATTCCCCTACAGCAGCTACTCTTGTCTGTGATGGTGGCATGGGGTTTGCCAACTTCACTGCCTGTCCCAACACTTTGGGTAGGTACAGACAGGAACCCTACATCAATGGTAGAAAAGCTGAGGCCTACAGAGACACTGGAGCTAGCATCACTATGGTGGCCCATAGGCTAGTTCCCTCTGAGCAGCTTTTGCCTGGTTTCTCATACCAGGTAACTAACATTGATGGCAAGCAGAACAGTCATCCCATGGCAGAGGTATGTCTCAGCTGGGGAGGTGTCACTGGCCCTAAAAGGGTGGCAGTGTCTCCAACCTTGCCTGTGGACTGCTTACTGGGGAATGACTTAGAACTCTCAGCTTGGGCTGGAGTTGAACAAGACACCCATTCTAAAATGGTAGGCCTTTCCAAAAAGGGTAGTGGGGTTGTGCCAGTCACAACCCCTGTCCAAGTAGCTTTCCTCCCTGAAAAGGTTGGAAGGGCAGTGGTAGCCACAGCCCAGGCACAGGCAGACTCCCCTGTAGCAATTGGCAGAGCTGTGACAGTCACAGCTCAAACACAAACTGAGTGCCTTCCTGAAAAGGTTGGCAAGGCTGTAATGGTCTCAGCCCATACTCAGACTGATATAGGTGTAGTGAAGCCTGAAACTATGGATCACTCCACACAAACAGAGAGTAGTGGGGAGGAAGAAAAGTCTCCCTCTCCCCAGACATTAGGAAAAGGTCAGCCTCCTCAGGGATCTGACCTCACCCCTTGTGAAGGAACTGCCCCAGAGGTAGCCAGGCCTGGCCTGGCAGATCCTCTGATGTCAGTGGCCCCTTCCAAGGTGGGACCCAGTCTGGTGCAGGTAGCCTGCCTCTCTCTACCCTGCCTCAGTCAGCCCAGGGCTGCAGAGGTCAGGGAGGCCAGTGGACCCCAAGAGGGCCCCTTTCCACAAGAACCCCCCCTTCAAAAGAATGAGGATTGCCTGGTTAGTTGCCCTAGCCAGGTGATGGGTAAAAACATTCCTGAGGGATCCCCTTCACAGGTAGTTAGGGACCTCCCCAGAGGGATTCTGTTGGGCACAGGCAAACATGGGACCTTAGGGCCCCAAACCTGACCTGTCCCTCCAGTAAGCCCACAAAAGGGACCCAGCCTCCAGCTTTAGGTAGCCAGAGGCTGACCCTGAGAGCACAGTGCAACTCAGTTAGAGAAAGAAAGGCATCCATGGTGGAGGATGATTGGAGGAAGCTGAGGCCTCACTTTGGGGACACTCACTTCAGTACTCCATCTCAACACCAGCCTTTTACTTTGCAAAGACACACCAAAGGTAGAGATTCCCTATGGTGGAGACCCTATGATATCTTTAGGATGAGGGATTGCTTAGTGGACCATGAGACAGGGGGTAACCATGCCAGTGCTGGTTCTTCCTTATATGGCCACTCAGGCAATAGAGGCTTACCTTGTCAAGGCCAGCCTTATCTCCTTTCGTTTGGGGGGGGGGTTGTGTAGGAAGGTGGATATCTGACTATGGTTACCCCCAACTTTTTGCCTAGTGTCTAGCTGGTTTTTCGACTTAGTTGGCCTGAGATCCTGCCATTCAGGGTCTCAGGCTGTCTGCTCTCTCTGTAAAATGGACTCCATGTACCCTAGGTACATAACCAATTGGTAAGGATCACCTTATTGGACCCTGTACAGTGTACCCTAGGTACCCAGGGCATAGGTGTACCCTGGCCTCCCAGGGGCTGCAGCATGTATTATGCCACCCCTGGTCTGGCCTTCCAATCAGACACAACTGGCTGACCACTCAGCTGGGGCAAGGTCGTGTAATCACCCCTTGCTTAGGTGTAGTATTCCTATACCTACCTTATATATAGACACATGTGTACCTATCAGTCACTCCTATGGCAGGCCTTAACAATCCTGGAGGCAGAGTGCTTGGTAACATGTGAGATGGTGCTCTAGCATGAGCTGAGCCTGTCTGCAGCTTTCGGAACCATGTCCTTATAGCTGTTCTATGATATAGCCTACCATATACTCTTAAAGTGCCCTATAATCTTAAACGGTTATGGTAACTATGGTTGGGCTGTATCAAAACATGTCGTGTAAGGTGTCTAACACTTTGGAATAATACCCCCATACCATTTCTGGTGATGAGGATATTATTCCCCCCTTCTAGAGGGAAAGACATGTTAAAATCATACTTCAACTGTTAGCCTCTGACCAAAGCCTCAGCATCACAAAATGGATGCTGCTGCCACGACACAAGTCTGACCTCCTGCTGCTGGGAGTGATCCCAGCCAGGGAGGCCTGGACAATAGGTTTCCTGCTTGGGGAGGTGCTAGCACCTCCCCAGACAGCCTTTAGTGTATTGGGGCAGGGTGGGCTGAAAGGAATGAGACATGCCTGGGGCACACAAGGTGTTCCTTGCATAGTCCAGTTCAAACCGGCGCTGGGGCACTCCAGCCCCAGCTCTGGCGCGAAACTGGACAAAGGGAAGTGGGTGTAACCACCCCCTCCCAGGTCCCACCCATAAGGCGTGACCTAGCAGGTATCCCAGCCCCCCAGATTAGTATAAGAGTGGGAGTTGGGCCTCAAGACTTTAGATTATCCTGAACCTGCAAAACTGAACAGAAACTCTGGACCTTCGACATTCGACGAAAGAAGAAGACTGAAGAATCTCCCTTGTAGCCAAGGAGTGGCTACCCTGTGCAAACAGGCACCATCAAGTGACTACCCTTTGCTTTGTGAAACGTTCGACGAGGAACCGATTGCAGAGCCCGACCAGAGCCTTGATTTCCAGACTTCTCCGACCCTCATCCACATCTGCAGCAGAGCTGAGATCCGTGGAGGCGACGAGCGACGTGGGACCGGCTACCTGGGAAAAGTGGCTAGTAACTTACAGCGCAGCTTCTGAGGTACCCTCGAAGTTGTGCACCGGGGATTGAGAAGCCCCAACCCCAAGCACCATCTGCACCGAAGACCAGCCCCCCACACTCCACGAGTCCTGCGTGGGGCCCTTCAGCATTTTCCTGCTTGCCGCGTCTGTCCGGTTGCTTGCCCGCTGGCTAGTGGCCTCTGTGACGACGCTCCCTGAAATCTTCTGCGCTGGTTTGGCTCCTCCAGACTGGCTCCCGCTTCTCTGCAAAGAAGAAGCACCCCAGACCTTCCTGGTCTGCACCAGAAGCAAGTCCCTTGTTCTTCGTGGGTTCCGCTTGCCAAGGCTTGGTGAGTCCTAGTCCAACTTCGACGCCGCCGACAGCAAGAGCCTTCGTGGGACAGCTCGCCTCCTGGTCCTGGTCGTCCTCGACGCTTCCTGGTCCTCCTGGCTGCAGCGACAAGCTTCACCTTCACCTGCAACTCTTCACGACATCGCCTGGTTCCTTCCTGGTTCCACGTGGTCACTGGCTAGTGACCTTGACTCTGTCCCCTCTGCTTGCAGGTTTCTTCTCTTCTTGATCCCAGGCTTGGGATCCACCGGACACTCTCTCCTGACTGCCTGTCAGCATCTTTCTTCAGGCATCCATAGGAGTCGACGACGAAAACGACGCATCTTCACCCCTATGCACCCGCAGCCTGTGGGCTAGGTAACTTGGGTACTCCGGTGCTCATCAGGATAGTGACTATCCTAGTGTCTAGTTTTCAAGTCTCAACTTCCTAGCTACTCCGGAAGTGTCCTAAATCTATCTATTTCTAAACTGTAACATTGCTATTGACTTTTACGCATTACGCGTGAGTGTTTCCACTCTGCACACGAATCCCGTGGGCCTCCCACTTCCTAACTAACGCTAGTGTAGTGTAGCCCCAGCGATTCCCTAGGCCTAGGCCTATTCTATTTCCGTGACAGTGGTTCTTATACCACTTCTTTAGTATATGGTTTGCGTGGCCCCTAGGGCCTAACTGTATTACTTACCTGTGTGACTTACTGTATGCATTAATAAGACTGTGTTGTACTTACCTCTAAACTCATAAAGAGTGCTGAGGGTTTGCTTAGAATAAATACACTTTATTTTATATATATATCTGTTGTGGTGTCCTTTCATTTGGTATTCACGGGATTATATATGGTATCACAGCTGGCTTCACATGCCATTCAGAGTTTAGCCTAAGACTGCTCTTGTCCATGCTACCACTAGGATAGATGGTCTATAAGGTTGACTTTACAACCAATCACCATAAGGGTATTTGGACTGATATAAGGTGTACACTAGAACTAGTGACATCATACATCAGGCCAACTTCTCACACGGTGCTTTATTTTTTTTACCGAGGAAGGTGAAACCCCAACACTCCTGTGAAGGGCAGGGCTTAATGGCACACAACAAACGTTGTGGGATATTTAATTAGTGCTCCTTTCGAACTACTGAATTTTAGCAACAAACGTTATGGGGAAATTGTGCTGTAAAATTCACCACCTTCCCGTTTTTCATACTTTTCACAGGAGGTCGGTGGGTCTCCCCAACTTCTTTGCAGAAGTTGGGCTTGCTCTCTTCCCTCACTTGCTTGGTGCATCACTTTCAAATGTCACCATCCCCCACTGACCATCTATTCACTGACTGACTCATCAGTGTTTGGCTCTGAGACTGTTCTAGCAGCGTCTGTAGTGCTGTGTTCGTATATGTGCACTTGCTGCTGGTAGAAATGTGGTACAGCCATACACTCAACTCAAGCAGCTCTCAAACTCTGAAGCGCCCATTGGATGAAACAATGCTGCTGTTGCTCGTGGCCTGTAGTTTTTCTGTGACTTCAAAGCCAGCTCTTTGCCAGGAGCGGGAAACACTGTGGAGCTGAGATACTCGCTGAATGGGAAGTCGCAGTCTCCTAAAGCCCCCCCTGTGCTCCCAGGGCATGGAGCACACCTCGGGTTTCCAGCGAGGAGCCGCCCGCCCAATTTGTTCTGTCCTCTCCCCCCAGGTGCTAGAAGCAGGTCAGGAAGCAGACAGGCTAAAACAAATAGATGCGTGCTTTCCCTTTCAACTCTGTACTTATCCTGGACAAAGTAACCTCGTTTTCAGGAATTCTGGCGACGAGGCCTCCACTTGGCTCCGAAACTAAGACAATAAATAATGCAAGTCAGAAACGGCTACTGTTTTGTTTTCTCCCCAGTGAGCTCAAATGTACCTTGTCAGCTAACACAAAGCCATTTGTCTAGTGGCTGAAACATTCGGGAGTGTGGCTCACACCGCCCTGCACTGATTCCCACACCGGGAACAGAGAATTATTTATGTGTTCGTTTTCACTGTCATTCTGAAACATATGTGTGGGTCATAGGTGGTCACAGAGAGAGAAAACATCCTCAGAATCATGGTAGAACCCACCATAAGACCTGTCAGATATTATGGAGCCATGGGTGCGAGCAGCAGAGGGTGCCAACTGGAAGATGCAACCATGGACCTTGTTCTAGGGGGAGGAGCCAAAAGGGTAAATTTGCAGGTCGGTCAGTTATTCTTAGTCTATAGTCAGGGCCACTGGAATTATGAAATTGTGCAGCAGCAGCGATTTTCGCATAAGTGTAGATTTGCCGCATTTGCCACATAATTCATTATCTGTTGCACAAATTGCAGATTTTAACATCAAAAAAATGTTTCTAGCTCAAACAGTTCAATAGTTGGCAACAACGCTGCAATACGTGCTGCCGTGCAGTGGAAGGCCTTTTGCAAATGTTGGCTGGCCACCTTTCTGTAGCTTATTCCTATATTTGGGTGTTACACTGGTACTAATGAGGTACAACTAATGCCCAGACAGTATTAACAAGCTTAAAAATTACAAAACAATTAAGTAATACTATGACAAATTGTGTCGCATAATGCCACATAATTAGCATTTTCTTGCCACATAATTTACTCAACCCTGCCAAATTAATTGACCGCCCCCTGCCGCATAATTCTAGCCCTGTCTATAGTATAGGCTCTTTACCAATATCAACATTATCTGAATCCTGCCACCTTGAGGTGGGACTGGAAATTAACTCAGTGGCTTGCACAGAGCAGTGTGTATAGCAACAGACAGACATGCACACATCATTGGTGGTCTGACCCAATCTCTTGTCATGTGCATGGCATCCCAATCAGTGTTATTGTTCTGACTGATGGTTCAGCTGTGAGGAGGTGGTATTGATAAATGGAAAGACACTAAGGGCACGATTATGAGTTTGGCAGTGCAGGAGTGGGCGGTCCGCCACCCGCCAAAATAACACCCGCCAGATTACAACTTAAAATTGGTCTAGTGAGTGGGCGGTGTGGTGGTCCCGCGGTGCAGTGCCTCTTTGAAAGGCGGAGGTGCCTTTGAAACACCACTCAAGGTTCCTGCACGGCGTGGACTCAAAAGTACATGCAGTGCAGGAATTGGTGTGCATGCACACAGGGGGGCACATGTTATGGCCCCTGTGCGCAACCACATGCGGAGGAGCCACAGGATGGAACCGCCATGAAAACCGTGGCGGAGAGGAAACTCAGAAAATGCTTGGTGGGACCACGGAAGTCCCGCCAAGCATATTGTGGCCTCAGAAGTGCCACGCCACCTCCAGGGAACTAAGCGATACCAAAGGGGATGATGGACGGAGCGTTTGAGCAAATCAAAAACTCACCCCCAGTCAATTGATCTGGGTTTAATCCATCATAATTCTTTAGCTCACTCCACTTTGGTTTGCCCTACCTCCAGGGAACTGGCGGCATTAGCGGTCCCAGGGTGGTCTGACCGCCTGACTCGTAATGGGTCGTTCAGACCGCCGGTGCCTGGACCACTACTGCCGCGCCCACATACTCAGGGCCTAATATTTGAGAGTAACAAAGTTACCACAGATATAAATTTATCCTGCTTTTATGTCTCTTTCCCATTCTTACTCTGTAGGGTATATTCCGCAGCAATTGAGAACGATCATTGTAGGCGGCGAGAGGCTGCATGGACAAATTGGGGCTAAGTAAAGAGTTCACAGAATTTCCTAGCCAGTTTACTCTGAGAAGTCTTACCTGTGTGATGACTGCTGATTACTTGTTTCGCATTTCTGTTGTTAATATGTCTCTGACAGCTATATTCCTGGAGAATGCGTATGAGGCTGAATTAGCCCTGATTCAGGGTGTGCACTTACACGGGATGGAAATTGGGTTTGACACAGAAAAGAGTGATAGATGAGGCATGGTATTATCCTTCTTGCATGGAGTCAGTTGGACGATGTTCTCTCCGACGAGGCTGTTTGTTTGGTGGGACAAATAAAATATATATAAGTATATATACCCATTGTGTAGAGTGTTTTTTTTCTTTTCTTTTTTTACAGAGTTTTATATAGCACGAACTTGACCTGAATCGGGTATCAGAGCGCTTTACATAGCACCGGTTGCATTACATGAAGACACATTCATTTTTGTCAGGCACGGAGAGATTAAGTAACTTGCTCAGAATCACAGGATGTTCAGCGTCATTGCCGAGACTCAAACTCATTTCCCCAGATTCCAGGTTGACCACCCTAGCCGTTAGGCCAACTCCTCTACTCAGGAGTGTGGAACATTATATTGACAATGAGAATGCTTTGAGAAAGCTGTGGAGTGGAGCCTTGGGCCAAGAGATCGCCACTCCATGTCCGTCGTGTGCGTAGCAGATGGAGAATGCATTGACTTTCATAGGCGGAAGTCGAGGAGCAGTGAAGAGGTATAACAAGGAGTAGTTGGGGGCAATCCTGTGCTTATGGTTTGGGAAGAGGCCCGAGTTGAGGTACCCAACAGGTGACTGCATAGGCATGCAACCAGACCGAAAGCACTCTGCATTGGCTCGTGATTAGCCCGTGGGCATGCTGAGCACCAGCAGAGGAATTACTGGAGGTGTGGTGCGCATGCTACTGCACAACAGGAGGTTTTGCTGTGTTTGCTGCTGCCATATTGAAAAGCAGGGAGTGGCCAGCTGCATTGGTGTGTGGTACAATTACGAGCGGTGATCCGCTCTCCTTAAAATTATATAAAGAAAATGACCTTGTGCAGAAACCAATTGGTGATTTGCACACCTTAATGATAAGTGAGTTAGTGTGGAAAATGTTACTGCAATTTCAAGGGAACACCCTGCGGTGATTCGCACACCCTAAAGAACCCAACCAACCTTTCTCTAGTGTGGAATTCTTCTGATGCTGAAATTAGTTCAAAGGGCATTCCCTTATAACGATATGCACCCTCTGGTATACTGAAGGAGGTGTAGTGCCTACTTTCATCATGTAATGCAATCTGATGGTACGTACAGTGAAGTAGAGAATACAGTAGCACCATCAATCAACGAAAACATTTTTCCTATATTCCGTAGAGTGTGGCAATCTACCCACACAAATCATTTCAATCCCTTAAGTCCACGCAAGGTCTTATTTTTCCATTGGGTTTATGCACAATTACAACTATATAGCCCCTTCGCCTGTTGCTCATTTGGATGAGCACAAGATTCAAGATGATGAGATGGATAAATATATATCCCCGTTGTGTGGAGTGTTCTTAAGAGTGCAGAACATTATAGTAAGCACCTCACTGAGGGGCCCTGCTCTGCTATCCCGTAAATCTGCTGCAATCACTGCTCTGCAACCTCTTATGGCTGCTGCAAGTACTACAATGCAATGCATTACATCTGCTGCAAGCACTGCTCTGCTACCACTTATATCCGCTGCAAGCACTGCTCTGATAGCTCTTATATCTGCTGCAAACACTGCTCTGCTACCCCTTATATCTGTTTTAAGGACTGCTCTGCTACCCCTTATATCTGCTACAAGCACTGCTCTTCTACTCCTTATATCTGCTGCAAGCACTGCTCTGATAGCTTTTATATCTGCTGCAAGCACTGCTCTGCTACTCCTTATAAATGCTGCAAGCACTGCTATGTTAAAATCTGGTTTGCGATGTCAACATAATCGGCGCCACCTTGTCCCCTCTCAGGCCCGTACGCTCACTTAAGCAGTAGCCATTTTGAAAGCGCCATGGCCCCTCTGCCCCTCGCCGATCACCAGCGCGTTCCCTTGGCGCTGCGAACACCCCCCGCTCTCTCGTGCATTGACCATACACCCTTCCCCAGCGCGACCCTACCTCGGAAGCGAAACCCCCCCCCCGGGGCCAGCACCTCCCCGTCCTTTGATGAACCCCCTTCCTCTGCCCTGCCCCGCTTCCAAGCCACCACCTGGTCCTGCAGCTGCCATTTATTGGCCCCCTTCCTGTAAGCAGTTGCCCCGATTCAAAGGATCTCCGACTAATCAAAGGCCTCCCACCCCGTGCGATCCGATCAGATACCCCGTTCCGGGAATCGACAGAGTATCCTGCTGTGGAATAGCCATCACTTACTGTAGATATGTGTTGGAACGAGCTTGAAGTGGGGATTCCAAGGATGTCTTTCCGTACATCAAAGTCTCAACAAGAATGTGTCACGTGTAATAAAGCAATAAACCTGTGTATAAGAGGCCAGGCCTCAGAGATGTGGTTAGAGCACCTCCCGAAGACATTCTGTGTGCGTGTCCGAAATGACAGGCTCTCCTCATGAGAAATAAACCCTGTTCTTGCGTTCCAGCTTCCAGCGCCTGTCTCTTTATTTGGTAACTATTTGCTATGGGAAATTAGAGGCGTCCTTGCGCCAACAGCCTGGGCGTTCGACAGTAACTGGCTGCTTTTCCACAATTGGCGTCCCAACGCGGGCCCATCAGCGACATGTGGGTTCAGTAAGAGAGGTCCTGACGACGGGGTGAACGTCTAAACGATTGGAGTATACCTGCCTGGAGAGGACCCTCGTCTGGCTGCCGATCGAGTGAACTTCACCAATTCTGAATGGACCTCTCTCGAGTGACCTGCTGTCCTGACTGGGACCCCACAGGAGTGCTGTGGTAAAACTGGAGTAAGAGGACGATCGGGCGCTGGAAGGGGAAGGCGAAGAACTGTCCACGTGGTCCGGGTAAGGTTAAGTAGGACGTTTTATACGTCTGATTGGCAGAATGGTTTTATCCATCTGATTTGACTATTTGATTGATTGTTTGTATTGGAATTGTTTGGAAATACTAGTATTTTTCATTGATTGGTCCATTTAGCTTTGGTTGCTACTTGATACATTAGTTCTCTTTGGAGATTCTCTGTCTGCAAACGGAGAAGAATACGAAGATTCTCTCTTCCTTTGCAGGTAGTGAGGGGTAGGTAACGCGGACTTTTGTCCCCCGTTGTAACCCGTCGTGCCTATCTCTTTCTCACCATTTGATTGTTTGATTGTCCGAACACTGGTTGTTCGATATTGGTTCTTTGGAGGTATTCTCTGCTTACAAATAACGTGGAATAGAGATATTCTGTCTAGTCTTTGCAAGCAGTGAAAAGATAGGTAGTGCAGACTTTTGTCCCCGTTGTAACCCGTCATGCCTATCTTCTCCCCACTGATTGGTAATTGGTTCTTTGGTTCTACCCGGACCATTTATTAGAGGTAGCTCGTCCGGTCCCACCGGAGGGCACCCCTAATAAAGAGGACATACATATAAAATACGGATTAGCTGCTGTACCTTTCTAGCAAACTATGGCATAAAAATCGCTATAGAAAAACAAAAGGAATCGAGCAAAACCAGTAGGCCACTGATGGGATCCTTTTGACCATGCAAAAATAAGAAACACTAGGAAATAGCCCTTCGCGAAAAATATGAAACTAGGGGAAGGAGCCAAGCTCACGGTCGAGATGGCCACGAGGTAGCTCGGCTCCGTCGCTCTCGCTGCCTAAGCATGTCTGTCCTACCACCCACCCCGCCCAATAAAACGACAAAACCCTACACAAATGGAAGTCTGCTGATACCCACCATCGGCGTCGCCGAACTGGGCTAGATCGCGCACAATTGGGCTATGTCTTTTTCTGGTTATGCAGTAACATCTTTGTGCTCGTTGCCAGATTACAAATATGTACAACACTCCAACAAAGTAGTATGATTAAAACGCTTTAAAAACTTGTAGGTATATGCAACACTCCAACAGGGTAAACACGTTAAAACACTCTTTTTAAACAACTATTTACATGGCAGCCTGCTGCAACATCCATCCCAAAGCATTCACCGTCCGCTTGACACAGTCCCTGTCCCTCCTTCCTCGGAGTAGCAACATTGGGCTGCTTTGGTCTGTCTTTTAGTCGGCTTTGGGCTATAAAAAAGCCTACAAAATCCATCGGCCTGTGAGGCGGCATTAGTGGCGGACTGTTGTGCGAATAGGCCGGAGGCAACACGGCGCGCCGAGATCCGGACGGCACCGAGGTGGTGTCCAGCAAGTTGTTGCGCTGGTCTGGCCATCCTACAATGCTGCGCCGAAAGACGGCGTGGGGTGCCCTGGGGGGAGGCGACGCGAACGGGCCTCCCCCGCCTCCCCAGGTGGAGGCTCCTCAGTTGCAGTAGGGCACCCCTTAGCGTTTCACTCGCCGACCAGCTGAGAGAGCACCCCTTAGCGTTTCACTCGCCGACCAGCTGAGAGAGCACCCCTTAGCGTTTCACTCGCCGACCAGCTGAGAGAGCACCCCTTAGCGTTTCACTCGCCGACCACCTGAGAGAGCACCCCTTAGCGTTTCACTCGCCGACCAGCTGAGAAAGCGCCCCCTAGCGTTTCACTCTCCGACCTGCTGAGAGAGCGCCCCTTATCGTTTCCCTCGCCGGCCAGCTGCAGCAGGACAGCCATTAACGTTTCACCTGCCGGACGACCACCCAGGCGGAGGTTCCTTTCTACACCAAGTTTTCATCAGCGTTCCACCCAAGAAGTGGGCCCCCGCAGTTGGTTGGTCGGGGGACCCACTCCGGTGGCTGTGGTGGAGAACTGCTGCTGCCACAGGACTCTCAAAATGGCGGCCGGCTCTTCGGATTCGGGCCTGGTCCACTAAGATGGCTCTGGGCTACCTTGGAACTCGGAAGCTTGCCTGCTCGGGCATGGGCCCCACCCTTGAAGACGTCCTCTCAGCTTTGCAGATTCTACGGGAGTCATTGGCCCTCGACTCCCGCGGACTTCCGGTGGGGGCAACCGCCACTATTGCACGATCATTCCACATTAACTTGTCTTTGCCCCGGGCGGCAGCCACCTTGTCCCCATTTGGTGCCGTGAGAGAGACTGATTCAGGGCGTCGGCAGAGAGACACGCCTGCTGTCCCGCTCTCCAAAAGGACCACGGCGTTGCTGCGAGATGGTGGTGCCCTCATGCTGACGCCAGCTTCTGTTTGAATTACCAGGAGACACTGTAGACTACCAACTCGAATCAGTTCCGGTGGAACCTCAGCATGACCCAGTAGGAAAAAAACTTTGCTTTCCCCACCTTCGAGTCACGGTTCATGCTGTCTGTTCTTTCTGTTGGCGTTAATGAACATTTTTTGAACTGCCGAAAGGGATTCTGGTCCGGCCGCTAGTTAGTGGAAACATTTAGACTGTACCCTGGACCCACCCGACCTCGCCCCAAAATGGCGCCGATGTAGGAGGGACCTACAACTCCTTATGGCGTTCCGGTTACTTGGCATTGATGTTAAGGGATATGTATACGGTCTTTTTGCACATGGCGGGCGGGGGACGGGAGGGTACTGACTGGGCATGCGAACAACCTTATTGATGCTGGTCTTCTCATTATTGATTATTTTTATTTTCGCGTTAAGGTAGTGTTGCTCATGATACTCGACGCCTCTTGCACCGTGGCCGGCCTATACGGTTGTAGGCCCGTATTTGTATACTGACATTTTCACAATAAAGGGTTTTCGAAGGAATTATGGAATCAGCGTCATAACAATCGCCTAGGTTGGTAAGGTTTTGAATAATGGCTGTCATTCCCAAACAATAGAAGACAGATAATGCAGACCCTTTGCCTGAATTTTGGATTGATGAAAATTTGTATCCATCACACCTGTCTTTTTCCAGAGTTGTTAGAAAATGGTTGACTGTAGCTTAAGGTATCTGCTGAATGTAAGGTATGGTATTTTGTCCCATAATATACGACTAATTGAGAAACAAATGCACGAAGAGGGAACTCGAATTTAGGGACAAATAAAATGAAGCATTTTTGGTATAGTAGAAAGGAAGGATATAGTACACACAAAAAAAAAAAAAAATGCGAAAAGGATAGTCAAGATCTGTGGTATTATACGTTCCTGCAGCTAGTCTGGTACGTGGTAAGTAGAACTTTTTCGTGTTTATGCGCGCTGATGTGCTTTGAATGCTGCCCCCCCCTTCTTTTCTTCTCTGTAGGTTACATCGGAGTTCCGACTGAAGAATGGAGTGGACATGGACCGCACCGTGCTCCATGTAGGGAAAGACATAGACAAGCGCTGTGAGATGGTGCGTGGAGTGCAGACCATCACTGGGAACGTGAAAAACTGTATGGTATGACTGTGCGTACGTTCCCTGATTGTACGGTATGAATGTGTATGTATTGCATATGCCTGGGTCGGTGGAGAGAACGTCTTTGTATGACTGAAATGCTTGTCTATCGATCAAGGGGATGGGAAAATAAGCCCGAATATGGTAACTCCTCGTTTGAAGAAACGACTCTCCCTCTCCCGGAAGCTAGTAAATTGGAGGGTGACTTACACCAGAAACTTGAAGGGTCATTTCAGTACGACGAACCCGACTCCAACTGATAACCCAAGAGTACCACCAGTGAGTCGATTTGTGTGCTGACTAAATAAGAGAAGTTAAGAATACCCCAGGTCGGGGTTCATCCAAAACCCCCCCTCAGCCCAGAAGTTCGGGATACTGGCATGTTTTAGATTCACCACTTCTTCTTCCATCCACTTAGAAAATAAGAGTTGTACCATTGAACGTCCGACCGATACCCCTCCTCTGCCTCAGTTTGGATCACCGCCTGCCCAGGGGTTGGAAGGCTCCACCGTGAGTATAAACACGACTGGACTAATGTCCGACCGGAAAAAGAGGAGTAAGTATTTTTTTTAAATGAGGCCTCCAACAAAATTGCCCAGAAAGGGAGGGGAGTAAAAAGTCCGACCCCCCCCCCAAAATGAATTACGGAAAATACTGAAAATACGCAGCACGCATAGAAAAAGGACAGGAAAGGAAAGGTCCCCTTACCCAAAATAGCTCTGTGTCTTCGTCTTAGGTTTCTGTGCTTGATGTATGTACTGTTACACCCTATCCGGTATTTGTGTGTACGTGAACGTTGAATATATGTTTTCCCCCAGCTTGTGTTTTTGTACGTAAAACTGACCCGTGCTGCTCCATGTTGCGTGTACACCAAGTAGCCTATTATCGTACACGTTTGTCTCTCTCTCTCTCTCTCTCGTTTTATGTCGTACGTGTACCAAATAGCCTACTTGATGCGCACGTCTCTCTCTCTCTCCCTCTCTCTCTCTCTCTCTCTCTCTCTCTCTCTCTCTCTCTCTCTCACACTCTCTCTCTCTCTCTCTCTCTCTCTCTCTCTCTCTCTCTCTCTCTCTCTCTCTCTCTTCCTCGCTAAAGGCTCCCTTGCCCTCTTTTTGAATAGATGACGACACTGTACCTCCTCAGTATATGTATAATTGGCCTAAACACGACAGTGTTCGAACAAATTGACAGAAGCAAAACGACCATATTTTGCCACACTACTACCTCTCCTTTCTGTAAAATGATGGAACTTAATTGGCTGAGAAAGAAAGGACAGGTAAGACGACTGATGTCTCCCAATCTGGCCCTTATAACGGGAACTATATGTCAGTGGTTTTTGTTGTTTTAGGGCTCTAATGACTCCACCTCCATCGCTCAGAATCGCCCCGCCCATTGCACAGAAATAGAGCGTCTAAGCACCCCGTCCTTCCAGAATAGTCCCAGTTCTGTACTAGCCGTCCCTGGATATTTTAAGCAATACAGCTGATGACCTTGTTTTTAAAGATACATCGCCTAAAACTGATAAAGGTTAACTATTGTCTCCAGCAAGAAAAATGTTTAGCTTGTGTTCCTCAAACAGATATTTGTGAGCCCATGACAGTAGCACCTCGCACTTTTTCATAAACTTAGCAGTCCCTAGAGAAAAATGTGAATCAACAGGGCTTGTGTTAGAAAGACGAGTCTCTACCGGAGAAGCCGGTTCGAATTTTGATAGACCAGGAAGTTGATAGATGTCAGACTTCTTGCCACGTTTATAAGGTACAGGAATCAACACCTAGCAGACCTGATGATGGAAATTTGCAGGAACACTCGCAAACCTGCACCACAGCAATGATTAATGAGTTAGTAGCATACACCGACATAAGAGTTAATAGACATCCACCATAGAGTGACCGATAAACGTTTCCCCGACTACTTGGGGTTGGGAGAGAGAATGAAGTGTGTAAACGTCTTCCCTACCAGTTCTCTAAGATTTTGTTTCTTGTACTCATTCAAAGATAACATGCGGTCATCGGAGGAGAGGGGTCGGACGTGACGCACAGCCTGGCTGCGGATCATAGAACATCTATGGCCTCGACCAAGGGGTAGCCACGGAGCAAAAGATGCGGGACGAGGCACCATTCTCAGCATGGAAAGCGATAGAAAGAAGGGCTATCCCGAAGCCCCCCTGCTCACTGATCAGCTCGTGCCTGAAGTCCCAGCCCGTCGAGCCCGATTGATGGGCTCAGTGCTAAAAGATTCTGCTCTCCGTGGTCCGCTTTTTGATCCGATCCCACTCCACCCCCTCTTCCCTCGGCCTCCCAAAGCACGCCCCTATCCCCCCCCCCTTTTTTCATATGGGATTTTGAACTTGACTTGACAAAAGAAGAACGAAATGCGGGTACCCCGTCTCAAGGTACCTATGATAAGATCAGTTAGGGAACAGGACAAAACAGGACTGTGATTCGAGAGCAAAGAATGGTCACACCCTGCAACGTGAAAACCTGGATTTGAGCTGGACCTTAGCTCCACCGCCGGTGCTCAACAGTGCCAACGAAAGAAGAAGAACAATGAGAGCTTACCAGTGATGGCTCGCTGTAATAGGACACTGGAAAGAAGAACTCCCTTTTGGACATTGCCCCCCCCCCTCTGACTGTAACTCATGTTGAGTTGAATTCCTCTCCCAACCACTTTCGTATTGACTATCTTCCAATCGAGTTTTCAAGATATTACATCAGTCACTTCCAACTGTACACTGATAGTTAAGAAACATTAACTTTGTATAATGACAATTGTATAACATCGGCCGTGCACATGACTATGCTGTCTAGTTTGATCCACACGAAGTCTAGGCCTTATGTATTGTACGTAATATTCCTTGTTTTGCCAGAACATTTTTTTACGGTATCATGTTTGTGTTCAAGCGAGCTTCCCTCCTCCTATCTCCGGGTCTGACATATGACGCAGCTGATGTAATTTTGTATGCGCTACCTCCTCGCCTATCACATCAACTACATGTAATTATGTACAATTGTGTCAGATTATTCCTGTCTGTCCTAAGACTCTGTACTTTGAAAACAGGAACGCATGAAAGCATTTACGATGTCGTGGCTAAGAATTTAACGAAGGTGGATGCCGGCTAGACAAGCTGGCTAGATATGTTGAAAAGGGAGGACTGTTAAAATCTGGTTTGCGATGTCAACATAATCGGCGCCACCTTGTCCCCTCTCAGGCCCGTACGCTCACTTAAGCAGTAGCCATTTTGAAAGCGCCATGGCCCCTCTGCCCCTCGCTGATCACCAGCGTGTTCCCTTGGCGCTGCGAACACCCCCCCGCTCTCTCGTGCATTGACCATACACCCCTCCCCAGCGCAACCCTACCTCGGAAGCGAACCCCCCCCCCCTGGGGCCAGCACCTCCCCGTCCTTTGATGAACCCCCTTCCTCTGCCCTGCCCCGCTCCCAAGCCACCACCTGGTCCTGCAGCTGCCATTTATTGGCCCCCTTCCTGTAAGCAGTTGCCCCGATTCAAAGGATCTCCGACTAATCAAAGGCCTCCCACCCCGTGCGATCCGATCAGATACCCCGTTCCGGGAATCGACAGAGTATCCTGCTGTGGAATAGCCATCACTTACTGTAGATATGTGTGGGAACGAGCTTGAAGTGGGGATTCCAAGGATGTCTTTCCGTACATCAAAGTCTCAACAAGAATGTGTCACGTGTAATAAAGCAATAAACCTGTGTATAAGAGGCCAGGCCTCAGAGATGTGGTTAGAGCACCTCCCGAAGACATTCTGTGTGCGTGTCCGAAATGACAGGCTCTCCTCATGAGAAGTAAACCCTGTTCTTGCGTTCCAGCTTCCAGCGCCTGTCTCTTTATTTGGTAACTATTTGCTATGGGAAATTAGAGGCGTCCTTGCGCCAACAGCCTGGGCGTTCGACAGTAACTGGCTGCTTTTCCACAGCTACGCTACCCCTTATATATGCTGCAAGCACTGCTCTGCTACCCCTTATATCTGCTGCAAAGACTGCCCTGCTACCCCTTATATCTGCTGCAAGGACCACTCTGCAATCCCTTATATCTTCTGTCAACACTGCTCTGCTACCCCTTATATCTGCTGCAAGGACTGCTCTGCTACCCCTTATATCTGCTGCAAGCACTGCTCTGCTACCTGTTATATCTGCTGCAAGCACTGCTCTGCTACCCTATATCTGCTGAAAGCACTGCTCTGCTACCCCTATATCTGCTGTAAGCACTGCTCTGCTACCCCTTATATCTGCTGCAAGGACTGCTCTGCTACCCCTTATATCTGCTGCAAGCACTGCTCTGCTACCCCTTATGTCTCCTACAATGTCTGATCCGGTTCTTTAACCAATTATGTGTTCATTGAACCTAATCCTGACATTACTTTGATCCCTACTCATCCTACAATACCTGTAAGTGGGTCAAGCGCAATTCCTGTTGGTTCTAGGGTTGGCAGGTGGACGGGAAGCTATTGGTGTGTTTCTGGAGGCAGTATGAAGCATCCTCCAGAGTGTTCCCAGTACTACTTCCATAAAACACCCTAGGAGCTTGTGTGGTCTGTACATATGGACGCGACAGTAAAGCAGCCCTTCTTGGAGACACTTTCAGAATGCTGCTTTGGCACTTTGTCCACCCCATGCTGGCTCGGGAAGAGATTCCCTATGGTGGTCTTATTTTAGTTGTCATCTGTTGACGTCTATGTTGTGGGGCATGGCACAGACTTAAACCAGGTTCCCTTCTTCCAGTGACTGGATTTGGCTGTGACATATTGTTTGATGCGTGGATTGTTGTTTGAGAATGCCAGAGCCTTACTAGCTGGTGTATAATGACTGGCGGTGTGCCCTATTGTACGTCCTTAGTTCCCAGGTTTCTGATTTAGGGTGGTATGTCATGATGTATCATCTAAACGGTATTACGTGTGGCTGAGTGTGCCACTCACCTCATAGGGCACAGTTCCTGTATCTTGGTCTTTGCATTCAGGCCTAGACTGTAGTGGCGTACAGGATGAAGGACCTGCCAGAAATCCAGAAGTGTTTGGTCTGTGCAAAAAAGCATACTATTGGCTCATATCTATCAATCAATGAATCAATCAAACAGAATTTGTAAAGCACAACACTGTCACCCCTAGGGGGTATCTGGTTGCTGTCAGCCTTATGTTGGCAATGGGGTCTCATTTCCACCTGTAGTAGATGGACGGGGCTTCGTGGCACTATTCCGATAGTGAGGTTTCTGTAATGGAGGATCCCAGTGGCCACGGGGAAACCTACAAATACTGTAGAAGTCCATCTTTGTGTTTTTTCTGCAGTGGTGAAACGTGATCTGCCGTGCCACATAGGATTTTAATTCAATGGTGACTTGTTAAGGTGCCTTCACACCTCTCAATGTAATGTGCCATTAGTATCAGCTGTAAATCTATGGCTGGAACTAGTGACATTGTACTGTAGTGTACATAGCAGCATGTACTTGGCTGACATGGTGTAGGGCGTGTTAATGAGGTGCAAGGTGTGATCAGGAAGAGCAGGTTGCTGAAGTGGTTCTTAGTCAGCGAGACCAGTGCTTGTTGATATTCTGGTTCAGTGAGATGACTGAGTCTGCTCCATTGTTCTCCATCTTTTCCGGTGGACCCTCTGTCCAGATGCAGCCGCGGCCCTTGCACGTAAGATCGGTGGGGCTGGGGGGCGGTGGATTTCGACAGACGACGACGAGGGAAAACAAAATAAATAATTAATTTCCCCTCATCGTCCTCTGTTGTCCCTCGTCGCCGTGTGCCGAAATCCCCCCTGTCCGGCCCCACCGCTCTTACCTGCTGTCCAGATGTCATGGGCACGTGTGCCAGTTTGCGTTGCATGTAGATGAGGTTGGCGCACTCCATTGAGCTCACCTGTGTAGGAGCCATAGTGTGGGTTATTGGTGCTGCCGCCTGCACTTTTAGAGGGTTTGTAGGCACCTGTGGGTAATGTATAGAGGTTGTACCTTTTTCTGTGACAGTTGTGACACTAGAGTGTTGTAGATGTTTCCATTTGTGTGCCTACAGCGCACTTGATTTTTTTGCTCAACTGTTTGCAATGTTCTTTGGCTCGTTGCATTGCTTGCCCCTAAATAAATGTGTTTAATCACGGTTCTCTATTCTTACCTTTTTCATTGTGAATTGAATTGTGGGTGTTGTTTTCTGGTTGGCTGCATTTGTTGTACGATGGATATTTTTTAATGGGGATTGACTGTGCTTATACTAAGAGGGTATTACTTTTATTTTTTAAGTTTCAAGCTTGAAGTCATCAATTTTCTTGGTGGACTAGTCCTGAAAACGTGTATCAAGAGGAAACAAGGGAACCTTTATTTTGCATTAGAAAAGCATATTTATTTGTGGAACAAAGTTCCATTATATTTTTTTCTATGCATTTTCACTACCCATCTGAATAAGTTATATTTGAGTACAGTGTAGAAGAGAACACTTCCTTAACTTAGAAACTCACCTTTCTAAGTTCACATATTTTCCAGACTTTTTGCAGGCTTGAAAAAGAGCGTTTGAAATGATATATTGTCCACCTGTCCCAAAATTGTATATGCGTGATTTTAAAGTTGAAAGCTCAGAAGCTACCGATTTAAGAAATTAAGATTTTGATGACAGCATCTAAATAACAAAGTATCATACTCTATGCTTCTTTACAATAAAAAAAACAACTTTGGCATGTTTGCAGCCAATTCAACAGATGTCCTCAAACTCTGAGTACTATTACAATCACATGCTGTCCAGGGTACATTCCATTGTTGCTAGGTTTGTCGTTTATTACTCCACAAGAATCTATGACAATTTGTGAAAATAGACCTTGTTCCCTTCTCTCTCAGGTTTAATGAACACACATGGACTATCCAGCACAATTGAGGTGGTCGGATGATGCCCAGAGGAGAGTCTGGCTTTTATGGCAATGCACATATTTTATAAATGGTGGTAGCATTTTTAATAATATTCAGATGTAATGTTGTTTTCAAACATCCCATCAAGGGATCCTTGACCAGGGTACAGTGACATCACTTTGATGGTCATGGCAAACATTACTCGTCTATTCCCAAATCATTTCCTTAATCAGATGGGTGGAGAAATAGTATATTTCTGTATGTGGGAGGGTGTGAGAGGAGAGTTCTATGGTGCACCAGTCACTTTACAGTAGTTCCAGAGCACGTTCAATAGGCGGGGTGCGGGTAGTATTAGAGAGCAGCAGAGTTATGAAAACAGGAAAGTATTCGGGCTATTGAGGACTATGCTCCCGGTTCTTCTCAAAGCTTTGAGGCCACCCTTGCACAAATGTTGAAACTAGGATGCTAGTCTTCCATGGAACATCCTAAAATTGTATCGCAGACTGAAGACGACGTGGAAGGGAGTGCTAGTGGGTGGAGCTTTGATGGTGGAGAGCTCTCTCATGGAATGATTGGTATTTGTCGCATGGATAGCACGGCAACAACCAAACTTGGACTTTTGATGCTGCTTCTGATTGAACCCAAGGGTCCCATTCACAAACTGCACTTTGTAGTATGTTTCGTGGCACTGCAATAGTTGTACCCAAGTTCTACAAAAGGCTATTCGCACAAGAGGAGACGTCCGCCTCTGCCTGCTCTATCTTGTCTACGCAGAGATCTCGCCCCGATTGAGGAGATTTCCTACCACGTAGGTGGGCATTTTAGTAGTAAATGTGGGAGGAACCTGGGCGTGTGGCTGGAAAATGCGAAATATTTATTACTAAATTGGACTGGATTGGGGAGAAATATGGAGGGGCTTAGGAAGGGGTAACTAGATGTTTAGGAAGAGCTATGCAAATACAGAGACACAACCACAAAAAAGTACGGCTTTCTTTTCTAAAACTGCATTTCTTAAGTTACTGTAGGAAGGTGGATATCTGACTATGGTTACCCCCAACTTTTTGCCTAGTGTCTAGCTGGTTTTTCGACTTAGTTGGCCTGAGATCCTGCCATTCAGGGTCTCGGGCTGTCTGCTCTCTCTTTAAAATGGACTCCATGTACCCTAGGTACATAACCAATTGGTAAGGATCACCTTATTGGACCCTGTACAGTGTACCCTAGGTACCCAGGGCATAGGTGTACCCTAGGCCTCCCAGGGGCTGCAGCATGTATTATGCCACCCCTGGTCTGGCCTTCCAATCAGACACAACTGGCTGATCACTCAGCTGGGGCAAGGTCGTATAATCACCCCTTGCTTAGATATAGTATGCCTATATCTACCCTTATATATAGACACATGTGTACCTATCAGTCACTCCTATGGCAGGCCTTAACAATCCTGGAGGCAGAGTGCTTGGTAACATGTGGGATGGTGCTCTAGCATGAGCTGAGCCTGTCTGCAGCTTTCGGAACCATGTCCTTATAGCTGTTCTATGATATAGCCTACCATATACTCTTAAAGTGCCTTATAATCTTAAACGGTTATGGTAACTATGGTTTGGCTTTATCAAAACATGTCGTGTAAGGTGTCTAACACTTTGGAATAATACCCCCATACCATTTCTGGTGATGAGGATATTATTCCCCCCTTCTAGAGGGAGAGACATGTTAAAATCCTACTTTGCTGTTTAACTCTAACCAAAGCCTCAGCATCACAAAATGGATGCTGCTGCCACAGACACAAGTCTGGCCTCCTGCTGCTGGGAGTGATCCCAGCCAGGGAGGCCTGGACAATAGGTTTCCTGCTTGGGGAGGTGCTAGCACCTCCCCAGACAGCCTTTAGTGTATTGGGGCAGGGTGGGCTGAAAGGAATGAGACATGCCTGGGGCACACAAGGAGTTCCTTGCATAGTCCAGTTCAAACCGGCGCTGGGGCACTCCAGCCCCAGCTCTGGCGCGAAACTGGACAAAGGGAAGTGGGTGTAACCACCCCCTCCCAGGTCCCACCCATAAGGCGTGACCTAGCAGGTATCCCAGCCCCCCAGATTAGTATAAGAGTGGGAGTTGGGCCTCAAGACTTTAGATTATCCTGAACCTGCAACTTGAACAGAAACTCTGGACCTTCGACATTCAACGAAAGAAGAAGACTGAAGAACCTTGTGGCCAAGGAGTGGCTACCCTGTGCAAACAGGCACCATCAAGAGACTACCCTTTGCTTTGCCCACGTTCTACGAGGAACCGACTGCAGAGCCCGACCAGAGCCTTGACTTCCAGACTTCTCCGACCCTGATCCACATCCACAGCAAAGCTGAGATCCGTGGAGGCGACGAGTGACGTGGGACCGGCTACCTGGGAAAAGTGGCTAGTAACTTAAAGCACAGCTTCTGAGGCACCCTCGAAGTTGTGCACTGGGGATTGAGAAGCCCCAACCCCAAGCACCATCTGCACCGAAGATCAGCCCCCCACACTCCACGAGTCCTGCGTGGGGCCCTTCTGCATTTTCCTGCTTGCCGCGTCTAGTGGCCTTTGTGACGACGCACCCTGAAATCTTCTGCGCTGGTTTGGCTCCTCCAGACTGGCTCCCGCTTCTCTGCAAAGAAGAAGCACCCCAGACCTTCCTGGTCTGCACCAGAAGCAAGTCCTCCATTCTTCGTGGTTTCCGCTTGCCAAGGCTTGGTGAGTCCAAGTCCAACTTCGACGCCGCCGACAGCAAGAGCCTTCGTGGGACAGCTCGCCTCCTGGTCCTGGTTGTCCTCGACGCTTCCTGGTCCTCCTGGCTGCAGCGACAAGCTTCACCTTCACCTGCAATCTTCACGACATCGCCTGGTTCCTTCCTGGTTCCACGTGGTCACTGGCTAGTGACCTTGACTCTGTCCCTTCTGCTTGCAGGTCTCCTCTCTTCTTGATCCCAGCCTTGAGATCCACTGGACACTCTTCACTGACTGCCTGTCAGCATCTTTCTTCAGGCATCCATAGGAGTCGACGACGAAAACCGACGCATCTTCACCCCTATGCACCCACAGCCTGTGGGCTAGGTAACTTGGGTACTCCGGTGCTCATCAGGATAGTGACTATCCTAGTGTCTAGTTTTCCAGTCTCAACTTCCTAGCTACTCCGGAAGTGTCCTAAACCTATCGTTTTCTAAACTGTACTATTGCTAGTGACTTTTAAGCATTACGCGTGAGTGTTTCTACTCTGCACACGAATCCCGTGGGCCTCCCACTTCCTAACTAACGCTAGTGTAGTGTAGCCCCAGCGATTCCCTAGGCCTAGGCCTATTCTATTTCCGTGACAGTGGTCCTTATACCACTTACTTAGTATATGGTTTGCGTGGCCCCTAGGGCCTAACTGTATTACTTACCTGTGTGACTTAATGTATGCTTAAATAAGACTGTGTTGTACTTACCTCTAATCTCATAAAGAGTGCTGAGGGTTTGACTAGAATAAATACACTTTATTTTATATATATATATCTGTTGTGGTGTCCTTTCATTTGGTATTCAAGGGATTATATATGGTATCACAGCTGGCTTCACATGCCATTCAGAGTTTAGCCTAAGACTGCTCTTGTCCATGCTACCACTAGGATAGCTGGTCTATAAGGTTGACTTTACAACCAATCACCATAAGGGTATTTGGACTGATATAAGGTGTACACTAGAACTAGTGACATCATACATCAGGCCAACTTCTCACAGTTACTACAGCCAAAAAGAACTTAAAACATAAATGTGATCGAACCTAGCCTTGCAGCATGCCCAGCACCACACGTGGGCGCTTACAGGTACAGCAAGACACTCCCATAGAAAATAATTTAGAAAGGGAACTAAAATAACACCCAAAGGAATAATGCTAAATAAAATACATTATTTCCAAATTTAAGTTACATAGTTACAATCAATCAGGGATTTATAAATCACGGCAAATCACCTGTGAGGGTCTCAAGACACTGGAATTTCTACCTGCTAAGTGGTTATCTGCTCATTCAAACAGCCAGGTCTTGAGTCCTTTCGCGCATTGCTGGAGCGATGCGGCAGTCCTGAGGTGCAGGGGCAGGTCATTCCAACTTTAGGCCACTAGGTGTGAGAAGGAGCATCCTCCGCTGTTGCTTTGCCAGACCCGGGGATGTCTGCAAGGGAGAGGGTGGCTAATCATAGGCACCGGGTCGGCTGGTGGAAGGGTGTGCGTTTGTTGGTCCATGCTGGTCCTTCGTTATGCAGGGCTTTGTATGCATGGCTCAGCATCTTGAACTAGTATCTCTTCTGGATCAGGAGCCAGTGTAGCTTCTTGAGGTGGGGTGTGAAGTGGGCACGTTTTGGGAGGTGGAGGATCAGTTTTGCCGCTGAGTTTTGTATTATCTGTAGTCTCTTCAGGAGGTGTACAGTAATTCTATAAACTATAGCTACACGAGAAGAAGAGACTTCCCCAGAGCCTAAAGGGCAGAGAGGGGTTCCAGGTGGGGATACGTCCTCTCGAACTAAACTCTATGTCACAAAAAGTACGCCACAAATTTATATACAAACATGGATGGGAATTGATAAAGAAGCCTTTCAGTTGTCAACCACTAAGTCGTGGGAAAGGAAGCGATTCCTTTTTATACTATAACCCTCACACACTCTAGTAGTGTCATGCTTCATCATCGGGTTCACCCTGGCTCCTAAAGGTCAGGGTGGGCTCAACCGTATTTCAGGGAGCGCCTAAACATGCATGGTTCCAGGTATTTAGTTGGGCACAGAAAATGTAGAATACACCGCCGCGGTCCAGCCAAGCATATTACGAGTTTCCTCTCTGCCGGTGGTGACATGGAGGTCCCTCCTCCATGTCAGCGCTGGCAGAGAGGAAACAAATGTGTGCCTCTTTTGCTTGTGCATGCACACAGGGGGGCATAACATGTGCACCCCTGTGTGCGTGCACAACACTTCCAGCACAGCATGGATTCTTCAGTCCATGGCGTGCAGGAACCTTGTGAGGTGTTCCCAATGCGGTGCCTTTTTCAAAGGCACCACAGTCTTTGAAAAAAGTACCGCCCTGGGAACACCACACCACCCGCTGGCCAGACTACAAATAACTTGTAATTTGGCAAACGGGCAGCGGCGAGTCTCGGTGGTGCGGGGCGCGGTGGTGGAGTACTGCCTGCCCTCACACCGCCGAAACTCATAATCGGGCGCTTAATGTTTAATTTAGAGTTGGATGGAAAATCCTGCAATTTGTGGAGAAAGTGTTCATTCAAAAGGAGATTCTGCCAGAGCAATGCCCTCATTACACAGTCGGGATGGTAGAAATGACATTGGCATATTCTCCCCACATTACAGCACTCCTCCCCTCCCCACCAAATCAGAGAATTCCCCCAGGCTTGTCAGGGTCAGGAAGAGCAAAACAGCAACAGAAAGTAAGTGTGTGTTCCTTGCCCTTTCCACAGCCCCAGAGCAGCTAATAGGAGACTGGTGAGGGGCGGAGGGTGGGGCAAGGGTTAAACTCCCGAAGACCATTATGGTTGAGACAATCTGTGGGATGGATACCCATACATGGCAGCATTTTAAAGAAGAGGAAAGTGCGAGATTTAAAAAACATAATCAGGAGAATGTATTTCCCCCATTTACTTCTATTGAAGCAGAAGCAACTTCAGGTGGGAGACAGTCCAAATAAACCCACTTTTGGCTTTAAAAAACACGAGTTTCCCTCCTGAATCGGGTCTGTTGGTGTGCAAAGATGTCACTTTCTCTAGCCCTGCAATTTTGGTGACTCGACGGCCATTATTTCCGGTTTCTTCTGGCTCATCTTCTGGGTTGCTTAAAGGGACAGCCATCCTCCCTGTAGAAGGAGGGACGCCCATAACCCTGCAAGAGCGAGGAATGCCCAGGAGAGGGCGAGGCACTTAATGGTGCAGGTATAGGGCCGCCTGCTGGCACCACCTCTTGCATGCTGTGTGTGGCTTGAACCAGAAAACATGTCAGGCTCCTTTTTATCTGCACTGGAGAGGGCAAAAAGTCAAGGCAGCATTAACCTGTCAGATCGGGAGAATTTATACAGGTAAACAGACCACTGCGGCGCTGATTTACAACACGATAATGGATGCCCACAGGTGAAAGGAGAGGACTGGCTCTCCTGAGCAAGACACCTTGGGAGGACTGATCCATTAAACCGAAAACCCCGCCTTATCTCGGCCAGCATCTCTGAAAGTGTTCACAGCGAAACCTGATCCGTGGACAAAAAGTGTTCCTTCTGCAGCACCTGGGGAAAGGTGAAGCGATCCAGAGAAAACTGTTCCTCGGAGGAACCGGCCCCAGCACAGAATGCCCGTCGAGAGTCTAATACGGGTCAGTGTCTGCTGCCGTCTGCTTAGGATGAATGAAAATAAAACAAGAAGAGGGCAGCTCTTCAGACGACATAGAGGCATCTTTCTCAAAGCAGAATCACAACTACAACAGCCACACTAGCAGTGAGGTGTGGGATGCGGCATCACCGGCTGTGCCTTGTAAGAATCCCAACTACAACAGCCCTACTAGCAGTGAGGTGTGGGATGCGGCATCACCGGCTGTGCCATGTAAGGATCCCAACTACAACAGCCATACTAGCAGTGAGGTGTGGGATCCGGCATCACCGGCTGTGCCTTGTAAGAATCCCAACTACAACAGCCATACTAGCAGTGAGGTGTGGGATCCGGCATCACCGGCTGTGCCTTGTAAGAATCCCAACTACAACAGCCATACTAGCAGTGAGGTGTGGGATCCGGCATCACCGGCTGTGCCTTGTAAGAATCCCAACTACAACAGCCATACTAGCAGTGAGGTGTGGGATCCGGCATCACCGGCTGTGCCTTGTAAGAATCCCAACTACAACAGCCCTACTAGCAGTGAGGTGTGGGATCCGGCATCACCGGCTGTGCCTTGTAAGAATCCCAACTACAACAGCCCTACTAGCAGTGAGGTGTGGGATCCGGCATCACCGGCTGTGCCTTGTAAGAATCCCAACTACAACAGCCCTACTAGCAGTGAGGTGTGGGATGCGGCATCACCGGCTGTGCCTTGTAAGAAACCCAACTACAACAGCCCTACTAGCAGTGAGGTGTGGGATCCGGCATCACCGGCTGTGCCTTGTAAGAATCCCAACTACAACAGCCCTACTAGCAGTGAGGTGTGGGATCCGGCATCACCGGCTGTGCCTTGTAAGAATCCCAACTACAACAGCCCTACTAGCAGTGAGGTGTGGGATCCGGCATCACCGGCTGTGCCTTGTAAGAATCCCAACTACAACAGCCCTACTAGCAGTGAGGTGTGGGATCCGGCATCACCGGCTGTGCCTTGTAAGAATCCCAACTACAACAGCCATACTAGCAGTGAGGTGTGGGATCCGGCATCACCGGCTGTGCCTTGTAAGGATCCCAACTACAACAGCCATACTAGCAGTGAGGTGTGGGATCCGGCATCACCGGCTGTGCCTTGTAAGGATCCCAACTACAACAGCCCTACTAGCAGTGAGGTGTGGGATCCGGCATCACCGGCTGTGCCTTGTAAGAATCCCAACTACAACAGCCATACTAGCAGTGAGGTGTGGGATGCGGCATCACCGGCTGTGCCATGTAAGGATATTTGTAGCCATAGATGCAATGCGAGGCCTCAGAGACAGAAGCCCACAGTCTGAATGTATTTGTAGGGCCACAGAAGGAACTCCAGGTGCAAGTAAATATTGTTTTAACATACAGAGGGGAGGGAAGAGGAGGACTTTATTCCTCATAATACATGGTTGCACCCCTGCTTTCCCCAGTCATCTTTTTAACTCATCCGCTCTTGCTTGTGAAATGTAGAACTCTGTGCTGTTAAAATAAACAGAACAGAGGACACGTTGAGCATTTTGGGCAATCAAATGTTTGTAGTCACTTTCAAAACCACCTGTGACGGACTGTGCGGTGACCTGCAGATAGGTCCCTGCTGTGCTGTAAACAACTTTATTGGAGGCTTCCACGTATGTTAACAACATAAGTAATGCTACTACTACTACTGCTACCACTGCTGCTACTACAACTACCACTAGTACAACTACTACTACTAAAGCTACTACTACTAAAGCTACTGTTACTACTACTGTTACCACTCCTACTACAGCTACTACTGCTGCTGCTACTACTACTACTACTACTACTACTACAACTATGACTACTGCTTCTCTACTGTTAGTACTACCATTGCTACTACTACTGCTACCACTGCTGCTACTAAAACTGCCACTAGTACAACTACTGCTACTGTTGCTACTACTACTAAAGCTACTGTTCCTACTACTGTTCCTACTACTACTACTACTACTACAGCTAATACTGCTGCTACTACTACTTCTACTACAACTACAGCTACTGCTGCTACTGTTACTACTACTGTTACTACTACTTTAACTACTGCTGCCTCTACTACTACTACTGCTACCACTGCTGCTAATACAACTACCACTAGTACAACTACTACTACTGTTGCTACTACTACTAAAGCTACTGTTACTTCTACTGTTACCACCACTACTACAGCTACTACTGCTGCTGCTGCTACTACTACTACTACAACTATGACTACTGCTGCTACCATTACTACTACTACTACTGCTACCATTGATGCTACTACAACTACCACTAGTACAACTACTACTACTGTTGCTACTTCTACTAAAGCCACTGTTACTACTACTTTTACCACTACTACTCCAGCTACTACTGCTGCTGCTACTACTACTACTACAACTAAGACTACTGCTGCTACTGTTACTACTACCGTTACTACTACTGCTACAGCTACTACTGCTGCTACTGCTACAACTGCGACTAATGCTGCTACTGTTACTACTACCGTTACTACTACTACTACAGCTACTACTAGCTACTGCTGCTGCTGCTACTAATACTACTGCAACTACGACTACTGCTGCTCTACTGTTACTACTACAGTTACTACTACTACTACTGCTACCACTGCTGCTACTACAACTACCACTAGCACAACGACTACTGCTGTTGCTACTACTACTAAAGCTACTGTTACTACTACTGTTACCACTACTACTACAGCTACTACTGCTGCTGCTACTACTACTACTACTACTACTACTACAACTACGACTACTGCTGCTCTACTGTTACTACTACCATTACTACTACTACTACTGCTACCACTGCTGCTACTACTACTACTACTACTACAACTACGACTACTGCTGCTACTGTTACTACTACCATTACTACTACTACTACAGCTACTACTGCTGCTGCTACTACTACTACTACTACTACAACTACGACTACTGCTGCTCTACTGTTACTACTACCGTTACTACTACTACTACTGCTACCACTGCTGGTACTACAACTACCACTAGTACAGCTACTGCTACTGTTGCTAATACTACTAAAGCTACTGTTCCTACTACTACTACTACTACTACAGCTACTACTGCTGCTGCTGCTACTACTACTACTACAACTACAGCTACTGCTGCTACTGTTACTACTACTGTGACTACTACTTCAACTACTGCTGCTTCTACTACTACTACTGCTGCTGCTACTACTACTACTGTTACTACTACAACTACTGATGCTACTGTTACTACTACTGTTACTACTACTGCTACTACTGCTGCTAATACTACTACTGTTACTATTACAACTACTGCTGCTACTGTTACTAATGTGTTACTACTACTACAACTACTACTGCTGCTACTACTACAACTACCACTGCTGCTACTAATAATAATAATTATAAACATAATAATAAGAAACGTATTAAGAGCACCTTGATGCCAAGTGATACCTTGATGGCAAATATTCTGCTGATTCATGTCCTTTTAAAGCTGCATTCTTCATGGCCACATGAACCTCTGGAGGGCGGTGCTGGCCTCCATCGCTCTCACATTTGCGTGGCTCCTATGTGAGCTTCCTGCCTACACTTCACATGCAAATATAGCAGGTTGACAAGCTTCGCAAACCCATGCCTTAATGTCAGAGGCTGTATCTGCATGGCATACTTACTGACACTGTCATAGTATATTTAATACAGCGGTGGTACCTATGAGTGTAAGCTTCGCAAAGCCATGCCTCAATGTCAGAGGCTGTATCTGCATGGCATACTTACTGACACTGTTATAGTATATTTAATACAGCGGTGATACCTATGAGTGTAAGCTTCGCAAAGCTATGCGTCAATGTGAGAGGCTGTATCTGCATGGCATACTTACTGGCACTGTTATAGTATATTTAATACAGCGGTGATACCTATGAATGTCAGTCTACTAATGAAATAACTGATTGGTTGTATATGATCATTAGATTCACATACTCATCTTTGCTTTTTATATGTTGCTTCCCATATTGCCTTTCACACTTCTGCACGCCTTCTTTATATTATACAATTACTATAAGCAGATTATAAGGGTTCACTTGTTTTTGTCTGGAGGAGTGGTTGGGTTTCCAAAAGATGGCAGAGATGTGGGGTTCAATGGGGAGGCAAGACGGCAGGGAATTGGCAGAGAGCGTTGAGTTGGAAAAGACTGTATGGAGCTGAGTTGAAGGCAGCAACGGCCTCACCATGGTTGATGGTTGGACCTCCAGAGGACTTTTTTCAGATCTCTGCATCGTTCAAGTGGGCACTGGCTGCCACGTGACTCGCTGTGACCTAAAGTTAGTGAAAAGAAACAGAGAATACAAGAGTATTATATCCAGACCAGAGTCACAGATGAAAGTTGTCTGTCACCAGCGAGCAAAGCAAACTGGCCCAACATCCTCCTTGGAGGTGATTGGACCAATAGTGGATTTTACTGCAGAATTTCACATAAATGTGCTAAAAAGCCAGGAGATCTAAACAGGTACTCTTAAAATACTCCTATGGTATCATGGTGTGAGAAGTTGGCCTGATGTATGATGTCACTAGTTCTAGTGTACACCCTATATCAGTCCAAATACCCTTATGGTGATTGGTTGTAAAGTCAACCTTATAGACCAGCTATCCTAGTGGTAGCATGGACAAGAGCAGTCTTAGGCTAAACTCTGAATGGCATGTGAAGCCAGCTGTGATACCATATATAATCCCTTGAATACCAAATGAAAGGACACCACAACAGATATATATATAAAATAAAGTGTATTTATTCTAAGCAAACCCTCAGCACTCTTTATGAGATTAGAGGTAAGTACAACACAGTCTTATTTAAGCATACATTAAGTCACACAGGTAAGTAATACAGTTAGGCCCTAGGGGCCACGCAAACCATATACTAAGTAAGTGGTATAAGAACCACTGTCACGGAAATAGAATAGGCCTAGGCCTAGGGAATCGCTGGGGCTACACTACACTAGCGTTAGTTAGGAAGTGGGAGGCCCACGGGATTCGTGTGCAGAGTGGAAACACTCACGCGTAATGCGTAAAAGTCAATAGCAATAGTACAGTTTAGAAAACGGTAGATTTAGGACACTTCCGGAGTAGCTAGGAAGTTGAGACTTGAAAACTAGACACTAGGATAGTCACTATCCTGATGAGCACCGGAGTACCCAAGTTACCTAGCCCACAGGCTGCGGGTGCATAGGGGTGAAGATGCGTCGTTTTCGTCGTCGACTCCTATGGATGCCTGAAGAAAGATGCTGACAGGCAGTCAGTGAAGAGTGTCCGGTGGATCCCAAGGCTGGGATCAAGAAGAGAAGAAACCTGCAAGCAGAAGGGACAGAGTCAAGGTCACTAGCCAGTGACCACGTGGAACCAGGAAGGAACCAGGCGATGTCGTGAAGGTTGCAGGTGGAGGTGAAGCTTGTCGCTGCAGCCAGGAGGACCAGGAAGCGTCGAGGACGACCAGGACCAGGAGGCGAGCTGTCCCACAAAGGCTCTTGCTGTCGGCGTCGTCGAAGTTGGACTAGGACTCACCAAGCCTTGGCAAGCGGAACCCACGAAGAACGAAGGACTTGCTTCTGGTGCAGACCAGGAAGGTCTGGGGTGCTTCTTCTTTGCAGAGAAGCGGGAGCCAGTCTGGAGGAGCCAAACCAGCGCAGAAGATTTCAGGGTGCGTAGTCACAAAGGCCACTAGCCAGCGGGCAAGCAACCGGACAGACGCGGCAAGCAGGAAAATGCTGAAGGGCCCCACGCAGGACTCGTGGAGTGTGGGGGGCTGATCTTCGGTGCAGATGGTGCTTGGGGTTGGGGCTTCTCAATCCCCGGTGCACAACTTCGAGGGTACCTCAGAAGCTGCGCTTTAAGTTACTAGCCACTTTTTCCAGGTAGCCGGTCCCACGTCGCTCGTCGCCTCCACGGGTCTCAGCTCTGCTGCAGATGTGGATCAGGGTCGGAGAAGTCTGGGAGTCAAGGCTCTGGTCAGGCTCTGCAGTCGGTTCCTCGTAGAACGTGGGCAAAGCAAAGGGTAGTCTCTTAATGGTGCCTGTTTGCACAGGGTAGCCACTCCTTGGCTACAAGGGATTTTCTTCAGTCGTCTTCTTTCGTCGAATGTCGAAGGTCCAGAGTTTCTGTTCAGTTTTGCAGGTTCAAGATAATCTAAAGTCTTGAGGCCCAACTCCCACTCTTATACTAATCTGGGGGGCTGGGATACCTGCTAGGTCACGCCTTATGGGTGGGACCTGGGAGGGGGTGGTTACACCCACTTCCCTTTGTCCAGTTTCGCGCCAGAGCTGGGGCTGGAGTGCCCCAGCGCCGGTTTGAACTGGACTATGCAAGGAACACCTTGTGTGCCCCAGGCATGTCTCATTCCTTTCAGCCCACCCTGCCCCAATACACTAAAGGCTGTCTGGGGAGGTGCTAGCACCTCCCCAAGCAGGAAACCTATTGTCCAGGCCTCCCTGGCTGGGATCACTCCCAGCTGCAGGAGGTCAGACTTGTGTCGTGGCAGCAGCATCCATTTTGTGATGCTGAGGCTTTGGTCAGAGGCTAACAGTTGAAGTATGATTTTAACATGTCTTTCCCTCTAGAAGGGGGGAATAATATTCTCATGTCCAGAAATGGCATGGGGGTATTATTCCACAGTGTTAGACACCTTACACGACATGTTTCGATAAAGCCAAACCATAGTTACCATAACCGTCTAAGATTATAAGGCACTTTAAGAGTATATGGTAGGCTATATCATAGAACAGCTATAAGGACAAGGTTCCGAAAGCTGCAGACAGGCTCAGCTCATGCTAGAGCACCATCTCACATGTTACCAAGCACTCTGCCTCCAGGATTGTCAAGGCCTGCCATAGGAGTGACTGATAGGTACACATGTGTCTATATGTAAGTTAGGTATAGGAATACTACACCTAAGCAAGGGGTGATTACACGACCTTGCCCCAGCTGAGTGATCAGCCAGTTGTGTCTGATTGGAAGGCCAGACCAGGGGTGGCATAATACATGCTGCAGCCCCTGGGGGGCCTAGGGTACACCTATGCCCTGGGTACCTAGGGTACACTGTACAGGGTCCAATAAGGTGATCTTTACCAATTGGTTATGTACCTAGGGTACATGGAGTCCATTTTACAGAGAGAGCAGACAGCCTGAGACCCTGAATGGCAGGATCTCAGGCCAACTAAGTCGAAAAACCAGCTAGACACTAGGCAAAAAGTTGGGGGTAACCATAGTCAGATATCCACCTTCCTACACATGGTCTCCCCATAAATGTTGGGGGTTCATACATCGCAAGAAAAGTTTGAGAAAAGTGGAACAAAATGGTGCATTCAGCTATGCAATTTCTTTTAAAAAATGTCTAAAAGACACCAATGATATATGAAACTCTAAATGCAATTTCACCCGGACTATCAATTTGACAATTCCCCAAGAAGATTTTTAGGCATAAGGTGTACGTTTCGACTGAGAATCTTCTTGGAAGAGGCTGGGTGACAATGGGCTACAGCAGACTTACAAGCCAGGGTCTCGGTAAGCAGCATTGTTTATCAATAACAAATACATGTGACATACATTTGAAAATGCAATAATTTTACCACCATACATTCACTTGTCAGTTCGAAATGCACACAATTTGCTATAACATGTACGATTTAAATTTTTTAACAATTAGCTTAATTCCTCACAATAAAAACATAATTTCCATGAAAATAAACCAATTTTGTCCTTATTACAAACTTTTCATTTTTAGGACTACATGTTTGAGACACAACTATCATTTTGTCATTTTCCTAAAGGACTCTGATTTACTTGTGTCAAATTGTAGACAAAACACCTGGAGAACCTGGAGGGCTAGATGACGGCCGGCTACTATCCGTGGCCGCCACTTAATGGGCAGTATTAGGAAGCTGGGCTCCTTCTAAAATCCTATTAGCAGCATCCTGGTCTCTCTTTCCTGACTCTACCCCTCCCCCACCCGAAGTCTGAATGCAAAGAGATGGAAGGGGGAATCTCTCCAGAGGCAATCATTTATAATGGAGCTAGCTTCAGTGGTGTGGTCTGGGGGTTATGGTCCTTCATGCTGTATCCTGTATATTGACTTGATGGTTCTTTAATGTAAATGATTGCTCCATCGTTCATGCGCCCACACTGCCTGCATTTCCCGCACCAAGCCTATGAATGGTTTTGGATAGCTGGCCTTAGCACACACAATATTTACGCATGTGTGCTGGAGGCCATGTGCGACACAGAAAGTGACCCAGGACAGAGCATGACTACCATCAGCTTCAAAGCCTGACTGGACTCCCAGAGCTGGACTTGTGGGATTCACAAGATCTGTCTGCAAACTTGGTGTATGTATAGGTCAGAAACCACCAGTCTGCGTGCCAGAAAAATCATTTTGCTGAAGTGTAAATTAAAAAAACTAGATTCCCGCCAAAAGTTAAAGAAAATTGTTTTTTATTATGCATTTACAATTATTAAAATTAAATTATATATAGCATTAATTAAACGTAATTTAATTTTATATTATTCAATGTTAATGTTATGTTGATGTATACATTCAAAAAAGGTTGTTTAACAATTTTATAATTAAAGAATAGATATTTTATTTTTAGATTTTTTTTACATTAAATTATATTTATTGATATTTTTAACTAGTTTAAGTACATTAATTTAATATAACAATATGTGCTATGGGGTTTTATTTTAAACCCCTAACTTCGTTATTTTCTATGGGAGAGTGTTACAGTACCACTGGTTGGTCATGTGTGATGCTGGACTTACTTTCAGCTCGAAGCGGGAGTAATTTACTAATGTTCTGGGTCCCTTTTGCCTGTAGTAGCTTTAGCAGTGAAGTTTGAGAATAGCAATGGGCTTACTCTTTCATACGTGGGTGCAAGTCCATCACTAAAGCCGTTCCTAGACCTCCCTAAAGCCTTTCTTACTTCTCCTAAAACCCCTCCTATTTTGTGGTAAGCATGCCCAGACACTCCCTCTGGTCTCGCCCGAATTTTCTACTAAGGTGTAATCTTACATGAGTGAGGATCTCCCCATATAAAAGAAAGGAGCGGTGAAGATTTACGCATGTAGATATGTGAATTGCATTTTGTAGTACTTTAGTGTTAGAGGAGGAGTGTGGCTCAATGGTTAGAGCGGCAGACCCTGAAGCAGAGTTCTGGCCAGGGACCAGGGTTTGATTCCCGCCTCGGCGGGGCTCGGGCTCAATTTCCTCGCACCTGTCTATTCTCGCCTCGTTGCCTATTCTAATCATGGGCCCCACGCTGCAACTCTGGGCAATAGCTTGCTTAGCCTCCACACCAGCCCCAACAGCGCTAAGGATGCCTGGCTTCACCCTGGGGGTGCCCAGGAGTGGACACTTCACAGGGAAAGCCAGGAGGGGTTCCACAGCGGTATGAGTATCAGCGCCAGGAAACCGCAAAGGCGACACCGCAAAGTGGCCGTCTGGTGACAGTGCGCTCTGTAAGTACCTTGACATTTACATTTACATTTACTACTGTACTAATTCTAAAGTACTACAAGTGCAGTTTGTGAATTGGCCCCACAGTGTTTCACACCTTATGTACCTCATGGTTGAACAATGTTAGATTTGGCAGGGGAGGGAGTGCTTACAATGAATGGGCCAAAATCTCAGTGGTGAAGTAGTTGGGTAGGAGCATGGGTGTCTGCAAGGGTGCCTTGGGTGAGGGTGGTCTGTGGCCTTGCTGGGTGGAGCGTTGTTTATTACAGAAAGAAAAGTAAAATAGCCTCTTATGGTTGGGGGTTTTGTAGGCTAAATAATGTTAAAGGGGATTGTTTGAAAGACTCCCCTGGAATCCAAACATCATATAAACAAGAGCAACGTATGAAGAGATCCTGCGTCAATGAAGTTTACAGCTGATGACCTTCTAAGCCTGGTACGGCCACCATAGCTGAACAGTATTGTTACTGGTAAGTAGGTTGTGATTGGCAAAGACGCTACTGCTAAGAGCTTTGAGAGCTTATGACGCTTGGAAGACAATTCTTTTTGAACATCTATCTCAAGCAGTCAATCCTGCCACACATTCTTTACACTAAGTTAATATCAGAGGTCATCACAACTGGAACATTTACAGTTGTGATCAATGTTATGAAGATCCGTGGGAGGTATAAACTATTCTATCACTAAGAAGGAGCAAATTTATGTGCATGATTTAGAAGAGGGTACTAATGGGAAATCTGGCAAAAATCTGAAGATTCTGCTTCTGCACCTCCGACATTCTTAGCATAATATTTGAAGTTCCTCGATGGTGTCCAGATCCAGCGCCATGAAACCTCTTCGGTGTACGTGCGCTCTATAAATTCATTTTAACATAACATAACGTGTACATACCAGTGATGGACACTATTATATATCTATCTAGGCTGAGTGGTAATTCCCCGACCCTTTATTGAGCCTGTGTAAAAGACTGCCACTGAAAGGGTTGGAAGTGAAATGCACCTATGGTGTGTGTAACATATTGGAAAAAACCTACTTAGACATGCTAGTAAGGTCAGATATGTGGGCACTGACAATATACCTCCACTTTAGGGATGAATTTCCCATGTCCACTGCTGGTGGTGGAACTTCCATTATCCGAAATGCCCTTGGCATGTTTGTATCCAGAGCCACCTCCCTTGAGGCTACTCCCAAGTTGGAGAAAAACACTTTTGAGAAGAAAGCCCAGCTGCCAGGCAGCCAACTTTCCATTGGCATTGTATGGATAAAACATCTTCGAACAAAACTTCGAAGGCCTCAAGTTTGACAGAGCGGTGGACTTTGGACCAGCGGAGTCTACACCAGCAGATCTGACACACACCCATGATGACCACAGATCCGAAGCTATCAGTGCGGGCTGAAAGTCTGCCCGATGCAGGATGGTCCTTCCAAGGCAAATCTTCTCACTGTTTGGTTCCAAGGTGTAAAGCTTGGCGAACCCCAGTAGGGACAATCAAGAAAGGTTCTGATACACCAGGAATAACTCCCTGCACATTAGAACCATTGCTTTATTTGTTTTTCGGAAAAACATACTGCTTTGGGGTTTGCTCCTGAAAAACGAAAAGAATGGCAAGTGGTCTGCAACAACCGCCCAGACATCAGTTTTGTTGGTAGTGCTTCTGACCAACAAGTAAATTCACTTTTGGCAAAATGATTCCTGCCAAGCGGACGAGATGTTTAAACCCGGCAGGTGGTCCTCTGCGGGTCCACAGCTGCAAAGGAATAAATGAGCCCTTGCATCAGGGTATAAGCTCTTCAGGTTTGTGCAAATAAACTATGGGTTTCCTAAGCCATCAGTGTATTCTAATCTGGCCTCCTAATGCTTCTTAAGGATGCGCAGCTGGAAATTTATTACAGGATTCGAACTGTGCTGCTGATCATTTTAATGGCTGTGGAAGGGAGAATAGCACCAGTGTTCATCACGCAGATGTGTTTTCATAAAATACACTAATATTGCCTGTATCATTGCTGCTCATGTTCCAAACAATTACACTAAAAAGGTTTGACTTTTCAGCAAATGGCTTCTCCTGGACCACTTTGCATCAGTCTATCATCTCATTAAATTGCCCCTTCCGCTTGTCCTTCCTTTATGTTGCACATGATAAACAAATAGACCCGTTGAAGGAACAGATTTACTGCGGAGTGGACTGCGCCGGTAAGTGGTCACTCACGTGTTATTCGCATCAATCTCTGCAGTCTGATTCAATCGCTGGGCTGTAATACAATTGTACAGTTCTTCAGCAATTCAGAATGATGTCAGTGATATTCTGGAATCAAATCACCAGCTTGATTCAATCACACACCTCGTGTTTACTCCGCCGCGGAGCGACGGCTGGACAGGGAGTTGAACTATATATGGCAGAGGTGTCAATTGCACGCAGCAGCTAATGCATTTCAGGGTCTTCCTGTTGTGACCCTCCACTGATGACTGAAATGCTCACCATTGTGATAGGACTGCTCTTTAGGTCTGACATAAGGAAAGACTATTTGATTTTACTAAACATTATATGTATACCTATGAGGGGATTCATCCAGCCGTCTTCATCCATTAGTCTGTTGTTGCCTCATTTACACTTTCCTTCCACCCATTATATCGTGGGTCATTGGGTCAGCCCACTTCAGACAGTGGCTGACTCCATGGTGGGTGGCAGCCTTCAGCTCTTTCAGAGGGAGCACACCCACATATAAAGCAGCTCCATTCAGTGGTGGGGCCACTATGGCAATTTATGATTTGCGAGACCAAGTAATATTTTATTTACTTTTATATTGGTGAGGACCTAGTAGCTCCCCCAGCAATAAAATCTTACAAAAGCCCTGACAAAACAAAATTACCATTGCAAAGCCAAAATGTTACCCCCAAACCCATTGTTGTTGTCAATGCTTGTTTCCATAGGCGACGGTTGGAGGAGTCCCGGAATGACTCAACACTTGTCTTTAGTATAAAACGTGTTTCACTATAATATGACTTTGATTACAGTGCTTTCTTATTCATGAAAGGATACATTACATTGCTGCACTCATTCAGTTATATTTTTTTAAAACATTACTCATTGAATTAATAAAAAAGTGGATTTCTTGGTCATCAACTGTTCATCAACAATTTTAATTGGCCTGCAGTCTGATGACTTTGACATACCAAGAGTGCCCAATGTAGATTCGGTTGATGTGGCGGTTGGCGAGATTGGATCAATGCCAGATTTTCAGGAGATCACATAATATAAATTAACTTAAAATACATTTGAAAGGAAATAATTTACTTAGTCAGTGGTTAGTCTAAAATTTGGAAAGGATCTGGCCCTCTGGACCGATGTTGGACTCCCACGGATGAAACAAAAGAAATCGAATAGGAGATTCAGGGCTGCTAGCCAGACGTTTGCTTTGACCCTGTTGATATAATTTAAATGAATCTCTACCTGCGCAGGGATTAAGAAGCTGCCACCTGGCTTGAGATGGACCCAAACCTTTAAAGGAGGCAGAGCCGCTCAGATAGTTGTACTCTTTGGTTACGTGCTGCAACACACCCAACAGTAAGTGTATCTAAATTATGTTGTTCTTGTAATTATGCCATCATTCTCATGTTTTTCTTTTTTTGAGTACAGATAATTTGTAGGATTAGTTTGTAGCTTCAAGCACAGTTGTCTCTGTTATAATTTTGGTTTAAACTTAAAAGCACTCGTCACAATCATTGGCCAAGTTTTGGTTTGTGTAGTTAGCAAACTTCCTGCAGTCTTAGCTCAGTAGCGAGTTAATAATTGTGGATGGGTATAACATTTTTGGCTTGGAGAATGTACTGTCAAATAACTCCTTTATGAACCTCTAATTCAAGAAGCTTCCCTGAGAAAAGATTGGAGAGATGTTTTTACTGTTGGGGACAGACAGGTTTCAGCAGTAGAACTCTTTAAAAGTGCATCTGGTAAGGTAGAAAAATGGATGCAGGGTTTTTGGCAGAGGTCAGAAGATATGTGGGCCAAGATTGACCTCATAAATGGGAGGTATGGTTGGGTGCAGCATATTCAGGACTGAGGGTTACATATGTCAAAAATCCATTTTGCATTCCTTAAATAGCTAATTTAGGTAATTGCTATTTAAGGAATGCAAAATGGTATGTAAGAAAATAGAGAATACCATTTAGCAATTCCTGAAGATTTGCAATTAGGTAATCGCTATTAAGTAATAGTATTAGGTATTAGTACTCCATTTGTTCCTATGGGCCCAAAGGCCCATAGGTGCGAATGGTTTTACATTACCTAATTTGTGATTACCTAATTAGTGATCGCAAATAAGGTAATGCCATGCAAAGGGTGCCTAGGGCCTAATGCCTCCCTGAAGCACCCTAAAAAAACAAATGTGCCCATGTAAAGCACGCACATGCCCTAGGGGTTTGTGTGCACTACATGTCACCTTGAAAAGTGCATTTTTGTGCATTTTTCAAAATTTGCACATGATTACCATCGACTTGGAGTAGATGGTAATAGCATTTTCCTAAATGCACAGTTTGCATATCAGAAAATGCTTGGTACATGCGCTAAGGTAATCGCAAATTTGTTTTTCTCTTTGTACTCGCAATTGTAGGTAATCTACATGTTTTCGATTATCTAAAATTGCAACTACAAAGCCTTTCATACATCTTGAAAGTCTATTTTGCATTCACAAATGGGCTATATTACAGATTCGCACCGTTTGCGAATGCAAAATTGTTTGATACATGTGGCCCTATGGCTATCATAAATTATATGTCCTTTTAACTGCGCTTATTAGGGAACCCAAGGGAAAATATTATACACTTACATATTATTCTGGATTTCGTAGGACAGTGTTCAGGCCAGCTTGATCAAACGCAGCATAAAGGCATAAGCAGAAGCAACTGATATATTGTTTACTATAAAGGCAGAGTGCAAAGACATGGATGATGACTTTATTCCTCAAATCTCTCTAAAAATTCTATTTACATTTTTTGTTGCATAGCAAATTGGAATGTTCAAGTGCCCTGTGTCGTGCTCTGATGTGCCCTGGTAATTCAGCGTCCAGGGGATTCCTTGTTCTTTGAAAACAGAGATACATTAGTTCTTATAATAGCTCGTCCATCTGAGCCTGCAAGTATGATTCTAGCCCCTTGCATATGCTTTTAGGACACAGTAGCAAAAGGGACAGATCCTTGGGGCATATTATCAAGGACAGCGTTAAAATTATCGCCGCTTTAGCGGCAGGAACTGCCGCTAAAGCGGCGATAATGGGCTTGATAATATGCCGCAGAGAATTCCAATAGAAGCCCATGTTCACACCAGAACATGGGCTTCTATGGGAATTCTCTGCGCATATTATCAAGCCCATTATCGCCGCTTTTAGCGGCAGTTTTCTGCCGCTAAAGCGGCGATAATTTTAACGCCGTCCTTGATAATATGCCCCCTTGTTTTTAGACGAGAGGTGCAGAGCTTCAGGAGAGTGGGATACCATTCTGATTTCTTCCAGTAGTTGCTGCCCAGGAGATGGGGTTTCTAGTAGCCAAACAATTGAGGTGCGTCACAGATCACTTTAAAAGTCATTCTTTGAGACTTTAAGTGAGCAGTGCACAAACCCAGATGTGTTAAGTGCTCCAGTGTCTTTGGGCATTTACAGAGTGGGCAAGTTCCTCCATAATAAAGACCCTTAACAATCTCTTACCGCCTCCTTCGGAAAGCCAGGTGGGCACAACAGTATTGCTTTTGGTCCTACCGTGCCATCCATTCTGAGCTTAGTCAAAGGTGATTGTGAACTCTTTATAATAATGAACTCAATTGCAAGGCTCTGGCTTCCTGTCATATTCTAGAGCGACCTGATAAGCAGTCAAAATACGGAAGAAGTTCAGGACGGACAATAAAAACATGTTATCCATATGCGTTGGCCTGAACTTAGGTATAGAGAACAAGCAAAGGTCACCCATGCACAGGCCACAAAGTCTTGTAAAACAGCCAGCAGGCGAGAGCTTCAAGAAGGCATTATTGTCACTTGTATCTCACAATGGTTTGGTGAAATGGGATTTAATTGCAGAAGAATCGCCTAGGAGAGTGGTTTACAGGGGCCACGTTATTTTTTTCCTACCCAAAAGTATGGTGGATTGCAATACTTTAAGCAAAATTGCACCATTATTTTAAAATGCAACAGTTCGACAGATTCCAGAAAAATAAAGTATAGCCCAAATTTAAAAACAAGCATCGATCTCTTGTCTTTATGGGTCCATGTGTTTCTAATTAGAAACACATGGCCCCATAAAGATAAGAAAGTGCTTTGCGACAGCAGCAAAACAGGCGACCCAGTCCGGATCGGAGGCGAAAGGGCATCAACAAAAAAACCCTCATTTCCAATGGCAGGCCACCGTTTAGCATAAACAGTGACGCAAGCCAATGGAAATGAGGGGCGGGGCTTCGAGTCCCTTTCTGAAAACCCCTCATCCACAAAATCTCTCCCCGAGCAAACAGCACTTTGCGCTGCAACGCCAGGCGAGACCTAAAAACTAGTACAAATAATGGACAGCCTTAGAGAGTCTGCACCAGTTTCTACCCTTCCCTGGGTGAGCTAAAGAAAAGAGGCAGGAGGCATTATGGAGACCTGTGCGCATGACATGCTCCTAGGTAGAAGCCTCCCGCATGCGCTGCTGTTGAACCATGACTATAGTGGAGCCCGTCTCCAGCCTGTTCTGTTGATGTTCATCATTCAGGGACATAGCTCTGTTCTGCAAACAGGTGGATGAGCGCAAGGCAAAGTCTGCACTTTCCGAACATTCAGTAGTATCTTTGGGGCGAGAAAGACCAGCCATTCTCTTTAGCATGCTGAGAGAGCTGTCAATAAATTGTGTCTTTCGTTTAAAATATGTGCCTGTTCCTAATCAAACCGAACGCTACCAATTAGGATGTTACTTTCTCTTAGAGTTCTTCTCCAATGAGGTAGATTCATCACCTCCACATACCTCTTCCCTCTTGCACTCCTTCCAAGTGAAGGGGGTCCCACCCCTGAGCCAGGACGTCCTTAGGTCATGTGTTGAGGGGAGGTGTGTCCCATCAGAGAAGTAAAGCAGGATCCATGTGCATATGTGACAGGCATTCCTACAGGATGAGTAGGTATGCAAGGGTGTAATAGTGCAGGCATGGGCTGGGCGATGGAGATTCCAATATTACTTTTGCCCCATCCTCCCCACCTGTATAGACTCAGGCATTTTCAGTTACGCTACATGGAAAGTGGAATATGTGAGCTCCTGTCTGGAGCCTTTGGACCTCTGAATACTAAGCTCTTGCAAGCATGCCAAAGGGAACTGATGAGTGCCTCTCAGTTGTGCATGTCCAGTCTTGTGTGTAACCTCTGCCCTCATTGGAAGACTTGCTGCCCATGTACAGTGGGTTTCCAGTGCAATCTGTGACACGTGCTGGAAACTGTGTGAAAGGGACATTTCAGCACACTTGCCAGGCATTCAGTATTCCTGTGGTGAGTAGTCCTGCGACATATGGGCATACATTTTGAGTTACATGTGTGGATCGCCAAGAGGTGTCCCAGAGTGAAAGTGGCAAACTTCCAGCATGCCCATACATGAGAGAGTTCTTCTTCTGTGCCTGGTAGAATGCATCAAAGAGGGTTTTTATGAAGGACTCTTGATTCCTATCAGGATGGTGTGTAGTGGGGTTCATTCCTTAGGCCATGGTTAAGATTCTAATTGGGAAAAATAGAAAAGGAAACCCTCGGAAATGTCATATTCATTAATAGAAACTATGCAGGATTCACTTTTCATGTCTCACGAGGACGGGGAGGAGGTCCCAGAAACAGAGACTCAGAAGAGCTACTCTAGCCAGTACCGACATGTGCCCGGCAGACTGCGGGCTTTTCAGCTCCTGTGGTCCAAGGCCCTTCATTAGAACCTGTGCTCAGGGGTTACCCACAACCAGACCGAATAGGACCTCTTTTGTCACAGGCCAAGGAAGGAGTGGTTTTCACTGAAGGGGTCAGAGAAGATTGCTTAACCCCAGTTTATGTTATGTTTTTATTCTTTCCTTCAGGCAGATATATAATTTCCTGAAATGTGCACGGTGGCAGTGTTCATTCAAGACTTTTCAGCCATTCTTTTATGTCTGCATAGGATGCCACCATAAAAGACATGGTGGGTAGGTGGGTGGATTCCATGTTTCTTCTTAGTCAAACCTGTGTGACATTTATGGACATACATAGAATGCCTGTGCTTCCCAGCTCAGTTTCAGTGGAGTTTGAGCAGTGTGTCTGACTCTTCTACATGATAAGGATGACAAGCTCCTATTAGACCATATCTATGACGACATCAGGTTCTCAGCCCCTACTGCCGGAGCTTTTGTTGATGAATGATTTGATATGCGGTTCTTGCTTACAGCCTGTGCCTGAATGACATCTCATTGAAGATTCCTTGTGGTCAAGTTTTTTGTGATAATTTGGAGAAATTGGTCCACCATACATTTAAGGAGAAGACGCATGTGCTATATTTTGGGAGAAACCAGAGTTGTTCTCCTTGACTTTCAGGGCTGTCAGCAGCCTTCTCTCAGGCAGCCCTCCTCGAAGTACCACTAACATCTCCACTCCTACCCCTCAGAAGAACAAGATGGCCTCAGAGGAGCCATAAATACTACACATACATAGACGACAATTTTTCATGGAGGCCTCACTGAGATTCCTCTTCCAATTGTAGGATAATTAAGCCCAGTGGCATTGACTACTCTGTATTTCGCGTCCACAGTATTTGGGGCTCTGACTGCTCTCTGGCCTAGATGGGAGATGAAGAGAGTAGCTATACGGCAAGGTAGTCACAGTGTTCAGTCTAGGAACAGCTCCATTTGCTAATTATCGCCTAGAAGCTCGGGCAGTGTTCAACAATTAATGCTTTCTGGTGAGCTTTTTAAGTCTTGGTACAAGGACTGGTAAATTATTAATATTAGATGTTTCTGTTACACTGAAGAAGACCTACTAAAGTGATATGTGAGTTGCAAAACAAGTTGGCTAATTTTGTTTATGTACATATGGATTCAACTAATGTACCAGACACTACAAAGGAGTTAGCTAGAACTTTCTAAGACATAAACTTTTGGGGTAGTAGCTTTACTTGTGTAGCCGGATATGATTTGTGTGGTGCTTTGCATTTGTCATGTTTGGAATTGCTATAATTCTGCACTGAGGTGCAATGGTACATAATTTGGTAAACGGGCAGCTAATGTGTAATGTCAACCGGAATGTGTCTATCGCTCACACTTCCTCCTCCATCACATTATTAGTCGCTGCAGCCCAGGACAAGGCAAGAGCATCTCTCTGGGCACGGACGCTCTGTAAACTCAACTCCCTGCCAAGCAAGTCCTCGCGCCAGGAGCTAGCATGCTAGCCACCTGGATAATGCATTTGAGACGCTATGAGGAGGTAATAAGCGCTATATAAATGATACTGCAACAACTACAAGCGCTACTGCTTCATTAGGAAGTGCACTTTTGATTCACCTTTGAATGATGCTTGATCTCTTGTGACCATCCATTTATGAACACAGACTCAGCAGAAAATCCATCTGTGCATTTACAGAGGACGTCTCTCTCTTAGTGGCATCCTTGCACCCCTTCTGGACGACCATCTTCTGCATTCCCCTACTCCAAAAAAGTGGAAGAGTAGCTGCTCTCACTCTGCTGGTTTCAGCAAAACACAACAACTTGACAAACAGGAGCAAATCTCACCAATACCCAATTTTAGGACTTTCACAGGGGGATTATTTGTCACTTCTTTGAGATCCATATTATTTCTGGGAGATTGGGCAATCCGATTGAGGAGACACATTTCTACTTTGCATCATCACCAAGAGGCAAATGGATAGATCCAGCCCCATGGACCCATGGATGTAGTGCAACTTATGGGCGTAGCCCCATTGGCTTATCCGTGCATAACACCTCCATTTTGACTCACCGTTATGGTGTGTATCTACAAAGCTCCTAGGATTTGGTAGTTTCTGATTTGTTCTCAGGCGTGATGAGAAACCCTCTGCGGAGATGGTTTTACCCAGATAATCTCTTGAGGCGGCTAAAACTGTGGCCCCAATCCCTGGTCATTATTGTTGTGGATGTCAGTGACTTTATGTATGTATGCATTTATTTATTTAAATACTTATAGCTGTTTTTTATAGTGAGTGAAAAGTAAACTCGAATTTCACTTCACCATTGTGCTTGCATAAAGTACATAGGGTACAAACGAAATACCATGCAGATTACAATTTCAGTTACATTCTATACATTCTTCACAGTTTTTATACATTATCCACAGCTACACTTTAAGTTACTGAGCAATTTTCAATAGATCTTTGTTGTTTTGTTCATCGTTTCAGATGCTTTTAGGCACAATATCATAATTTTTTTTGTCAGGATGCCATTTTGATTGCAGTGTAGTTGTAATCTCTGTATGTCGGGTTGGAACCGCATCTCATGGTCGAAGTGTTTACATTCTTAAAAAGTAGCTGGAATCAGGGGGTTTCCATCCAGGATCAGGGAGCCTTTGTTTGGTTCTGATTACAATCAATGCAATGGGTGATAACTGTAATATGAAAACACATTGAACATCGAGTAGTTCTCCTAAACATTTTTACAATGTACACTGTTTCTATTCAGTGTGTGTTATAAAAACCAGAAACAATTTATATCAGATGTGAGTCCAGTGTTCGCTGTTTTGGTAACAATTGTAAAAATACAAGTTCCTTACCCTGATGGTAGACTCCTTTTGCAAATTTGGCAATTGAAAAATACAACTTCATAATCATCGTGGGTGAGACCCTGTGAAAACTAACAAAGTGCAAAATATGAATTCATATCCTAATGGTAGAGTCCTAGAAAGATAAACAAGTGCAAACCTATATCCTTATATGAGTGTGAGAAGTCTTTTAAGACTGCAAGATGTCTTTCATCGACTTCTTGGACACTTCATCGACGACTCAGAAACACTTGTAGCTGCAGGAATTGTGTATCACAAACAATTTGCCTTGCAAGGACGCTATGGTCCACCACGAGAAACGTATACTTTAAACATTCACGAGGGCCACCACCCTCTGCAAGGCTTCTGAGAGCCCTGTGGCTCCATTGGGCATGTGATCCTACTCAGCTTTACTCTGGTGTTTAGCGTTGCTCTTCTACCTCAGACGTGAGGCTGCTATCCGTACAACCCTCACACTCTGCGCACCTCTCCATCCTCTCTTTGTTCTGAAAACACACATGTTCAGGAGATTTGAAGCAGCATGTCACCCGGAACCAGCACGCGGAGGTAAGCATGTCTCATGTCAAATCTTGATGGCTTCTCAGGCTGCTTTGAAGAAATATCTGGCTTTCGAAGGCAATCAATTTAGTCTTGATAGAGAAGGAGTGATGTGCTTCTTTTTTTGTATTAAAGTCTATCAGACAGGCCCCACGCGGGTCATGGTACGAGTGTGGCACGCGGCTAACGTGGCGATGGGGTGGAAGGATCGTTTGACCCGGGCGACGCCACTATACGCATCTGAGCGGCTGGGCTCCCTGTGGACCTCGAATGGCTTTGAGAAGTGGGACATGATAGGCATCAGCAGGGTGGGCGATCTCTGGACGAGGGGGGGATTCAAAACGTTCGATGTGCTGCAGACGGAATTCCAGTTGCAGGACAGGGAGTACTTTCGATATATGCAGATCCGTCATGCGTTGTGCTCCGTATTTCCGGACGTTGCCTCCATCCCGGAGTACTCCCCTCTGGAGGATAGAGTGCTAGATGGGCATGTACCGGACGGCACGATTTCATTAATTTACAAAAAACTCATCAATGATCGCTCGGGACTGCTGACTAGCCTTCGTGAGGCGTGGGGGGCTGATGGATTGGAGCTGGATGACGAGGACTGGGTGTCTGCGGTGGCCTCCCCGAAAGAGGTGGCCATACCGGCTCGCCTTCGCTTCGTCCAGCTCAAGATACTCCACAGGGTCTATGTTACGGGGCCGAGTCTGATGCGTATGGGCTATGCTGTGGACGGGTTGTGTAAGCGTGGGTGTGGTTCTTTGGGGACCTTTCTCCATATTTTGTGGGAATGCCCGGAGGTGGCGCGATTCTGGCGTGGTGTGCATGAGGTTTTGCAGGCAGTCACGCATGTGCCGCTGCTGCCCGAGGCGAGGAGATGTCTTCTGAATGTGTGGGAGCCAACCGACTACTCAGTGCCGCAGACGTGATGGGTGACTCTGGGATATATGGTGGCCAAACGTGACATTGCGCAACTGTGGGGTTCCCAGAGGTCACCGACTGTCTCGGCGTGGAAGGACAACATGGATTGGTGTATGTTTCGGGAAAAGGTGGTGTATGTTGCGAGAGGTAAGCCTGGGAAATGGGTGAAAGTGTGGGGCCCCTGGAACGCCTACCGTGGGGGAATCTGTACCCCGCCGCTGATGCCTGATCCGTCACCGGCCCCGTCTCCTTAGCCTGTTTGTCTTCCTGGTTCTGGGCATTGAGTCCACTTTGTCCCCGTCCCGACCTATCCCCCCCCTCGATATTCCTATGGATCGGTAGGGTCCCCCCCTAGGGGAGCACATGCTGTTGTTTCCGATTGTGGGTTGCCTTGTGGACTTGTTTTTTGTCGTTATTTATATAAAAATGAAACCGTTGTGTGGGGTCCGGATGGTGTGGCTGCCAACGCTTCTTTCAACTCCTGTGATCTCTCTTCTGCCGCAGCGTGTGTTCTACTGTTTGTATTATATGCTCCTCCTGTTTGCTAGCGGCCGGCCTGAAGGTTGTAGGCCCATCTTTGTATATCTTTTGGATTCTGTAATAAACGGTTTAAAAAAAAAAAAAAAAAGTCTATCAGACAGCAGAGCTGTCTGGTTTGCAGAGCCATATTGGGGGCATTCGGAAAGCGTCCATGGAATTCATTTCACCCATTGCTTACTATTGGCCTTGTGATTCGTAACTCACAAGTGCTTGCTTTCTATTTGCTGATTTTGTGTGTTTTAGGTTGCCCAGTATGTTTGTCCCTCCAGTGGACCACAGCCTATGTACTGTATTCTTCCACGAGTGCTCGCTTTCTGTAAACAGGCCTTTACATTTTATTCTTATCTTGTCACATTTGCTGTGCTTTCAAAGACAGGGGTCAAATGTCAGGCTCTGTCTCTCGAGGGTTCTTGGTGTTTACTTTTCTTTTTTTAAATTCAAAGTGAGAGGATTTATGTGACAATCATGCTGGGTACTGGTGTTGGCTGGAGGAAGGCTGTACAACGTTATTTTTTTTCTAGCACACACCAAAATTTAAATATCAATATATGACTATATTTCAGAATGTGTCAGAAATATCAAAGTACTAATGGAGCAAAAAAAAATTCATTCTGAAATGTGGTGAAAACAAATATTATATTACAATCAGAACAAATGAATACACAATGTGATGCTATTTCTAAAGGTGGGTGGTGAACTCCTCTCCGCCAGCGCAGTTTGCAGAGTTTTGCCAACTCTGTGCTCCGCTGGGAACGTGGAGTTCAGCCAAAACTCAGATTCTGCAGCATGGCGGAGTTTGCCCCTGCCACCCATGCCTAGGAGGTTGCCGCGGTTTACCTGGTGTGTTCTCCGCTGTGCCCGGGCTGTCCTCCTCCTGAGTCCTGGCTGTCTCATTCCCTTGTCGGTGCAAAACCCCTACGAGGTATGTCTTGGGAGGACTGCGCATGTGCGTGTGCGTGCAAGCGCATTCCTCCCAAGACGACCAGCGTAGGGGTTTTGCACCGACGAGGAGAGGAGACAGCTAGGAGGAGGAGGACAGCCAGGCCATGGCAGAGAATGCACCAGGTAGGAAAAGCAGGTGGCAGTCTGGGGGTCAGGAAGCCTCCAGGTCTGCTGCCTGCAGCATGCTGCAAGCAGGTTAGGGCAGAGCGGAGCGGAATTCCACAAAGTTTTAGGCAACTCTGAGGAATTCCACATAGTGGCACTCGGCCAACTCCACCCACCCTTAGTTATTTCAACACATTATTGTTTGTGAGCTGTATAGTTTTACCAGTAAAACTGAATGTCTGTGCAAATGTACTGGCCATTTCAATTGAAAATGCGTTGTCTGTAATGGCAGTACGCTACCAGACTATGTATGCTTCACTGTACGCAGCTCCACTCTATGACACTCTACACCACTACACTCTAGAATACTCTACTCCACGACGCTCTACGACAGGCTGCAACACTCTTCTCCCTTCTACGTTATGCCACTCTGCTCTACGCCACTCCACACCTCTCTACGTCACTCTACTCCACTCTACTCCACTCCATGCTAATCTACTCAACTTTATGCCACTCTACTCCACGCTATAGAACTCCACACTACGCCACTCGATCCTATACAACTCTAATCTATGCCACTCAAATCCACTCCATTCTACGACACTCTACTCCACTTTGTGCTGCTCCATGACACTCTACGTCACTCTATGCCCCTTCATTATAAGCCACTCTACTCCACTCTGCACCACTCTTCCCTACAACACTCCACAATACTCCACTCTATCACACTCTACTCCACTCCACAACACTCTCATCCACCCTGCGCCACTCTAAGCAGCTTTACTCCACTCTGCGCCACTCCTTACTATGCCACCCCATGACACTTTACCCCACTCAACGACACTCTACGACTCTCTATGCCACTCTACAACACTCTGTGCCACTCTACTCCACTTCACTCTACTCCACTGCACTCTATGACACTTTACTCCACTCTACACAGCTTTACTCCACTGTATGTCACTCCACACAACTCCACGGCATTCACTTCACTGTACGCACTCTACTCCAGGGCACTCTATGACACTTTACTCCACTCTACACAGCTTTACTCCACTGTATGTCACTCCACACAACTCCACGGCATTCACTTCACTGTACGCACTCTACTCCAGGGCACTCAAACCCACTCCACTCTACAACACTTTACTCCATTCCATGACACTTTACTCCACTCTACACTACGCTACTCTATGCCCCGCCACTCCACGCTACACCCTTCCACTCTACACCCCTCCACTCTACACCACTCATCTCTACAACACTCTACTCGAGCCTATACCATGACACTCTACAACATTATACTTCACTCTATCACTTGAGCCGCAGCTATCCATAACTAACATAACTCAGGATGTCCCTGCTTCTCTTTCTCAGCAGCCTAGAAACTAAATTCCCCCACAGGTAAACCCTGCGCCAAACATTGAAATAGACTCCTCTCCTTCCTCAGAATCATTAGGCACACGCAATAGCCCTTCCGTAACAGCTAAAGTGCAGGAAGTAGCTATTAACCATCATATTACCCAAGAGCCACCTACAAAGAAGAGGAAGGGAAGGGGCACACAGAGAATAAACTCTAAAGCAGATAGCTAAAGGATTACGAGACAGAAAACCAGAAACAATGTTAGAGATATCAGTCAGGGACCTACTATCCCACTGCAGTCAATGGTAGCAAACAGCTTAGTATCCCCGCCACAAGATGATGATTTTTGGAAGAGGATGGAGATGATGATATCTGTTCTGCTAGATCCACTGGCACAAAAACTAACCTTAATTGAAGATAGGCTTACGAAATTGGAGGGGCCTGTTATGCGCATCACTGATGACGTTCTTGAGATAGCTAAAGCTGGGAACACTGGGACAACTAGGGAACATTCAGGAAACAGCGCAAGGGCAGCTAATTATGTGGTGGGACCTGTTAGTAATCAGCGGCCAACTTTATGTCCCAACATGAATACTGACACGACTATAGAACTGTCCCAACGTCAGCCTCTCACTCAAAGACCTTTTTCTCCCGTACCCCCTTTACGTGATCAGTTGAGGCTTCGGCCACAACCTGGTGGGCTTAATCCTGGAAGTAATTTAGACCCTAAATGCCTCATCACGACTACTACAACAGGAGGAACAGTTCCAACACATAGGGTGGGTGCATCTGCACTTAAGTATACTCCCGGTTACGATCAGGATAACCAAACTAATATAACTTCGAATTTAGATCTTTCACCTGAAGCCACCCCACATACGATAGTATTGGTTAATGTTCCGCCTCTTTCTCATAATGGTGATGAGCACTGGTCCACTTTATGGAATAAATCGTTACATTTATTTTCGGTTAGAACTGGTTTGACCGATGCTCTCTTTTCAGAATTTAAGATGGCTCGGCGAATACCTTGGGTTGGTAAATCAATTAAGTCCCTGGAAGGAGACTGTGTGGTTTTAACTTTTAGATCACCCAGACTAGTAAAGTCTATCCTCGATGTAGCAGGGACTCAGTTTATTTCCCCCTATAACATAAGCATACTGCCCTTAGGGTATTTTTATCAACCGCGCGGATTTCCTCGTGGACTAGTGAGACATAACCCTGTGGGGGAACCCCCCCTAAGGAACAACTGGTCTAGATATCCCATTCCAGTTAGTAACCGCTACGGCATCCTCAATATGTTGGATGAACAAGATTGACTTGCTCCTCCTCTAAGTCCCTCCCTAGAAAATTTATGGCTGTGGTGATAAGATCGATAAAGATAATAGCTCTGCAACTCAAAACCAACTAACTCCACTTACCAGGGAGGATCAGGATGCGGTCCTTATGAATCCACGTATAAAGACTACTTATGAATCTAGCAGTGGTGCTATGTTAGTACAGCTCCCGGACAGTAGAGATAGCGGAGTAGTGAGCTTATTAGATATACCAGTCCAACATGTTGTTGTAAAGAAGGTATGCTGTCAAATAGTATCCTGGAATGTTGCTAGCTTGTTGTCCAAACAAATCCAAATCCTCTTTTGGGGAATTTATAATGGCTTTTAATATCTTATGTTTACAAGAAACGTGGGCAAAGGAGCCAATCCATATTAACGTTTTTAAAACATTCCACACCCCAGCCATCGAAGGGACTAGCTGTAGAGCAAAAGGGGGACTAGGAACATACATATCAAATAGGTTGGTAACGAAAAAGAAAGAGCTTCTTACCGGGGAACCATATTACCAACTAATACTAATCCATCTTGATAGTAATTATTGTCTACTATTGATAAATGTTTACAACAATATACCCCTGGCCTTAGTGAGAGATGTCTTAATGCAATGATATAATAACCTGCAGTACTTACATAGGAACACCCGTAGAGAAATTATGTTGATTATGGTAGGTGATTTTAATTGTGCTCTTTGCCTAAGTGACGGAGGTAAAACTTGTGGTGTTGTGTCTGAGGAAGGCATTGGCAATTGCTGTCATTCCCCACTGTGGGATTCGTATAATAATTTGATCTTTAGTATGAATCTGGGTTTTTCTAAGAAATTAATTATTAAACCTGCACCTATGCCCCACACTTTTAATGGTAGGGGCTGTCATACTACCATAGATTATATCCTTTCATCAAATAGTCACGCCCATAGATTGAACTCATTTTATGTGGATGACAATTCTCTGAGCGACCATTTTCCATTATGTCTCTCAGTTCTAATTCTAACAAATTACCCAGGCAAGATGTAACAGACCGGGTTCTATCAGACATCTCCATTAATAAGATCAATGTCTTAAATTTGCGTTGGTCAAAAGTGGATCCCGTAGTTATTATGAGAAAGGTGATAGGTAAGTGTAGCTCAGCCATTGACGTGTGTCTGGATGAAGCAGCTACCCCAGCTGGCATTCTCTCATCCTTTAAGTTAATATCTGAGGCTGTAAGAGAATCATTATCAGTTCCATCTAAGAACAAAAAACATTCCCGTGGTTGGTTTGACTCAAAGTTTTCGCGGGCTTATTCTAACCTAAAAAGGGAACTACACAAGTTTCCGAAAAATGTCGAAAATATAAGGAGAGTAAGAGGTGAATATAGAGTGGCCCTTAGGGAACGAAAAGCAAAAATGAGAAATGAGGCTTGGGAATCCCTGCATGAAGCATCCGTAAGGGGTGATAGCTTGGCTTTTTGGAGGGAAGAAAAAGCCCCCTTTTTGAATTCTGCGTTAGGGCCCTTAGTTGAGGCTGCTATAGCCGAGAATCAGTGGATTGATTACTTCTCGAGAGTGTATAATACGGATGGAAATTCTGCTACCAACCTCGAGAGTACCCAAAGGGAAACGATTATCAAACCTGAGACCTTATATTCTGACCTTCGGTTTACACTGGGGGAGGTGACCCATGCGCTTTCTGCGAGCTCAGGGGAAAAGGCCCCGGGCCAGGATGGGGTCCCTATAGGTCTTTTTTAATCCAAAACTGAACTATGGGGACCAATTATTACCCAAGTCCTAACTGCTAGCTGTTTTGCCCCCTTCCCAACAACATGGGTGGAGTCTACTATCGTTCCAACTTTTAAAAAGAGAGATCGTCAGGATCCGAAGTGTTATAGACCTATTTCTTTACTAGATGCTTTGACAAAAGTCGCTGGGCGTATAATACTAGAACATCTAAATGAATGGGCCGAGGAAAACAACATCCTGTCCGATATACAATTTGGTTTCCAGGCGGGATTGGGGACAGTGGAGCAGAGTTTAAATTTATCTATCTTAGTGGGGAAGTATACACGTGTGAAAAAAAGCAGATTGTTCCTGGCCTTTGTCGACCTTACCGCAGCCTTTGATTCTGTGAAACATGAGGATTTGTGGGCTATCCTAGAACAGCTAGGGGTAGATATACAAATTATCCACTTCCTTAGGCGTTTATATTGTGATGCTTAGGCGCGAGTGCGCTTTGGCATAGGCGGAGAACACACGGCTCCATTTCCTATTAGGAAGGGGGTTAGGCAAGGATGTGTCCTAGCCCCTTTCCTTTTTAATCTTTATATCAATGGACTATGTGAGGCATTAATTAAGGACAATCACGACTTCCCACAAATAGCTGCACGTCCCATCCCCGCACTCCACTATGCAGATGATGCAGTCTTAATTCACGTACTCAAATAGGTCTACAACGGGTATTAAACAGCTTTACCAAATTTATGTGCCAACTGGACCTTAAGGTGAACATCTCTAAGACTTATATTATGAGATGTGGGCTTGGGAGTCACATATGTATGGATATGTTCCTGGAGGGCCAGAAAATAGAGCACACTACAAGCTTTGCATACCTAGGCATTTTGTTTGATCGTAGTGACTCTTGGACTCGAGCCATCATGACAAAAAAACTTACTATGGCTAGATCAACAATGGCCCTTGCAAATTTTGCAAGGAAATTAGGGAGAAGACCACCACTGGAACTAGTACAGATATACAAGACGAAATGTGTCTCTGCAGCTATGTATGGAGCGGGAGTTTAGGGTTTTGCGGACACTCAGTCGCTTCAGACGCTGGAGAACATCTTTTTGAGATACATTTTAGCCGTCCCTAGTAGTACGTCTGCGTATGTCTGCCATTTGGAGTTGGGACTGCCATTTGTTTCAGATCTGATAAAAATGGAACCAATTCTCCTATGGCATAGAATATGGTCTAAACCACAGACCAAGCTAAATCAGGAAATCTTAACAGACAGCTTAAAACTCGAAGGAGCGTTACTGATCCCATGGCTGAGGTTTATTAGAAACTTTATGTCTGATCTCGGCCACTTGGAATATTACAATAATCCACGTACTATGCAGTCGATCAGTAGAAAGGAATAAAAAAAGCAGGGACTACTTCTTCTGGACTCTATAAGACTTGCGACTGAGAGTTTAAAACCTACAGTCCACTATAATCAATTGGTTTTATCTTCTTTTAGCATTCAGTCGTATTTATTGTTTGTACCTGGTGGATATGACAGGTTTATATTAACCACGTTTTAGATGCAATATTTTTCACAGACTAGTGAGTTTCCCAGGTCTGAATGATTGGTCGCGTACATTAGGACTGTGTCCATATGACAACTGTTCGGAACAATCAACAATACATGTCTTTTTATTCTGTAGATTTTACAGTAACCTGAGGAAAGTGTGGATTGTACCGATGTTGAAGGAGGTGGGTCTGACACAATGCCGTCCTGCGTTGCTCGCGCTACAGCTCCTGGATGATGTACACAGACCTTGGAGAATAAGCATGTTTTAAAAAAAAGTTTTTAGTCACAGGAAAACTATTAGTTTGTGAATATGGGAACTAATATGATTGATTGTATGATGAACTTTTAATGTAATCATGTATCGTTTATTTTATAGTTTTATTGAATGAATTGTATATATGTACTTTTATGATTGTCTTAAAAAGCAATCGAATAAAGATGCTTTGAATATTCCACTCTATGTCCCTCCAATCTACATCACTTTACTCTACACCACTCTACATAACAGCAGTCATGCTGGTGTACAATGTGGCTAAAACACATTGGCAAACCAAGAGCTCTTGCATAGGCGAGACCCATTGGCTTTGCTAATGCTTGTTGTGTTAGGAAGTAGGGTGGTGCACTGATGCGTGATTTTAATTGAGAAACCATTTTTTGAAAGGCAAGTGTGTAGGGCACATCCATAATCTAAACTCGAGATGACTAATGTTTCAACTCTTGTTTCGAGAGCTTCATGGGAGAGCGCGTGATTGAGGTGTTTAATTTTTTGTAGGTGGAATCCCACTGACTTTGCCAAGGCCTGAATGTGGTTCTTAAAGTGTAGATTTTCATTGAGAAAAAGGCTTAGAGATTGTGTGATTTATATTTTGTGAGTGAAATTATCATTATTAGCATTTGGTTCTAAACCATCAGGAGATATTGTATCTTTGTGATGTCAAATTTTTTATGTCAATTTTTCCATTCAATTCTGGTCATGGCTGGATATGAGTGAGTTGTGGTTTTAAGTTAACAATAGATTCAGCAGAGTCTAGCTCGAGATGCAAATACATATTGACTGCATTCTGGTGGAAGAAAGTGTTGAGTTCACACATTGGTGGCACAATGTAGAGACAGGTCTCAAAAAGTGGTCGCAAATTGCGCCCCAACTTTTTGCAACCTGACTACAATTTTGTGATGCGACCTATGTATTAAGAGGTTGCATTGCACAATCTCAAGTCATAGAGGTTGCAGAACGACCTACCTTTTTAATTAGGCAGGTCGCTATTTGTAACTTCCAGTCATTGGCTGCAAACACATGGTTGGTAGTCTGCAAGAAACTGCAGACCATCATCCCCGCTTTTTATATTTCCAAACAGGAAAGTGTTTTTAAACTGCTCATGTACCCTAAAGGTTCTGCTTTTGTTTTAAAAAAAAGAGTTTCCTGTTTGAGAAGATAGCAGGGGTGGGCAGGAAGAGGTCCTTTGGACTACTGTCTACTCCCTCGGACGAACCAACAAAATTTGCAATCCAAAATGCGAATTAGTGACCATCTCTCTCAAGCTATTGGCAATTTGGAATGGATCAAAAACCTATTTTACAAGTAGGAAAGCCTTTTCTGACTTGCAAAAAGGTTTAGTACATAGAAAAAACGCCTTTTGCAGTTGCAAACTCTGTGATTTTGTGAATCGCAGGGTTTGTGACCACAAAAGGGCCTCATACATCGGTCCTCAGATCGCATAGCGGTTCAACATATAAGTTGAAGTGTATCGGTGAGAGAGTTTATCCTTCCTTCTGGAACATCACATGGCACATGAATAGTGTCAGAGAAAGAGTTTCCAACTATTCCATGTTGTGATCTATTCGAGACAGAGGGTTGAAACCAATATAGATCTTTCCCATCAATTCCCATCCTGTTTTTGATTATGTATCAATGAGAATATTATGGCCTCACTGTATTAAATAAATTTTGCTGTTAAATCTAGTAGAAAGAACAAGCATGAGTGGGCAGTGGTAAAGTTTTTGAGAATGTTGTCAGTGATCTGTAGGAAGGCAGACTCCATGCTATTCCTAGGTCCAAAACCTGTTTGATGCAATTTAAATGAGTCATGATTCTGGATGTGATCTTTACGTTACAAAGCTGCACATTTCTCAACAATCTTGATCAGAAAGGGAATATGTAAGATAGGAAAGTCGTTTTTTATGAGGTTGGAGTTTGAAAGTGGTTTTATGTGTCCACTTTTTAGCCAAATGGGCACAGATTTATTTTGGAGAGATGCACTTTCTAACAAGGCTCAGTGTGGGGGAAGACTTTGGCCTAGTTTTTTGGCTCAAGGAGGGGGAGATGGTCATCACCTACCAATGAGGCTTGGTGCCAGAGAGAAAATGTATGAGTCTTCTAAAACTAGATTGATTTTAGTTTCAGCATTAATTTTTCAAGCCACATTTCAGGGGTGTGGGAGAAGCATAATTTGAGTGAAAGTTCATTCTAATTGTATCCATTGAATCAACCTTGTGCAAATGAATGAATGAACGAGTCCATCAAGATTCAAATATACATTGCTAATGATACTATATATTTAATACATGGAAAGTATTCTTCCTTAATCCTGTAGAAACAATATTGTCAGTCTTTAATATTGTTTCACTTAATAAAAATTGTTTTAGTATCATTGCATCTAATGTCATTACTGATATATGATTCATTTATTGAAGTACTTGATAGTATAATTGTTTTATTTCATTTTAATTTTTTTTTTTAATTTTGATTTTATATGTACGTCAGGGGTGGGTTGTATGGTATATAGGGGACTAGGTTGAGAAGTGTTGGTTGTGTTTTTTTTAAAGTTATATTGTAATTTGTATTTAAATTGTACATATTGAATTACTTTTATTTTAGTCTATATACTTATACATTATTGTCCAATACATATTTCTTGTTTATTTTAATTTTCTATCTGAATACTTTTTTATTGTTTGTGAGTTTTTTAAATATATTTTTGACTTTTCAATTTATTAATCTTTAAAAGTGTAATTAATTGTTGTGTGCTCTTTGTATTGTAAAATGATTTAATAATCAAGTTTTTAATTGTTTTAATATTTAAATTGTTGCTTTTGGTTTTTTTAAATTCTTTTTAAATCCATTACATTTCTTTAACTTTTTTCATGTAATGTTATTTTCTATTTGGTGTTCTACATGTTTGTTTTAAAATATATATCTGCCAGACATTTTTTTAGCGATAAGATAATGGGTTGATTTTGAGTTTTAATAGTAAATGTGTTTTTTTAATCCATGACTTTCCCCAATGTGGTTACGTTTGGAGTGGCAATAGTAAACTCTATCCTTGTCCCTTCCCAAAATCCCATAAATACTATACTTTCTCCAGTGTGGTTAAGTTTGGAGTGGCAATAGTATTTTCAGCCCCAGCGCTAAAGGAGGGAGCCCATGGTACACACCCTGAGACCAAGATCTTATCGCCCCAAAGAGAAGAGGCAGGTTTTGAGATTTCAGCAAAATGAGGTCTCAAGGGAGGTCTGATGCAATTTGCGTTTGAGCTCATTCAAAGCTTTGACAGCTCAAAAAAAAAAGACTTTTACGCCTCTACGGACACGCTTAAAGTGATCGACAAAAGCATAGCAGATGCAGAACGCAACGTTTTGGAGGGGCGGTACTGGACAAATCTTTTCGCCAGATAACCCAGACGGGACAGATACTTTGCCCTGTAAACAAGAACCAAGGCTTTAAATAGAATCTGTTCCCTGCCGGGCAACCAGTGAAGAATTTTCAGGATTGGTGGAAAAGAAGAGTGCCTAGGCAAATGAAGGAGAAGCATGGCTGCCAATTATGGACCCTCTGCAGGCGGTTTACAAGATTCTCCTCCGCTCCCAAGTAGAGAGTAATCACGTAATCCAAGCACAAGGTGATCAGCTCATGGATCACAACTTTACTAGACTCTGGCAGAAGGAGGGGAAGAAATGTCTTCAAGGTACGGAGCATAGCAGAGCATTGACCCACCACTGCAGAAATCTACGGCCACATGGAAAGGGTGGTGTCCAGCTTAACCCCTACGTTTTTAACCACCAAAGATGGAGGGGGCGGTGCTGGCAACGCGGGTGGCCTGAGATATTCCCACCAGTTTGACAAATGTGATCCAAAAGGAATAATTTCTGTCTTCTCTGCATTGCATTTAAGTTGGCTCCCCTGAATCCATGCAAAAACAATGCACATACAGTCTGTGAAAGATGCAGCAGCTGAGGTATGGGACCCATCAAAGGTAAAAAGCAGCTGGGTATCGTCGGTGTAAGAAATTATTTTACACTCAAAAGGCTCAACTACAGATGACATGGAAACATTAAAGAGGGTAGGGCTTAACGAAGAGCCCTGCGGAACCCGATGGTTGACTGACTTGACCTCATAACAAAAAGGATCAAATCAACCCGAATGGCCTCCAGAGTCCAGGAAGGGCTCACACCATTCCCACACACTGCCCCCCACACTCTCCGTTGACAGACTGTGAGGGAGGATAGAGTGTGGGACGGTGTCAAAAGCTGCCGATAGATCAAGAAGAATCAGAACCTAATTTTTCCCAAATCCAATGACCAATTAATATGTTCAGAGATCTCCAGTACTGCTGATTCAGTACTGTGACCGGGGTCAGAAGCCAGATTGTCTGGGGTGTAACAGCTTGCCTTGCTCCAGATAACCAGAAAGCTGGGCATTAACCAGTTTTCCAGGATTTTAGTGAAGGCCGGAAGAAAAGAAATGGGCCTGTAATTGTAAACAACACTGGGGCCCAATGAAGGCTTCTTGAGCAGGGAAACCTCTTTGGTCAGTTGCCAAGCAGACAGCATAACCCCAAAGAAAAAAGAACGGTTGAAGATGGATTTAATCATAGTGTTGATTGACATCTACTGCCACAGCTAACAGGGCAGGTGGACAGGCTTCTAGAGGGGAGCACGATTTACACATCAGAATGGCTTCCCTAGATTCTTCTAATGAAATAGGCCTGAACTGGATTAGCCTATTACCATGACTGTCCGGACCCGCATGGCAGCCAGGGGGGAGAATCTCCTGCAGAGCAGGCAATGATCTCTGAATATTAGTGATTTTTCTCTCAGGGATTGTTGCTTGCCTATTGCACAGTTCTTGGAACAGGGCAATTGCCCTGTGGCAGGACTCCGGAGAGAGGAAGGATTTGACAATCTGAAGATGTAAGGGGAGCGATGCTCACCTAAATACACTTTGTCGGCAAAGTGCGAACTTTGAGCCTGATTTAAAGAGACATGACAGGCTCTAAGAGTGTATTTGTAGTTGGATTTACTGTCAGGTGAGTAATCCTTACGCCAGATTCTTTCAAACCGTTTGCAGGATTTATGTTTGGTAGAATGAGAAGCAGAGAACCAAGGTGCCAAGAGTCTGCTCCTTCTCTTCTTCAACTCTTGTAGGGGAGCCAATGCATCTGCTACCCCCACTAACCAAGAATTGACAGCCCCCACTGTTTGGTTGACATAATTGGTCAGTGAAGGGCTAGTATAAGCAAGAAAATGCACCCAGTCAAAGGCTTTCACCTTCTTCCAAAGACAGTATGGGGCATATGTATCAAGCCCTTTTCCCGTTCGCAAACGGGCCGATTCTGAGAATCGGCCCATTTGCGAATGGGAAAAAGCCTTTTGGGATGTATCATCCCAAAAGGCCCTCGCAAAATAGAGACTCGCAAAATTTGCGATTCCCTATTTTGCGAATGCATTTAAGGAATCGCAAATTGTGATTCCTTAAATGCAATGTAGAAAGCACCCAAGTTGTGCGAATTTGGCTTAAGAATTTGCAAATTACCACCAACTTCAGGTTGGTGGTAAATTGCAATTTCTTTGAAAAATTCACTTTTTAGCATTTTTCAAAGTGCCATGTGGTGCACATACATGCCCTTAGGGCATGTATGTGTGCCACATGTGCACACATGCACATTTCAGGGGTGCAACAGGGTGTCCTTTTGGAACCCTTGCACCCTTGAAATTGCATGCGCAATTTGCGAGTACCTATTGGGTACTTGCAAATTGCGCACGCAATTCCATTCATTCCTATGGGTCTCTTGGCCCATAACAATGAATGGGAAGCCATTCCTTAATTGCGACTCACAATTTGCGAGTCGCAATTAAGGAATGTGAAGGAATCGCAAAATATTTGCAAATTCTCCATTACATCTTATTTTGCGATTCTCAAATAGCAATTCTCTAAAAATCGCTATTTGAGAATCGCAAAACTATTCATTGATACATATGCCCCATCGGTCTGCCACCATGCCCTGATGACTGGGTTTGTCTATTTTACAATTGAAAAAGATTAAGAAGTGGTCAGACCAGAGGGCAGAGTCGGGAGTTGGAATACTAAATATACACCCTCAGCTACCAAAGTCCAACACTTTTCCCAGTGTGGTTATTTTTGGAGTGGGAGTAGTAAATCTAACCATCCCAAAGTTCAACACTTTGGCCATTGACTTTAAGGATCTGAGTTATAGTTTTGCGGATGGAGTTCGCTCCATTAGGATGGTGGAGGAATAAACCTCTGCCCTCGGAGAGACCATCATCTGACACATTTAGAGTTCTCCTCTTGCCTTGCAGGCAACTCTGCATTGACTACATTCCTGTCAATGCGGGAAAGGATTGATGGACAGTAGTGTCAGCCTTGATGGGCAGCTTTCAAACTTTTGAAAGATTTTTGTTTTCCAAACTGAAACTCTCAAAGTGGGCATTTGTTATTGAAAAATAAAACACAATGGGCCCTACAACATGGGGAGGTTCTCCCAGGGTGTGGGGCTCATTCAGTCCTTTCCTGCTAGCTTTTTCCTTGTGGTGATGTACAGGGGGACAGTGTAAAGTCCTTCTTCTGACCACCCCTATTCCTTCAGGCCATCAAATTAAGTATTCCCAATGGGGGCTCTGTTGATGGAATGCCGTCAGTTTCGCAGGTAGGGTACTTCGTCACAAACTATCACCTAAACTCTAAATCAGGCTGTATGTTTGGAGTAGACATAGTAAATCGAAATGTCCCAAATTTCAACACTCTCCCACACTGTGGTAATGTTTGCAGTGGGAATAGTAAATCTAACTCTCCAAAAGTCCAATACTTCCCACGATGTGATTAGGCTTTGATGGAGAAGAGTAAATAAAACTGCCAGAAAGTCCAACACTTTCCCTATTACAACAATTGTGTTTAGTTTGATTAAGATGGTATTTTGCAGCAAAAAATATTAGTGTTACATTTTGTAAAGGTATCAATTAAATTTTTAAATTTGTAAACTTTTTAATAAATAAAAACAGTTTCGTTTAACACATTTACTTTTAACAAACATCTTTAAAATTTGTAGTCATAACACAAAATATATACTGATTTGTATGTACATTTTATGTTGATACACATTCACATACACATTGTTGCTCGCATTTTAAACTCAAAGTTTTTTAATTTTCAATTTTAAGTTTTTATTTCTAAAAAATTTTAGGTGTTAAAAGTATTGTAAATACATTATTTTTCATTTATTTTACAGTATTTGTGAAATAGAATTTTATTTTTATGTAAAATATTTTTTAGATAATTGCATATATGTGCAATTTTTAAACATTTTGGTACATCTTTTAGACAGGAGACACAATATTTGCATTTATTTATTACATTTGTTAAATGTTGGTGCAGAGTGGATTCCGTCACAACAGCAACAGACTTCTTTCCCTGCCAACATTATGGCTCCCCCTACCGGGTGAACGTAGCATTGATAAGGGCTGAGACTACTTCGTCTCCACCGTGGTCCAACTCCTCTCACAGCGCATTTGATTAAAGGCTATATGTTTGGCTCTATGTCCGCCCACCTCGTTGGTGAATATACAGCCATTTTCAGTGCCCGTCATAGGAAAAACCAGGCAGTAGGCAGCATTGAATAGTGCTCAATGCCCCCCTCGCCAACAGAGAAAGCTCCCATGGCTAAGGGGGGATTTTTGGGGGGGGATTTTCTTTTTGAAACAAAAAAACATTGTATGTTTGTGTTATGGCTCTGTCATGGTGAAGCAACTGTCTGTCAAATTTACAATGCATTTACAATGCATTGGCAGGAATGGCCATGACAGTGGCTCCTGTCTATGCTAGAAATATCTGCTGGGCCAGCAGACGTGCCGTGCCGCCTGCCAATATATATATGTCAGACCCATGGTCGTTTTGTAATCCCACATTTTCAGGCATTTTGTTTTTACTGCTTACTTTATTTTGTAGTCTCCCTTTGTCGTTTTTTGACACTGGCTCCTCTGTAGGTTAGCGGTTCCTCATTGCTATTCTCTAAATTTTAATCTATTTTTCTAAAGTTACTATGTCTGGGAAAAGGTGGTAGTTTGTTAGTAATGTTAGTATTTGTATTTTCATTTGTGTTTTAGGTTATAGTTAGTGTCAGGCTTTCTCATAGTTGTTTGAGGTGTGTATAGTAGGTTTAATTCTGTTTTATTGTGTATATTTTTAACTTAACAAGTATGTATATCTTATTCAATTTTTAGGTATTTTGACATGTAAGTTTTTCTGTGAGGTATGTTCCTTCTGAGGGTGGGATTTTCTGTACTTTCTTTTATAGGTGTTTTTATTTAAGTTAAACTTCTATTTTAGGGTGGTGGTTGCATTTAATGTAGAAAAATAGATGGTAAGTTTTAACCAAGTAGTCATTGTATTTTTCCTTGTTGTTTGCAGTTTTCCTGGGGCCTTTTTTTAAATGTTTTTCAAGATTTGTATGGCTTCCCTGTATTTTATAAAGATGCATTAACTGCATTATATTGTTTATTTGTATTTTTGAATTTTTGTGGGTCTAATTTGTAAACATTTAGAATGAATTGTATGTTTTTCATTGAAGAAGGCATGGTGCCGAAAGGCGTCTGTCAGTACTTTGTGACTTACTGATTAAAGCACTTTGCTAAAAACTCTACTCGTTGCTGACTGCGTTACTTGTTCGTCGGAAAAAAACATTCGTATTGCGGCTTACCACCGTTGGGAATGCACCCGAGATGAGTGGTGCAGCAGAGGGTGAAACTTTGTGACTGTGGATATATATCACGGACCCCACCTGAGGGGATGAATTGAAGTGAAGCGGACTCAAACTCCCAGCATGTAAAGGCTCGACTCAACTGAGAGGCCCACCAGAGGGCAATTACCGGGAGCATGCAGGAAAGGAAGAAAGGGTTGATTCACTCGAACTGTGGTTTGCGTTCAGAGCCTATGAGGAAGGAGCAGCCCGCTCCGAAACGCGTCAGGCAACGGAATTACATTGGGGAAGGAATGCCGATTTTGAATAAAAGTATCCTGGTGATTCATCCACCGTGAGTGTGTCTCTACTAACAGGGCAATTTTGGGATATAATATTTGCATCGTTTTGACAACGAATTTGTCATGATTATAAAATATGTAGTATGTCTAAAATAATTATTTGGAACTGTAACAATACATCTGCTTTGTGTTTACAAATGAAATAATTTTGAACAAAAACTTTATGTTGCAACAATAAGGTTAACAATATGTCTACTATGTTTATTAAAGTTAACAGGAAATGAACGCTGTAACTTTAAAAGAATTAACTGCACTTTGAACCTCGGCCCGTGAACAAGGAGTGACTGAAACTCCGAAACGCGTAGGGACTTCCGTTGAATAAAGCACGTCTTTACATAGAGGCCACTGCACCAGTGAGTTTTTCTTTGAAGAACGGAGCATTGGATTATGTGTGATATATATATATATTTATATATATATATATATATATATATATATATATATATATATATATTCAACGTACTCCGTCAGTTATCCTGCTCCCAGCACAGCGGGTGCACCAGCCGCGAGGGCGGAACTCGCGAATCACTTTCAGCCACAGTTTTCAAAAATTGCTGCGCACTCTGGTCAAATGCAGTTAAAGTAATTTATTTCAATTCGTTGCAAAACACGATCTGTAAATGCTCTGCTGACAAACGCGTTTCAGCCTCCTGGCCTTCGTCAATGTCAATAGTGTTCAATTACCATAATCTATTTAAGCATTTCATTGGTTGCCATGATCATAGAAAAATGGGAATAAAAAGCGGACTACATATATACAGGTATTCAGTGTGGGAAGTGTCGGCCATCTTAACACTATATAATACCATAATACCAGAATGAACGACAGCCCATTCAGGGCGTTATTTCTTTGCAACACGTTTATGACTAACATACGTTGTGCTTTCATGAATTTAAAAGCTGTAGATACAGAATTCTATTTTACCTAATTGTGTATTAACACATGTACACATTCTTGACTTATATGAAAGACAGCCCATTCAGGGCGTTATTATTTTTTGCAACACGTTTATGATTAGCAAACGTAGTGTTTTCATGAATTTAAAAGTCGGTGAGACAGAACTCTGTTTACTTAATTGTGAATTGAAACACATGTATATATTCCTGATTTACAAAAGTTATTTGCCTCTATAATTTGAGAGAAAAGCTTAACGTGGAATCCGTCTGAGAATTATGGTATTATATAGTGTTAAGATGGCCGACACTTCCCACACTGAATACCTGTATATATGTAGTCCGCTTTTTATTCCCATTTTTCTATGATCATGGCAACCAATGAAATGCTTAAATAGATTATGGTAATTGAACACTATTGACATTGACGAAGGCCAGGAGGCTGAAACGCGTTTGTCAGCAGAGCATTTACAGATCGTGTTTTGCAACGAATTGAAATAAATTACTTTAACTGCATTTGACCAGAGTGCGCAGCAATTTTTGAAAACTGTGGCTGAAAATATATATATATATATATATATATATATATATATATATATATATATATATATATATATCAAAGCTCAAGTACCCAAACGTACAAGGAGCACTCGGGCCTCAGATGCACACAAGGAGCCTTGATAGGTAAGCACGCCTCCAACACAGCAATTCCTTTCACTGTTCAAACTGCCCTGGATGCCTGATGCGTTTCGAAGTGTCCCCACTTCTCTTCAGAGGCTTTGGCAGTTTGGAAAAAGCGCTTAGGGCACAGCCTCCTTAAATGCATAGATGCACGCCCTGGATGGGCTTATGGGACTTGTAGTGCCTCACGTTGCGCAAGCGCTTTTTCCAAACTGCCAAAGCCTCTGAAGAGAAGTGGGGACACTTCGAAACGCGTCAGGCATCCAGGGCAGTTTGAACAGTGAAAGGAATTGTTGTGTTGGAGGCGTGCTTACCTATCAAGGCTCCTCGTGTGCAGCTGAGGCCCGAGTGCTCCTTGTACGTTTGGGTACTTGAGCTTTGATATTTACGCGGTGACCCTGCCGCGGGAGGAGCACCACCCTGAGAGAACCGGGGGCCATGCGTTCTTATATAATGGGCCGATATCGTGGGGCAGCAGCGTATGGATTTTGCACGAATCACGCACAGCGAGGCCCATCTGTGGGCTTGAAAGGTTGCCAGCTGAACATTTGCGCAACGTGAGGCACTACAAGTCCCATAAGCCCATCCAGGGCGTGCATCTATGCATTTAAGGGGGTGGTGCCCTAAGCGCTTTTTCCAAACTGCCAAAGCCTCTGAAGAGAAGTGGGGACACTTCGAAACGCGTCAGGCATCCAGGGCAGTTTGAACAGTGAAAGGAATTGTTGTGTTGGAGGCGTGCTTACCTATCAAGGCTCCTTGTGTGCAGCTGAGGCCCGAGTGCTCCTTGTACGTTTGGGTACTTGAGCTTTGATATTTACGCGGTGACCCTGCCGCGGGAGGAGCACCACCCTGAGAGAACCGGGGGCCATGCGGTCTTATATAATGGGCCGATATCGTGGGGCAGCAGCGTATGGATTTTGCACGAATCACGCACAGCGAGGCCCATCTGTGGGCTTGAAAGGTTGCCAGCTGAACATTTGCGCAACGTGAGGCACTACAAGTCCCATAAGCCCATCCAGGGCGTGCATCTATGCATTTAAGGGGGTGGTGCCCTAAGCGCTTTTTCCAAACTGCCAAAGCCTCTGAAGAGAAGTGGGGACACTTCGAAACGCGTCAGGCATCCAGGGCAGTTTGAACAGTGAAAGGAATTGTTGTGTTGGAGGCGTGCTTACCTATCAAGGCTCCTTGTGTGCAGCTGAGGCCCGAGTGCTCCTTGTACGTTTGGGTACTTGAGCTTTGATATTTACGCGGTGACACTGCCGCGGGAGGAGCACCACCCTGAGAGAACCGGGGGCCATGCGGTCTTATATAATGGGCCGATATCGTGGGGCAGCAGCGTATGGATTTTGCACGAATCACGCACAGCGAGGCCCATCTGTGGGCTTGAAAGGTTGCCAGCTGAACATTTGCGCAACGTGAGGCACTACAAGTCCCATAAGCCCATCCAGGGCGTGCATCTATGCATTTAAGGGGGTGGTGCCCTAAGCGCTTTTTCCAAACTGCCAAAGCCTCTGAAGAGAAGTGGGGACACTTCGAAACGCGTCAGGCATCCAGGGCAGTTTGAACA